>NC_054373.1:121796152-122428652 GCF_017654675.1 Xenopus laevis
GTCACCTATGAAAGGGGTTGCTCAGCTTCAAACTTTTAGCATGACACAGACATTGATATTCCGAGAAAGTTTGGAATCGGTTTTCATTTTTTTACGTTTTGTGGTTTTTCAGTTATTTGGCCTTTTATTTAGCAGATCTTCAGTTTGGAATTGTAGTGGATATCTGGTTGCTAGGGCCTTGTTTAACTTTGGCAGATAGGCAGTGGGTTGAATGAAAGACTGCAATCTAATAGGAGAGGAGTGAAAACAGATAAGAATAAACTAACAATAATAGTAAAACTGTAAGCTCACAGAGCAATGGTTTTTTGGCTCCTGTGTTCAGTGAACCCGCTATATAAAATGCAGAAAGATGTATTCAAGGAAGGCAAATAATTCAGAAACTATAAAGACCAATGGCAAAGTTGCTAGGAATGGACATTCTTTAACATATGGGTATGGAATCCGTTATCTGGAAACCCATTATCCAGAAAGCTCCAAATTATGGAAAATAGACTCCATTTTATCAGAATAATCCAAATTTCTAAAAATTATTTCCTTCTTCACTGTAATAATAAAACAGTAGCCTGTACTTGATCCAAACTAAGATATAATTAATCCTTATTGGAAGAAAAACCTGCTTATTGGGTTCATTTAATGTTTACATGATTCTCTAGTAGACTTAAGGTATGAAGATCCAAATTACGGGAAGATCAGTTTTCCGGAAAACCCCAGATCTCAAGCATTCTGGATAAGTCAAAAGTGACCACCCTTTCATGGTGTAAAAGCGTGGAGAACCAGTTTTATACTATATTGCAATACTATACAACATTTTTTACAGTAGCATTAAATGTAGCTACTTATAGAATGTCATACAGAGTGGTTGCTTGGACCAACACAGCACTAGAAAGGTTTTCTCTCCATCATTGTCCCATAGCAGTGCAACAGCAAGAGAGATCATACTCTAACAGCTGCCCTGAATATACAACTTAACATCAGATCAATTAAAGGGTCTACCCAATGCAGAAATACAAGCTTCTCCAATAAAGGATTGTCCTTATGCAGCTAAAGAAGCCCGGCCTATACCATAGCAATCAGTTATGTAATCTTTTATTGAGGCAGCAATGTTTGTTTACAAGGTATGAGTTCCCTGTTTTATTTCACAAATAAAGCTCGACATATTTACATGGCATGCATGCTTTCCTTTCTATATCTTATGTATCACAAGCATAGAAACTGATCTTTACTGTTTACAACACCAACGATTCATCACCAATAAGAACTTAAGAATGCAAATAGTCTGTGGCTGTATTAGTTCTGACAGTTGCAAGGAAGGATATCACACATGGCTTTCCAGCTATTACTAAAATACAACTCCTGATACATGTCACATGATGGGTGTCAGCTATACCACAATAATTGGAGGAATGCATGCTGGAATTCATAGCAAAGGGATTTCTGATTTAATGCATTAAGTAATAAAAAGTGCAAAGTACCTAGTACTAGCCTAATAACCCAATAGCAATGATGGTTTTCTTTTCAAACGGCTAACTAGTTATTGCTACCTGCTGATTTTCTATGAGTTAGTAGCCCTGTCTCATATGTTGCATTCATATTACATTCCCCTCTTAGAGTAAAATGACAGTATAACATTTCTTGACTATAAAAAACCATCAGTTCTTCTGACACAGAGATACTAAAACTGCAACTCCAACAAATATCCAATTGCATCACATGCTCTGGTTTCCTACATCAAAGCACCTCACTGCCATCAGACTGAGCATTTTAAGAAAAACATACCCGAGAAATATCCAACTGCATCACATACTCTGGTTTCCTACAACAAAGCACTGCATTGCCATGAAACTGCCTATTTTAAATACATACTGCAGACTGAACTAGTTACTATATTTAATCCTGAATCTATATACTTTATTTTAAAACAAGAAACTGTGGCCCAACCATGTACAATGACACAAGTGCATTAAGTACAAGATATTCATAAACGCTTTTGTGATTGCCGTCATATGCAAAATGTCTCCATTACTTACAGTTAGGTCCATAAATATTTGGGCAGAGACAGGTTTTTTTTCTAATTTTTGAAACAACTCAGATGCAGTTGAACATCACAACATTCAGTGGGTTGAACAAAAAGATTGCATAAAAATGTGAGGAACTAAAGCCTTTTTTTCCACACAATCACTTCATTTCAGGGGCTCAAAAGTAATTGGACAAATTAAACTGAAAAAAAAAAAAAAATGTTAGTTTCTAATACTTGGTTGAAAACCCTTTGCTGGCAATGACAGCCTGAAGTCTTGAACATCACCAGATTCTGGGTTTCCTCCTTTCTAATGCTCTGCCAGGCCTTTACTGCAGCGGATTTCAGTTGCTGTTTGTTTGTGGGCCTTTCTGTCTGAAGTTTAGACTTCAACAAGTGAAATGCATGCTCAATTGGGTTCAGATCAGGTGACTGACTTGGCCATTCAAGAATATTCCACTTCTTTGCTTTAATAAACTCCTGGGTTGCTTGGCTGTATGTTTTGGGTCATTGTCCATCTGTATTCTGAAACACCTCCCAATCAATTTGACTACATTTAGCTGGATTTGAGCAGACAGTATGTCTCTGAACACCTCAGAATTCATTCGGCTGCTTCTGTCCTGTGTCACATCATGGATAAACACTAGTGTCCCAGTGCCACTGGCAGCCATGCATGTCCAAGCCATCACACTGCCTCCTCCATGTTTTATAGATATGTGGTATGCTTTGGATCATGAGCTGTTCCAAGCCTTCTCCATACTTATTCTTGCTTCATTCTGGTGGAGGTTAATCTTGGTTTCATCTGTCCAAAGAATGTTTTTCCAGAACTGTGCAATCTAGCCTATTTTTGATGATTATGAGTGGTTTGCACCTTGCAGTGCACCCTCTGTATTTACTTTCATGCAGTCTTCTCTTTATGGTAGACTTGGATATCGATACCACTACCTCCTGGAGAGTGTTGTTCACTTGTTAGGCTGTTGTGAAGCGGTTTCTCTACACACCATGGAAATGATTCTGTGATCATCCACTACTGTTGTCTTCCGTGGACGTCCAGGTCTTTGCGTTGCTGAGTTCACCAGTGCTTTCTCTCTCATGATGTACCAAACTGTAGATTTTGCCACTTCTAATATTGTAGCATTTTTTTTCTGTTTTTGCAGCTTAAGGATGGCTTGTTTCACCTGCAGGGAGAGCTCCTTTGACCGCATGTTGTCTGCAAAATCTTCCACATACATGCACCCCCCCCCAACTCCAGGGCTTTTATCTGCTTAATTGATAATGACATAATGAAGGAATTTCCCACACCTCCACATGAAATGGCCTTTGAGTCAATTGTCCAATTGCTTTTGAGCCCCTGAAATGAAGTGATTGTGTAAAAAAAAAAAAAAAAAAAAAAAGGAGGCCTTAGTTCCTCACATTTTTATGCAATCTTTTTGTTCAACCCACTGAATTAAAGCTGAAAGTCTGCAGTTCAACTGCATCTGAGTTGTTTCATTTAAAATTCATTGTGGTGATGTACAGAACCAAAATTAGAAAAAAGTTGTCTCTGCCCAAATATGTATGGACCTAACTGTACATAAATACTCACTGGCATACACTGAGCTCACTGAACTGAAGACGTAGTTTAATTTTCATTATGGTCAACATAGACAATACTACTCAGAGATTAGTTGTGATAGGTCTTCATTTTTTTTTTTTTTTTTTTTTTATAGTTTCTTGAATTATTTAGCATTTCGTTCAGCAGCTCTCCAGTATGGAAATACAGCACCTGGTTGCTAGGGTCCGATTTAGCCTAGCAACCGGTCAGTTGTTTGACTGAAGACGAATAGGGGAGGGCCTGCATAAAAAGAAAACTCATAAATAGCAACAAGAAGATTAACATTTTAGCCTCACAGAGCAATAATCTATTAATGGTCAAGGACCCCCAATTCAAAGCTACGAACAAGCAAAATGAGAAGACATATAATACGAAAACCAAACAGTATTAAACCCAAACGAAATTGGCTAGGAAAAGGCCATTAAAGGCGAACGACCTGTGTAATGCTCACACCACATTACTAGCATCACCGTGTCCTACCTGTCACTGCGCCGGCTTTTGCGCGAATGTGCGAGGGAAAGGCGCACATATGATGTGTAGTTCCCTAATGCGACATGACGTCAATAAACAATAATACTGTAGCGATACAGATCCTTACAACCTCACAAAGACTCTCACCCGAATAGAAGTAGATCCACCTCATCAGCTGTATCTGCGCTTCTTCCGACATCCGGTGAGTGAAGAGACTGGGAACCAATCAGATTTCAATCGATTAACACGTGATACAAATATAACCTTTTGGGAATGGTAGCGGCTAGTTCCTATCCTCGGAAGGGACCTTCGTGACGTGAACGGTCATGTGATGATACCATGTGACCGCTCCATTGCGCATTACCCATTATTGAGCGGTAAATTCAAGCATACAGAAGCGCTAATGCAGACAGCGGAAATTTCCCAGGACCTGTAAGTTTTAATGGCCACGGCCACCAAATTGTAATGTAGGTTTAGAACAGACTGCAAACTTTAATCTATATTTTGGGGCAGTTACTGAGTCACTGGTTATTTGTATGTCACTGTGCCTCTGATTTACTGTGGGCTATGGGGGGTATCCCGGTGCCTCTGATTTACTGTGGGCTATGGGGGGGATCACTGTGCCTCTGATTTACTGTGGGCTATGGGGGGTTTCACTGTGCCTCTGATTTACTGTGGGCTATGGGGGTTTCACTGTGCCTCTGATTTACTGTGGGCTATGGGGGGGATCACTGTGCCTCTGATTTACTGTGGGCTATGGGGGGGTTTCACTGTGCCTCTGATTTACTGTGGGCTATTGGGGGGTATCACTGTGCCTCGGATTTACTGAGGGCTATGGGGGGATCACTGTGCCTCTGATTTACTGTGGGCTATGGGGGTTTCACTGTGCCTCTGATTTACTGTGGGCTATGGGGGTTTCACTGTGCCTCTGATTTACTGTGGCCTATGGGGGGGTATCACTTTGCCTCTGATTTACTGTGGGCTATGGGGGTTTCACTGTGCCTCTGATTTACTGTGGGCTATGGGGGGTATCACTGTGCCTCATGGGGGGGTATCACTGTGCCTCTGATTTACTGTGGGCTATGGGGGTTTCACTGTGCCTCTGATTTACTGTGGCCTATGGGGGAGTATCACTTTGCCTCTGATTTACTGTGGGCTATGGGGGTTTCACTGTGCCTCTGATTTACTGTGGCCTATGGGGGGGTATCACTGTGCCTCTGATTTACTGTGGGCTATGGGGGGTTTCACTGTGCCTCTGATTTACTGTGGGCTATGGGGGGGGTTTCACTGTGCCTCTGATTTACTGTGGGCTATGGGGTATCACTGTGCCTCTGATTTACTGAGGGCTATGGGGGGGGGGTTACTGTGCTTCTGATTTACTGTGGGCTATGGGGGGGGTTTTACTATGCTTCTGATTTACTGTGGGCTATGGTGGGGGGTTTCACTGTGCCTCTGATTTACTGTGGGCTATGGGGGTTTCACTGTGCTTCTGATTTACTGTGGCCTATGGGGGGTTCACTGTGCCTCTGATTTACTGTGGCCTATGGGGGGGTATCACTGTGCCTCTGATTTACTGTGGGCTATGGGGGTTTCACTGTGCCTCTGATTTACTGTGGCCTAGGGGGGGTATCACTGTGCCTCTGATTTACTGTGGGCTATGGGGGTTTCACTGTGCCTCTGATTTACTGTGGGCTATGGGGGTTACTGTGCTTCTGATTTACTGTGGGCTATGGGGGGGGGTTTACTGTGCCTCTGATTTACTGTGGGCTATGGTGGGGGTTTCACTGTGCCTCTGATTTACTGTGGGCTATGGGGGGGTTTCACTGTGCCTCTGATTTACTGTGGGCTATGGGGGTTTCACTGTGCCTCTGATTTACTGTGGGCTATGGGGGTTTCACTGTGCCTCTGATTTACTGTGGGCTATGGGGGGGTTTCACTGTGCCTCTGATTTACTGTGCGCTATGGCGGGTTTCTCTGTGCTTCTGATTTACTGTGGGCTATGGGGGGTTTCACTGTGCGTCTGATTTTCTGTGGCCTATGGGGGATATCACTGTGCCTCTGATTTACTGAGGGCTATGGGGGGTATCACTGTGCCTCTGATTTACTGTGGGCTATGGGGGGGTATCACTGTGCCTCTGATTTACTGTGGGCTATGGGGAGGTTTTACTGTGCTTCTGATTTACTGTGGGCTATGGGGGGGTTCACTGTGCCTCTGATTTACTGAGGGCTATGGGGGGGGGTTCACTGTGCCTCTGATTTACTGTGGGCTATGGGGGGTTTCACTGTGCCTCTGATTTACTGTGGCCTATGGGGGGGTTCACTGTGCCTCTGATTTACTGTGGCCTATGGGGGGGGTTTCACTGTGCCTCTGATTTTACTGTGGGCTATGGGGGTTTCACTGTGCCTCTGATTTACTGTGGCTATGGGGGGGGTTCACTGTGCCTCTGATTTACTGTGGCCTATGGGGGGGGGTTTCACTGTGCCTCTGATTTACTGAGGGCTATGGGGGTGTCACTGTGCCTCTGATTTACTGTGGCCTATGGGGGGGTATCACTGTGCCTCTGATTTTCTGTGGCCTATGGGGGGGTTCACTGTGCCTCTGATTTTCTGATCAGAGGCACAGTGATACTCTCCCATAGCCCACAGTAAATCAGAGGCACAGTGATACCCCCCCCCCATAGCCCTCAGTAAATCAGAGGCACAGTGAAACCCCCATAGCCCACAGTAAATCAGAGGCACAGTGAAACCCCCATAGCCCACAGTAATTTAGAGGCACAGTGAAACCCCCTCATAGGCTACAGAAAATAAGAGGAATAGTGATACCCCCCTCAAAGGCCACAGAAAATCAGAGGAACAGTGATACCCCCCCAAAGGCCACAGTAAATCAGAGGCACAGTAGATACCCCCATAGCCAACAGTAAATCGGAGGCACAGTGATACTCCCCTCATAGGCTACAGAAAATCAGAGGAACAGTGATACCCCCCCATAGCCCACAGAAAATCGGAGGCACAGTGATCCCCCCCATAGCCCACAGTATATCCGAGGCACAGTGAAACCCCCCCCATAGGCCACACAGAATCAGAGGCACGGTGATACCCCCCATCAGGGCCGCCATTAGAAATCACGGGGCCCCGTACAACAAAATTTTCGGGGCCCCCTGGACCCCGCCCACCCCTGATCCCACCCACCCCAGATCCCGCCCACTTCACCACCCAGACATCAGCACTAAAAAAGGTGACCCCCCCACACACAAGTTATAAAAAGCTATTGATGGTCAGGGCCCCTTTTTATAAGTTAAAAAAACTGTGGCACCAGGGCCCCCAAAAAGTTTTTTTTTTAAAAATTGGTGGTCAGGGCCCCCCTACAAGTTAAAATAAATAATTGGTGACCAGGGCCCCCCTATAAGTTAAAAAAAAATTGGTGCAAGGGCCCCCATAAAAGTTTTTTTTTATAAAAAAACATTGGGCCCCCTTAAAAGTAAAAAAAAAAAATTGGTGCTCCAGAGAATATTTTTAAAAAAACATTGGGTGCCAGGGCCTCTCCTTACAAGTAAAAAAAAATTGGGGCCCCAGAGAAAATTTTTAAAAAAAACGTTGGTGGCAGGGGCCTATAGAGTATTACAATAATACATTGGCGGGCAGGGGATTTAAAAAAAATTGGTGTTCAGTATTGAACTCGTGGCTTCAGGACTTCAACTACACCTTCTTTCGTGACTTCGGGTCTTTTCGCTGCTTCAGGACTTTGGGTCTTTTCGCCAATTTCAGGACTTCAGCTATTCGGCTTTTCAGATGGAAGAGGTGGCGCGGCTTCACTGTGGTCAAGGGGGGCCCTGCTATTTCAGAAAGGGCAGCACAGCTGGGCTCCAGTGGGCATCCACACATAGGCAGGGTCAGACTGGCCCGGCGGGACACCATGAAAAAACACCTGGTGGGCCCCAACCCTCATGGGCCCCCGTCGGGCCAGATCCCCTTCTCCCAATCCCAGTTTGAAAATAAAAATTTCCTGACGTGCGGCAACGTGCGCGCATGCACAGTGATGCGCGGTGTGCTGGGCAGCGATGTCAGCGTTTGTGTGCCCGATGGCCCTGCAATAGGTGAGGAGGGGTGGGGGGGCCCGTCCTGTTGGGCCCCAGGCCCAGCAGTCCAACCCTGGGCATTGCAATAGGTGAGATGGGGAGGAAGGGTGGCGAGGGGGTGGTCCCCCCCAGTCCGGCCCTGTACATAGGGGCAAAAGGGGGGGCACTTTCTCCCCCTGGATGCGCCTTGAGTGTGTGAGGCAGAGAGAGGAAGGAGGAGGGATGAGTGGGGGAGACCCTGGGATCCATTTTGGGACATTGGGAGAACAGACGCCCCAGCTGCTTCACTCTCTCCTAAGGAAGAAATAGACTCGCCTCTTCTCACTGATTTAAGAGGCTGCAGTGACAGCTCCGACCATGCTGCAAAAACTTGTTGAGTTGCAAACAACCCCCTCGCTCGATCCTTCCTCCTTAGCCCTCAGCCCCTCCCTCCTCAGCTCAGCCCCTCCCCTCTTAACCCTCCTCCGTGCTCTGTGTTCAGCTTGTGAGCTAGGGTTTTCATGTCAGCCTTGAGCACGGAGGAGGGCTAAGAGGGGAGGGGCTGAGCTGAGGAGGGAGGGGCTGAGGGCTAAGGAGGAAGGATCGAGCGAGGGGGTTGTTTGCAACTCAACAAGTATTTGAAGCACGGACAGAGCTGTCACTGCAGCCTCGTAAATCAGTGAGTAGAGGCGAGTCTGCATTTCTTCCTTAGGAGAGAGAGCGCACGCAGCTGGAGCGTCTGTTCTCCCCCCCGGAAAATTATACGGTGGACGCCTCTGCGGGCCCCCCTTCAGGTCCGGGCCCGGTACAGTAGTACCCCCTGTGCCCCCCTGATGGCGGCCATGCCCCCCATAGCCCACAGAAAATCAGTCACAGTGAAACACCCCCATAACCCACAGAAAATCAGAGTCACAGTGAAACGCCCCCATAGCCCACAGAAAATGAGAAGCACAGTGATATCCCCCATAGCCCACAGAAAATCAGTCACAGTGATACCCCCTCATAGGCTACAGAAAATCAGAGGCAAAGTGAACCCCCCCCATAGGTCACAGAAAATCAGAGGCATATTGATACCCCCTATAGCCCACAGAGAATTAGAGGCACAGTGATACCCACCCTTCAGAGGCCACAGATAATCAGAGGCAAATTGAAATCCCCCATATGCCACAGAGAATCAAAGTCACAGTGATACCCCCCATAGCCCACAGAGAATCAGATGCACAGTGATACCCCCCATAGACCACAGTAAATCAGAGCCACAGTGATATTTCCATAGCTTACAATAAATAGGAGGCACAGTGATCCCCCCCATAGCCCACAGTAAATCGGAGGCACAGTGATATCCCCCCATAGCCCACAGTAAATCAGAGGCACAGTAAAACCCCCATAGCCCACAGTAAATCGGAGGCACAGTGATCCCCCCCATAGCCCACAGTAAATCAGAGGCACAGTGAAACCCCCATAGCCCACAGTAAATCGGAGGCACAGTGATCCCCCCCATAGCCCACAGTAAATCGGAGGCACAGTGATATCCCCCAATAGCCCACAGTAAATCAGAGGCACAGTGAAACCCCCATAGCCCACAGTAAATTAGAGGCACAGTGAACCCCCCATAGCCCACAGAGAATCAGAGGCACAGTTAAATCCCCTCATAGGCTACAGAAAATCAGAGGAACAGTGATACCCCCCCATAGCCCACAGAAAATCAGTAAATCTCATTTTCTGTGGGCTATGGGGGTCTCACTGTGCCTCTGATTTTCTGTGGGCTATGGGGGTATCACTGTGCCTCTGATTTTCTGTGACCTATGGGGGTGTATCACTGTGTCTCTGATTTTCTGTGGCCTTTGGGTGGGGGGGTATCACTGTTCCTCTGACTTTTTGTGGCCTTTGGGGGGGTATCGCTGTGTCTCTGATTTTCTGTGGGCTATGGGGGGGATCACTGTGCCTCTGATTTTCTGTGGGCTTTGGGGGGTATTACTGTTCCTCTGATTCTCTGTGAGCTGTAGGGTTATCACTGTGCCTCTGATTTTCTGTGACCTATGGGGGGTTTCACTGTGCCTCCGATTTACTGTGGGCTATGGGGGTATCACTGTGCCTCCGATTTACTGTGGGCTATGGGGGGTATCACTGTGCCTCTGATTTTCTGTGGCCTATGGGGGGGTATCACTGTGCCTCTGATTTTCTGTGGGCTATGGGGGTATCACTGTTCCTCTGATTCTCTGTGGGCTATGGGGGGATCACTGTTCCTCTGATTCTCTGTGGGCTATGGGGTATCACTGTTCCTCTGATTCTCTGTGGGCTATGGGGTATCACTGTTCCTCTGATTCTCTGTGGGCTATGGGGGGATCACTGTTCCTCTGATTCTCTGTGGGCTATGGGGGTATCACTGTTCCTCTGATTCTCTGTGGGCTATGGGGGGGATCACTGTTCCTCTGATTCTCTGTGGGCTATGGGGGTATCACTGTTCCTCTGATTCTCTGTGGGCTATGGGGGTATCACTGTGCCTCTGATTTTTTGTGGGCTATGGGGGTATCACTGTGCCTCTGATTTTCTGTGGGCTATGGGGGTATCACTGTTCCTCTGATTCTCTGTGGGCTATGGGGGTATCACTGTTCCTCTGATTCTCTGTGGGCTATGGGGGTATCACTGTACCTCTGATTTTTGTTTGGGCTATGGGGGGGGCTATCTTTCGGTGAATCGGTATTGTTCAAACCCCAAATTTTCTACAACTGCGTATGCACCAACACTCCAGATTAGATTAGATCCAGATTAATAACATGGCGGCTGGGAGCTCTGCTGCACTGGTCACTATTTCTTGAGAGAAGGATTCAGGCGTAAGACTGTGCGGGGGGGGCAAATGGGCACTTAACATCAAGGGGGGTGGAAATCTCCTTTAATTCACAGAACTTTTTAATTTTAGTAATTGGTCAGTCGCACCAGTTTTTTTCAATTTATTTAGATAAGAACGTGTTAATTGATTGTTTTTTCTTCTTTTTTACAGCTGCTGTTGGAATCCTCACATCCTGACTCATTTTGTCTCGATTGTTTTGTGCATTTTTCTATTGTTTTGCCAGGAATTGAAGTGGTACTCATTAAAGGAAAGCTTTGGTTTTATTTATTGTGTCCTAGATTTGTTTTTTGATTCTGCTTTGTGTTTTCATTTATGTTTTAATAAAATTATAAATAAAATTACTTTTTTGTATTTTTATTTTTTTGTATTTTTTGTATTATTTATTTTTGTATTATTTTTTAGGATTGAATACGTAACTTTGATTAATTGGCTAAAGACTTTTAGAGTACTTGAGAGCTGTAGTTCAGTAATATGTGTGCAATTGATTTTGCACAAACAGAGAAAATTTATTTTTTTACCACACTTTTTTTTTTAATCGGTTCAAATAAAGTAGAATTCTTGTTTCAGCTTTAGTTTCTGAGAAGAACACAAAGAAATTTATTATATTCATATTTCTATATGTCTGTATTGGTTGCTTTCATTTATTCTCGTAGAAATATCATTGAAACCTCCAGTGCCACTGGTTATTTCTTTGAATTACAACTAACTACCCCTGTTCCGACAGGTACTTCTCACTTTTTTTTTGTCCATAGGAGAATGCCATAAGACTCAATCAGATTTGATTATTTCTCGACTAGTAAAGTTCTGCCATATTTGAAATTCTAGGTCAGTGATCCCAACCAGTAGCTCATGAGCAAAATGTTGCACCTCAACCCCTTGATTTTGCTCCCAGTGGCCTCAAATCAGGTTTTTTTTTTATTTCCATTGTTGGAAGCAAGTTTTGGTTGCAGATAAAACAGGTGTACTGACAGAGCTTCAATGTAGGCTGACAATCCACATGGGGCTATCAAATGGCCAATCACAGCACTTATTTGGCACCCCAAGAACATTTTTCATGCTTGTGTTGCTCCCCAATTTCTCTTACTTCTGAATGTTGCTTGTGGGTTCAAAAGGTTGGGGATCCCTGGTCTAGGCAATGACCTGCTCTCTGAACCCTGCCTCCATGCAGTGTATATATTCCAGCAGACAACTTCTAAAAAATATTCACTGGTGTAGCTACACTGGTAGAGATAATGGTCTACTTGCTTCTGCTCTAACAATCCATGTGCACTGAATGGCTTGGTTTGGCATTGCCATAATAAAATCCACACACTCTGAGCAGAACAGTGGTTTTGCCCTTGGCATATATACACTAATGGAAAAAACACCTGGCATTACAGTGTCCCAACCTATAATGGTGTAAGTACACTAGTCCTCAGCTTCTTTGGTTTTTGCCAATGCCAATTGCTATAGACCAGAGGTCAGCAACCTTTACTATCAAAAGAGCCATTTTCCCCCTTCTTCCACTAAAGAAAAATAGTCTGGAGCCTCAAAACAAAGCACAGCTTATAAACCGTTTTTCTATTTTTAACTGTTACAACAACAGAATATAACAAAAAGAAATGCAGTGTGTATGTGTTAGCCTACTTTGAAAAAAATTAAACACTGAATAGCCATAATTAATGCTAGTGTTCTCATCTGTTTAATGTGACTTCTGTTTCTGAAGCTCCATGCTGATCTTCCCTCTCTTGTCTTGGGTGTTTGACCATGGTAAGGGCCATGGCAAGGTCTAGCCCATCACTCCTGGGATGTCAAAACTGCCCTTGCACCTGCTGGTGGCTTCTGAGTGTACGACCATGGTAAGCTAACCATTAGCTTACATTGGTCGCACACTCAAGAAGCCGCCAGCAGGTGCAAGGGCTGTAAAGATGACATGACCGCCAAAGTCTCAAGACTGAGCTGCAACAAGCAGGTTGAAGAGCCACATGAGGCCCCAGAGGCCCCAGAGCTGTGGGTTGCCTACCCCTGCTATAGAGTGAAGACGAGCAAAGCATTATTTTGTAGGCTAGACTTAACCAACAGATCTGCCTGCTGCTCTCATATGTATTAAGTCTTTTTTTTTTTATCAGTAAATTGGAGAAATGGAAATACAGAATGGAAAGTATAAGAAAACTGACTGCGAATTGTAGTAAAGATAGAAATGATTGTGTTTGTTTGGAGAAATTGACATGTCAATATGTTTGGTTCCATGTGAATGGGTCCTTGACATTGCATCCATGAATAAAGTGCATCATAATGATAATTGGGTCTGCCAATATATTTGCATAATGTTCGGTCAATGGATGAAGGGTGCCATATAGATAAATGTGTTGTCAAGTTTGCACAAGGCACAGAGGGTCCATGTGAATAAATTAATCTGCATTTTTGTAAATGGATGTATTGCCCCATACATATACTATTATAATGTTTGTACAATGGGGGCTGCAAACACTAATTTATCCACTAGATGGCATACATCCTAAAGCATTTCCTCTAGTTTGTCAAGCAACTTGTTGATCTACCAACTAGCCTTTATGAACACACTGGTGGATGGAACTCTCATCTGAAATCAGGTTGATTGCTCTCTGTGATATGAATAATATTTACTAAAGGTCTGTTGTGTATTTCAATCACTCATTTCACTTCCTAAATCTTTAAAGTTCCATATTGTGTAAGTGTGTATGAGCATTTTAGTTTCAAATATTTTTCAAGATCTTTGTTTACTTAAGGAGTCACTTTACATACAAGGTTTAGAAATGAGTTTGGTATCATGTATATTTTCTTTGATTGTATAACTTATGTTTCCAGCATCAATGCATTTTAGCTAACCATTGTAACACTGTGCAGTTAAATACATTACTATTTCTCATGGCACCCTAGTAATACACTTGTTCTTAGTGCCCTCTTAGATTTTGGGCAGAGTTTTTTCTTATACTTTTATATTGTCAATTCACAAATAAATTATATAAAAAATAAGGCAGAAATGCCACATTTAAAGGCATGTTCTGTTGTTAAATATAACTTTTTTAATTTGAACAATCTGTTTATCAAATTGCTATTACACAGCTCATAATTATTCACATTTAACAGGATTTCGATTGAGACTTTAAGTATTTAAGTAATGGCAGGCTTGGATGAAAAACATTTGTCTCCTGAGAACAAGGTATGAAGTTCAAATATATTTTGATTAATTATTGTTTTCTATTTTAGTTTCTATTCGAGAGCTTTACATTGGGTTGCTTCACGTACCTCATGTTGATGATGAGTTTACATTCTAATCTCCCAATAACGAGCACACACTTTCTAATGCTATTTTGGTCTGGATAGTGATCAATAGCATTCGAGTTGTGCGGGGTTCTATGTGGTCCAAATTGCTAGAACTTGAACCTGACCCAGAGCTACAAGCCAGACCAACATTCTGCAATTCTACCTGCTAATACCTGCTACCCAATCCAAACCGCAACCACCTTATCTGCAAGCCTACACACTGACCCCATGAAATCGGAAGTTGTCTTGTTGCAAAACAGAAGTGACATCATCAGAAAAGGGATGTGGCCAAAAAAGCAGACAAATTCAAATTTTCTCAAAAGTTAGCTAATCTTTATATGGCTGTGGTGTATACTTTGGCACCATTTCTTCACAGGATGCCCATTTATTACTAGTATTGTCTACTGCTTGATCTGTCAACAACATGATCACCCACCATACATTTTAAACCCACTGGGTCGAGTCAAGGCTCTGCACAATGTTCAGCCAATCGTGATAGGTGAATCTGACCCATTTTGCTTCTATGAAAATTTGCAGACATTCATTGGTCTATAGGAGACAAAATTCTATTTTAAACACAAAAAAATGTTTTCACCCATTGGAATCTTTGGTTGTAATTTTTGCATCAAAACTTGGCAAAAAATTGTGCTCATCACTATTAGCCACCCATCACTTCTTCTAGATATAAAGTAAATGCAATGCTATTTTTTATTTAAGTTTTATTACAGTAAAATGGACCAGAGATCATAAATAACACAAACAACCACAGTTGTAATAGATATCACAACCTGGTATTAAGATGGATTGTTTAAGAGTTTGCACCATTTCATGTACAAAACATGCCTACAACTTTGCTTCACAATTAAAGAATAAAAATCTTTAAAACAAGGGACAAAAAACAGAAATCTTCAGCATGCATAACTGTTCAACCCCCCTCCCAAAGTGAGTACTTTGTAGAGCCACCTTTTGCGGCAATTACAGCTGCAAGTCACTTTGGATAAGTCTCTATGAGCTTGTCACATCTCGCCACTGGGATCTTTGCCCATTCCTCAAGGCAAAACTGCTCCAGCTCCTTCATGTTGGATGTTTTTCACTTGTGATAAGCAATCTTCCAAGTCTGACCACAGATTCTTAATTGGATTGAGGTCTGGACTTTGACTAGTCCATTCCAACACATTTAAATGTTTCCTCTTAAACCACTAGTGTTGCATTAGCAGTATGCTTCTGTCATTGTCCTGCTAGAACGTGAACCTCTGTCCCAGTCTCAAACCACAGGCAGACTGACACAGGTGTCGCTCAAGTATATCCCTGTGTTTAGCACCATTTTTCCCTCAACTTGGACCAGTTTCCTAGTCTCTGCTGCTGAAAAACATCCCCACAGCACGATGCTGCCACCACCATGTTTCACTGTGGCAATGATGTTCTTGGCTGAAGGGATGTGTTGGGTTTGTGCCAGACATAGCGTTTTCCTTGTTCCAGTTCAATTTTAGTCTTATCTGACCAGAGCACCTTCCTCCATACATTTGGGGAGTCACCCATATGCCTTTTGGCAAACTCAAAATGTGCCTTCTTATTTTTAACTGTAATGGCTTTTTTCTGGCCACTCTTCCATTAAGCCCAGCTCTATGGAGTGTACAGCTTATTGTGGTCCTATGGACAGATACTACAGTCTCTGCTGTGGAACTCTGTAACTACTTCAGGGTTACCTTTGATCTCTGTGATGCCTCTCTGATTAATGCCCTCCTTGACACTTAGATTGCACACAGGTGGACTTCATTTCACTAATTATGTGCCTTTTGAAGGAAATTGGTTGCTCCAGGATTTTTTAGGGGCTTCATGGCAAAGGGGGTGGATACATATGCACATGCCAATTTTCAGGTTTTTATTTTTTTTTAATTCTTTTTTTATATATATTTTCTCATTTCACTTCACCAACTTAGACTATTTTGTGCAGATCGAACACATAAAATAAGATTATGAAACACTTATATTACAGGTTGGAATGTAACAAAATACCGTAACTGGTGGCTTCCGATGCACGGGCACAGGCTATGCACCCGGAACCACTTACTGTCGCACAATCTCCAATGGACCCGGGGGGGGGCTTTCACCAGTAGTTACGTCAATTGGCCCAGGAGGTATAGGGGACCCTAATTAATGAGCAATTTTAAAATATATTTGTAAAACATGGCAACCTCTGGATAATTTGGGGGCCCTAAAATGATTTAGCTGAGGGACCCAGTAACGTAGTTACGCCACTGTGTCTGACTTGCATATTCCCTGTGTGACTGAGTAAAGTAAGTTGGGTTGTCTACTATCTAGTTCCCTAAAGATTCTTGAGTGAGGTGCACACTGAGGAAGTACGGGGATTCTTTATTTGCTTGCGTTGCATTTATTTGCCCAAATGTGGATCCTGTAAACAGGAGAGCAAAATATCCTGTGCCCAGGCTCCCTAGCAGAATATGATTTTGACCCCTATACCAGCATTACAATTCATGTGTGCGATTGTGAGTCCCCTACCAAGTCACTGTGTGTATTAGAATTATAATGCTCTCTCTAGGTTGATGCTATAAAGACAGATGAAACTATCCACACTGAATTATGTGATTCTCCCCAAATGGCTATGAAAATCATATGTGACTTTGAGGAAAGCACAAAGTCCAATTACATCACTCTGAAGAAGACAAAGGATTTTGGTAATGAAGGTGAGCAATAACTATTACTTACATAATTCTTCTGAAGGTGTTAATATGGTGGAAATTGGTACCCTAGTAACTTAGATTATAAAAAGACACACATTCATCGAGTTAAAAATGTTATGTCTAAGTGAAACCTGCCTAACTGTTAGTTGATCCAGAGGAAGGCAAAAAACGCTATTTGAATCCTCTCCAATTGGCCTCAGAAGGTGGAAATTGCCTCCTGACTCCACAATGCAATTGGACCAGTCCCTGGATCAACTTGTACTATGAGCCATCTCCCATAACCCTGTATTCCCTCACTTGCTAAACACCATCCAACCCCTTCTTTTTTGTTGTAACTTAAGTTTTATTTGGTTTTTAACATAGATATATGTTTCCAAACATTGCATATCATTCGAATAGCATAGAAATGACATTCTTACATCTTATTGCCTTATGTAGAGGTTTCTTACATAAACAAACATCAGATATCATAGAAAAAGAAGCACACAGGAGAATATAGAACATTAACAAGACATCCAACCCCTTCTTAAAGTGGAAGTAAAGTCTAAAATAGAATAAGGCTATATTTTGTATACTAAATATAAACATGAAATTACTACACCACAAGCCTAATCAAACAAATGATTTATGCTTTCAAAGTTGGCCACAGGGGGTCACCATCTTGTAACTTTGTTAAACATCTTTGCAAGACCAAGACTGTGCACATGCTCAGTGTGGTCTGGGCTGCTTATGGAGCATCATAAATGATCAAAACAGCACAAGTCAAATAATATCTGCCAGAAGCTGATACAGTAAGACTGCTTAATAATCAGAATATATAGACTGCACTGGGTCCTGTGTTGTTATGTAATTGCAATGATCACAGCTGGGAACCAGTGTGATGGAGGAGAGCCTCTCCATGGGGAGTGGATATGGCAGAAGCCCTGGGGTGTAGCCATAGACAACAGGACAGGCATGGTGTGAAAAGCAGGTTTACTGGTGGTAATTAAAGAAACAGAAAATGTTCAAATACAGACTTTACCGGTTGGTGAGGAAAGGTGAACAGTTCTGGAACAAGGTAGCACAGGTGTAAGGTAATTCAGGAACACGGTTTCAAAGGTACAAGGTAATCAGGAACAAGACTTGGATCAGGGAATCACAGGTACAAGATATGACAGGAACGCAAATACAAGGTTGGTACATCATCCACGAATAGCAGGAAACAAACGATGACTCAGCCCTGAGAAGGGCTCAGGGCATGGTTTATAAAAGGAGCATAAAAAGGGAATGGGGAACACATGGGAGATAATGAGGAGGGAGGAGAACAAGGAGGAGACAAACTGGAAACAGACAAAATACAATATCACAGGATAGGCCAACCCCAAGAGCCACCAGTGGCTCACTTGATAAGTGTACTGACTGTGCACTTAAAGCCCAGAACTAACAGTCCCCAGAGTTCAATGCCTGGCTGGTCCTTACAGTAATCTAATGTGGATTTTATTTTGTTTAATATACACTTTCTCCAACTCTGCAGAACCAGTGACTGTAGTAAAATAATCCTCCGAACAGAATTCTAGTTTATCTGTTTAAATATGGCTCCATGATCTTTGTCCCTGCAGCTGTAGTTGAAAAGATTTCTTTTTCAATAAAGTAAAAATGGGATTTTATTTTTTTACCTTTATATGCCCTTTAAAGCTATCTAATGTATCAGCCTGTACTACTGATTCAGGGAGACAATTCCATAATTTCCCAGCTCTCCCTGTAAGTCCCCTTTCCCCCCTTGACATGGACCTATCTGTCCTTTAATATGATTGGCTGCCGGGATGATCTACAGGTGAATAAAGCATCTGGCCCTAGTGTATCTGACAGTACACACTGGCATGTGCCAAGCCAGGTCAGGCGTGGAGAGAGGTGCACATATGCGTGTATCTGCTTGCATTTAAATCCAGTAGAAGCCTAGAAGGGGGGCCTGTGCATATAGCCTAGAGACGTTATATCTCATTAATCCACCCTTGGTAATGATATTAAAATCAAATCATCTTGATTCAAAGGACCACTGTTGTCCACCTGCCCTGGTCCACATTTGACCAGTGTTAGAAAATGAGCCCTGTATACAGTTTGAAATCATGTTACATGGCAGCACAGAATCAAGTGTATCACAATTCTTTAATAATCACCACTGTAACACCAGCTTCTATGACAGATATATGAATCTTTAAAAGTGAAAAAGCAGACTTAACTTAAGAGTTTCTATATTAAAATAATAAGAAATACATACAGGCACTTACTGACAGAGTGTTATACCCTGCCATTTCTAAATGGCAATGTTTTTTTTAAAGTAAATCTATCACAAAACAAGGAATGTCGTTTTATATTGCCAAAAAAATATTTTGGATGCCTGGTTATATAATGCAGAACTGTACAACAGCCTGTGTGAGTTTTTAGGTAAATAATGTAATTTCAAATGATACATTTGATCTACTTCCCACCTTTTGAATTCATATATTCAATACATTTATGTTTTAATTAGGTTTTCAAGTTCCATCAAATGCAAGAGTTCACTGGGAATGCCATTCGATCCAGTTAGATGTGTTTAATCCCTATGTAATAGTAGGGAAAAAAATTCTTCAGTGTCACTTAGGAAAGGACACAGGACTTGCCAAGAAGCAGAAATATTCAGAACAACGAGATTTAAAACAGGTGTTTTTTTAGTTATTTTCAAAAATGTTTTATTATAAAAAACATTGCTAGTAAGCATTATATATTGTATTTTAACAGGCAAAGAAATTTATATTCTATTGGGTGATAAATATTAAGCATCCCCAGTGATTATACTTGCTTACTTATTACCCCAGGTTGGTTGTCATTTTAGAAGAAACCGGTCCTGCATAATCATTTTCTGCTTCTTCTTTCTTCTCTGCATATCTAAGTGGTACCCATATGCAGTAGTGATAAGCCAGCTATTTGCTTATATGGTTGACTTCTATATAAGTATATTCGTATACATCCACTCAAATATGCAAATGTGCACCTGTACTGGATTGGACAGACAATTAGAAAAAATATGTCAGGAAAGCACTCCTGTACTAGAAAGCTTGGACAGTGCAGTTTTCAGTGAATAGGGGAACCAACCCAGGGGTCTGGGTAAGCAAGTCTCATCACTAGAGGGTGGGGGGTGCGTGCCTAATGATCTGAAATTCCAGTAATTATACCAATATATGCAGTATATTTTAAAAATAGTTCATTGAGAATGTATCATATAATGAATATATATTTTAATTCCTTTAAATGCAATAAAGGGTGATGAGCACAGCATAATTAAAGGAGGAGAATTATTCAAGATACCAAGAAAATGGGATGCACTGCCTCAATTCAGATAACTCATATAATCCTGTATCCGAATACGAGGTAGCATTCTCTTTCATATTATCCAAACTGTGAGGAATTATTTGTACTTTTCAAAAGCAATAATTATATACAATAGATATTTTCTTTGAAATAGTGCTAAAATATTTGGACTTTTTTACTTTGCATTTTAAACAATGTTGTAAATATAATAGAAGCAGACCCTGTGGTTGTGTGGGGGCCTGGGAAGGAGGGGCCAGGACCACAGGGTCTGCTTCCTCTAAAGTTACGTGGACCCCCTTCCCATCCGCTCTCTTATCTTTGGCCAGGTAAGATGAATGCAGGTGGCTGGGAGACTGCATGGACGGGATGGGGTGGGTTGATAGGGCTTGCAATGTGCTAGGCCCTTCAAAGACTTTTTTTTGCAGGGGGCTTGGGGCACTTTAGTTACACCACTGAGTTTAAAACATACATGTTTAGCAGGCTACACCTTAGCGCATACCATAGTGAGGTTCCATGGGTACTTTGCAGCTTTGGATGGATCTATTATTTGGAATGATTGGGACCTGGTGTTTAACAGTTTTTTTCATAATACATTTAGATCACCTTACTTTAAAAAAACTGAGAACACTTGAATAGTGAAAACTTGATTACTTAAAAATCATGAAAAACAACTAGAACACAGTACAGTCACATTTTACTTTGTACATTAATAGTCTAGAAATAGGAATTTTAAAAGTGCTTGATTTTTCTAAATATTCCTCCCATTGACTTCTTATAGAAATACACCAGCTTTAAGATGTTACATGTAATTATTCAAGCAAATATTCATTATCTACATTTTTTACATTTCAGTAAACATTTAGGAGCAGATTTATCAAAATGTGAGTTTAGAGTTTAAAGCTGGCCATAGATGTACAGATTTTCAACAGATCCAATCCACATCGTGAGACCAAGATCTTCTGAGAACCATCGTACGAACGTTCGAACTGTCCATCAACTAAAACGACCAATTTACCAGGAAAACAAAGGGGAGCTGCCTGCTTGGCCCTGCAAACATCCATAGATTGTACTGGGACCGACAAAGATTTTTTAACCTGGCCGATCAATTTCCTGGCAGATGTCGGACGAAAAATCGTAAGATGTTCGATCGTTTGAATCCCACTAACCGCACAATAATTTGACAAATCGGTCGGGCTGCGCTGAAATCGGTCGTTTCGCAAAGAAGAATCGTCGCGTCTATGGGGGCCTTTAGAAATAAAATCTCACCTCATTTAATTATTTCCTGTTAGATTTTAAGAAACCAGTAACGTAACTAGCAGGAGACCACCTACCGTATGCGATTTTCCGGCTTGAATCAGCAGTGTGCAAGCTGCCGGAGGTCCCTGAGGGGATGTGAGTCTTGGTTCAATTGCGCTACCTGCTCCCCTGGTAGTCCCGTCACTGTTTAGAACCATATATATCAAATGGTTAGTTCTAACCCACCCATCAATAAAATAATTCTAAAAATTCCATAAGAATGAATATAATGTGGGTGAGATTTTATATATTAAACTCTAAACTCACATTTTGATAAATCGTTCTTAGTTTAGATGTTGACACATCTTCCTCATATAGTTTAATACAGGGGTGTCCAACCTGCGGCCCAGGATGGATATGAATTTGGCCCAGCTTGAAACCTTGGTTTCCAAGGAAACATCATGTTTCAAAGGATTTAGGAGTAGGCAGGAGGGGGACTCTGCCCATTGACCAGTTAGTAGTAATAATATTATAATAATAAGTCTATTTAATATCCAGGTGTCCCATATTTCAGTGTATAGCTGTCAGGAGCACTCTGGAGGGTGCTCCAGGTAATGGCGGTGCCCAGATGTCAGGGAACCGGGAGTTCCCTCTGGGGGAGTTGTCCGGATCTAGGAGGAAGCCCCTCAGGAGGGATCAGGATCGCGGTATCCAGGGATTCGGCAGAAGGGGTAATGGAGTCCAGGCAACAGGTCACAAGGCAGGCAGAATACAAACAGAGTCCAAGTCCAGGCAATAGTTCAAGAAGGCAGGCAGAGTATCAAACAGAGTCCAAAGTCCAGGCAGGGGGTCAATAACAAGAGATCAATCAGGAATATCTTCAGGGATAACAGGAATAGAAGCAGGAAACCCAGGAATCTTCTCAGGAACGAGATCCTATTTTCGGGCGCCATCTTGGCGCCTCAGGCGTCCTTTTAAAGGGGTTTTTGGCGCCCTTGCGTTGGCGTCAGCACGTCTGCGACCGACGCGCTGCGCCTGCGTCCGTCGCGCCGTTGTGACGTCTTCGCGCCTGCGCACTTGCGCGCAGGCGTCTTTGCGCCGGCGCCGCTACCCACGTGGCGGCCATGGGCGCCGCCATCTTGGGAGCGGCGTCGGAAGTGGTAGCTGCGCCGCCCGGAGCTCCTGGTCCTGCTCCGGGCGGCGATCGTGACACCAGAGGTGCGGTGGACATCTGACATCTACGCGCCGTGTCGGATGCCTGTGCCAAATTCGGTACCAAAATAGAACTTAAAAGGACGCCCAGGATGCCATGTCACTGCCCAAGTATAGGTTCACTTTCTAGCGTTCCTGGGTGTTAAACTATTGCTTTTGATTGATTCTTAGACTTGACCCTGCCTGAATTTTGACCTTCTTCCTGCCTTTTGATCTTTGCCTGGATTTTGACTATGATTGTTACTGAACCCTTGCCTGTACCTTGAACTTTACCTTGGACTTTAACCCTGAAGCTTCCTCCATGGTCCTGACTACTCCCCACTGGGAGTCAATAGCCCCCCTAAGAATAGCTCCATCTGGTTATTCAATAGGTATTGTAGTTCTTTTCTGTGCATTTTTTTTTTTATTTTTGTGTTTTTCATGTGTGGCCCCAGGAAACTTTTTTTTTACCAATGTGGCCCAGGGAAGCCAAAAGTTTAGTAATACTAAATAATAATACCCCTTGTTTAATATATTATATTAAATTACTGTACCTTATTTAATAGCACAGAATAAACACAGATACTATTCTAGGTCAGGAGGATTGCTGTTCTAAGAATAAATTCAGAGTTTTATTATAAACAGTCATGCATTTCATTCCTGTCTTTTAACACATAGCAACCAATCAGCAGTTTGTATTTACTGTTCCACTATTGGAAAGAAACATCTCATGGTTGATATGGATTAATAATTATTTTCAAACATTCGACCATTTATCACGATCAATACTATAAAATTAATTTTGCTGCAAACAAAAAATAACCGGTGCACATTACATTTGTAGATCAAACAGAGCACAGAGAAAAGGAGAAAAACTGCATCTAGCAAGCTTAGAGAAGCACTTCAGCGTGACAGAGATAATGTAAAAGTCAAGCATGCATATAAAATAGTACTTGCAAATTTGTCTGACCATATGAATCATGAAACTACAGGAGAAGTAAGTATACCCTAAAAACAAGGTTCATAAAATAAAAAAGGGAAACCTACATTTCCCAGTTGCATAACTACTATGGGGCAGGGGGTGCAATTACATCCGGGTATACTGCCCATGGGTCCCATAGGAGATACCTTGCTGTGATTGCCCTGTTGTATGTATTGTCCATTAGGTGCTATAGTAATGCCACATAAAATTATTGTGGCATTTATTAGCTCTTTTGTGGTCCCAATAATTCTAATGCATTTACATTGTTTCTCTGGAAATAGCTGTTTGTCCTCTGTGAGTGTTATTTTTGGTGTCATTAAAGGGCACCTCTTGGATAAAAATTTTATCCCCAACCATAGGTATGGGCTAATAGAGCCCGCATTCTGGTTGGGGATAACAGTCATTTTCATTTTAAAAAATGCACCCCGCCAGCACTAGGCTACCCACACCATGAATGTGATGTCACACGCATAATGAGCAATTTGGAGCAGCTTTTCATTGTGCGCATGTGAGTGACTGGACATGGCTGCTCACACCAGGAGATCCCTCACGGTGCAGATAGCCTAGCGCTGGTGGGGGCATTTTTTTTTAAAAAAACTACTGTTATCCCAAACTGGAATGCAGGCACTATTAGCCTTCACCTTTGGTTGGGGATAACATTTTTACCCAACAGGTGCCCTTTAAAGGGGTTATTTAACCAAATCCATAAAATGTTTTCCTCATATTTATCAATACATTTTTTTTAAAAAAATCTGGTGTGAGGAAAATATAAAATCATTAAAAATAACAATTGCACTTTTTTTTGGATTTGACCATAACTTTTTTGGATTATTGCCAGAAAATCTAAATTTTTTCAGATTATTGAACAAAAGCCAGCGCAGATTAGGATATCTTCCAAATGTAAAAAGGACATCTTCCATTAACTTCAACATGAAGTCAATTACAGATTTGAGATGGAGTGCTATTTTATTTGGCCTAACACCATCGAGGTTTAATAAATCATGAGAAATCTGACTTTTTTTTCTATGAAAAATAGGTGTTTTCCCATTTAAAAGTCTAACCAGAAAAAAATTGACTTTAATAAATAACACCCTAAGCATTTAAAATGCTGAACAAATTAATATTTTGCCCTGTAAAAATTAAATTTGCAAGCCCTATTACTCAAATCACATGTGGAGGTACATTTATCATGGTTTTTAAAAACTCCCATAAATTTTAAATTTGACCATTTGAAATTAAATTAAAAAGTCAGATTTATAAAACTTGGATGAATTAAATCCAAACGTATCCCCGGACATCTAACAGCAATTTTGCAGGTTTTCGGTAGTGAATAGTCGAATTCAAGTTTTTAAATGGCCAGAGTATGATAAATCTTGAAAATCTAATTTCAATTTTCAATTCAACCTATGATAAATGTGCCCCCAAGTGTTCGATTGTATGTGTTATATGTGCATGTAAAATGCTCCTACCCATAGTGTAATATTAATGCTGCAATGCTTGTCATTAGTACAGTATAAATTGTATTTCTAACTTAAAACAGACCAATATCCTTTCAATAATTACTTAAAACAGACCAATATCCTTTCAATAATTACTTAAAACAGACCAATATCCTTTCAATAATTTAAGCTCAAGGTGATTTGACACAATTCCCTGATTTTTATAACATTACTATTTTGGGTCCCCTTATCAACATATCGATAAAAGTAAATTAATTTATTTTGATTAAAATATATGTATATGGTGCAAGCTCATATATTTAAATTAATGCTTTAAATTACTTGATTTTATATCAAATACATATTACAATTTTGAAATATCAAGTACATATATTAAATATCATAAATATAATTTTTTTTTAATTATATGAGCAACTATTAATACATTTAGCATTTTTTACAGGTGGCTAACCTAAGAGAAAAAATTGATGCAAGGGTAAAGAGAAAAATAATTGATCTATACAGAAATGGTGTTAGACGAGTTGCTGAAATGAAAAGACACATGGATGCTTTTGTCTTAAAAGAGCTTTTCTTGGGTCTAGAACTCCCCGAAGAAACTCGAAGACGATATTACCCAACAAGAAAAGACCTTGCCAATCTAATGTACAAAGCTAAAAGTGAAGGGCATGATTCAACATTAGACCAAGAAAATATCCTTGACCTTATAGAACAATGGAAGGTGCAAAATCCAAATGACAAAATGTTTTGTCGTCCAAGTTGCTGCACCACTGAAAACAAACATCAGACTTTCTTATTCTGTTACCAAAATGATTGGCAGCAAAAATTACTAACGATGTATGGAAACCATATAACACTTCTTGATGCTACATATAGAACAACACGTTATGCTCTGCCTCTGTTTTTCCTCTGTGTTCGGTCTAATGTTTGCTACTTGGTGGTTGGGGCTTTTGTTACCCAAGAAGAAAATACAGCAAGCATTAAAGAAGCATTACAGTTATTTAAAAACTGGAACAAAGAGTTGAAACCAAAGTGTTTTCTTGTGGATTTCTGTCAAGAGGAGATTAATGCAATATTAGAAACATTTCCAGGTTTATTTTTAGATTCATATCTTGATTTTATTGTCTTTTTATAATTAAAGCAACAGTAACACCAAAAAATAAAAGTGTATAAAAATAATATAATCTATGGTTTCACTGCACTTTTAATACTGGTGTGTTTGCTTCAGAAACACTACTATCGTTTATATAAAGAAGCTGTTATATAGCCATGGGGGCAGCCATTCAACGATACATAGTAGATAGATAAATTCTGAGGAATCCCATTGTATATTACAGAGTTTATCTGTTATCTGGTGTGTATCCAGTGCCTTTTCTCCTTTTCTCCAGTTTTGAAATGGCTTTGAAAGGGGTACGCCCTTGTTGTACTTGTTGGCTTGACATTAAACATGGGTTAAATCCCTTGAGTAGCTATGTATGCTGGAGTTAGTTCCTTTCATTGAAATGCTGACCCTCATGACTACACTGCAACTTATTTATATAAGCTATAGTAGTACTTATCGGTTATTTACTGTGTATCCTGTGCTTGAATGGCTGCCCCATGGCTACACAGCAGCTTGTTTATATAAACTATAGTAGTACTTATCTGTTATCTACTGTGCATCCTGTGCTTGAATGGCTGCCCCCATGGCTACACAGCAGGTTGTTTATATAAACTATAGTAGTACTTATCTGTTATCTACTGTGTATCCTGTGCTTGAATGGCTGCTCCCCATGACTACACAGCAGCTTGTTTATATAAACTATAGTAGTACTTATCTGTTATCTACTGTGTATCCTGTGCTTGAATGGCTGTCCCCATGGCTACACAGCAGCTTGTTTATATAAACTATAGTAGTACTTATCTGTTATCTACTGTGTATCCTGTGCTTGAATGGCTGCCCCCATGGCTACACAGCAGCTTGTTTATATAAACTATAGTAGTACTTATCTGTTATCTACTGTGTATCCTGTGCTTGAATGGCTGCCCCCATGGCTACACAGCAGCTTGTTTATATAAACTATAGTAGTACTTATCTGTTATCTACTGTGTATCCTGTGCTTGAATGGCTGCCCCCATGGCTACACAGCAGCTTGTTTATATAAACTATAGTAGTACTTATCTGTTATCTACTGTGTATCAGGTGCTCGAATGGCTGCCCCCATGGCTACACAGCAGCTTGTTTATATAAACTATAGTAGTACTTATCTGTTATCTACTGTGTATCCTGTGCTTGAATGGCTGCCCCCATGGCTACACAGCAGCTTGTTTATATAAACTATAGTAGTACTTATCTGTTATCTACTGTGTATCCTGTGCTTGAATGGCTGCCCCCATGACTACACAGCAGCTTGTTTATATAAACTATAGTAGTACTTATCTGTTATCTACTGTGTCTCCTGTGCTTGAATGGCTGCCCCCATGGCTACACAGCAGCTTGTTTATATAAACTATAGTAGTACTTATCTGTTATCTACTGTGTATCCCGTGCTTGAATGGCTGCCCCCATGGCTACACAGCAGCAGTAGAGTTTCATTAGCAAGCACACCAATTTAACCTATCCAGGGAAACACTACATTATATTTCTATTAATTTGAAATACTTTAACTTTGGTGTTGCTGTTAATTTACCTGGTGTAATAATTATATAATTAAGAATATTATATTTCAGATCCGCACAGGAGCTTTCATCAGGGGACAAAAGCTCCTGTGCGAATCTGAAATGTTGGACCACCAATAAAACCTCCACCTTTATTTGCATTTTTGACTCACCGTGTAACTTTGCCTTGGAGTGCTATCATTTTCTGCAGCTTTTTAATTATTTAATTATTTATATACATCTTGAGCATGCTTCGTAAAATAGCACTTGCTCGAACTATGGATGAACATCAAAATTCTCTAAAAAATCTGATGGAATCAAAAATTTGGAAGACATGCAGTGCCCTGAGGCACTGGTTTTCAAACAAGTGGCTACCTGAAATAGAGGTAAAGTCACAATGCACATACATACATACACACATACATATTCCCCTAGAATAAAATAATTAACCAACAGATAGAGGCACATTTACTAATGGTCGAATTTCGAGTGATATAAACACTCGAAATTCGACCATCGAGGGGGGGGAATAGTGATCGTTCGAATAGCGAATTCGAACGATCTTAGCGCTATTCGATCGATCGAACGATCGAACGAAAAATCGATCGAACGATCGAACGAAAAATCGATCGAACGATTTTCATTCGATCGAACGCCAAAATCGTTCGAATCTAACGATTTTGGCCATTCGATCGAATGAAAACCATTCGATCTAAAAAACGTAGAAAAATTTCCCAAACCACTCTGGAAGGTCCCCATAGGCTTACAATGCAATTCAGTAGATTTTATCTGGCGAATTAAATGGTCGAACGATTTTTAAAGGGGAAGTACTTTGACTATCGAATGGTCGAACGATTTTATATTCGATCGTTTGAATTGCTCGAACGATTCCTATTCGATGGTCGAGCTATCAAATTCGATGGTCGAATTTTCAAAAAGTTGCAAAAAAATTTAATTCGAATTTTGAATTCGACCTACTCGAATTCTTCACTCGAGCTTAGTAAATGTGCCCCTTAGTTTATAAACTATCGTATTAAGTGGCACATTAAAGAATCTTACCAAGCTTAAATACATATATCAGTAAATATTGCCCTTTTATATCTTTTCCCTTGAGCCACCATTTTGTGGTGGTCTGTGTGTCCTCTGTGAGATCCCTTAACAAGAAATATTGTAGTTGTAACAGTAACAGGAATAAGTTTGGAAACAAAAGACAGAACTTTGTCCATTAATTGGCCGATATGACCAATATGTATGGTTTGTGTGCACCGTGAATCCTAGGATCCCAGGGGGTAGCCCTTTTTTAAAAATAACAATTTACTATTTAGGATTACCCAATTGCACATACTACGGAAAAAATATGTTATAATGAAACTTTTTATTTACATGAAGCAGAGTTTCACATATGAGTTGTTTTATGGAAATATATTTTTATAGAAACATTGTTTGGGGGAGTACAGTTTTCCTGACAGTGTCATATTGGTTGTTATGCTTTAGTATGCAGTATAATCTGAGTGCACGAAACAGAAAATAAAAACTAATTTTTATTTCTTCACCACAGAAATGGGCACATGTTTACAGAACTGGAGAACTACAGATTGCGATACATACAAATAATGGCCTTGAAAGACAAAATGAAGTTTTAAAACATACATATATGGAAGGATATAAAAACTGTACACTCAGTGAACTGTTAATAGTTCTTCATAAGCATTTCTTCCCAAATGCACACAAAAAGTAAGTATGGATATGTTGAGTTTTCCAAAATTCAGATATGTAAATCTAATAATTTTTTCGCTAATGTAACACTGGTGTAACTTCCGGGGGAGCAATAGCACCTGTGCCCACACCCCATTGGGGCCTTCTAGAGCCACTATGGGTTATATTGCAGGTAGCATGGCTTTGAAAAAATGCATTTTTTAAGCCTCTGAATACAATGCATGGTTTATGGCAACCATATTGTGGTAGATTTTATTTAAAAACATAAGAGCATGGAGATTTTTGGCCTGAAATCTGACCTGTTAGTGGCCAAGGCACAAACCTGCATGATACTATCCTTAGTATAATTAAGATAAAATATAACCTTTAATTTTCAATTGATTTTGAATAGCATTTACTGTATTTATTTATATGTGTATAACTGGGGAATATCATTTTGGTGACTTTTATAAATGTTGTGCAACAAGCTTGATTTTTCAGAATTATATTTTAATCAAGATGTAAAAGAATATTTTTGAATTACTGTCTTTTTTACTAGATACATCCAGCTAAATGTACAAAACTGTGAGACCTACAGAAAATATAAGAAAGAGATTCCTGATTTTCTGAGAAATCGACCAAAAAACTTTGTGTGGCATATGATGACGAGGCTTGACACCACCTTAGACAATAGCCACATAAAATGCTTAGACAGAAAATCTGGTGTTTTTGAAGTAAACAGTGAGGAAAATGCAGGTAAAACCTATACAGTTACATTTAAAGATGGAATACCATCTTGCACTTGTGCAGACTGGGAAAAACACTTTGTACCCTGCAAGCACATATGCTGCATTTTAAAATATGACAGTGAATTGAAGTGGGATAGGCTGAACCCTGTTTATTCTCAAAATCCCTTGTTTCTTTTAGATGAAGGCTGTCTGTGTGTTAGTAGAGGTGAGCCAAAAATTGAGCAAGAGACTGATTATATGGCCACTCCTTTACCAGACAGTAATGTTGTAGCCCTTCCAGAACGCAGGAAAAGCAGACGAAATAAACTGATACACAACTGTGTTCAGAATTTAAAGCGGATTATAGATTGTACATATTTACAAAAGAACGAATCATACCTTGAAGAGCTAGATGAGAACATAAAAATCTTGCTACAAGATGTACAAGCAAACATTCCACTTGAGAAAGACTTGCCACTTATCGAGACGCCCAAAAAAAAATCAATAAGTGATAATATACATCCACTTAAAAAGGCACAGTATGGAAGGAGCAAGCAGTTCGGATCAAATAGATATGGGCAAAAAGCCGAAATGTTGAAAGATGACACCTGGAAAACTGTATTTTCCAATGATGAAAGCCAGAAGGAGCAGGGACCATCAAGTAACTGGTTGATAATCAATAACATAACACTGACTTTGGCTGACAAATCAGTTATACAAAATAATGATTGGCTTGATGACAACATAATAAATACCTGCCAGCACCTGATTTCAAAGCAATTTGGAACAATTTCAGGATTCTTTGATACAGTGCTTCTAGCAAATGGTTTCTTGTCACTACATGATAGTGACCATCTACTTCAGATCCATCATGCAGGAGCACACTGGGTTGTTTCAGAAAGACATAACAGAACTGTAACCATTTATGATTCATTAAAATCTTTACAGTTGTCAGAGGAGCTTAAGAAACAACTGTTGTTGCTCCATCCTCCACTTTTTTCAGGGGAATATTCAGTGTTAGACGTTCACCTTGTTTGTTACCAGCAGCAAATTGGGGCCTCTGACTGTGGATTGTTTGCTATAGCCAACATTGTTGCTTTAGCCAATGGATATTGCCTAGCGGATGTGATATTTACTCAGTCGGAGATGAGAAGTCATCTTGTACAGTGTATGGAACAGGGGCTTATATCCATGTTTCCATTTAATTCTGCATCTGCTCCACCAAAACCAAAGTGCAAAAATGTGACAATGACAACCCACTGCTCCTGCAATATCCACAAGCCAGGGCAAAGCATGGTTGAATGCTGGCAATGCAAAAAATGGTTTCACTTTAAGTGTGTAGGGATTACAAAAAATGACAGCTGTGTAAAAACAAATAAGAAATTTACTTGCGCCAACTGTGGGAATTAAAGTTTTCAAATCATTTGATACTAATGCTAGTAAAAACATGGGCTAGTGTTTTATATTCCTGTTTAATATTCAAATGATTATTTGCTATTTTCTATATTATTTATACCTATTTACATTGTTTGTTCTTTATCTTACTATTTGGTATGGGATCTAATATTTGATAATTGGCATAGGATCAGGTATGAGATCTATGATGTTGAATGCTTGGGACCTGGGATTTTATCAAAATAAAAAAATTAAATATGATCTTTGCATTTATTATTACAGTGAAAAATGTGGAAAAGTTACGTTTTTAAAAGAATAAGGAAATTTGTTTTGGTAAAATATATAGGAAACGCAAAAGAATAAAATTTTCTCTGGCCCAGTAAACAACACAGGCTGAGGAACATATTCTATCAGAGCAACAATTTTAGGTTTTTATGATAAGACCAGTGTATATGCAGTATAGTAAACTTAAGATACTTTACACAAATACAATACACAATCAGGAGGTTCTTTGGAAAAACAAGAAGCTTAATTGGTGCACTCAGAGGGCAACAGAGACAAGTCATTTTAGCTGCAGTTGGCTATAAAAAGCCACTAACTGATTGGTTTCTATGAGTTTCTACCCTTGGACAAATTTGCACAGTGTTAATACATGAGCCTCTTATTTAGTAGTAGGTTCAAAATATATTGCCTCCTGTATGATATGGACTTTTTAAGAGTGTTATCATGCATGGCAAACCCAAACTCCAGGGGAGTGATGAGAATCTTGTCTAGACTTGCTATTCTGCCTATAACCACTTTTGGATTTGGGCCAGGCCCCAACTACTTGGTTATCACCAGGACCTACTGTACAAGAATCCAGTACCCCCACTGGGGCAGGCAAGGGAGCCAAGTATATATACTCTGGGAACTCTAGTAAGGAGCTGGATGTAGTCAGACAGGCCTTGTCAGAACCAGATCACAGGAGCAGAATTGTGAGGCAAACTCAAGGTCTCAAAAAAGCTTGGGTCAGAACCAAGAAGGATCAGAAATCAGTGAACCAGCAAAGTAGTATTAAGAGCACCTAGGAGCAAGCATGGTTGACTATAAAAGGCAATGATTCAGTGCAGAGCAGGAACTCATACAGCCAAACTAATACCTTACACTGATAACCTATGGCCAGATTAGTATTGGGAGAAAAATGTATGCCTACTTTCAAATAAAGGGATAGCAATAGCAGTGAACAATGCCCTTAGCTGTCTGCTCATATTGAGTAGAGTTACTACAGACAACATGAAAATACCAAAGTATTAATTCAACTCCAGGCAGGATGTGAGAAGTTTCATGGCTTGTTTATACACATACCATTCATTATGCCATATTTACCATTAATAGGCTATTTATGTTATTTATGCAATAATTATGTAAAAAAAGACGTTTGCCCAGGTACAGTTACCATAGCAACTTGTCAGCAGTAGGCTTTTACTGTATCTCAGAAAACATTAAACTGTTGTTAAAAAAACTTACATTAATAAGGTTAAGGTGGTCACTTAACTGGAAGGAAGTATCTGGTGCATGATTTAATGGACTAGTTTCTATCCCTTTACTGGACTTGTCAGGTATTTGCCTATTACAGCTTGTCCCTGTACTAAGTTAGAGAAGGTCCTTAGACAGGATCGGAATTAGCTGGTTCTTATATGAACTGAATCGTTTCTATGCCGATACTGGACCTGTCAGGTGTTTGCCTAATATAGATGGTTCCTGTACTGTTAGAGAGGGTCCTTAGACAGGATAGGATTTAACTTGTTCATTTATAAACTGACTAGTTCCTATCCCTTTACTGGACCTTTCAGGTATTTGCCCATATACAGATGGTCCCTGTATTGTTAGAGAAGGTCCTTAGATAGGATAGGAATTTGATCCCTTTACTGCACCTGTCACATAATTGGTCAATACAAATGGTTCATATACTGTTAGCGATGGTCCTTAGACAGGAGAGGAATTAGCTTGTTCATAAATGAATGGACTACTTTCTGTCCCTTTACTGGACCTTTCATGTATTTGCCAAATACAGCTGGTTAATGTACTATTAGAGAAGGTCCTTAGACAGGATAGGAATTAGCTTGTTCATATATGAGCTGACTAGTTCCTATCCCTTTACTGGACCTTTCAGGTTTTTGCCTAATACAGATGGTCCCTCTAATGTTAGAGAAGGTCCTTAGACAGGATAGGAATTAGCTTGTTCATATATGAGCTGACTAGTTCCTATCCCTTTACTGGACCTTTCAGGTTTTTGCCTAATACAGACGGTTAATGTACTGTTAGAGAAGGTCCTTAGACAGGATAGGAATTAGCTTGTTCATATATGAGCTGACTAGTTCCTATCCCTTTACTGGACCTTTCAGGTTTTTGCCTAATACAGATGGTTAATGTACTATTAGAGAAGGTCCTTAGACAGGATAGGAATTAGCTTGTTCATATATGAGCTGACTAGTTCCTATCCCTTTACTGGACCTTTCAGGTTTTTGCCTAATACAGATGGTCCCTCTAATGTTAGAGAAGGTCCTTAGACAGGATAGGAATTAGCTTGTTCATATATGAATGGGCTATTTCCTATCCCTTTACTGGACCTTTCAGGTTTTTGCCTAATACAGATGGTCCCTCCAAAGTTAGAGAAGGTCCTTAGACAGGATAGGAATTAGCTTGTTCATATATGAGCTGACTAGTTCCTATCCCTTTACTGGACCTTTCAGGTATTTGCCTAATACAGATGGTTAATGTACTATTAGAGAAGGTCCTTAGACAGGATAGGAATTAGCTTGTTCATATATGAGCTGACTAGTTCCTATCCCTTTACTGGACCTTTCAGGTATTTGCCTAATACAGATGGTTAATGTACTATTAGAGAAGGTCCTTAGACAGGATAGGAATTAGCTTGTTCATATATGAGCTGACTAGTTCCTATCCCTTTACTGGACCTTTCAGGTTTTTGCCTAATACAGATGGTTAATGTACTATTAGAGAAGGTCCTTAGACAGGATAGGAATTAGCTTGTTCATATATGAATGGGCTATTTCCTATCCCTTTACTGGACCTTTCAGGTTTTTGCCTAATACAGATGGTCCCTCTAATGTTAGAGAAGGTCCTTAGACAGGATAGGAATTAGCTTGTTCATATATGAATGGGCTATTTCCTATCCCTTTACTGGACATTTCAGGTTTTTGCCTAATACAGATGGTCCCTCCAAAGTTAGAGAAGGTCCTTAGACAGGATAGGAATTAGCTTGTTCATATATGAGCTGACTAGTTCCTATCCCTTTACTGGACCTTTCAGGTATTTGCCTAATACAGATGGTTAATGTACTATTAGAGAAGGTCCTTAGACAGGATAGGAATTAGCTTGTTCATATATGAGCTGACTAGTTCCTATCCCTTTACTGGACCTTTCAGGTTTTTGCCTAATACAGATGGTCCCTCTAATGTTAGAGAAGGTCCTTAGGCAGGATAGGAATTAGCTTGTTCATATATGAATGGGCTATTTCCTATCCCTTTACTGGACCTTTCAGGTTTTTGCCTAATACAGATGGTTCCTCTAATGTTAGAGAAGGTCCTTAGACAGGATAGGAATTAGCTTGTTCATATATGAATGGGCTATTTCCTATCCCTTTACTGGACCTTTCAGGTTTTTGCCTAATACAGATGGTCCCACCAAAGTTAGAGAAGGTCCTTAGACAGGATAGGAATTAGCTTGTTCATATATGAGCTGACTAGTTCCTATCCCTTTACTGGACCTTTCAGGTATTTGCCTAATACAGATGGTTAATGTACTATTAGAGAAGGTCCTTAGACAGGATAGGAATTAGCTTGTTCATATATGAGCTGACTAGTTCCTATCCCTTTACTGGACCTTTCAGGTATTTGCCTAATACAGATGGTTAATGTACTATTAGAGAAGGTCCTTAGACAGGATAGGAATTAGCTTGTTCATATATGAGCTGACTAGTTCCTATCCCTTTACTGGACCTTTCAGGTTTTTGCCTAATACAGATGGTCCCTCTAATGTTAGAGAAGGTCCTTAGGCAGGATAGGAATTAGCTTGTTCATATATGAATGGGCTATTTCCTATCCCTTTACTGGACCTTTCAGGTTTTTGCCTAATACAGATGGTTCCTCTAATGTTAGAGAAGGTCCTTAGACAGGATAGGAATTAGCTTGTTCATATATGAATGGGCTATTTCATATCCCTTTACTGGACCTTTCAGGTTTTTGCCTAATACAGATGGTTCCTCTAATGTTAGAGAAGGTCCTTAGACAGGATAGGAATTAGCTTGTTCATATATGAATGGGCTATTTCCTATCCCTTTACTGGACCTTTCAGGTTTTTGCCTAATACAGATGGTCCCACCAAAGTTAGAGAAGGTCCTTAGACAGGATAGGAATTAGCTTGTTCATATATGAGCTGACTAGTTCCTATCCCTTTACTGGACCTTTCAGGTATTTGCCTAATACAGATGGTTAATGTACTATTAGAGAAGGTCCTTAGACAGGATAGGAATTAGCTTGTTCATATATGAGCTGACTAGTTCTTATCCCTTCACTGGACCTTTCAGGTTTTTGCCTAATACAGATGGTTAATGTACTATTAGAGAAGGTCCTTAGACAGGATAGGAATTAGCTTGTTCATATATGAGCTGACTAGTTCTTATCCCTTCACTGGACCTTTCAGGTTTTTGCCTAATACAGATGGTTAATGTACTATTAGAGAAGGTCCTTAGTCAGGATAGGAATTAGCTTGTTCATATATGAATGGGCTATTTTCTATCCCTTTACTGGACCTTTCAGGTTTTTGTCTAATACAGATGGTCCCTGTACTGTTGGAAAAGGTCCTTAGACAGGATAGCAATTAGCTTGTTCATAAATGAAAGGGCTAGTTCCTATCCTTTCCTGGTACCTCACCACTAGAGGCATTTAAGTCCTTTCTAGGGATAGGAACTAGCTCACTGCCATATGAATCGTCTTTTTCCAATCCTAGAGGGACGGTCCTTTCTGAGGATAGGAACTAGTCGCTTCTATATAGAATGGTCTAATTCCTATCCTGTTCTGGTACCTCACCACTAGAGGGATTAGGTCCTTTCTAGGGATAGGAATTAGCTCACTGCCAAGTGAATCGACTATTTCCTATCCACTAGAGGGACGGTCCTTTCAGAGGATGGGAACTATGGAAGAGCCAATAACACGGACAGACCTGTTACTTCCTATTTTCAGCACACAATGTTTCTCTGCAGGTTTATTACCGCCAGAATAGAAACTGGCACCAATAATAACCCTTCTCCAGTTGGTGCTATGTTCATGTTGTCAGTCAGCTTCAGAGCTGTCAATGTAGTCGGGGGGATTGTGGGAGTGGGTCTTTGGGCGACGTCGCCGCGCATGCGCATATAGCGTAATGACGTCGCTATACACTTAAAACCGGGATATTTTTTTTTTTTTTTTTTAGATACGCTGAAATATTGAGGGGTGGAAGGGAAACCTCCAGGGAGACCTCACAACTGTCCAGTTTCTAAGCCAGCAGTGGAAACCCATGCTTTCGAAAACACGGCAGTGCAGTTAGTGGAGATTACAATGATGAATGTGACACAGAGGAGCAGTACTATACTGTCATAACTTGGTTTGCAGGTTTCACTGCTTCCTGCAATCTCCTTACACATTCACACTCTCCCTTTCTGTCTAGAATACGGGTTTGCAGCAGACCTGTTGCTTATCAGCTGTTGCTGAACTATAATTCTTGGAATTCCCTATAAGCACATGCAGGTCACTAGATGCAACAGCTGAAAGCCTGATATTGCAGATCCCTGAGCTAAGTATTCTTTCAGAGAGCAGGTGCATGGTTAACCCACCCTGTTATTCTGGGAATGGGGTAGTATTAAAGAAGTCATTTATCTTACTTATTACTGTTTATTATTGGTGGCAACTGCTACTGTTCAGCTGTGTCACTGCACTAACTCGTTGCAACAACCAGCCTTAAAGGGGAGGTTCACCTTTAAGTTAATTTTTAGCATGTTATAGAATGGTTAATTCTAAGCAACTTTTCAATGGGTCATCATTTATTTATTTTTATAGTTTTTTTTAATGATTTGCCCTTTTCTTCTGACTCTTTCCAGCTTTCCACTGACCCCATCTAAAAACAAATGCTCTGTAAGTGCAGAGACACACGGTCAGATTCTGGCAGATTAGTCGACCAGCAACAAATCTCTTCTTCGAGGCGATTTATCTCCCATTTATCTCCCTGAACTGCCTTCCCGCTAGCTACAATGCAAATCGCGGGGCGGGATGGCACTTGGATCGCTTAGTTTGCCTCACGAGGACACTTCGGGCGACTTCGGAAAACAAAGCTCTCCGAGTGCCATCCCACCAGTGATTTTCATTCTAGCCGGCGGGAAGGCAGTTCTGGGAGATTACTCGCCCTGAAGAAAAGGAGATTTGTCGCCGGTCGACTAATCTCCCCGAATCTGACCGCGTGTCTCTGCCCTAAGGCTACACATTTCTTGTTGTTGCTACTTTTACTCCTCTTTCTATTCAGGCCTCTCCTATTCATATTCCAGCCTCTTATTGAAATCACTGCATGGTTGCTAGGGTAATTCACTAAAATTTCAGACTGGAGAGCTGCTGAACGAAAAGCTAAATGACTCAAAAATCACAGATAAAAAATGAAAACCAGTTACAAATTGTCTCAGAATACTACTCTCTACATCACACTAAACATTAACTCAGGTGAACGACTCCATTAAGCCTTGCACATGCATTCTTTCCACATTTTATTAAAGTAACCATTATGCCCAATAAAATACAAAAATGTAAATGCCTAAATGTTTTAGTACAGCAGAAATAAGTTATTATTAATCTTGTCTAATTTGCAGAATGGCCTACCGCTTTCTTTGAACTGACTCATGTATCCGTTGTATACATTGCAGATTTTCAGATGAATTAAAATACAGTTGATTGAAACAAATGAACAACTAGAAAGATAAACACATCCTGGCAATAAAGAAGTACTGTATGACCTGACCCTTCACCCATGCTGACAGACAGAACAATGATTGTTTTTGCTGAGTGGGTTTGTGAGTCACACGCTCGCCGGGACAAGAGAAGGAGGTGTATGTGAAAGGAGGAGCTGGAGGGAAAGGAGGAGTTGAAAGGAAAGGCTTCCTGTAGCAGCAGTCTATTCCCTGCTGTGCTAAGTTTCTAAGTTCTGTAAATTATGCGGTGAGCAGAGCAGAAGTAGCAGGCTTCAGTGCTGTGTGGCTAAGAAAAGGAAATCAGTTCAGTTAATAGACTGAGGGTGGAAAAGGACCCTTAGCAATAATGTTTTACCAAAAGTTGTCCCAGCTGAAGCTGCAAGGAGCAGAAATAGGACTGTAGGAATTAAAACCAGTTCTGCCTTTGCTGATTTTGGCCATTCTGTGTCTTCTCCACCCACAGCATGAAGAAGCCAGACCTGAAGGTTGTGTTGCTCGGGGACATGAATGTGGGAAAGACCTCCCTACTGCACAGGTATATGGAGAGAAGGTTTCAAGACACTGTAAGCACAGTCGGCGGAGCTTTCTATCTTAAACAATGGGGGCCCTACAACATCTCCATATGGGATACTGCAGGTAACCTAAAAGCTACAAGACACTGCCATATTATTGTCATGTATACAGTAGTTTCTCCATTTGCATTAGTTACATTCCAGAGTGCTGTTCAGTTTTTTCTTTTGACTGTTTATGCTATGTAATCTGTTAATGAGGGTCCAAAAGAATGCATCATGCTAACACACACACATACGTGTATGTTTTAATTTGGTAGGTAAACACACAGTAATTTAAAACCTTTCTGAGTTGCAGTTCATTTGTCAGGTGTCATACCAGGTTTTAGCAACACAAATCCGACAGGGTGTAAAGGTCACTGCCAAATAGTAAACAGATGGTAGGCCCTGGAGGCTGCATGTACCTGCAACACATTAAGAACATTTCTGCTCCAGTATTCTTCCTATACCCAACTTACTGCTAAAATATATTTTGGCACCAGATAAACAGATGGCAGTCCACATTGGCCCCCAAACCTTCCTTGTACACACCATTATTCCATACCTTTAAATGCTGTTCTTGACACTAAGGGTAGGACTCCACAAGCATTTTTGTCGCGATCCAACGTGCTGTGACAAAAATAAGGTAAGTAATAGAATTTCACATGGTGTGGCAGCGTTGATCCGACACGACTGCCAGATGCAGACGCTGCACGATGCGTCTGCATCCGACAGTCGTGTCGCATCGGATCAACACTGCGACAATTCTATTAATTATCTTATTTTTGTCGCATGCGTTTTGTCGCAGCATGTCGGATCGCAACAAAAATGCTCGTGGAGTCCTACCCTAAGGGTAGAACTACACAAGCATTTTTCATCAGATTTTGTGGGTCAGATTTTATCTGATCCTCCATGCAACACCACGCTACGCTGCGTAACACCACGCAACAGCACAAGCTTTTGTAGGATGCTACAAAATCTGATGCCCCTAGGCTAGAATGTTAAGTCAGATCAGATAAGTCGGATGGAGTCTTTAGTTCATGCGTTTACACTATATATTTCAATGAGGAAAAAAAGAGTTTCAGACACCATCCGTTTTTATCTTGTCGGATGAAGAAGCAGCATGCAGCATTCACAACCGACAGTCGTGTCATGTCGGATGGAAAATGTAGTTGTAGTTTACGCATCCGATTTTTGTATCAGTCCTATTGTATTTTAACCCACACAACAACATCAGACTTGTAGGATGCATTTTGTCGATCCGATACCATCCTACAAAAGCGCTCGTGTAGTTCTACCCTTAAATGCAGCTCTAAACTTAAAAGTTAACTTTTAACTTTGTCCTATTCTTAGCAACTTTCCAATTGGTCATTTTTAATTTTTATAGGTTGTAGCCAAAAAAAAAAACAGGTGTCCAGTTACAGCTTTATTATTATTATTATTATTATTATTATGATTGTTACTTTTTGCTACTATTACCACTGACTGGTTGCTAGGGTAAATGCTAGCAACCTGGTAAATGCTGAAATTATCAACTAGAGAGCTGTTGAACAATAAACCATAAACATGTATACTAAAATCTCTCTGTCTACATCATACTATAATTTATTTTAAAGATGAGCTACCCCTTCTTTAAGTAAAAAAGCATACATACAAAATACAGTTCAGTGTTATTCATTAGCATGTAGCTCATAGACTCCAACACGGATGTCTGGCTGACAGATAAAAAATTAACTGGAAAAGTAAATAAAATATAGCTTTTAGACCTGTAAATTTACTTTCCTGCCGTGGCTCAAAAATATATCAACTGTAACCAAAAAAAAAAGTCCATGTATTTGAGCTAATTGGCTAAAATTACTGTATTTACACTGTAAATTGCAGCACTTAAAATGCTTAGTTCAGGGCTGCCCAGATTTCACAATCCCCTAAACTTTCTTAAAGGTATCATCTAATGGAAATAAACAGTTTCTTAAGGTGAGAACTCTTGAAATTTAACAGATGAAGCCTTCTTATTTATTCTCGCACATCTCTTTCCTTTAGGGGAAACTCTCTTCTTGGCAATCCTGATCAAGTGATCTAGTTAACAGTATGGCTAGTCTCTAAAGGCTTACCTTGATCAGGGCGCATATGTCACTTTTCAACTCTTGTTCAACTTAAATGATCTGTGTTTAGTCCTATCAGATGGTATTCATGGCAAGTTGTAGTTCAGCAGCAGCTGATCAGGCTCTAATGACACACTTCTAACCTAAATACAAAGTGGTGACTATGCAAGGAAATCCAACAGTCTGCAGTATGACTAATTTGTTTATTTCCTGGCCTATCAAATTCAGTAGTGAGTAGCCTGGAAATGTGGCCCTGTAGGTGTGTTTTGGACACTCACACACTCAGTAACATCGCAGTTTATTATTACTTTATTATATACCGTATATATATATATATATATATATATATATATATATATATATATATATATATATACACTGCTGGTATTTTTGTATTGGCTAGTGGGTATTAACAAGGACAATGGTACTGTGACTTTTCTATAGCAGTTAGGTGCAGGTTTGTATTTCAGTGTAGTATCGTATTCCTTTTTATAGTGTTACTCGAGGAAGCAGCTCGAAGGGGTGGTCCACATTTTAAGCAACTTTTTGAGTGGTCTTCATTATCTATTTTGTATAGTTTTGAAGTATTTTCCTTCTTCTGACTCTTTCCAGCTTTCAAATAGGGGTCACTGACTCCATCTAAAACAAATGCTCTGTAAAGCTACAAATGGATTGCTATTGTTACTTTTTATTACTCATCTTCCTATTCAGGCCTCTCCTATTTATTTTTCAGTCTCTTATTCAAATCAATGCATGGTTGCTAGGGTAATTTGGACCCTAGCAACCAGATACTAAGACAGGCTGGAGAACGGTTGCTGTTGTACAGAGTTTAATTCTGAATTCGGAGAGAGTATATTAGTGTTGCTTTTATGCCTTTAACAGCAGAAGATTATTAGTAACTACTGCTGAGAAAAAAACAGAAAGAATCCACATTAAAGGGGAACTATTGTGAAAATGTAATATTAGCTTCAGCATACTGAAATTAGAAACTTTATAAATACAATCAATGTACTGTTTCTGAAATAATCAAGTTTATCTTCACTTGCTCTCTCAGCATCTGTTTCTCTTTATTCTGTCTTCATTCAAGAGTTGACCCAATATATCTAATAGGGGGCTCCTTTTACCTAGAAGATGTATTAGAGCTCACTCTATTAAAATCACCAGAAATCCTGTCTCTCTACATGCAGAATTTGTGCAAAAGGCAATTATTTTGTTTGTACTGGAATCAGTTATTTGAGTGAGCTCTAATACATCTGATAGGAAAGGAAGCCCCCCTATAAGATATATTGGATCATTCATCTCACACCCAACTGCTGCATGAAGACAGAATGAAGAGAAACAGTTGCTGAGAGAGGAATAGTGGCAGGGGCAGCTGGGAAATTGACAAAATGTCTAGCCCCATGTCAGATTTCAAAATTGAATATAAAAAAATCTGTTTGCTCTTTTGAGAAATGGATTTCAGTGCAGAATTCTTCTGGAGCAGCACTATTAACTGATTCATTTTGAGAAAAACATGTTTTCCCATGACAGTATCCCTTTAAATGCAAATTTATCTTGAAATAATATTTTAGAATTATGCCATTCCTTTATTATCCATTGCCATCTGCCCTGTGTAATTAGCACTAACAGTCTGCCTGTCAGTGCTCACACAGGTATATTTTAGCCATGAAAGTGTGTGTTTTTGGGTGCAAATCTTCCCCTGTGGCTCCTGAGGCCACCACATCGCTAGTGCAGAGAGAGCAATTGTGTTCTCTGCACTAAAAGAGCTGAAATTCAGATTTAAAAATGGAATTTTCACTCTTGAAGTTACAAAGAGCGCCTTTTTTGCCCCTAGTAACTGCTTCCTGAGGCAAGTTACTCACCTCATTGCAGCAGTGCCCCTGGGTGCCCTTATACTTTTTCCACTGGCATTTACTTTTATATGCTTATCCTTTTCCAGACAACATGGAGGCTGAGTTTGTAGCACCAACAAAAAAACAAATATTTTACATTGAAAATTTAATTTACACCACAAGCTTTTTTTTTATTGTCATGATTCCATCAATGAAATGGAAAGACACTTTCCATAGCAGTGGCCCAGGGTAGATGTGAAGCATGACAGGAATATTATTTACTGTTTTTAAGTCTTGTTTTGTGTGCTGTGGCTCATTTTCAGTAGTTGTTCATGTATGGTATGCAATTATTTCTTGCTGCATTTTGTTACATATATTTAGTTCATACCTCCCAACATTTCTGTGACCACACCCCCTAATTTCCATGTTCATTTAACAAAATTTGGCAGGTAAGGAAAGTTTAAAAATATTTCTCCTTATCTAAACTGTTTTTTTTTGTGTCTCAAAATTGTTACAAAGTATCTTATTTGCACCTGTTAGCTGTTCTGTGCTCTGCTAAAAGCCAATTAAGTGAGAAACTTTGTTTCTTTTTCTGGCTGTTAAGTGCAGAAAAAATATGGACTTTCCTGTACAAATGAGGGACTGCAGGTTGAGCTGTCAAAAGAGGGACTGTCCCTCCGAAAAAGAGACAATTGGGAGGTATGATTTAGTTGCCTATATGGTATCAGTTCCCCTTATGAATGGAAAGAAATAAAATGTCTGTCCTTCCCTTTTTGAATATAAACATTTGTTTTTCCCATTTTAAATTACTGGGCAATAATGATGCCAAGTGCTCAGTAACTTCTTTTAGCAATTTGTTGACACTGGTAGTGTCCATTGCAGAATATATATATGGAAATGTTGCAATGTAATTGCATTTCTTTTTTTACAAGCCGTTTAAAAAAAATCCCCTTTAGCTAACTAAACTAATGACTGATGTGCGATCATGCTTGCCTCTAGGTCTTTTTCTGTAAATCTTATTCTGTAAAAAATGCACTGGCTTGGGGTACTTCCATCCTTCCATTCTCATGCCATTGTATGAACATCGGAAATTTTACTATGCTTTGGTGTGAATGGTCATGGACAGTCGCAAGGGATACTGGGGAATTCTGTGAAGATGGTGGGTTGACATTTAAAGGAAAAGTACCCCAAGCCAATGTTTTTTTTTGTTTTTTTTTGTTTTACAATACCCTTGCAGCGTGAAGTTAAAAGTATTTTTACTTACCAGACAATCCTCCTAACGCTTTTTGTCACCGCTGTCTACTGATCCGCTGAGTGCATGCTGCAAGAGTATAAAATTCTCCCAAAGCTGCGGGTTCAGGGCATCGCACCCGGACCAGAGACCTGGAGCTGTGAGTGACCTGTCAACCATTAATACAAATTGCACGTATTAAATTAAGCGAAAGGCCCGGGGCAGTTGCACCCGGACCCGCCCGGCAAAAGGGGGAGCGCTGCAGGAACTATGCCTGCTTGTAATTAAAGGGATACTGTCATGGGAAAAAACATTTTTTTCAAAATGAATCAGTTAATAGTGCTACTCCAGCAGAATTCTGCACTGAAATCCATTTCTCAAAAGAGCAAACAGATTTTTTTATATTCAATTTTGAAATCTGACATGGGGCTAGACATTTTATCAATTTCCCAGCTGCCCCTGGTCATGTGACTTGTGCCTGCACTTTAGGAGAGAAATGCTTTCTGGCAGGCTGCTGTTTTTCCTTCTCAATGTAACTGAATGTGTCTCAGTGGGACATGGGTTTTTACTATTGAGTGTTGTTGTTGTTCTTAGATCTACCAGGCAGCTGTTATCTTGTGTTAGGGAGCTGTTATCTGGTTACCTTCCCATTGTTCTTTTGTTTGGCTGCTGGGGGGGGGGAAGGGAGGGGGTGATATCACTCCAACTTGCAGTACAGCAGTAAAGAGTGATTGAGGTTTATCAGAGCACAAGTCACATGACTTGGGGCAGCTGGGAAATTGACAATATGTCTAGCCCCATGTCAGATTTCAAAATTGAATATAAAAAAATCTGTTTGCTCTTTTGAGAAATGGATTTCAGTGCAGAATTCTGCTGGGGCAGCACTATTAACTGATTCATTTTGAAAAAAATGTAGGTGTTAGAATATGAGTGCATCAGTGTAAAGTGAGTTTTTAAAAATGTAATGTATAAAGGCTGGAATGAGTGGATGTGTAATATCATAGCCAGAACACTACTTCCTGCTTTGCAGCTCTCTTGTTTTCCACTGATTGGTTACCAGGCAGTAACCAGTCAGTGACTTAGGGGAGGCCACATGGGATATAACTGTTGCTTTTGATTCTGAGCTGCATGCTAAGGATCAATTGCAAACTCACTGAACAGATATGTCCCATGTGGCCCCCCTTCAAGTCGCTGACTAACTCAGAGTTAGAGAGCTGCAAAGCAGGAAGTAGTGTTTGGTTATGTTAGACATCCACTCACTCCAGACTTTACAGATTACTTATTGGAAACAATTTTTATTTTGGACAGCCTGTCTATTTATCCGGTTTTTATTTTCACACTGAATTGTTCCTTTAAAATAAATTATACTGTTGTCACTGCTTTTGCTCAAAACACTACTTACATTGTTTGTTAATCCTGCCCTAAATCTTCCTACATTCACAAATATCCAACATCCTACTGCAGCTCCACCACTGGTGTCTTTGTTGATGGATGACTAATGGGAGCTGTATAGTACATGTTACACATACTGGCTGGAGAGTCATTTGGTGTCAGATGCTTTGGTATTCACTCCCACAACACCAATTCGCTGGCAGTTCATGAAAATCTTCTGTGTATGTGTTTGTAGCTCAGTCAAGGAACCAGTTGCTAAAAAATTTTTTTTTTTTCTTCTGATTTTTGCAGTAATATGCAGTAGCATTTCTCACCAGTATTGATAGCTATGCTGATTTTGGAAACAATCGTTTGTATAACTTTATACTGCAGCCAAAGCAACTGAAAAAACCTCTGTGTTTCATAAAGAGTCCATCGAGAACTGGCCGATTTCGGTCAGATCTCGATCGGGGAAGTCCGTAGGGGGGCCCCATACACGGGCTAATAAGATGCCGACTCGGTCTGTCGGCGGCTTTTATCAGCCCCTGTATGGCCACCTTTAGAGTTGTAGTATTTCTGGTCAGGTGATCTCTGAGGCAGCACACAGACCATCACAAAATGGTGGTTCAAGGTAAGAGATGTAAAAGGGCAATATTTACTTAAATATATATTCCAATTTGGTAAGATTCTTTCATATGCCACTTAATTTGGTATAAACTATCTGTTTCTCAAGTATTCATTTTGAGGGTTTTAAAATTTTTCTTGGACTGGCCTTCCCAGGATGAAAATGGTTGTGGGATTTTTTTTCCTTTTCACTGTAAACACTTTTTTTTAAATTTAGACATTTCATCCCTGTCCTAGAGCAAATTCCTGAGCACTCTACATAACAGCAGCCAGCTCATTCAGTGCCACGTCTGTTTGTTTTAGTTCCCTTTTAACTGGACTATGAAGGGAACTTCTAGTTTAACAAATAGTTTTGTGCCAGTTATCAGAAGATGAACACATGATGTCTGTTGTCACTTTAAGTATGGAAAGAAGAAATTCATTGGCACACAGGAATATCAGCAGCAGGGCAAGCCCTTGCAATTTTATTAATGCAATTAATGCACACTGCATTAATAAAATTGCAAGGGCTTGCCCTGCTGCTGATAATCCTGTGTGCCAGTGAATTTCTTCTTACCTTGGATGTGAGGTGGCCGATTCCTCTATCACTGGGCACCAGGAGAAATTATTTGTCTGGGATGTGTGAGGTGTGCGGGTCTCCAAACTCGCTTGGAACTTTAAGTATGGACACTTATGAGAATTGCGTTGCATGTGGCGGTTCGAAAATTTCTCATGTCCTGAATCAGGTGATTCATCTTGTTGCCAAAAATACTTGAAATACACCATTGAAGCTAAAGGAATTCCACTGAGCCATTGATGTCACATTTTTCATACAATAAAGCAAATGTTTCTTACAGCAAATTTTCTGGGTCCATCATACCAAGCATGCCACACGTTACTGATAGTGAAATGAGAAACACATAAAATGTTAGTCCCTTTGTAGAAAAAAAAACCTCTTGCCAACAGAGAGTTAAGGAAATACAGGTATAATTCTACACAACCATGGAAAGCAGCTGCGGGGAGATCATACACCATTTATGGGCACATTTGAAATGGTGGGATCATATACAGTACAGTAATGGAATGGAAAGACAGGGGGCCCATGCATAGCCCGCAGGCCTTCAGTTGGACAGTCATGTCATATATAATGGAGAATCAAGGATATGATACAACTCTTCTTAAAGGGGAACTATCGCAGGTGTATCGCATGATGCAGGTACTGTATATGCTCTTTTGCAGGGGTCCAAGCTCTTTTGCAGGGGTCCAAGCTTCCCACTTCCCAAGTCATTTCTATGAAAAGGTGGTTTACTCCTAGTTTTGCCTTTCTACCAGCGTGTAACTGGGACTCACTGTTTATAACTTTATATAAGTTAGGGATGCACTGAATCCAGGATTCGGCCTTTATCAACAGGATTCGGATTCAGCCGAATAGAATCCGGATCCTTAAAGGAGACATATAGGATAAATGAAAAAACCCTAATTTTGTAGGCAATTATAAGTAATATCTGATGTTGCTTTTACATGGTGCTAAAAATTAATATTATCTTTAAAAAAAGACCCTTTATTGGAGCTCCCTATCGATGTTCACTGGTCCCTGTTTCAAATGAGGGGTGGGCGTGTCCTAACGGCCCCTACCAGAAGCACAGTAGGAGGGGGATAGCCAATCACAGCCCTGAAGTCACACAAGCACAGACAGGCTTCAGTTCCCTATCAGGTCCTGCTTGCTGCTGATTGGTTCCTGTCCCACAGTACAGTGAGCGGAGAGCCTCCGGCTCCTCTGCACAGCCTGGGAATTCAGGGAGCAGGAAGTGGAAGAGAAGGGAGGTATTAGTAGAGTTTTTGCAGAAATATTCAATAAATCAGCCTGAAACACTACTTTTTTAAGCACAATTCTTCTATATCTAAATGAGTATAATGCACTGGTACATTCTTATTTTTTACACAATATGTCTCCTTCACATGACTTTTTGTCACAATACAAGGAACTAAAACATTTTTTTAATTGCATGCACAGAGCATGGTTCTCTTTTTACCCTTCCTGGCCCTGATTTGCTTATGCAAATTAGGGTTCAGTATTTGACCAAATCTTTTATAAAGGATTCTGGGGTTTGGCTGAATCCCAAAATAGTGAATTCTGTGCATCCCTAATAAACATCTGACTTCCCTTAAAGGGCTCGCCTTAAAGATGGGACATAGTTTGTACACTTGTGGCTTTTGTTTTTAACTGTAAGTAATAGCTGCCATGATAGCATACATTTGTTGCTGCTGCTCTAGGTGTTTGTACAGTATATCATGTGTTGGTACAGTTCAGTCTCCATTTCAGCGTGCTTTAACAATGGACATCTGAAAATAAGTATGAGGACATATAACTGTTTGTATTATGTTGGTCATCAGAATGAGTATATGGTTTAGTTTGTCCAAGAGTTTCAAAATTAGGAGACAGGTCAAAAAGAGGCATATTACTGGGACATAATTGCACCAATGTATAATCCTGGGTGTACAGGGCAGATGGTGGACATGGATGTACAGGAATATAGGGCTCCACTACTAGTAATAGTCCTGTAGTAAATACCCAGCATGTACAAAGTCAGAGCTGTCAACCTGCCAAGATTATTCAGCAATCACCTGGATTTGTGTACCATGTGGGGGTGGAGCTGGCTTGAGGTCAGAAACTAGCTCTGTTATGTTGACAAACTCTACACTGGCTGTGGACTGTTGATTACCTCTCAGCCTCAATGACGTGCTCTGTCTCGCATGATTTATATTTCAATACACCTTTTCCTTTACACACCCTAATCTAGAGCATGCTGGCTAATACAATTTACAGAAGTAATTCCCTGACCCGCAGGTGCAAGCAGGTTGCATAGGAATGTATGGGAGAGCAATTCCAAACCTTTGGTTTCCTGTCCTTCACTAAGGCATAGTGTAAGTTGAGAGAGACTCATTGGGAAAACCCATGTCTCCCATGCATTCCAGAGGCAAGATTCCATACCTATTATTACATTTTAGTATTTTATAGTTGTTATAACATTGTTATGACTGTAAGCTACATGCCTCTGATGGCCCCCATCTACCTGACTACTTTTTAGGGTCTCCTTTTCAGAGCATTCCCTGTGAATTCAGGACATACCGAATTTAAAAAAAAAGTTACTTGTTATACAGTAATAGCAATAAATTACCTTATAAAAATCTCACAACAATTAAGAATAATTTCAGAGCCAGTTTTGGTTGATTTTAAGTTTCCCGTTATTTAATTTTTTTTTTGTGGTTTCACCTATATATCATACATAATTATTTCACAAATTTTTTAGTCTCCTGAAAAACGTTAAAGGAATTGTTCAGTGTAAAAATAAAAACTGGGTAAATAGGCTGTGCAATATAAAAAATGTTTCTAATATAGTTAGTTAGCCAAAAATGTAATGTATAAAGACTAGAGTGATTTCATGTATAACATGTCAGTCAGAACACTACTTCCTGCTTTTCAGCTCTCTTGGTTTACACTGACTGGTTACCCTGGTTACCAGGCAGTAACCAATCAGAGACTTGAGGGGGGGGGGCACATGAGTCATATCTGTTGCTTTTGAATCTGAGCTGAATGCTGAGGATCAATTACAAACCCACTGAACAGAAATGTACCACGTGGCCCCCCCTTCAAGTCGCTGACTAACTCAGAGTTATAGAGCTGAAAAGCAGGAAGTTGGATTCTGGCTGTTTTATTAGACATCCAGTCACTCCAGCCTTTATACATTACATTTTTGGCTAACTAACTATATTAGAAACATTTTTTATTTTGCACAGCTTATCTATTTACCCAGTTTTTAGTTTCACACTGAACTATTCCTTTAAATGGGGGTTCCACTGCATGGTGAATTTGAACTGAGGTAGTTTTTATGTAATGATTTTCTTTGTATAATTTAATAGTTAACGTGATACTTTTGCATTAGCAAATAGCAGTATTTCACTGTTTTGCCCCATTTATATCTATTCTAATATAGTGACTTTATATAAGCACTTCCTGCTCCCCCAGTCTCGGGCAGTACAATGCATTAACTAGTTAAATGTGGTAAAAACTGCTTAGTAATCCAAGCTTCACTTCCCCACACTATGTGCACTTCATGAAAATGTTTATGGCGACACTTTTACAGTTTCATGTCTGAAAATCTAATTTCACTGGATCTTCCTGCTTTTATTTCTGCTTTTCAGTATTTAAGGGGGTTATTTATCAAAGGTCAAATGTTAGTTTTTTATATCAAATGAACTCAAACTCACAACTCGAATGGTATCTTATTCAAGAAACAACTCGAATGGAAAAAACTTGATTCTGCGAGTTCGAGTTGTGAAACCCAAAAGCTCGAATTGATTGCGTTTGAGGCGAAAAAAAACCCCTTGAATCGTTTAAAATCATTCAAGTTTTTAGTCAAAATCTTCCGTAAAAAACTTGCACGTCATGCAGGCTATTAACATCTTCAAATGGCTCAAGGGACCTCTGTCATTGACTCTTATATGACCTTGACAGTTTTCAGATTTAGGTGCATTTTCGGATTCAAGCTATTTCCAGGGTCAGGATAAAATAAATCTTGAAAAAATGTGAGTTTTTTTTTTATCTGAAAATGTGAGTTCAGACCAAAAAAAAACCTCAAAATCTTGGAAAACACAAATCGAACCTTAATAAATCTGTCCTTAATGCTGAATAATTTCTCTTTTTTTACAGTAATATTTAAATCAAGCTTTTAGACTAGATATCCATGGGCACTTTGTGTCATGTCACAGGGCAACACCTCTATGGAAATAGCTATAAAACTAGCAGATTATTAGCTCTGGCAGTTTCAGTGAAGTTCACAACACAAGCAGTTCTTCAGGCCGCTGCACTTTAGACTGTTGTTGCATTGCTATATGTTGTGCATGGAAAAAACTCACATGTTAAATCTTTCCTAGGAGCACCCAGATGGAATAGCTTATTTAATATGGATTGATTTAATCATTAGTTTAAATTAGAAATCTGCAAAAATGAACTCCGTATTTCATGTTTCTTTCCCATGCAGCATTTTTCTCAGAATTCCAGTTTCATTATGACTCTTCAAGGGGTAGTTGTATAGCTGAGAAGTACATTTTTAGTATGTTATAGAATTGGTAATTCTAAGCATCCTTTTCCTGGTTTTCAAGAATAGAGCACTATCAGCAGATACGTAGTCGTAGTCATAGTCTGCTGATACGAAACGCGTCAGGGATCTGATGTTTTTAACAAAGTTGGAATAAAAATGACCTTTTAACCTATACGGATGGAAACGGAGTGCTCGTCTATTCTTGAAAATTGATTGTGACTCACCTACAGCTACAGGCTTGGGGCGATGCACCCGAGCCACCCGTTGAATCTGGTAAGTTCCTTTGGACGATTTACCCTTAATACTTTTTAAGGCACTGTGAACTTAGGAGCAGGATCCGGGGTATATGCACTCGGTTCACTATCACTTACGGGTGAGCGGTTCACATGCAAACAGAATAATTGGCTGCCAATATATGTATTAATGGGGACTTAGTAGCAATAGTCTTTTTGCACACGGAATCTCAGTACCCATTTAAGCGGTATTTGCCAAGAAATATTCATAGTGTTTGGCACCAAAATTAGTAGATATTTTGTATTTATCCTTTTCAATTGGCCTTCATTTTTTCTTTTTTATATTTTTTTAATTATTTGCCTTCTTCCTCTGACTCGAAATGTATTGTTATTGCTACTATTACTTGTCCTTCTATTCAGGCCCTCTCCTATTCGTATTCTAGCTGAAATTGCAAACTGGACAACTGCTGAATAAAAAGCTAAACTACAAATAAAAAAAAATGAAAATGAATTTTCTCAGAATGTCACTCTCTACATCATACAACATTTGTACTTTAAAGGTGAACAAGCCATTTCAGGTCGCTACAAAATTTTGGAGCCCCCACATGATACTAGTGCTGTGTCATTATGGAGAAGTCTTAAGTATTCACTTTCAAGTCCTTTATTTGACTCTTATTTATGGAAACTGTTCTTTACTCCTGGTCATGTAAAGTGCAGGGTTTCATTGCAATGTTTGACAATGACATGTCTGTGTGGGGGGATAAATATACAAAATGGTTCCCTTTTTGAAAGATGGCAGTTCTGTGGCACCATCAAAACAATAAGATTATATTGTCTTATTTTCTCTCCTTTCAGGACGGGAACAATTTCATGGCCTGGGTTCTATGTATTGCAGAGCAGCCTCTGCAGTAATCCTGACCTATGATGTTAGCAACATGCAGAGCCTTCTGGAACTAGAAGACCGGTTTTTGGGACTGACTGACACAGCTAGTGACGACTGTATCTTTGCTGTGGTGGGGAACAAAATCGATCTCACTGAAGACTATAACTCCGATAGTGACATCGAAGGTGAAAGGCCTCGAACCTCCAGCAAGATCCGCAGACAAGTTAATTTAGAAGATGCGTTTGCTCTTTACAAGAGAATTATGAAATATAAAATGCTTGATGAGAACGTTGTCCCAGCTGCAGAGTGCAAAGACTGGATACAATGTTGATGTTCTTTTTGAAGGTGTTTTTAATATGGTCATACCTCTGATTGTTAAGAAAAAAGCAAGTGGACTTGACGAGACTGTAAACCTTGCACAAAGTAAACCCAACAAATCAAAAAGTAGGTGCTGTAAATGATTGTCTGCAGTTATCTTTTGAATGTAGTCCAACATTTCAGAAGATCCCAGTTAGTAACAAACTGACTGATAACTTATATTGCTGAAAAAGAACTTAGGCTACAGCAGCTGGTCCCTAAGATTGGGGCATCCTACCTAAATACAGAAGGCTCAGTAGGTAACACAAAACAATGCGGGAATAGCAGGAGTTCTAAAGTCTTATAAATCAACTCCAACCTGCTTTCTGTGGTAATGGTCCTGCATCTGCTACATGTTATTGAGGTAAAATCATTCAACTAATGGGCAATTTATCTGTGGTAGCAATATTTTGATACATTCACCAGTTGCCATCCTGCAGTATGACATGTATAAAAGGAGGAACAACGCTAAAGGCTATACTACCTAATGAAACACAAGATCACTGCACATTTTCTTTCTGGAAATATTTCACAGGAATTCCATTTCTCACTAACCACTTTGGACGGTTAGTCATACATCCTTAAATACACTTGGAAGGAAGATCGGGTGAACTTTGCTCCTTGAGCAACATAAAGGAGTGGTTCACCTTTAAGTTAACTTTGAGTATGTTATAGAATGGTCCATTCTAAGCAACCTTTCCTGCAGTCTGTTGCTTGTCTAAGAATATTGGCCACATTCCACCTGCAAGGTGATCAAAAAGCAAACTCGTATAACCAGCTGTGTGTATATATGTATATATACAATCCAAACGTCCTTAACGCACACCGTAATATATATCTCTAACTGGGTCGATACCTGGGTGCTATCTTTACTGGCAAAATTATCCAAATAGCAAAGAAAGATTCACACCAGGGTTTGTATAAAAAAAGTTAAAATTCCATATTTATTGGTTTATATTAAAAAATCGGCCGATTTATTCAGTGTTCCATCAAGATGTGAAAACTTCCACTTGTACAGAATAACTTTTCCCTTAAGGTACTTATATTATATTACTGATACTAAATTCCACTTTACTACAGTTTAATGTATTTCCAGGCTTTATGCACGCAGTATTGGGCTGCAGATTTGGAGGAAATATAAAACCAGCTGTTTTAATACTGTTTATTTGTGCACAGAGAAAAAATCCTTACTGTATGTCTCTCTGGCTTCTGTGCTAATAGCAGGACTACCAGTGGTGCAAAGAACATTTCCAGTCAGGCGTCTAGACTAAAATATATATACTGTATATATTATTTGTCGAGCTTCTGTTTAATTAATGCAGTTTAAGTAAATATATATGTATCTCTTATAAATGTGTTAATAAATGCTAGATTTCTAAAAAGAAAAATGCTATTTTTTTTCAAATTGAATGATTTTGTGCTTTGTTTCAAGTTTGGAGATGCACCCTTATAACAAGATTTAAACAAAATTATGGATATAATAAAACTGGTTTATTAATTTTCTTTTTTGATCCTGTGCAGGCCTCCCTAAAGTGTGTTTCCTATATTTATAATTTAACACATTGCTCATGGACAGGCCCTTTAAATATTGTTTTACCCCATGTTAAAGTTGGCAGTCCACATTTATTAAATAACTTCAATAGCCATATTTTTTGGTAAGCTTAAATAACAATAACTTTCAATACTTGTCTAAATATATACTGACCTATTGCTGTTGTGGTAGATATTATGGCACAGTGCCTATTATGGCTGCACAGAATGGTTCTGGCAATGAGATAACTAACTGCACTAATGATTAGAATGGAACTTTATGTAAGTAATAAAAACAAAGATTATCAAAAGCCCTGAAAATGTAATAATGGGAAACAATATTTTAATACAATAACACAATACAAAGTTAGGCAGCTCTCTGATAGAGTCTCAGTGCCTGGCTTAATGCAGTGACATGGTGTTTGTTATGGATACTCTTCTCCACAGCTGTGGTTTATCAAATACAGTTATCAAGCAAGCCCTCTCTCTTAATTCAAACCCTTAACCAATGTTCTCACTGTACTGAATAACACATGCTTTTATGTTATATGCATGAATACAGTAGAACCCAGATTTTACATCCCCCAAGTTAATGTATTCCCAGAACCAATGTCCTATTTTTTTTGCAGTCCCACATAAGCAAATTGCACTTTTTCGATATTTACCAAGAATTTACACCATTTGATGCAACTCCCTTAGTGAACATAAAATTGGGGTTCTACTGTATGTGCTTCCCACAGTTAATATATAGTCGCCACCTTATGCTGGAATATTGTTCAAGTGTAATTGTTCAAGCTTTGGTCAAAGCATGTCAATCAATTGACAAATTACTGATCCTTTGTTACAAAGGTACAAACATTTCAACTCTTTGACTATTTGACTAAAGTAAGAGGAGCTATGTTTGGAGACACAAGAGAAAAAGAAAAGAAAGAAGGACTGAAGTTTGCCAAACATACACAAACAATTTGTCTCCAGTCTGGCAGTATGTCTTCTGAACAGATGAAATGGTAGAGCTTTTGCTAAATCACAATATCTCATTGTTTAGAGAGGGAAAAAGCCTTCAAAGCAAAGAACGACATCCCTACACTCAAATATAGAGGAGGTTTGCTTGTGATTTGGGTTTGCTTTCCTTAACACCTTGAGTCTCTCTGTGGCATTGTGAAATCAGGAGATTGGGGATTAAGGCATTTTGAAGTGCAATATTAGAACCCAGCGTCTCCATCACAGGTCACTGGTCTACCAGCAGGACAGTGATCCGAAGAACGCTTCCAAAACACCCAGGAATGGTTAAACGCAAAACACTGGACTGTACTGAAGTGAGATATGTTTGTGAAGATTCTCATTCATCCAGGTCATGGTATATCTGTAGAAATAAGTCAAATCGACTGGACTTGCTCTGTTTTTTCCTTGAAGAGGTTTCACCAGTCAACCATCTGACTTTCTCAATTCAAAATAATTTAGGATCAATCTTCGGAATATATTCTCTGGAATGTTGCTCCATTCAGCATAATCTGTTTATTATAATCTGCAAGGATGTCATGAAGTTAGGTGTTGATTGTATTAGCAAGATTGGAGCTTTGAGCTGTTATTAAACCTGCCAGGAAGAGGTGCCAAAACAGCATTGTATGTGGCAGACAACACCATATCTCTATCTGCTTTAAACCCAGCAACACACTGAGGCAGCAACTAGTTCATCTAAAAGACTTAACCCCAAGGCACAAGAAGAGTAACATTGTGGATGCAGTGCAGTGCGGAGTTCTCTGATTTGTATGTGGGAGAAACCAAACAACAGTTACACCAGCATATGGTGTAGCACAGCAGAGCCAACTCCTCTGATCAGAACTCAGCCGTGTACCTACATCTAAAAGAAAAAGGACACACGTTTGAAGACTGCCAAGTCCAGATTCTAGACAGTGAGAGTGACTGGTTCAAAAGAGGTGTTAAAGAAGCCATATATGTAAAAACTGAAACACCAAGTTTGAATAGGGGGGTGGTGACAACTATTATCTGCCACATACAATGCTATTTCAGCACCTCTCCCTGGAAGGTTTAATAACACCTCAGAGCTCCAATCTTGCTAATACAATCAACACTTAACTTCATGACATCCTTACGGATTATGATAAACAGATTATGCTGATTGGAGCAACATTCCAGAGGCAATATTCCGAAGAAAGATCCTATTTACAAGTTATTTTGAATTGAGAAAGCCAGTTGGATGACTGGTGAAACGTCATCAAGGAAAAAATACAGCAAGTCCAGTTGGTTTGACTTATTTCTACAGATGTACTGCAGTGACCAGCAATAGTACTACAGATCTAAAAATCCCATTAATTGTCTGTGGAGAGATCAATAAACAGTTAGGAGATGACATATTTTAAATGTGCAAGAATAGAAGCTGTTTGCAAAAGACGAGTAGTCCAAATTATAAGTAGGGAGATGTGGAAAGTTCATTCATGGCTTTAGGAAGGGCTTGGTTTAATAAGTCTTCTTATGGTCTAGGATGTCAATTTTGTCAATTTCCTTTTTTTTAATTGTTGAAACCTGGTATCAGTTATTTGAAAAGGCAAAGATGCCAATATCTTTGCTCACAATGATAGATGTACAGTAAAAAAAAAAAAGAACAGTGGTCAGTCATTAAAAACAAACAAAAATAACACAACAATGCAAAGCTACTCCTTTCCTCCTGTAGCGCCATTCCTAAGGGCCTGCATTCCTTTGCCATCTTGCACATCTCAAAGTGTAACCACTACACTGCAGCTTGTCCATATATATTTTTACAATACATACATAGATTTTCTAGAACAGGCACTCAGAAGTCTGCTGATGCCACACTGGAACGAGCAATGCTATAGCATCACGTTTTTTGAGGCCTTACAGCTAAAGAGGGGTTCGTTTTTTACATTCATGTTTAGCACTTTCCTTATCAAAGTTTAATCTTTTTAAATAGCTTTAGTTGTACTCAACAGCCTGCAGTGCTCAGTGTGTGGGTAAGTAATCCGCATACCTTTGAACATTCCAACTTCTCATCAAGTCATACAATATAATGTGGGCAGGAAAGACTGTTACTAAATAGATCTTTTCCTGAAAAGGTAGAGTAGAAAGATGAATAAAATATGTAGCAATAACAATAAATACATTTGTGGTGTAAATTATGCACCCGGTGCTTAATCTTACAATTAAAATTATGACAGTGATCAATATTAGCATCTGCCATAAATCTCCCTTTTTTAACATTAACTTTAATTACACAAAATTCTTTCAATAAAGAATCAGCATTAAGAATAAAAACAGATTTATTCAGAGTAATGACAGTAAAAAAAAAAACATTGGAATTACAATTTAGTGTAAATGCATAAATGTACATTGTCCATCAGTTCTGTAAGAACCGGAGTCTGGACAAAGCTCTCAGAATTTAGGAGTGCAATGACTTGGTGTGAGCAGGTCAGTGTGTCATTTAATATGAACCCAGCTTTAGAAGCCACCAAAATCTCAGTTTCAAGACTACAACGCATTCATTTCTTATAATAAACGATAAATCTATTTAGTGCCTGGAATTCTATGCAGCATCTGGTTAGGCCATTATGTATTTACAATGTGTTTATTGAATAACAAGCTAAAGGCACAGTACAGAATAAAAGGTCTGGGAAAATACTCATTATTATTGCAATGGCGTCCCATTTATTATAGTTTACTTGTCCCGTATTGTCTTTTTTTTTATTCATATGATATACTCTGGGTTCTCTTCACACAAACTAAATCAAAGATGAGTAACCCTAGCCTTGTTGTATTCAAAATGTCCTAATATCTTCTATCATCCAGCTGGTCATTATTCGACTGCTGGGCAATGCACAGGTAGCAGAAACCTAATATATTGGAAGAGTAAAATCCTGAATATATTTACGAATAGGGGCACATTTATAAAAAATTGTGTGGCCATGTTTTATTAGCTTACAAAAACAAAGATAGATGCCTCGTGGACCAGCATGCACAGCCTTAATGTTTCACCAGGAGCAGCCAATGCCCTTCTACTTTTTCAGACTTTCCTGAAATTGTGCCATTCATTTCCATTGGCTAATAACTGTTTTCTGCGCTTATACTCCTGAGTAACGTCTCTTATGCTACTATATAGTAATGCTTCAGTAGTGCAGCAAGTTCTAAATAAAAAAATCCAGCTGCCAGTATTCTCTCTGTGGATATTTTAATGCTCCCCCTTGTGGAAATGAACACGTTTACTTTTTTGCTTGACAGGAGATACGTTTTTTTAGATTTCCAAGTAATCTAGAGCTTATAAATTAATAGAGAGCAGAAAATGTCAGTGCATCACATTTATTAAAGCATAGGTAAGCTGAATGTATGATACACGATAAGTCATTGATGAATCTTTCTGTTATCCCATTTGCTTATGAATGGTTCAGCTTGAAAATATTGTATGAATAGGAAACAGACATAGCAGATATTTTTCAAACAAGAAACCGTATGATTTACCAAAATGATACATGCGCCAATAAATCTGTTGTTAATTTGAAAGAGGCTCAAGTTTAGCTGCAGACTTGGATGTTGGTGTAGGAGCTTTAGCAGGAGTGAAATAAAATGGAGGTAATGGAAGTGGTATGGCAAATTCTGACACTGGTGGAGGGGGGATTTTTATTGTAATAATGTAAATGGAATCAATTAGGAAAACCATGGGGAAAATGCAGCAGTTGACAATATTTATCATACTATATGATCTTTTTAAAGTGTTTTTTTGTCCCTAAATCATTTTCTAATTGTTCTTGAAGACTATATTACTACTAGAATATCTAGAACCCTGGTTTTCATCAAGTATTTAAGGCACATTTGGGAAATACCTCATGATATATCAGCACCTGAGCCTTCAACGGTTACAATGGGATTCATTATTAGCAAAGTGCAAATCAGCAGATCCGTGGGATTATTTACACAGTCTCTACCTATTAGGGGCATATTTATAACGTTGAAATTCTCCATACATAACAGGGGGCACTGTGTAAAACCGCATGTACAAGCTGTACATTCTGCACCGTCAATCATGTGTGCCTAGAAATGGATGCCCGGAATATGGATCTTTCACACATTTGGTGCTGCATATTCGTATTCTGCTCTAGGCTTGACTCATTTTCTTTCAAGCACGCAAGCTTTGATTTCTCCTGTGCACCAAGATGTCTAAAACAATGGTGAAATGTAATATAGTTCGTTAACGAAATTTTTTTTGTTGCCTTTGTGCAAATGTAATGAACATTTTGTGAACCCTTTGCCCCTCGCACGATAGTAGGATAGCGACTGTAAACTTTATATTTTGCGTTAGTGTGCAGTATATGTAATAAAAAAATTTGCCCAAAAAGTTAACGCCACCTTCAAGTACATCCTAAAAGTGTGCAATGTGCAATTAAGATTCGCAATGCAATAAAAGCCTAATGAAGAATATTACATTGCGACATGCACATTTTTATTCTTATTTGTGTGGAATTGTATTGCATTCCCCCCTATGACTATATACCCATCTAACACAAATGTGGCATCACAGTGTGATTATCTATGGCACATAACACTCTGAGTTAGACCACAACATTTTTAAAATTTTGAAATAAAAACATCAATGTTAATCAGAGAGCACTGACCTGCTTAATTTGTGAGAGACATTTACTAGAAGTCAGTGGATGGTGCAGGGTCACCTAGGGCAAACCTATGTACTTGTAGGTTGTTTCATTTAATCTTTTGTCAGGCATGAAGATATCCAATCCACCGAATGGAAGTGACTCTTAAAGACAAACTGCTTTTATGTTACACTATGTTATTATAATATACATGAATTTTAGGCAATAGTTTGATGGATTAGTACAATGGTGTAAAATTGTACCACTTTTGTATATTCCACCAGTGTGTTTCTACATGTTAAAGAGCAGGTGTCCTATTTTTGTGAAAGATTAGTACATTGTAAAAGCGGAAAGACATTGAACAGCTACCAGGTTCCCTTCACTTTAAACCATTAATATCAAGTAAAAAAGGAATTTTACACCATTTTATCATTGCACCTAATAACATGTCTTTAAAGCAGGGGTCCCCAACCTTTTTAACTTTTGAGCCACATTCAAATGTAAAAAAAATTCTAGCATAACATAAGCATTTTAAACATTTCTGGGTGGTGCCAAATAAGGGCTGTGATTGGCTATTTGGTAGCCCCTACATGGACTGGCAGCCTGCAGGAGGCTCTGTTTGGCAGTACACATTTTTTATGCAACCAAAACTTGCCTCCAAGACTGAAATTCAAAAATAAACACCTGCTCTGAGGCCACTGGATGCAACATACAACATCATCGCTGCCCTAGAATCCAAGCACCCACCCATCTCTGTGTTTATTACTACTTACATCTAGTATACACAAAATGTGGGCGATATGAAGCTATAACAAAATACGCAACCCAGATTTATCAGTTCTATAATGTGTATATTAACCAAAATAGACCATGCCCTAGGTAAATGTACTGATTTACAAAGCGAATATGTAACTGGTATCAAGTAATATACAAGCAACTATTAGTGGTAGGTAATGAAAGGGGATATTAGTCTTCATCTGAACTGTCACTGCGTTGATATTTATACTAAACAGGAAATAGGATAAGGGCCAATTTAATCAATAACTATAATTGGAAGTTTAATCGATTTAACAGTGTAGCTTTGGATGCAAATACTATTTAGTTATCATTAAATGTACACAATCCCATTTGTTAGAAAATAGCTGTGTGATGAATAGATTCCCCCTATAAGTAGAAGGCCTTGCCATATAAAGCTGGAATTCATACAGGGGGGAGGAAATTGGGTATATGAATAGCAAAACTTTAACAGAGTTAACATAACAAAGTATCATCATCTGCTGTGAGGTAATAAGTTAACATTGAGCACCAATATAAATTTGTCATAAAATCAGAAAGGAACAGTTTTGTTGTTTTACAGATTTTTCATGCAGACTTGGCATCGGCTGATATGAGTTCGAATGAGCCCAGCTTTAAGAGTATCTGCAGCCGGAGAGCTCTGGAAGGTCTGGTCAATAGTAGTAAGCCAGAAACTGTACTTGTTTGCAAAGTAGTGGCAGGTCCCTCTTTCGCCATTACATTCAATGAATGGAGTTGCCCTGAAGTCTTCCAAACAACTTCCCGGGGAAGAGAGAGATTGTCCTCCTCCCTCGTCACCTGCTGCAGTGTGCTGTGATACAAAGACAAGTGCAGCCAGTCAGTTCATTCTTTGTCATATTCAGAACAGTTACAAGGATTGCTTAGAACAACATCAAGGGATTGCAAATTAAACAGCTAAACATTTTACACATAATTCAGATTTTTTTAGTGGGTTTTGTGTTGAATCACCTTTAGGTAAATATGCTGCATGTATTTTATCCAGCCTCTAGAATCTTTAGGGTAAATTTATTAAGCCTCACAGCCATCGCAACACTTCGATCAGACAACGCTAATTTACTAAAATGAACAGTTGTGGCCAGGGTTGCCGAATGCTGGCGAATTTTCGCTAGTGTTACTTTGGCAATGTGAGCAAATCAAAGCGAAGATCTGCTAGCGTTCAATTCTGCCTAGCGCAACTTCATTAGAGGTCTTCACTCATGTGATATGGCAGGAAATTTAAAGTTCAATGGACGTATATGTTGCAGCAGATACATTACATTACACAAGTCCACGGAACCTTGATAAAGAAAATTCCAAAGGAAAAACTCCATTGCACTTGGCCTGGTCTGAGCTGATGAAGGCAAGTCTGGCGAAAGAGGTAACGATCAGTAAAATCCGCATCTTAGTGAATTTGCGGAGTAACGTCCATTCGCCAGAGCGAAAATTTGCCTGGCGATAGAGTGAGAATCACTGCTAGCGTCAATCTCCTTCGTTATCGAAGTGATGCCTGCGTCCGTTAGTAAATCGGCAAAGTCCCTGAAAAAAGGTAATGCTGGCGAATCTTCGCCAGCACTAGTCACTTTGCCCTTTAGTAAATCTGCCCCCTTTGTCTCTAATTCTGTACCTCCAGCTCAATTTCTGCATTTGGAACCCTGACCCCTTCCTCCACTAGGTTTTTATTCCTTTGCATCTCTTGCCTCCTCAGTCATCTCTCTTTATGCTTCTCTGGTCTCCTTCACATATGTGTAACTTTGTGTTCAACTCTTCCCACCCATGTGTCTGTAAGCTGCAGTTTTCTTTCACTTCCTCTCAATGTGTCTCAATGTCTATCCCAAAGCTACCACTGTCTTTCTCTTTCCGAAGAATCTATTTTGCCCAGTTTCCTGGGCTTTATACAAACCTCTGTTTAAGCTACACCACCCAGTTATTTCTGTATAACTGAGCCATTCAGTCACCACAAAAATGGTTTTAGGGTTTACATTACAGATTGGCTGAACATTGGCTTGGCAGGAGGAAAACATAATATAAAAGCACATGCCTGCAAGGAATTGGACACGATTATAGCGGGTCATATTTGTGCATGTATCTAATCTCCTGCTGTTTCCATTTGCTAAAAATACACTTTTATTTGTGCTGGTGGAAATAAAAAAAGTTGAAATACCATGAGAAAAGAGTATCCAATCCACAAGCTCCGCCAACCATCTGGGCAATGAGGGATACTGACATCTTGACTATGAACAGCGATTGCTACTGCCGGAGCTTCGCACACTGAGCAACGGCTAATATATGGCCTTATTTCTTCTTCAACCACCGGCATCATTGGAAGAGGAGCAGTGGTGGAAAGCCAATAAGACTTATCGTTACGGTTTGCATAATAACAGACGTCGCCAGGGTTGCAGTACAGGAAAGGCATTGTACTGAAGCGCTGCAAACAAGATCCAGCTAGACCTACAAAAAACAAACCAGAGGTGTAGCTTGTTTAAATCATGTAAAACACATTGTTACAGTATGGTGGTTATAGAGGAGGTGTTATTTCCAGGACAATGATAGTAAATAATCATGTATCTGTCAGTACAGCAAATTCCAGTTTTTTTTTTAACTATGAAATCCGAATTTTTAGTGGAAAAAAACCTAATTTTTTTTGTGATTTATTAAACCCCGAGGCTGCTAAAAGTCTGAATCTGAAAATACTCCATCTCTAAGCTGTCGGGGGCCTGTAGACGTCAATGGCAAAAGTCCCATATCAAATTTGGAGATATGGTCTGCGCTGAGTTTCGGCCAAAAATCCGAAAAAATCAGGAGTTTCAATTGATTTTTGCAAAAAGCTGAATTTTTCAAGCTCTTTTCCAAACCGATTTTATAGAATTTGTTTAATGATAAATAAGGTCAAATTGAAAAATTGCTTAGAATTGGCCGTTCTTTAACATACAAAAAGGTAACTTAAAGGCGAACCAGCCCTTAAAAGTGAAAAAAAAAATTGTGTGCGCCCTAAAATTAAGCCTGCCTTTCTCATTCGAAGGGATGTTATTGTGTCCACTGGGAAGATCTACCCATGATTATAGAAGCACAGTTTATTGAATTATGTGCAGTATATATTTTAGCATGTATTTTATACAGGCTTTATTTTAATAAGGTTTATTTAAAAAAAGCAGCTATGTTCATAAAACATATGTTATTCATGTGCTGGTCTTGCACCACCTATTTAAATCCCTGGAATAGAAACTTACCCAAGTCCTGATTGTGTGCCTTTTCCTGTCCTTCAAAATAAAGCAAACTGTACCCAGTCCACAACCGGGCCATACCAACAGGACACATTGGCTCTTCATCAGTTTGACTGTGCTTGACTAAAAGATAGCCAATATTGATACTTCTTCCCGGCATCCCAGGATGCCCTGCCCTGCCTGGCACACCAGTGGCACCTGCCAAACATAACAAATATAAGAATATATACAAGACATTCTTATATAAGAACATTTTCAATTTCACCTTTGCACATTATTAAACGTGCATTTTTTGTTTACCTGTATTATATACAAGTTGTGTAAAATGATACAATAGTGTGAATGTAAACATATTAGCGATTAAGAGGTGATGCAGTTGATACCCAAAACCAATATCTCCCCCCTTATTTAACAAGCAGCTCACTTTCTATAGTATTAGTGAAAGGCATCGCATTATTATAGTAAAGGCATATTTCATTTTACTAATATTGGAAAGACTTCTTTTTTTTCTGGTTGGGGTTGCTTGGGACCTGGGGTTTGGGACCCGGATAAGGGATCTTTTTTTAATTTGGATCTCTATACAAAATATTCTTTAAAAATGAGTTAAACCCAATAGGCTGGTTTTGCTTTAATTAAGATTAATTATATATTAGTTTGTATCAAATACAAGGTACTATTACAGGGAAAAAGAAAATAATTTTAAATTAAGAAGATTTCTGGATAATAGGTTTCCGGATGACTGATCTCATACCTGTATACAGGTATATTCTCTTTAGGTCAACCTTTTTTTTTTTTTTTACACTAAGGTCATTTACCTTTTAGTCCATCAAGTCCACTTTGTCCCATGGGTCCCGATTCTCCTCGGCCGCCTGGAGGTGCAGGCCAGCCTGGTATGCCTGGTAATCCTTCTTTCCCAGTTTGGCCAGGGGCACCTTAATATATCACAAAATGTTTATAATTATTAACTCCATCTTCCCCAAAATTGGTAAGTCTTCAAAAAATGTGTCTTTAAATATCCAAAATACATTTTAGAAATGGATATTCTGCACTTTTTTTAAAGTGTCTTCCATTCCAGTGGAATAATAAAAGCAAATATCTGAGTGGTTGCTATGAGTTACTGCACTGAGGCACTTTTGCTCAGTGGTAGTTAATGAGCCCGAGCTCTTATCTGCTATGTCTGAGATTGCAGTGTTGCAATTGCAATACAAATGTTTGGACATCAGAGGTCATGCACATTTCCATAACCCATTTTATTGCTAAGAACCACATCATTCTGTATATACTTAAACATAAACATATACAAGGTAAAAATGTGAAGCATACTACATACCTGGACTACCCACAACACCTCTTGGACCTATTTCGCCCTGAACACCTTTAGGGCCAATAATTCCTTGTGGCCCATGGAAACCACGTTCAGCAATAATAATAGGAGGTTCAGACATAGGGCCTGGTTGTCCAGAAGGACCCTTTAACCCTTTAAATAGGACAAAACAAACAGAAAATTATAAAATAATTACATTCAAACACTTTGGGAGATATGGGAAATGTTATCCACAATGCTTGGGACATTTTACAAAGAATGTTTAGGCATTTGTCCAAAAACTCCCACTGCCATATTAATAGTGGTAAATAAATGTGAATATTTATAAGAATAACACTTTTAGACTAAAATGGCCAAATAATTCTGGAGCCCACACACAGCCCTGCATCTGCTGCTGATTCAGCTTCTCCTGACCAAATTGGCAGCTGACTGCAGGGTCCCAATCTGATGACCGGTTAATAGAGCTTTATAAAATATATGGGTGAAGTTTCATTTTGCTGTTCATAAATGCCATTAATGTGAAATAATTCTATGTAGACACAGTGTAGCAGTTTTGCCAAAGTAGAGCTATGTGTGTATATCTATCAGTTGACTGCTTTTCCCTGATTTTATTTCACTTTTTCCTCGATTTTACACATAAATTCTGTCCTGATGTTCCCAACAATGTCTATTTGTCCTCTATAAATGTTATTATTAGTGAAATTAAGAGGTATAAAATACTAACCAGATGCATTCTTTGACATGATTCAAGTCCAATTAGTCTTCACCTAATACAGTCATGCTCACATATTGCTTTAGATTGTGCATGTGCATATGCCCCCCCCATATTGTAACATTAATGCTGCAATTCTTAACCCTTGTTATTAACACAGGCTCCTGTGCTTATATATAACTGAATGCTTAGTATAACCTGAACCTTAATACAAAGTTTTAGCCCAGGAATCAGTGTTTTTCTACTCACCGTGTTCTCCTCTGTCACCTTTATATCCTTTAAGTCCCTGATCACCTAGATGCCCTAATACCCCAGACACACCTTGGAAGCCAGCATTGCCTTTCCAACCTTAATACAAAATAAATGTAGGGTTATTGTGGCCATGGAGAAAAGAATAAATCTCTGTCACAGAACAGAATCAGAGAAAACGTCACCTTTGACTCCAGGTATTCCAGCAACTCCAGGAGCTCCCACTTTTCCTTGATCACCAGGAATACCTTTAGCGCCATAGTTCCCTTGTGGCCCCAGCTCTCCTATTTCTCCTTTTACTCCAGGTTTAGAGGGTAAACCTGGGGTTCCCACAGGGCCTGGAAAACCTACAAAACAATTTTGGAAGACCCAAGTTCTCAGATTAGTTATATCATCATTGTACCAGCAAGTTATACAGTGCTTTATATTTTATAGCAAATAGGTCCTACAATATCAAATTTTTTTCTGTTTATTTATTACCTATTACAAGGGTTACAGAATATAAATAGTATTGCAGGGCTCTGCTCGCAATTACTTACAATGATACTGCAGTAAGAATGGATTTCAATCTACACATGAAATGCTGCCTATTCAATTTAAAGTATAACTTGCTAGGTTACCAATGCAGTACCAATACCTACATCAATCATGCTAATGAGGCAAACTTTATGGGGCAGATTCAATTCCATCAGAAAATATTTTATTGTTTATTACATAAAGGGCCAGATTCACTTCAGTGAGAAAAAGGTTTATCACGTGAAAACACATGGACGAGATTCAATCTGAGATGCTATTCGATTCAGAAAAACTTATCTCACGGTTTATCACGTGCAAACTCTATTGAAGTCTATGGGTAAAAAACTCGAACTGAATTTGGAAAAACGATTTTACTCCTCTAATTTTGTCCATTACTTTTTCCATGATAAACCATGTGGTAACTTTTTCTCGCTGAATTAAATCTGGCCCAAAGAGTTATGGGCAATAATCAACTGACCAAGAAAAAAAAAAACCTTTCTCCTAATTCAGTTCCATTTTTGTCCCATAGACTTCAATAGAGTTTTCATGTAATAAACCATGAGGTTTTTCTGAATTGAATTTTAAATTGAATCAGGAGATAAGCTTTTCTCATCAAATTGAATCTGAGACTGTATATGAAAAGCTAAGATCCTAAAGATGACAGGAAAAGTACCTGGCAGTCCAGGAGGTCCTGGCTGTCCAACAGCTCCTAGCGTTCCTGTCCTGTTAGAAAACCCAGGCAAGCCACGAACTCCAACTGTTCCAGGAAGTCCAGTTAAGCCAGGGAAACCTAGTTCAAAAACAGATAATAGTATGTATTAAACCTCTGGCTGTTCAAGTTTCTGGATATAAAATGTTGAACAATTTGCCTATATTTTACCTGTTAAAGCATGATAAGAAGTGTATGAGTATACTTTTTTTCTGTCACGGATAAAGCCAACTTAACATATAAAACAAATGATTTTCTCTTGAAAAGATATTGTTTTTCTTATTATTTTGGAAATCCATATTCTTTATTTATATAGCACTAACATATTCTGCATTCTTTACAGAGAGTATACTGTACACCGGTGATCCCCAACCAGTGGCTCGCAAGCAAAATTTTGTTTACCAAGCCCTTGGATGTTGCTCCCAGTGGCCTCAATGCAGGTGCTTATTTTTGAATTCCTGGCTAAAAGGCAAGCTTTAATTGCATAAATACTGTGTGTACTGCCAAACAGAGCCTCCTGTAGGCTGCCAGTCCACATGGGGGCTACCAACAACCAAGGTAAAAGTAAAGTTCACTCTGGAGAACCAAATTCCATTCAGTGTATTTTATTTAATTTAAACACAACATGTTTCGGACAGACATGTCCTTCATCAGGTGCTAATTGATTAATTAGCACCTGATGAAGGACATGTCTGTCCGAAACATGTTGTGTTTAAATTAAATAAAATACACTGAATCGAATTTGGTTCTCCAGAGTGAACTTTACTTTTACCTTGGACATTTTGTGGCTTGGACGGTGCCACTGACTCTGTTGCATAGAACCCTGATACTTTTGGAGTGAGGGACCACCGCGACAATCAATAGAGCTACCAACAACCAATCACAGCCCATTTTTGGCACCCTCTGGAACTTTTTTGCATTGTTATGTTGCTGTCCAACTTTTTTTTAATTTGAATGTGGCTCATGGGTAAAAAAGTTTGGGGACCCTTGGTACACACCATTAAAATCACCGAAGCTTACAATTTTTGTTTACTGGTATATCGCCTGCACGGTAGATTAGTACATTGCACATTCTACAAACAAAACAGACTTATTGTATGTGTTAGCTGGGCAGTATGCTTATGTGTACATCACTACAAAATTAAATACGTTTCTCATCATCCCGTCTCCATTATTCATAAATTTACATATGCACTGCATTCATTGGACATATCATCCCAAGATATATTACCTTGATCCCCTATGGTTCCTTTAGGTCCTGCAGGTCCAGGTATTCCTACAATGGTACTAAACTCTCCGGGTTGACCTTTTTCACCACTCAGACCTTTAAAACCCTTTAAACCAGGTATTTCTGCACCTATTTGAGAGAATATATAGACATTTTCATCCATGTTAATTGATTTTCTAAAATAAAACAAACAAACTGTGCACACCGGGCCAAACTATACCTGGTTGTCCCTGGATTCCTTTGCTGCCTGGCAGACCATCTAGGCCAGCAATCCCTCTTAAACCAGGAAATCCTGTAAACAAAAACAAACATCTATGTTGAACATAGAGGTACTTTGAGCACACAAAGATAGGGTTGAATATATATTCTTTTGAGACAGGAGCATCCAGAATATAAACTTACACTTCATAGCACTTATATAGCAAAAGTCCTTCCCATATACCTAAGATTACTAATTTTTGCTTAAAGGGCATTATTCTTTATACCTGAAATTCATCTTTCCTTTACACATTTTTGAAACTTAATGGCTCTTTAACTGAGAAGTAATTACCAGTTTGTTGAATGAACATGTGAGTGTGGAACTTGACTGGTCTCCACAGAGCTCTGACCCCAGCCCAAACGAACATGAGCAGAATAAATAGGAATGATGACAGGAGCCAGGCCTAATTACCCAACCTCAGTGGCCGAACACTTGCGTATAGATGAAAGCACATCTCTCCAACAATGTTACAATATCTACAATATTGGAGAGCTTTCCCAGAAGAGCAGAGGTAAACGCTGTTTTAGCAGCAGAGGACCAACTTCATATTAATACCCTTGGTTTTGGAATGAGATATTAAACAGGCAGGTATCTGCATAACTTCGACCATATAGTGTATATTTGAAAGTAACCAGTGTATCATATGAGTAAATTGAGTAGGAAACCAGAGTCTGGTCTTTATACAAAATCATTATTTGATAATAATGGGGATGGCCACATGTAAGCAGTAATAAAATGTATTAAGTGAATACTTGCAACAGGGGAAAACAATTGTGTTTATGTCCATGTAAAACTACATTTTAAAAAACAGAAATTAGGACTTTTCTGAGACAGTCTTGACGGCAATGGACAGTAAGTAGGGGTTATTCTTGACCCCGGAGGATGCAAGTGCACATGTGCCCCCTGTGTGCTGCCCTATGTACTAGGCACCAGATTAAAAATCTGGTGTTTAGTACAGAGAACAGTGCCAGGATGCTCAGCACAGCACTATTCATGCCACCTATGTTCCCCCTGCCCAACACTTTTGTATGGAGTGGTATCTAATGCAGGCAGCATTCCACAAATCCCTGTGCTCTGAAAACTGCAGTTTGCAAAGTCAAAAAGATAAGACAATTGCTGGGCATTGTGAATGACACCTTGTGTGTTTTTGTTTGACAAAGGAATTTTGTGTAAGATGATCGAATTATTATGGGTATTATGAACACACAAGTTATCCTTATAAATATTCTCTATGAAATTCAAGAAACTGCTGGATATAAGAACCCCTGTAAACAAATAAAAAAGGATTAGACAGACAGACTTGTGATTTACCATGTTGACCAGGTAATCCAGGAAACCCAGTATTTCCTTTCTCGCCATGTACACCCGGTTGACCCGGTGAACCCTGTGAGCCTTGTAAGCCCAACAGGCCTTGCTGACCTAATGAAAACATAAAAAAACACACAGATTCATGCAAAATCGAGTTCAAGAAAAACGTGAGCGTGGAAAAACACACCAACAAATTGCAGATTTTGTGTTTTTTATTTACGAAAGAACTAAATAAATAGTAGAGTTTGCATTTTTTGCAGACCAAGGGCCAGATTCAATTCATTAGTTAACATATAAGATGTTAATATTTTAAACACATCTATATATCTTTTGAAGGTTTGTCTTCATAGCTTTAGAATGTGAACACAAAATATATTGACGCGTGAGGTTGAAGAATGTTATATATATAATAAAAACAATCCAAGAATATTCTTATTGACTTCTATACAACCTCATCAGCTTTTATTTGCATTTTTTTTTTCTAGTGACTTTTCACATTTTTTCCAGACTGTTTGAGGTTTCAGAAAATACTTTTTATTAAGAAGGTTATTTATTAAAAATTTATTTGGCATTTTTTCATGATCTGAGAAAAATAAAGCAAAAAAAAAACCCTAAATGAAAAGAGTTTGATGTGCTAAACTTGTCGGCATGCTCTGAAAATATACTTTTGTATTTCAAGGTAGCAAATAGTATGAACAAGTATAACCATGTCTAAATGGTTATAGGCACAGGGCTAGCGTGTAATGGTTGGGGGTGGGGTTGGCCTGGCTCTGACCTGAGGAAGCATTCTCCTACCAATATACTCTTGTAACTCTTCCTTATAGAGGACTATAGGCCAGTGCATTGATCTTAGCTGTGACATTGGCAATGTCCTCCTTCTCTGCTCTTTAGACACTAGCCTGCTCCCTACCAGAATAAGTTACATTAGATAGGATAATGCTTATTATTGGCCATGTGGCTCCAATCTCCAAATTGTAACTATATTTTTGTTTCACAGCAAGTAGCATAGTCAGACTTAGGAATTGCCTTATTGTACAAGAAAATCCTTCCAATCTGGTCTGTACAAGCCAACTGAGACCTGAACTTTAGACCCCCACAATACAGATTTCACACCTGGGAATCCCTTTTCTCCTGGTTGTCCAGGTTCACCTCTCATTCCCTCAATACCATAGGAACCGGCTTCCCCTTTTATTCCTTTTTCTCCATGTATTCCATGTTGTCCTATAAAATAATATATATAAAATATGCATCAAAACAAGATATAATTTACAATTAAAGAGTTTTATTCTTATATAACATCTGTAATACTAAAAGCAACCAGTCAGATATTTGCTCTCAAACACACAATCATGCTGATTGGTTGCTATAGGTTAGTAGACCTTATGAAAACATTTTGATCATTAATACTTGACCCTCATCATCTCTGTTACATAGTTATTGTGACAGATTAGTGCACATAATGGATGAAAATCTGTTCAGTCTGGCTTAATTAAAAATTAAATAGAAGATATATTGCCTGCAACCATGAATATCACGCCCTGTTCCCCAGGGATCTATCTGTATGTCGAAATATTTTTCGGCCAAAGAACAGCACTGGTACTCTAAGGCAGAGATTTTACCCCGCCAAGATGTTATATACTGTTATAACTATTTCCAGGTGTGTTTGCCTATTTTTCACTTCATGGGGAAGTAGTTTAAGTGTTAATGCACAATACAAAATCTGTACCTGACAGCCCAGGGCTTCCAGTCTGACCCTTAACTCCTCTTTCTCCTGGTAAATCAATAGTATCACCTCTCTGGCCTGTAAACAAAACATCAAAAAAAAAAGAAATCACTAAATAAAAGGAATCTTCAGGAATATAAAGTAGCAGTATATACCCTTGTTCAACATGAGTTCAATGAAGAGGGCTTGTTATTTCTTGAGCTAAACAGGGAAATAAAGTTACTCCACGTTTGATCCTTGCAAGGTACCAAGATTGTCCTCTTACAAGCTAACCAATGGCCCCTCACACAAATCAGGAGGGGTCATTGGCTGACTTGATTTTCCAATGGAATTATCAAATGTAGTTATTCATAAATAATTGAACTTGACTTACTGCATGGACATATTGGTTGTTTTAGCTGTCTTTAAACACTGGTGAGTTTGCAGTTATTGGATTATTTACCTACGTTTAATTTATTTATCATATATACAATTAAGCTCTATATTGCTTTACCTTCCTTTACTTGTTACAATGTCAGTTTTTGGCAACAAAGATATGCAATTTAGTCCATCATTTTTCTTTTCCCAAGTAAAGCCTTAGCAACCACAATTACTTTGCCTTTACTTTGGAAGCTCTTGCAGCATCATTAATGTCTATTTATAAATAAATTATGTGCACATATAAAAAAAAGATGTAAAGTTTTGAAAACACACCTGTATCTCCATAATGGCCTCTTTCACCAGGAACACCAGGAAGGCCAGAGAAACCAGGAGTTCCCTGTACAAGGCAAAAGACCACGTTTGCATGTAATTATACCACACTGTTAAGGCATGTAACAGTATCCACAGTCAATTAAACTATTTCTTTACTCAGCACAGACATTTTCAGGGCAATTTACAAAGTAGAAGTTGGCAAGTACTGGGTATCATGTAATCTGCCAATTGTATCCGATTCGCAGCAAACTGCACAACTGCCGCAACTGCATCAGGAGCATCTTCCCTCATGGACAGAATTACACTGAAATTAAATATGACACTGCACTTTGCACATTACATTTGCAGTGAGTAAACTAGTCCTTTTTTATTATAAACACACAAATATGCCCAAAAAGTGTTAATTTCTTTGCCATCAGTTAAGCAGAGGACAGAGAGAGATCATACTGTACATTTTATGAATGTATCATATTGTGAAAGATTGTGATTTAAACCCCATCTAAATGTCTGCACTTTACCAACTCTACAAATGTATACATTTACACATGAAATGCAATAGCCCAAAAGCATAAGTTTGCCATATCATGATTTTCAAACTTAATTATTAACATACCCTAGGACCAGTAAATCCTGGGAAGCCAATAATTCCTCGTGGACCAACTTCTCCTGGAATTCCTGGATGACCACCACGCCCAGGCAAGCCAGTATCTCCTTTATCACCAAATTCAAAGCTTGGTATGCCAGGCAAACCAGATAACCCTGGCTGTCCAGGATCTCCTGGCATACCTTTACTGCCTGCAAAACATTGGAAAATGGTTTTCATTGTCATATGTAATGCAATCTATAATGTGAATGATGGGTAAGCAGTATTTATGCATTATATCATACTTACAGTTCTGTCCAGGCTAATTCCCTAACATAGTGTCACAGAGGCCCAAACAGCCCCCCAGCAGTCCAATAAATAGTGACTGTCTATGGCATCTTACAGCAGCCCCTCAGCCATTTGCCAGAATCCACACATTGCCCGTCTGAACCTGAGCATCAGCTTATATAACAGACAAACCACGTTTGCTGCTTGAGGATTTGTGAAGACCCCTAAGCTTAGCTCCTTAATAGCTGCTCAAAGCACACAGAGCTTGAGTGTATCACAGAAACTCCTTAAAATATTCAAGATGGGAAACTCATCTGAATTTGAAGGCCCGGATAATGACTACTGTAGAGATGCTGAACCTTTAGGCTTTCCAACCATAATTATTTTTAGGGTTTAGTTCTCCTTTAAAATGGACAGTTCTTAAATACAAGGGCATGCATGTGAAAAGAGCTGGAAATTATTAGTATGCTTATTACCTGTAGGTCCAGTAGTGCCCTTGAATCCAGGAACACCTTGATCTCCCTTTTCACCTTTTGCCAAATGCATAACTTCTGGCAGCATTTCGGGGGGCTCTCCTGGTAGTCCCCTTTCCCCACGGTCACCTTGTAAAAAAAGACTTGAAATCAGCACTCCAGAGTTCACCTATAATGTCTCCATGTGTTCTACTAGTGTGCTGCTGCACTTCTAGATATATATGGTTCCTACTCAGACTCAGCATTTTCAAAATCGTTGTGAATCAGAGGACAATTCTCAGAGCAACTCTACAAGCATATAAATTACAAATTTTGCCCAACAGTTGTCTTTAGAACAAAACACTTCATATTTTATCCATTTGAAAGAGTAGATTAAGATCCTGCTATGATGGGCAGTAATCTAATATGGAAAGTGGTGTGTAGAATGTTTGTGTTGTACAACTTTCTAGGCAAGAAATAATTTAAGATATGCTTAAAATATAAATATATGTTAGCTATGATGATAAAGCACAAGATTATGATAAAACAGCCATTCTGACCCTCTTCAATACAACATTCAAAACAGGAGTTTCTATAATTCTGAAACAGCTCAGTTGTAATTCTGGGTTACTTAAGTATATTATCTTAAGGTTTGCCTGTACGCATTGGCACTCAGCTAAGAAATAATCCCACGTTATATTAACTCCAGCTGTTAGAACACTATTAAAGGGAATGTCAACCCAAATAAAAGAAAACATAATTCAAAGCAACTTTGTAATATACATTCATCACAAATATTCTATTTTTTTCTAGTTATTTGTATATGCATTGCTATTGAAAAGTGTTTGTCTGCCCCTTTCTATTCTATGCCCTGGTGGCTCAGACTTTGATATAATGTAAAACAAGGCAGACCTGTCTTTGCTGGGGAACTAAGACTTTTGTAACATTGTGTAAAAAGGAACAACCAGGAGTTAAGCAAATGTTGCTTTCAATAGCAAATGTTTTTACAAATAACTTTAAAACCACTGGCAATTTGTAATAAATGTATATTGGAAAGCTGCTCAGAATTATACTTTTTTTAGGCAAATTTTTATTTTGGGGTTGACTTGCCCTTTAAACAACAGGCAGACTGTTTCTTAAAACCTTGTATCATGTGCACATTGGAATAATCATATTAACACATACAATAAAAAAGAAGAAATTCTGGGCAAGATAGGATATTTGTTTTAAAGGAAAACTATACCCCCCAAACAATGTAGGTCTCTATTAAAAGATACTGAGTAAAACAGCTCATGTGTAAAACCCTGCTTCATGTAAATGAACCATTATCATAATAATATACTTTTTTAGTAGTATGTGCCATTGGGTAATCATAGATAGAAAACTGCCATTTTAAAAAATAAGGGCCGCCCCCTGAGATCGTAAGATTCACTGTGTACACATACAAACCACATGTAAGGTCACATGAGCCAATTAACAGACAGAGTTCTGCCTTTTGCTTCCTCACTTCTTCCTGTTACAGTTAGTGTTGTAGTATTTCTGATCAGGTGATCTCTGAGGCAGCACAGATAGAGTCACGAAATGGTGGTTCAAGGCAAGAGATGTAAAAGGGCAATATTTATGTAAATATATATTCCAGTTTGGTAAGATTCTTTAATATGTCATTCAATTTGATATAAACTATCGGTTGCTTAAGTATTCATTTTGGGGGTATAGTTTTCCTTTAATGCCAGAAAAACATTTAATCTGTGATTGATATTTTATATGTGACTATGGCAGCCCCCCAGACTAGAATTTAACCCTGTAGCCGAATAAATACATGTATAAATTATTAGAATAAGTTACATCATATAAGGCCACAGTGATTAATGCAGTGTCCAGAGTGACCTGGCCTAAAGGTTTGCCATTGGATTGACCAATAAACACCTTTGTAACCCAGTGCTCCGTCTCTCCCTTTTACTCCTGGAAATCCTATATTGCCACTTTGTCCCTTGGGTCCTCTCCATGCAGGTCTCCCCTTTGCTCCTTTCATTCCATGAAATCCTTCCATGCCAGGGGAACCTTTGACACCTGTATATTTACAGAAAAGTTTAGAGAAAGAATAACAAAAATAAATTTGGTTTCAGTATCAACAAGTACACAATGCAATATTGTCAAAACTTCCAAAAATAAATGTAAATGTATTTTTTCTACACAGACATATCTGATTTTGCAGATTAAAAGGAGGCCATGTTACCTGATTAACCAGCGTAATGCAACTGCTCCCTTACTTTGTTAAGTGAGGGGTCTCTGCTCTCTCTTTCTGTTTCCATAGTGGGCATTGCACAAATTCTGTGGAAACAGAGAGACTTCAAACCCATCACTTCACAATGGAACATGGTGAGGAAGGGGTTGGATCACTCTGTAAGGGGAGGGGAATCAGTTATTTCTGTGTAACACAAAATACATTTATACATATTTCTGGAATTTCGTGTCTATAGTTTATTGAAATTATTCTTGAGCAATTCCCCACATTGTCATTGTGTTAGTAATCCCATAGCAAGAATCCAGAAGGCATGGCATAGTAGTAGAGGGATTGACATATAATATATTAGGGGTGTGTGTTGCAAAGGTTGTAGTAGTCAGGAAAAGGAAAGGGGAATTGTGTCAGACAAACCTGTCATTACTGTATATTTGAAAACTGCCTAGAATTACATTTTCTACCATTCGCCACACACAAAGGAATGAAACAGCAATGTGCAATATAAATACATGTTATAAATACATAATACATAATAATACATGTAATAAACAAGGCTGCCCACTATCACCACTACTGTTCAATTTGGCACTTGATTCGCTTCTATGCAATTTGAATTTACTACAAGAATTTCCGTGCTGTCAGTATTGGTACCACAGCAATTCAACTTTCAGCTTATGCAGGGGGGTCTGGGCCTCCCAAACTTAACCTGCTATTACTTTGCTGCGCAGCTTGCAGCGATCCCATTGTTATACCTGGGTCAGGAGGGCCCTCAGTGGATACTACAGGAAAATGATTTTAGTACTCCCTATACAGCAGAAGCAGTGTCGGACTGGCCCACAGGGATACCAGGAAAACTCCCGGTGGGCCAAGGTGTCATTGGGCCCTCATGCTGCTATAAATTTGACCTATTTCATGGCCATTCCCTATTTCTATAATAACAAAGAGGCTAAATAGATGGGGATAAAAAAAGATTATAGTATGTAAAGAAAAGAGACAAGGAGAAGAAAGGTTGAGTGATGAGAGGAAGAAAAATAGTACTAAGAGTGGGCCCCTGGTCTAAGATTTATTGGTGGGCCCCTGGTCAAAGGTTTTTGGGTGGGCCCCTGGTGTCCCAGTCCGACACTGAGCAGAAGCATTGATTTGGTCTATGTCTCGAAGACGGTCTTCAGCCATTAGCCCTAGTCTTGAAGTTACTTTAAAAGTGTGGGATAGAATCAAGTACTCCTCTAAGCTAATGTCACCATGGGCGCCAGCGACCCCTCTGTTGCAGAACCCAGATTTCATTCCTGGCCAAAATCCAGTACTATTTCAGTGGTGGAACTCAAATAACATTATCAGGATTTATAACTGCTATACGGTAAGGGGACCATTGTCCTTTTCCAACTTACAGAGTCAACATGACCTCCCGATATCAGAATCATTTAGAACGTTACAGGTGTTACATTATATATGTTTGGTAAAGGCCCACTGTGTAACAGTTGAGCACAACATATCTTTTTTTGAAAGGTGGTGCATTCGCCCATCCAATCGGACCGGTATGGTCTCTATTTTATACTCAGCTCTTAACAATTTATCCAACTCTAGGGAACATGCTTATGTCCGGGCATGGTAGAAGGACATATCCGCTTCTTATAATACTGATATCTGTCAGAAATGCTGGGATTTCACCAAATTGTAATAAACTGTATTGTTGGAAGCCTCATATAAATTATTATTCAGATGGTACCTGACACCTGATAGAATAGCAAAAGGTATTGCATGAGCTGATCCAAAATGTTTTAGAGGCTGCCAACAAATCGGCTCAATGTATCACATATGGTGGACGTGCCCTAGGGTGGTCCATTTTTGGATTTTTCCCATCAATGTCAGAAGGGACCCACTAATAGCACTCTTGAATGGTAAATGTGCAGGTTTTACTAAATTGCAGCATAAACTCCTCACTATAATATTTATGGCTGCAAAACAAACCATAGCTAAAGCTTGGAAATCCAGCTCCATTCCCCTTTTGGCCTTTAAACATAAAGTAGATTGGATTATGGTGAATGAAAAATTGTCTAGCTTTCTTAATAATACCCACGATAAGTATTTAAAAGTTTGGCAACCATGTTGGATTACAGGCATAGCGAGCCCACCACAAGACAGCTTCTTTCACTATGACTTATATAATGTATTTAGTACCATGTTAGGTTCATACTGCCGTGTGTGATAAGATCACCACAGTAGAATATATGCTTGTCATCTATGAGGGAATTCTGGATCATTGCCTAGTGTAACATATATTTTTGCCTTGTGGATCTCTGCTTAGGACTCTCTGACTCATTGGTGTTGTGTATGCAAAGGTAGTTTTTTTTATATTTTGGTTTTATTTTTTTTAGGATTTATGTTTAAGTAAATATATTAAGATAACGTTAGAGCATTATATGTAAAAAATATATGCTTTATACACGTTTCAGGATATTTTGTAATATTTCAGTCTTGCATGAATATTGTATGTTTTAAAATGCAATAAAAATTATTGATAAAAAAAACAAAAAAAAACCATCTGTACTGCCAAATAGAACCTCCTGTGCACTGCCAGCCTACATAGGGGCCAATTGCAGCCCTAATTTTGCACCAAACAGTAACATTTTCATATTTGCTTTGCACCCCAACTTTTTTTTACATCTAAATGTGGCTTACCGGTAAAAAAATTTGGGGACCTCTGATCTAGGAGTAAAAATATCTGCAGACATAAACCAGCTATACACACTAAACATAACTGATACTACAGATACAATCTTACAGGACTTTAAAAGCAAATTATTAACTTCCTTTCATTACATTAAGTGGTGGGCTGAAACCTTTTTTTTTCTTTTAGTCAGATACTGTGGTTGCTTACCTTTCACACCAGGAAGTCCATGCATTCCAACCAAGCCAGGGATACCTGGAGCCCCTTGTTTCCCCCTAATTCCAACAAATCCTTCATTGCCTAGTTCTCCAGGTAACCCTTTCATGCCAACCGGACCTGGTGGCCCTTTATCGCCTTCATCTCCTCTCGGTCCTGGAGAACCTGCAGTAAGCAATAAAAGTGTTGAAATGCATAGAATAACATTTTAAGCACAAAGTTTAATCACAATTACCTTATGTGTATTTGTAAGGATAAGTGTTATAATCAAGTAAGAGGCATAAGTAGTGGGCCAGTATTATAGCATTATGACCAGAATAATGATTTCGCTTTTACTGGGACCACATTAATTGTGGTCAGTAAATGTTTATAGCTTTATGGTACAAAAGAGGTATCTTGTGCATTGGCAACTAACATAAAAGCTCCCAAGTTCACTGTAATTTAAGGTATCCCAAACCCTGAACAAACACCAAGGTCCTGACCTCGGCTCACGCTTCCCACTATAACAGCCACCTTTCACTTCGGGTGGAGCTCTACGCTACTCGGATGCCGCCAGGTCTTATAGTGAGAGGACCAAGGAGAGTATTCTGGGCAGACAAGGGAACCAAATGTGTGCAGGAAGCATGGAGAATAAGGAGTGTGGTCGAGGGACAGGCTGGGTTGATACAATCAGGCAGAGCAGTACAGAAGCTGGAGTCAGGAACATAGTCAGGATCTGAATCAGGATCTGATAGAATGGTCAGCAACAGGCAAGGGTCAGGACAGGCAGCAAACTAAAGAAGGTCAGGGACAGGCTAGGTCAGGAACAGACACAACAGTCTTGAAACACACCCAGGAACTACTAGAAATAGACCTACATTGGGCAGTGAGTATTTGGTCAAGGCCCCTTTAAATATTTGAATTTTGCACCAAGCACCATGACATCAGTTACGGTGTGCCGAATAAAAGGACGAACATGCATAGATGCGTGCATCAACCCAGAAGAGCATGCATGCAAGAGTGAGTCAGACCATATTACATCAAATATAAGTGCTTATATTGCTAAACACCAATAATATATTACTGGTTATTAATGTCTCCTGTGTATTATAAATGCAGAAGTTGTGTGTAGCTTTATGTGGTCATAGAATTTGTATAGTACATTAAGGCATATAGAGATCTCTTTTTTTTTTTTTTGTACCCATGACAAACTGTCAGTAGACAAAAGAAAATAAATAAACATAGGCCAAATGAAAGAACAGGAGAAAACATTACTTTATACTTAGGGGCTGATTATAATTAAGGGATTCCTCATCACTAAGGATATAATTAAGGGATTAATCACAAATGTGAACTAAAAGTTATTCATCTTCAAGGAAACCTTTCATTCGATAAATATCTAAGAATACTGAATTAACAGGAAAAAAACGGTTAATTGCTTACAGGCTTCTATGGACACCCAAAACCAGTGTTTATTGTGGTTGGTTTGAAATACCAAATCTTGAAGGCTGTGACAATATAAATGTTAATATTGATGGACATTTATATAATCAATCCATATGGCCTATTAATTAATTAATTGTTTGGTTTGTTAGATACCATTATGTTCAAATTCTGGAAATCGTGCAGTAAAACCTTTATTAATGTTTTTATTATTTTTTTAGCAAGTTGCCCTTCTAAAATTATAATAAAAGTGCAGACATAAGAGATGCATACAGAAGCAGATAGTGCCAAGCTCTTACCTGGAGGTCCCATTGAACCGTGGGGTCCTGGAGTGCCTGGGTTTCCTGGCATTCCTGGAAATCCAAATTGTGCTGCAGGTCCTGGTATTCCAGGTCCTCCTGGGGCCCCAGCACTGCCTTTACTACCCTTGTTTCCAGGTGTTCCTGGTATTCCAACTTTACCTGCATGAAATATTTTGATTGTGATGCTTCAGTAGAATTTGACATAATGTTCTCAATACTAAAGCAGGGTACGGACAGAAAATAAATATAAGGATAAGTCAGTACCTTGCAGACCAGGTATGCCTTGATCCCCTTGTAATCCTTTCAGTCCTTGCAACCCAGGCAGTCCAGTATTTCCTTGCTCCCCTGGTGGAGCTCCTAAGCGATCACCTGCACCTCCCTTTTCTCCTTGAACCCCTTTAAAGCCAGGTTTTCCTGATAGACCCGGTGCCCCTGGTAGACCAGGAATTCCTGCATTACCTCTATCTCCCCTTTGCCCAGGAAAACCTGCAGTAGAAAAGGAATTTCTGAGGAGAGAATCATAGAATAGTAGCATATACATTTTAAATGGGATCCTTCTCAGCATCTGTAAGGTAGAAAGGCAGACTGGGTAAGAAGGCAGGAACAGGAAGCGAGAGTATAAAAATTGAAATTGGTAAGACAGTAAAGGAACGGCTCTGAAGGCACACGGGGGGGAGGACCACTTTTGTCCACTGTCTCTGTAAACCTGTTTTTACATAAGCTGAACAATAGTATAAACACACTTTTTTCCCATTGCAATTTTGACATTTGTTGAAGTTACCACACATATGAGAGGAGTCTGGGGGAAACATACACTGCATCAACGTGTTTCTTAGTGCTTCTCACACACACACACGCACGTTTTATCCCAAAGCCACAATCATCACACACAATAACACAATAATATGGCAACTGACTCAACACTTCTCCAACCTTATTATTACAGAACACCACCTTCAGTGACTGTGTATACTTCCTTAATGCTATTCAATTTCTTGTATTCTTTTTTATATACAAAATAGAGGCTTTGTATACATAAACATACAAAGGCACAGTCACACTTATGACAAAACGCATGTGCAGTACCTGGTGGACCGGGCAAACTATCATTCCCAGGTTCTCCTTTGACTCCTTTTAATCCAAACACTCCATTAAAACCTTGTGGTCCAGGGAAACCTTTCTGGCCTCTTAAACCTGAGGAAGTAATGTAGAAATGTAGATATATATCCAATTGATTAATAAAAAAAGTATATAAAAAGTATACCAATGCATCAAATATGTGCAAAATGTGATTTAATATTTTTTATTTTATTTAAGGAAGTGCTGATATACATATATATATATACATATATAGTTTAAAAAAACATACCGTTATATCCTGGCAATCCTGGTGGCCCTCGGGCGCCCTCTGGAGCAGGTGGTGCAATCAGATGGCAGCCAGTTCCTGCAAAAAAAATTAATATTTTAGTTATATTAGTTCTTAAGAACAAAATAAGAAACAGATTTTGGAATGCGTAAATAATGTAACATTGCTCTCAAAACAAAACCTTTATCATTTGCTTAGCTGTATCGCTTTTGTGGACAGATATTAACGAGATTGTGCTTATACACAACAAATGTTATTTTTGGTTATTGTTTATATCTGCCTACATTTCAGGGAATGTGCATATGTATGAATCATGTTAGCCTATATTTTAATTTGTTACAGGTTTGTAAATGTGCGAAATTGCAACTCAGGTAGTTCAGAAACTTACTAGGAAAGATTGTCTTTTGGATCTGGTATTAACTAAATTATACTGAACTCATTTCTAGCATTTGTGTGGGTGAGCATTTAGGGAACAGAGATCATAAGATGATCTCCTTTGAGATTATGTTGCAGAATCAACTCTATAAAGGGAGTAACCAAAACAAAATTTTTGATGTACAAATGTTGGTAATATAAGGGCATCTCTGCAATATATTTACTGTTAAAGGCTTTTCAAAGGGTTAAACATAGAAGGAAAATGGAATGTCTAAAATGCTGTTTAATAAATGGACATCTGCATATGTGACCTGACTGAATCCAGACTCCTGGACTATTTACAACCCACCCTAAATCATTGTATTATCTCTACAATTGATCTGTAACTTCCTAATTTATTTCCCATGAATACCTTTCACTGATCTAACAGAATATATGCTGTGCCTTTCTAGCTATCATTTGTATTTTGCCTGACGAAGGGGCCTTGGTGCTCCGAAAGCTTGCATTGGATGTTTTTTATTGTTAGCCAATATAGGTATCACTTCTACAATACTTTTTGTATTTGTTTGTTTTTTTATTTGTTATTTATATACAACTGAGGAAACTCAAACAACTGATCCAGTAAAAACAAAATCTAACAAAATAATTGCCTTTTGCACAAATCCTGCATGTAGAGAGACAGATTTTCTGGTGATTTTAATAGAGTGAGCTCTAATATATCTTCTAGGCAAAACAAGCCTCCCAATAAGATATATTGAATCTAACTGTCAATGAATATCTGACACCCAACTCCTGCATGAAGACAGAATGAAGAGAAACAGATGCTGAAAGGGGAATGGTGAAGATAAACTTGATTATTTCAGAAAGGTACAGAATTTTTCATTGATTGTATTTAGAAAGTTTCTTATTTCAGTATGATGAAGCTTATATTAAATTCTCATTTAGTTCTTCTTTAACTTTTCAGGATTCCTTGAGGTCTGGCATGGTGCCAAGATATTGGGGAATTGCTAATGTGGTGTCTATTAAAAAAAGGGATTCCATTCTCAGCCTGAAACCTATAGGCTTGTTAGTTTGACATCAGTGGTAGGAAAGCTTTTGGAAGGGGAAATAAGGGATACGATCCTTGTGTAGGAGCCCTTGCTGCAGCATCCAGCCAGAACCAGAAGGGCTTCTGAGGATCACAGACAATTTCTCTGAAGTAGGCTGTGGTGTGTTTGGCTTGGAGGAAAGGCCTAATGCTCCAGCCATATAGAAAGAGTAGTCCTGTTCCCTGCCTAGTTGTTGTGGACCGCTTTTGCCAGCCTTTTGAGTCCCCAGTGAGTGATCCACCAGAGGAAAGCTACTGACAAGCTCAATTGTGTGGCCCCCTGTGTTAGGACATGTCTTGTTGGTGAGCCTGCTACATGGAAAATACTTCCTTTGTCCATAGAGAGGTACTTTGTGACAATGCCAGTCCAGAAAGCAACTAAGCTGGTAAAAGGTATGAAAAATCTTAGCTATGAGGAAAGACTGGCCAAGTTAAGGGTTGTTCATGCTGGAGAAAAGGCAATATTATAATTATTTATAAATATACAAGGGAATAGTAGAATAACCTCTCTAATGCGTTATTCACCAGTAGGTCCTTCCAGCTGACAAGAGAGCACCCATTCCGATTAGAAGAAAGGAGGTTCTGTCTAAATATTCGGAAGGGTATTTTTACAGTGAGATCTGTGAAGATTTGAAATTCTCTCCCTGAATCAGTCTTACTGGCTGATAAATTAGATAGCTTTAAGAAGAGGTTGGATGGCTTTTTAGCAGGTGACGGAATACAAGATTATAGAAAAAATCTTATAATACAAGTTGATCCAATTACTGGCCTGATTGCCATCTTGCAGTCAGGAAGGAATGTTTCCCCCTCCGAAGCAAATCTCTAGATCACCTACCAGTTAGGCAGGTTATATACAGACTTCAGTTTGAACTTGATTGACATGTGTCTTTTTTCAACCTAACTTACTATCTTACTATGTATTAACACTAGGGAGTTATTTATCAAGGTCCGAATTTATCTCAGTATCGGCTGCTACAAACTCCGATCTAACCCGCTCGGGTTTTTAAGGCTTATTTATTATTACATTTTCCTGAAATTTTGCTTTGCGGGAAAAGCTCAGATTTTCACGATTTTTTCGTGAATTTTCCCCGAAATCTCCGAATTTTTCAGAGTTTTCACCCGAAAGCTCTGAAAACATCGTGAAATTGCCCGAAACCCTCGACACAACCAAAAATCAATGGGACTGTTCCCACTGACTTTTATGCAAACTCGACAGGTTTGAGATGCCGTGTTTTTATACTCAGGCTTTTTAAAAGTCCAATTTTATAAAAAAAAAAATCACAAATTTTTCGGATTTCGGGGAGCATAGTATGAAAACATAATTTTGCCTCTTTATATGTCCCTGGTAAGGCCTCACCTTGAGTATGCAGTGCAGTTTTGGGCTGTAGTCCTTATGAAGGATGAGCTGACAGTGTGCAAAGATGTGCAACTAAATCTGTAAAATTGACTGATTTAATCTTCAAGGTAGGTTGTCAAGGTTGGGGTTGTTTTCTCTGGAGAAGTGGCACTTGTGTTGGGACATAAATACTCTTAACAAGCACATTAGAGGACATTATAGACAGAAAGTGGGGAATCTTTTTCCCATAAAAAGAATGTACGCACAAGAGGCCACCCCTTTAGACTAGAAAAATGGAACATTTATTTGAAGCAGTATAGTTGGTTTTTCACAATGAGGACAGTACAATTGCAGAACGCCCTTTAAGGAATGTTGTGTAGGCAGAATCTATTAACACATTTAAGAGGGGCTTGGATATTATAGGGAAATAGCCATTTTACCTTCTTTCCCTATTTCATTTTCTTCATCTGCTGATTGGTAGCAGTCACCTGAAATTGTAAATAGAAATTGTTAGGAAAAGTCAAATATCTTACATTGTGAATAACATAGTAAAAACTCTCTAGAACTAAGCAAGAACTCTCAACATTGATTTATGCTTATGGCACACATTCAGTTCGGATCCTCTTATTGTTCTCAAGGAGAAAATTAGCAATGAAAAGGTCTTTCCAAGCTTCCCATTCATATGATTGAAAAATATGGACGGCATCTCTGCATGAATGAGGGTTTAATGCAAATGCTCTTTTTAGTTCTTGCAATTTCATGCAATGACATTAGATGGAAGTGTATTCTGTTTTCCTATAAGATGGAATGTGTAAATACTTTCTGGAAAAAAGATATGGGAAAGAGGAAGGGGAGAAGAAATTTTTATTTTAAGTTTTATTTTTCTAGAAGTGCTAGAAGAGGTACAACAGTGCATGAGGGCACTGTAAAGAATAAGACTGTAGTTTCCCTGTCTCACCAGTAGAGTGATAAAACGTGTCCTAATGTTAGACCTAATTACATCTCACATGCAACAGATTTTTTGTTACTATCAATACTATCAATACCTTGGGGACCTGAAAGTCCAGGAATTCCTGGGAATCCACTAATGCCTCTGTTTCCTGGTTCTCCACGTACACCTTTTGGACCTGGAAATCCAGGTCCAGGAAAGCCTGTCTCACCTAGAACACCAGGAGTACCAGGTTGTCCAGGAAACCCAGCATAACCCGGGAGTCCTTTTACACCATCTCCCTGCGCCAAAAACATAATAATGTGTTCACTGATTTTGTAAAAGTTCAAAAATTATAAATGATAATTATGATAACAATAAATTTAAAACTGCTGTTTTTGAATAATCAAGCTAATCTTTATTATCTCTCAGCATATCTCAGCAATCTGTCTGTTAACTGGTGGCCTGTACCACCTTTCTTATTAAAGTCTGGCTTCTATGACTGCTTAGCTTGTATTCATTTTAAAAGTACTTAGATTAACTAGTCCCAGCACTGTTCACCCAAACATATTCAGACTGTCAACCCTTCATTGTTCACATCTGTAAGCCCCTGTGTTGTTGAGGGGGTGATATGATAATTATGTATAAATCATATAATAATTTCTGCAATGCTTTATTTACCGGTAGGTCCTTCCAGCTGACACAAGGTCACCCATTCCGTTTAGAAGAAAAGAGGTTCCGCCTAAATATTCAGAAGGGTTTTTTTACAGCTGTGAAGATGTGGAAATCTCTCCCTGAATGAACTGTGCTGGCTGATACATTAGATAGCTTTAAGAAGGGGTTGGATGACTTTTTAGCCAGTGAGGGAATACAGGGTTATTGTACAAGTTGATCCAGGGACTAGTCCGATTGTCAGGAATGATTTTTTCCCCCCTTTAAGGCAAATTGGAGAGGTTTCAAACGGGGTTTTTTTGCCTTCCTATGGATCAACTAGCAGTTAGGCAGGATTTGTCTTGAGAAAGGTCCAGAACGGGAACGAAACGTTGACAATAGATTTTCTTTCCTAACTGCATTATGAAGTCCTGGAGTGCGTCAATCTTGGGGGACTACTATATATATATATATATATATATATATATATATATATATATATATATATATATTATATACATACATACAGAACCTATATGTTAGTAATAAGGGATTTTTGCATCTTGCATTTCAGATTTTATTTTTGTATTCGGAGCACATAAATTGTAGTCAATGATTATTTATACACAAGTCCTATTTTACAAATGTAATTTTATTGTAATATTATTGTGATATTGTATTCAAAAGTCTGTTTGGTGTACTGTTTGGTGTAACTGTTTAGTTTTGTAGTTCATATTTGAGATACAATTTATGTGCTGTTTAGCCAAAAACTGCATTTAAGGGATTCGTTTGTGGCAAACTGGCACTTTGACAAAGGCTGTGGATACAGTCAAAACTTTACTTTTACTACTTGTCCTTCAACCTTTATAGCAGTACAGAATTACTCTTTTTTTGTCAGGAGCTCAGAAGGATTATACCCCAAATAGACCCTTGTAGATAATTCCTCTACCATATTTGTATGTATACTCAGAATATTTCCTTTCCACGTTTGAATTACAAATAACAGCACATGATATGCCAGCTGTCTCCACACAGGCACAGAAAAAAATGTTAAATAAGAAAAAGACAAGAACTGGACCGGTCAAGTATCTGGTGAGATTTATAGAAAATTAAAAATCAGAACAAGAGATAGCCTAAGGAAAGAACACAAAAAGGGCGTGCGAAGGGCCAAGGAAAAGGGAGCAAAGAGAAAATGGCAACGAAGAGAAAGATGAAAAAAAGGTAGCAAAAGGAAAAGAATAAAAATTGTCTATGGTTCAAACACAAATTTAGATCAGATTCAAAAGCAGCTGGGTTGCCTATTTGACCCTCTATATAGGCAAAGAAGGCCTGCTTCCTACTATATATTTATGACATCTGCCCTCAGTCCTCTACAATTTACTTACTTACTGAAATAAATCATAATAATTTCTCCCTCAACTAATATACAATGGCCATTGAAATTACTTCAGAAGAAGAAGCCATTTTGTCGGTTTGCTTATTCCTATTACAAAAATGAACACAGTGCAAATTACTTACAGGAGGGCCTTGAAAGCCAGGAATACCATCTCTACCATTTCTTCCCGGGTATCCATCACGACCAGGGGCACCAGGAAAACCAGAGTTGCCTTGCACTCCCTTGGAACCTTTAGAATAAAAAAATAAGATGAGCTAAAGTTTAACACCGTCATATTGTTGTACATATTGCTTAGTGTGAATGGATTTATCATAGAGTCTCACTACAAAAACACAGGTGTTCATAAAGTGGCAACAATATTGAAATATTCTGTAATTGCTTTTGCCAATTCTGTGCCAGTTCTTCTAGGGACTGCTCATGATTAATTTTGCTTAAAAATGAGTTTGTTTAGAATATTTATATAAGTTTCATCAATATTTTTTATATTGCTTTCTTTACTGTTCTATTGTGCTAGTTGTGTTTCACAAAATTCTGATGCATATAGAAGTGAGCAGAAAACATCAAGGAGACGAGAACATAATGTGGATCACTGTACCAGAGGCCACCCCTTTAGACTAGAAGAAAATAACTTTCATTTGAAGCAACGTAGGTGGTTCTTCACAGTCAGGACAGTGAGGTTGTGGAATGCACTGCCGGGTGATATTGTGATGGCTGATTCAGTTAATGCCTTTAAGAATGGCTTGGATGATTTCTTGGACAGACATAATATCAAAGGCTATTGTGATACTAAGCTCTAAAGTTAGTATAGATATGGGTATATAGAATTTAATTAAAAGTAGGGAGGGGTGTGTGTATGGATGCTGGGTTTTCATTTGGAAGGGTTGAACTTGGTGGACTTTGTCTTTTTTCAACCCAATTTAACTATGTAACTATGATAAAAGGCAGAGAGTAACTGCACAAAATACATCAGCTTGGTGGTTCTAGGCAAGAGTAAAACAGTTGTACACTGGATACATGTGAAACATTGTCACTGAAATTGTAGTTACAGGTATCTGTGAAGGTGACATTTGTATACATTTCTACACTCTGCTGAATAACAAATGGATGGCAAAGTTATATTTTGTTGAAATGTTATACAAGTACGTTAGGATATGCACAATGATTTTTTTGTCTGCCTGTATATGTGGTATAAATGTTTTTTCCCTTTTTTTATTGTGTCCAGCAAACCTATTCTTAACCTTTTTCTTAAATGCTAATGATGTTGTTTTGCCATTTGTAAGCTCTTTTATAGGGAGATAGAGACCACAATGTATATTTACTCAAATGTATTTTTTTGTTAAAAGTTTCAACTTTAAGAGCATGTGCTGCTGGGAAACACAGACTCACATATTCAAGCAACATACAAAATGTTGTTCATTGGAACTTCTGATCTCAGAGCAAGCAGTGTAGGGTGGCTGCCTGAAAAGAGGTAGTTGAATACCCTTTTTTTTAATTTGGAGTTGGGATATTGCTTTCTGTGCAAAGTTAGCAAAAATATTTTTCTTCTGTTTTAGTTCTGATTTTTTTTGCTCTGCAAATAAAGTTACCTTCCAACAAGTGTCAGCTTTGATCTTTGATGAATGCAGAAGAACTCGCATCTCAACAAGGTATGGAACCCATAATTTGGAAACCCATTATCCAGAAAGCTCTAAATTATGGGATAGTGGGGCTCATTTATCAGCATTGGGCAAATTTGCTCATGGGCAGTTACCTATAACAACCAATCAGTGATTAGCTTTTTAAAGCCAGCTGCAAGTAGAACAATGAATGCAGCAATCTGATTGATTGCCATGGGTAAATTTGCCCAGTGTTGATAAATGACCCCCAGTGTCTATACTGATATAAATATAAAATATAAAATTTTAAAAATAATTTCCTTTTTCTCAGTTATAATAAAGCAGTATTTTGTACTTGATCCCAACTAACATATAATTAATCCTTATTGGAAGCAAAACCAGCCTATTAGGTTTATTTAAATTATTTTCTAGTAGACTTAAGTTATGAAGATCCAAATTATGAATAGCATAACAGGTGCCATACCCGTGTAATGAAAAGGCATATCAATTAAGTGCGATGTGTAACATAGGTGTTACAAATGTATACCTTTTTCTGTAGCAACTACTTTATCACCCTTCTCTCCAGCAGGACCTGGAAACCCAGCAGGACCAGTCAGACCCTGTAAATAGTCATAGCACAGTGTGTCAGTATTTTATTTACCATAGGAGCAGGGATGTCCATCCTACCACCCTCCAGCTAATGGTGAACTGCAACTTCCAGCATGCAATGACAGCCATAGATAATGAGGGAATATGAAAGATGTAGCTCAATAGTTGGATGCATGTATGTTCCATATCTATGTAGATACAGATCATGAACACTGAGCTCCCCTCTATGCCCTGTAGCATCAGTTAAAAACAAACACAAAAACTTCCTAGATTTGAATGAGCTTCACCCTATTGTACACTGGATGAATCAACTAGATTTTAACTATAACAGTAAAAAAAACCAATAACAGTCAAAAAAACTGGCCTCCGATGCTTGAGGATGGCATACTGGTATGTAAGAACCAAACTGTTCAACTACATAGCTCAATGAATGATCAGCATAAGGATTTTCAAAGTATCTTGATTTCTACATACCATATTTAGTATAATAAAATGGCAATGAATCCCAAATTCAGTTCAGAATTCAGTCAAATTTCATTTTTGGAGGATTCAGATTTGGCCTAATCCTAAATGCTGGATGAACCAAATCTGATTTTAGACCACTGGACAGGGTTGGACTGGGCCCCGCCTGCTCCCGCATGATGACACTGCCGCTGGTTCTCACCTCCCTAGCTGACCTCCACTGCGGCCGCGAGAAAAATAAAAAGGTGCCGGGGGGTGTTTGGCGGGGGTAGTGGCTCAGAAGGGTGACAGAGAGAGCCTTTGCAGTGGCGGGGGGCCCTGAGATGCGCCCGGGCCCCCAGTCAGATGCTGCCACTGTAAAACTGAAGGTAGTGATCTTTTCATATGCTGCAATTTTTAAAAATTTGCAAATTAGGGCTGAGATTCTGTGGATTAATCTCAGGATTTTGGACACAAAACCAAAATTCACTTGTTTATATACTATATGTTAATGGTGCTCAATAAAAAAGAAATCTCCACAAAATGTTTATGGTTATAATTTCCCATATATCCATCTTATTTAGTTAACCAGAAGTAGAAGTTTAGGATATCAAATACCTCAGTAGGTACTCTAAATAAACTTTCAGTATCTTTGCTCATTTTTTTTTATTTGTAAGAGCATTCCTTACCACTGTGCCTGGTGTTCCTGGTAGCCCTTGTACTCCTCTATCTCCCGCTTCTCCTTTTCTGCCTGACAGACCCTGAAAACCTGGGAAACCCACTGGACCAGACTCTCCAGCAGGGCCTCTACCAGCTTCATCTCCTGCAAAACACTTGCATTCCCCTTGTTCACCTGAAAAGAATCAACAAAGAAGACATAGGTGAATGCAGAGTAGTGATAATCCATTATTATCTACAAGATTCTCCTGCACTGTCAGGCACTGAATTTTCAGTGCTAGAACCTCAGTCCCTTGTCCTTGAGGCTGCCATGTCAGGGAATATGGCAGTGATTCGCAAAACCTCTGAGAATGACTATTTGCTTTCCTAGAGATTCGAGAAAGCTCAATTGAAGGTTAATTGAATTAGGGTAATCGTGATATGAATTAAGTGGGGCTCTAGACATATAGCAATTATTTATTTTTTTTAGATATTTTTTTATATGAGAAAATACTTATTTAAAGCATTGTATGATATATAGAGTTTCTAAATGTCTTACCTTTAATTCCTTTGAAACCCCGAGAACCAGGAAATCCTCTATGTCCATCCCTTCCTGGAGGCCCAGGTAATCCTTTCATCCCAATGCGACCACCTACAGAATTAGTGTAGTAACAGAGAATAACAAGCTGCTGGCAATAATATATTCTTCAGCTTATTATGTTACTCATTATTTTTCTTACAAAAAAATCTACTTGCAAAATTGTGCATACTGTGATTTGTTACTTTATTTTATAGGACTACTAGCATGATATTAAAGTCAGATTGAATGTGTGGCTTTTCCCTGCAATTATTTTTCAAGATGTAGTACAAATCAACTAAAACCGTGCCCATCGCACCAATTAATGACAACAGCTTGACCTCTAGGAATTATTCCTCAGCACTATTCAGCCTTTAGACGCATTTGGATGCTGTTCATTAGTAATGAACATAAACTTACTACACTTACAACAGTTTTAGTCAGTGGAAATAAATCTGAAAAAATCACAGAATAGGCATTTAGTTTATCTAATATGGTTCTATCATTGTCATTAGCTGTTATGCAGAAATGTTTTTTTCGAAAGCACCTAGTATTTATTTACAAAATACATTTAATGGAACCCCCAAGGGAATATATAATAATAGATAATTATGTTCATAGACAATTACTAACTGTCTCAGTATATTTCCGGTATTCTAATGCTGTGATATTTTAACAGAAGACCTTTATTCTATTCATTTATCTGACAATTTTCTGTTTGTATTCTCTCCTTAGTCTAAATGTTCTGAAATACAAAACCCTAATATGCTGCATTACTTTTTATTTGTGACCACACCAGCTAGCACCAAAGCACAGTGAAGACAAAAATGTAATGGTTAACTGTGTGTTCTAGTGCAGAACTATCTGATTTGGGACTGACACCTAAATGAAGTGTAAGCAAAATATTTGGCTGCTGGGATAGACAGGGAGTTCGTTGACATCAGATACTAATGCTGAAGTTTAACTGCAATATGTTGTATGGTCTTTCCAGTATACCCCCAAAGCCTGCAGGCACAGAAGCTGCTAGGCATGTTTGAGACTTTCTTAAGGTGTTAACATTGTGTAAGAAAGTATTTAACCTATGATAACCCTTAAACCTTAATATAGATTCTACAAGACTAGATTTCTAAAATGTTATAGTTCTCTCCTCTTCATCTTCTGTTCTGACACCAAAACAACTGCCTAGTTAGCAGGGTAAATAACCCAAATTCAAAAGGAATTGTTCACAGTAGATATTTGTCTTCAAAGGGGATTGTTAACCTCCACTGTCATCACATACATAATCTACATAATCCTGACACAACCAATGATTACCTTTTATTGTATTATTTCATAATAAAACAATGTTTTATATGCTTTCTTAATCATGTGCAGTGAAAGGAATATCCTGGAAGACAATGAGATCTGCAAAAACTCAAACACCTAAAGATGTTGGTGTTCTTTAAATATAGTAAGCTCCTTTGGGTAGGGCCCTCTTTACCTCTTGTATTGGTAATTGGTGGCTTTCTAATTGTATGTAATCTGTAGGTTCATTATATGTTGGTGCTTTAAAAATATGTATTATAATAATAAAAATAATTGTACTTGCCTGGGTATCCAGGTTTGCCAGGTGGTCCTTCATTGCCAGGTTCTCCATCTTTACCCGGGGGTCCTGGCTGAAATGCTGGTAAGCCTGGATCACCTTGGTAACCTTTGGGGCCCCTTTGACCATTCAATCCTGGATCACCTGTGCGTCCTGTTAGCAAAAGAGAAAATTGCAAATACAACTTCCTGCTAGAATTTGCATTTCTAATGCGCTATCTCAAGATATAACATTTTTTGCCCAACCATTATACTGCTTAGCAATGTTAAAGGAAAGGCTTCGGACACTTGGGGTGCCAAATGTTTGGCACGACCAAATGATTGTATTGACTTACCTGTCCAAAGCCTTTTCTTCTCCTTTAAGTATAATATTCAACTTTCCCATATCTTATTTCAGTTCCAGCCCCTCCTGCAAAGTCACCTCCCAAACCAGGAGCCAATAAAGAGTAATGGCCTAACTCTATGGCATTTGACGGTAGCACCTCTTGCATCTGACAGATTATACAGATTGTTAGTCTGTGCCTGTACCCCAAATCATAAACCTTTATAATAAACCTATATTTTGATCTTTTTGTTTTACATTAAAAATCATTGGTAGACTCGTTCTAGACGTTGTAGACACAAGTGGAATTATCAAACACAAATAGAATGTTACCTGGAAATGTACTTGGAAATCCATTCTGACCTGGAAAACCAGGATCTCCCAAGTCTCCGTCATCTCCATAAAGCCCATTAAGTCCTGGAAATCCCATATCACCTTCATAACCTTAGCAAGAGAAAAAAATCAGCTATGGGAATTCTTAGGCTTTGGCATTTTGCAGATAAGCTGTTTATTTGCTTAAAATAGACTCTATGGAAGATTCAGAGCTTTCTGGATAATGGGTCTCCCATACATACATAGTACTTAGACAAACCTATTTGTTTTTTTTATTCATTAACTAATGACATGCGAAAGGAAGTCTCTACCAATCAAGTCTAATACCTAAAGGTAATATTGCATATTTATTTCACTGCCTCACTGTAAATTTAGCCATGGGACAAAAAAAAATATATTCATAAAAATTTTACCATGCAAGCATTGATAATAATTGGTACATATTCTGTTTCAATTCATTGGTCTGTATTTATACTGTTTTGGTTTTGTTGTCAGAAACTTTGTTATTGTTATTGTGATCTATAAAAGACATTGTGAGTACATTTTTCTGTTCTCACATTGCTTAATACTTTCCGTGATTTAGGATTTAAAAGGCAAATACCTTTTTTTGGTTTTTGACCTTTGAGAAAGGTAACAGGTCCTGCAGGTCCTCGGTTCCCATGTTCTCCCTAAAAAAATGTATACATAGCAATATAAAAGCTGAGGTTGAAATCTCAACATTAAATATCTCATTTTTATATTATATTTAATAAATCCATGCAAAGTAACTAATGAAGCACCAGTAAGTTGTGGAACCAGTGGGTAGGGGTGAATTTCAATCCCTATAAGGTACTCAGATTTCTTCTTCGACCAGTAATCGGCCATTTCCATCACCACAGGCAAGAACTGATAAAGAAACCATTTGCTTATAGTTACAGGTCCATTCAGGTTTCAAAGACCATTACAAGTTTAAAGAACCTCACTACAGTTGTGGTGGTGAGATCTGCCTAATATTTATTGCTCATATGTTTTAATCCACAGGATTGTTGCTTTGTGTGGACTGCTCAACATTTATACCAATATAAAGGATCCATGAGTCTGCTTGCTTGGAATTCAAGACATCAAAGAAAGAAATCATATTGTATACAAATGGATTTTGTCCCTTCTTTTAGGTAGTGGAAATATTTGTTGCAATAGTGCAGATGTCCAAAGCTACCATGTTATTATAGCATCATATATGAAGGTTGTATAATGTGTGTTCTTATAAAGGGAATTTTTATGTAGATTATAAATTGTATGAACATGTTACTCTAAGCATTTACTGGGATATAGGATGTTTAAACAGTTGGCATTCACCCATCATAGTAGGAAATGCATTTTTTTATATAATAAGTTGGAGTGCTGTTGGTGTTTTTTCTGTGCTAAATTCTTCAATACGGCCATTGCTACTAAGAGATATTTTATCTGTAAACTGACAAGTAGAGGATGCAAAATCTTTAATATAAAATAAATTCTCAATCAGTAGAGTCTGATGGTGAGATCATAATTTTCAATAAAAGAACACTTGTGTCGCTGCCTCTTTTAAAGGAGTTGTTCACTTTGAGTCAACTTTTAGTGTGATACGCTGAGACAATTAGCAATTGGTTTTCATTTTTTTATTAGCTTTTTTAAAAAAAAAATATTTAGCTTTCAAGTTTACAGTTTCTGCAATCTGGTTGTTATGGTCCAAATTACCCTAGCAACCATGCATTAGTATGAATAACAGACTGGAATAGGAATAAGAGAGGGCCTGAATAGAAACAAGTAAAAACATTTGCAGTTCTACAGAGCATTTGTTTTTAGATGGGGTCAGTGACCGCCATTTGAAAGCTGGAAAGAAGTAGAAGTCAAATAATTAAAAAAATATAAAAATAAATAAATAATGAAGATCAATCAAACTTTTGCTTAGAAATGGCCATTCCATAACATACTACACAACATACTACAAGTTAACTCAAAGGTGAACAGCCCCTTTAAGTCAGTCTTTGGTAACCTACAATATAATGAGCTTATTCACTTCTCTAAACAATGATGACATTCGATCTAATGGATGAAACATGTCGGTAATAGCTTTTAATAGCTTGGGAGGAGATGTTGCCAATACTGGTTCCCCATGCATCTATGTTTAATTACCATGTTCCCTGTGTAGAATACTATAATATAACATAGGTGATAATCTGTTCACTGTTGGTTTGAAACACTTGGGGGTTATTTATCAAAGGTCATATATCAAATTGATGTTTTTTTTCCCTCTAATAAATTCGAATGTATTCACAACTCGAATCGGTGGTTATTTATGAAAAAATCTGAACGTCTAAAATTTGATCAAATGGAAATGATCCAAAAAATTTTTTGTATTCGAATCAAATATATACGAATCTTCAATCAAATTTTCCTCAGAAAAAACTCAAATGTCAGGTAGGCAATTAACATGTTCAAGTTGGTCAATGGACCTCTGCCATTGACTTGTAAATTAATTTGGCAGGTTTTAGGTGGTGAGTATTCGAAATAACACTATTTTCATGTTTGAGCTGTGATAAATCTCACATTCAAATTTTATATTCGAATTTGTGAGTTTTTGACACAAAATTAATTAAAAATTTCTAATTTACTATTTGAACCTTAATAAATAATCTTGAAAGGAGTCTCTTGCTCACTGAGCAGGACCTAGCAGGGTCAGATAGCTTGGGGGGAACAGAACAGCAGCAGGATGTTGAGGCAGCTAGCTGCGTGACAGTTAGAAAACCTAAGATGGGCAAAAGGAAAATGGAGGCTCGTGTGGGGTTTATGCATCCCATCAGATTTGCCAGATTATGTGAAGAAGATGAGTGTGAACTATGGATTGACAATTCAAGATGGGGCTGATCTCTCTAACAGCTGGGAGACTAGTTTCTCTAGTAGTGGTGGGGAGGAGAGCAGAGTCAGGCCTAAGCAGATTGTGGTTGTAGGGGATTCAATTATTAGGAAAGTGGATAGGGTAATCCGTTGTCCGGATTGCTACAATTGAACAGTTTACTGTCTTCCTGGTGCCAGGGTTTGGCATGTAGTTGATTGGGTAGACAAATTATTGGGTAGGGCTGGGCATGCCCCAACTGTCTTAGTACATATAGGTACTAATGACAAAATAAATGGTAGTTGGAAGACCTAAAAGAGTGGTTTCAGGGATCTAGGCTCTAAGATTAAGGGAAGGTCTTCCAATGTAATTTTTTTCTGAAATTTTGTCAGCGGGAGGTTAGGGAGCTAAATGTGTGGCTCAAGTCTTGGTGTAGGAAGGAAGGGTTTGGGTTCCTAGAGCATTGGGCGGATTTTTCCTTGTGGTACAACCAGCGCTGATCCACGCCTTTATGCCGCCTGAGACGGCCTTCCTTTGCCGCCCCCACCCCTCCTCACGGTGTGCTCAGTTTTTGCACAGGAGGGGGTCGGGCGCTGCACGACGCTAGTGCAGAGAGCGCAATTGCACTCTCTGCACTAGAAGAGCCGAATTTCCAGGTTGAAAACCGGAAATTCGGCTCTTAGTTATCAGGAGCGACATTTTTGACGCCCCTGGTAACCATTGGTGGAGTGCCCCTGGGTACAACCTATACAGTCGTGACAGATTGCACCTTATTGGAAGGGGGTCCACTCCAGAATGGCTAAGAGGTTGGAGGAGTGTTTGAACTAGGTAAGGTTGAGATAAAGAATTATGGGGAAGCTAGGGTAGACGGGGCAGTGGGGTTAGAAAGGGGTCATGAGGGAGGAGTGAGGGGGGCATACAGGAGGTCCCTCTGTTACAAGGAAAACAGACAAATACTTACTTAACATATAATTCTCCACTAAGTAATGCAAATTTAAAAAGTAAAAGTAGCAACCTCCCCTGTATGCTGTATGTAGAATCCCCTTGGGTAGAGATTTTTTAATTGGGCAAAAGGTTACAAAGAAAATTATCATTGGTGTATGCTATAAACCACCTCGTATAAGTGATGAGTATGAAGCCCAGCTACTCTTACAAATAGAAGCGGCTTCACAACTAGGTCAAGTTATTATTATGGGTGATTTCAATTACCCAGACATTGACTGGGGTAATTGGGTTGCCAAGACAGAAAAAGATAGTAGGTTTGTAAATATGCTAAATGACAACTTTTTATACCAGCTCGTTCAAGAACCTACTAGGAATAACTCTTTTTGATCTTGTAATAACGAATAATACTGAACTCATCTCTGGCATTTGTGTGGGTGAGCATTTAGGGAATAGTGATCATAACATGGTCTCCTTTGAGATTATGTTGCAGAAGCAATTCTATAATGGAGTAACTAAAACACTCAATTTCAGACGTCCAAACTTTGACAGTATAAGGCCATCTCTGCAACATATTAAGTGTGAAATGCTTTTCACAGGGTTAAACACAGAACAAAAATGGGAAGTCTTTAAAATGCTGCTTAGTAAATTTACATGTCAGTATAGTCCCCTGGTAAGCAAGGAATGTAGTTGCAAAGCAAAACATATTTGGTTCAATAGAATTGTTGGTTTTGAGGTGGGTAAGAAAAGATGTGCTTTTAAGGCTCTCAAGTTAGCTGGGACAGCTGAATCATTTATGAGGTACAAGGAGGCCAATAAATCATCCAAAGAAGCTATAAGGCAAGCTAAAATTGATATGGAAAAGGAAATTGCAGGAACCAGTAAAAATAACCCAAAAATATTTTTTAAATATGTTAATAGTAAAAAAATGAAAAAGGAAGGGGTGGGACCTTTAGTATCAGAGGGGGGTCAGCTGGTTGATAAGAACAAAAAAAAAGCTTAGATTCTGAGCTCATATCCTTCATCTGTCTACACAAATGAGGAACCAGTTAATGAAGGTTTCCTTCTTAATAGTCCCAATTCTAGAAATACAACTAATGATGCATGGTTCACACATGAAGAGTCTAGAGAGACTAAACATGTTAAGATAAACAAAGGTCCACGGCCAGATGGTATTCATCCCAGGATTCTTAGCGAGCTTAGCTCTGTAATTGCCAAACCTCTTTACTTAATTTTTCAGGATTCATTGAGGTCTGGCATAGTGCAGAGAGACTGGCGAATTGCTAATGTGGTGCCGCTATTCAAAAAGGGATCCCGTTCTCAGCCTCAAAACTATAGGCCAGTTAGTCTGACGTCATTGATAGGAAAGCTTTTCTAAGGGTTAATAAAGGATAAGATACTGGACTAGCAAATAACAATACTATGAGTTTGTTGCAGTATGGTTTTATGCATAATAGATCTAGCCAGACTAACGTAATTTCTTTTTATGTGAAGGTAAGCAGGGACCTCAATTCTGGGATGGCAGTGATACAGGGCCACACAGAAGGTTACTGGTTAAATTAAGGAATGTTGGCTAAGTATTTGTACCTGGATAGAGAACTGACTAAAAGATAGGCTACAAACATGATGGTAAATTGAATATTTTATAATTCTTAATGGAATACCGCAGGGCTCTGTACTAGGTCCCTTGCTTTTCAACATGTATATTAATGACCTGGAGGTGGGCATTGAAAGTACTGTTTCTATTTTTGCAGATGATACTAAATTGTGCAGAACTATAGGTTCCATGCAGGATGCTGCCACTTTGCAGAGTGGTTTGTCTAAGTTGGGACACTGGGCAGCAAACTGGAAAACAAGGTTCAATGTAGATAAATGCAAGGTTATGCACAAAAATAATATAAATGCAAGTTATACACCAAATGGCAGTATGTTGGAAGTTTCCTTAATGAGAAGAATCTTGGGGTTTTTGTAAATAACAAATTGTCTAATTCTGGGCAGTGTCATTCTGTGGCTACTAAAGCAAATAAAGTTCTGTCTTGCATAAAAAAGGGAATTACCTCATGGGATGAAAACATTATTATGCATCTTTATAGGTCCCTGGTAAGGCCTCATCTGGAGTATGCAGTGCAGTTTTGGACTCCAGTCCTTAAGAGGGATATAAATGAGCTGGAGAGAGTGCAGATGTGCAACTTAACTGGTTAGAGGGATGGAAGACTTAAATGATGAGAGTAGACTGTCAAGGTTGGGGTTGTTTTCTCTGGAAAAAGGCGCTTGTGAGGGGACATGATTACACTTTACAAGTACGTTAGAGAACATTATAGACAAATAGCAGGGGACCTTTATATCCATAAAGAGGCCACACCTTCAGACTAGAAGAAAAGAACTTAACGTAGGGGGTTCTTCACAGTGAGGACAGTGAGGTTGTGGAATGCACTGCCAGGTGATGTTGTGATGGCTGATTCAGTTAATGCCTTTAAGAATGGCTTGGATGATTTCTTGGACAGACATAATATCAAAGGCTATTGTGATACTAAACTCTATAGTTAGTATAGATATGGGTATATATAAGTTATGTGAAAGTATGTAGGGGTATGTATAGATGCTGAGTTTCATTTGGAGGGGTTGGACATGATGGACTTTGTCTTTTATCAACCCTATGTAACCATGTTGCATACAGTGTTGTCTGTTTATCCCTAGGCAAATTTCTTCTGATGCTTTATACTGTTGAGATCTTTGTTCTTTACTACTTTAGGTGGCTGCATCTTCTTTTGCAACCAACTACTGCTATCTACTAGGGATGCACCAAATCCAGGATTCGGTTCAGGATTCGGCCAGGATTCGGCCTTTTTCAGCAGGATTCGGATTCGGCCAAATCCTTCTGGCAGGCCGAACCGAATCCTAATTTGCATATGCAAATTAGGGGCAGGGAGGGAAATCGTGGGACTTTTTGTCACAAAACAAGGAAGTAAAAAATGTTTTCTCCTTCCCAGCCCTAATTTGCATATGCAAATTAGGATTCAGATTCAGTTCGGTATTCGGCCGAACCTTTCACGAAGGATTCGGGGGTTCGGCCGAATCCAAAATAGTGGATTCAGTGCATTCCTACTATCTACAAAACTCCCTTCCAGAACTGTTCTAATGGAGGTAGTTCAAGTCATCACACGCATACATCAGTAAGATGTACCCCTAAGTGACCCTGGTATATGATGGAACTTCAACAAACAGAGAATCCTGCAGTGCCCTATAGGCAGATGGTGAAGTATAGTCAATCTATAGAAGGAGAGGGATTAAGAAACTGGTTTACAAAGAAGGTTATTTGTATGGCATAGATGGGAACCTAGGCCTTCATTTTGTTGAAGGATAGGGACTGATCTAGAAATTGCCAGATTATTATGAGTATAATAGACGCTAGTAAAGTTTCTCTTCATATGGAACTTATATTGTAAATTTTTTATTCAATTAGATTGTAAACTGTGTGGAGCAGACACCTCCATCCTCTTTCTCTTTGACACAAAGCTTTTAATCTTTATTCTTGCCGCACTTTTCATTTATTTGTATTTATTATACTTTGTATTTACTATTGTAATGACCCCTGCTTGTTCTATTAATTATTTGTTCTGCTGTACAGCGCTGCATAAATAGGTAGTGCTATATAAATAAAAAATACATATTTTTTTTAATTCCACTATATTGTACATCAAATTGTTCATCTAGCAGTTTTGTTCTATAGACTCAGTTTCAGTTTCCATTTGAGACATAATGGAAGCATGACTAACAGCCTTACTCAAATGTCCTGTCACACAACAGACTTTTTTTTTTAAAGGGAATTCCCACTGGACTCAAATGTTCCCTTCCTGTCTAGAAATAATGACCTCAAGCAGCTGGGGCCAGAGAGGAGATATATTCAGGATATGGTCCAAATTTTAAGTTTTCTGAAAGAGCTTTTTTATTCAATATCCTGATATGTATTTAGTTCACAGACCTAAGGCAAGAATGAAAGCAAACTGAGGTCTTTGAAAGTTGAATAGACTGAATACAACATTAACTTAATAGCAAGTTTTAAAATAAGCACTGTGCACCACAAAAAACTCTCTAAATGAATGCTATTGAACTAAATTGAATCTTCTTCTCCGACACCTTCTTATTAGACCTGGATTATCTGCAGTCACTTCCTACATCTAGGATTATCAAACCCTGCTGTTATGACACATTGTTAACTATTGTTACTCTATAGTTAATATAGGTATGGGTATATAGAATTTTAATTAAAAGTAGGGAGGGGTGTGTGTATGGATGCTGGGTTTTCATTTGGAGGGGTTGAACTTGATGGACTTTGTCTTTTTTCAACCCAATTTAACTATGTAACTATGTAACTATTGGTGATCGTATTATGGCTGCAAGCAAGCAAGGGTAAGCCACATTACTGTCTGTGGCTTTTCTATATTGCCACAGTCCACCTGCTCCTTTCCTCGGTGTGCTGAAATCATTACAGGGCACGATGGGTAAGATGGGGTGGGTCAGAAATTTGGTTTCAAAACAACTGCAAATGTGTTTTATTAACAAATGAGGACAGGGAACTGGACTAGTGGTTTTCAAAACAATCCCTGTAATTAGGAAAATGTGGGAAATACTAATATATAATAATATATTGGTCACTATAGAAATTTCTACATCTTAGCATTCCCGAGAAACAAAATCCAAATACTCCATATGAGCAGAAATTAACATAACAATACTTAATAGTCACTCAAATGAAAACATTTACACCAAACTGTTATTCCCCATAGTATGACCACTTTACTAGGCTTAATAAAAACTTACCTTTATTCCCTTATAACCAGGTAATCCAGGTGCTCCATTTGACCCAGGAAACCCCTATAAAAAACAAACATATTTTCACATGATAAGGGTATGAACACATATCTCTCAAAAACTAATCTGCTTGCTGTTTAGTATGGTTCAATAAGACATTGCATAGGTTAACAGATCTCAGTGGGTCCGTAGCTACAGCAATGTAGACAGAAATAAACACAATAAAATAGAGTCCAATATTTAGTAAAGGAATTCTGCCATGATTTTTATGATGTATTTTTATTACACTGCAAATGATTCATTCTACAATAAAAAATTTAATTCCTGAACCAGCAAGTGTATTTTTTTCAAGTTGTAATATTGGTGTGTAGGCAGCCATGGGTCATTTTGCCTGGTCATGTACTTTCAGAAAGAGCCAGCACTTTAGGATGGAACTGCTTTCTGGCAAAAGTTTCCCCTAATAACCATGTTCATTTTACAAAATTTGGCAGGTTATGAAAGTTTGAACATATTTCTTTGTTTTTTTCAGTTATTACACATTTGCTAATATAGGTGAATTGCTCTTTAAGATGTAAGTCTAACTTTCCCATGGGACCTCTTTATCTAAATTGTTACATTTGTTACAATTACTTATTTGCTTATCTCTCAAAATTGTTACAAAGTATCTTAGTTGCACCAGGTACCTGTTCTAGGCTCTCAGCCAAAAGCCAATTAATTTAGAAATTTTGTTTCTTTTTCTGGCTGTTTAGTGCAGAGAAAGTCGGGACTTTTCAGTAAAAACACAGGACAGTGGGTTGAGCTGTCAAAAGTGGGACTGTCCCACTGAAAACGAGACAGTTGGGAGGTATTTGTTGTTTCTCCTACTCAATGTAACTGAATGTGACACAGTGGGACTTGGATTTTACTACTGAATGCTGTTCTTAGATCTACCAGGCAGCTGTTATATTGTGTTAGGGAGCTACTATCTCGTTACCTCCGCATTGTTCTGTTGTGAGGCTGCTGAGGGGAAAGGGAAAGGGAGAGGGATGACTTCACTCCAACTTGCAGTACAGCAGTAACTAAATTATAATATGTTTAGCCCCATGTCAGATTTCAATTTTTATATTATAAAATCTGTTTGCTCTTTTGAGAAATGGATTCAGTGCAGAATTCTGCTGGTGCAGCACTATTAACTGATGCGTTTTGAAATCTTTTTTTTCACATGACAGTATCGCTTTAAGCTTTCTGATTCCCTTCCCTTGGGTACAGACCACTGGCAAACAAGAGATCAGTCCATTGAGAAGTAGCCATGTTGTAGAACCCATAAAACTTAATCACACAGTTAAGAAAAGAAACAAAAGTTAATTTCTCAAAAAAAAACAATAGCATATGTGAGATTCTTTGTTGTCATTAAGCATAGTTTGTCCTTATACTCACTATTTCTCCTGCATTTCCACGGCCACCATCATTACCAGGCAATCCCTACAACCAGTTGACAGTTGATCAAAATTAAAATCAAGTAAATTACACGTAAAAAAAAGTTTTTATACTGAAATATTCTGTCATGAAGCAGACAATGAAAAATTCGAGGAGTATTTGACAAAGCTTTGTTTGATACTGTATATGGTCAAAAGTACATTTATGGCCAAAACTATGCATGCACTTTGTCTAAAATAACATGTACTTAGTTGGAACACTGACTGTTGAGTTGGTCTATGGTGCATTGAAAACACATCCTTTGAGTAATAATTTCACATTTGTCAGTCTGTGGGACAAGTCTTGGTTTAGGAGATGCTATAACACTACCTGCCTGAATGTATAAGGCCAATAGTAAAGTTTGGCAAAGAAGGAATAATGATCTGGGACTCTGGAATATATTCTTATGGTTTGGGCTGTGGGCCCTCGTTTGTTAAAAGCAAACCTTAAGGATTCAACAATATTGTTAACATTTCCATGCTCCCTGCTTTGTGGCAACAGTTAAGGGAAAGGCTCTTTTGTGTTTACTACAACCTTTCTATATATTGGGTCGAAAAACATGAAAGTAGCAATGAGTTCATTGGTCATATACTGCATACTGAAGGAAGAAAAAAAAAAGATCCTGGGATTCTAAAAGTCACAACATTTATTATTTTTGTATGTCTCACACTAAAGCTTGTATTACCTATATTTGGTCATGAAACATGATAATAGAAAAGTAATCCTAATCAAACCTTTATATGGAAATGGATTAATTCATTTTTGACTGAACACACGGGCAGTTATGTGCAATAACAGGCCAATTCATATTCATTATTATGGGAACATTCAAGTTTTGTTACCTAGGCAAAATAACATATTCTCATGCATGACATAAAAAATGTTTTTTCACACAGACAAAAAAAAAAAAAACCCATAGGACTTTACCCTTTGTCCAGGAAATCCTGTGATTCCTTCTTCTCCTTTTTCTCCTGTGACAGCTTGTTGACCCTAAATAAAATGTAAAATGAATGATTCATCATTCGTAGGGGATTCAGGTAAAATTTACATGGAACCTTGAGACCTGGATGGGCGCATGCTGCATAATGTCAAAACAATGCATACTTTAAAATGTTTTAAATCATGTTAGTTACTATTAAAGACCAGAAGTTACTGGTAATTTTGTCTCAGTATCTGAAGGAAAAAGCACTAAGTGTATACATTTCAAATCATAACGTGTATAAAGTATTAAGGCAAAAACATTCTTAACTGAGATTAATGACAAATTTGCATGCATACTTGACTTAAAAAAATAACTAAATAAGATTTCACTCACTTTATCACCTCGAATTCCCCTTTCTCCTTGGTCCCCCTTGGCCCCCTAAAAAGAATACATGAATAGTAAATGTTAGAATATCACATACACTAGAAATTCCATTGTCTGTCTAATACCAAAGGTGATATTAAATTCACAATGTCTTTTTTGCAGCAAATTTGCGTGTTTTGTCACCGGCGAATAAATTCCCGAATTTGCAGCGAAAATTCGCCGGCGTCAAAGGTTTTTTTTTTTGGACTCCTGCACCGGCGTCAAAGGTTTTTTTGGACGCCAGCGACAATTCAGACTTTTCAGACAAATTTTTTCGCCTGTTGGAAATTCGCAAAATTCATGGCGAAGCGAGACGGGACAAATTCGCCTATCACTAGTCATTGTATAAAAGTTAGAATTGGCTTCCGCCACTCCATTTATACAAGACCTGTGTATACAGGTACCACAGCTACCACATTTAAATTATTATTCATATATAGGCTGGGCCCTTAAGCCATTGTTGACTGCTGTATTTATGAAGCGTATGATACACAAATAGCATGTTTACAAGAGTAATCCATGTTAATAACTTGATTTGAATGTTATATAAAACAAACATAGGGCTACCAAACAGTAATGTATGTTACCCATGCTGTCCCAATACATACACACCTACACTGTGTACTACTAAGACAGCATTGCCTTAGCTTCTAAGCTAGCTAGAAATACATGTTAGTTAATACTAACAAACATGTACAGTAACACAATTATAACACAGAAATCTTAACTGATGTTCTGAGCTTCACTCTGAGCGTCACTCTGAGCTGCTAAGGGAGGGAACCTACCTACTTATTAACTGCACCTGAATACTGTCCTCCAGAGTAATTACCAGATTACCTACAGCTGGTGTCTGCACCGACTGGCATTGGACTTGCACTGTTCACAGAACATACTGACCAGCATTGGATTTGCAGTGTTCACAGAACATACAGCCCTGCATTATATTTGCACTGCTCTCAGAATATACAGACCAGCATTGCACTCATGCAATAGCTAAGATGGCCAATCCATTCTGAGTTAAGAGACTCCGGAATCAGGATAGCACTCAAAGCATCACTTGTAACCACTAGCAGATTAAAGGCTCCAGGTTTTTTTTTAAGTAATTACCTCAACCTTGGTAAAGATTTGAGAGGGAGTCAGCTGGCTCTGAAACCTAGATTCCTCCTGAAGAAAAAAAATTATACCCCAGTATAGGGGAAAAAGAGATGGAGGCCATTAAGCTTAGGCTGCTAACTAAACATACTCCACCACAGAGATGTCTGCTATCTACCAGGGCAACTCTGGGACTCAGTGTCAGACTGAGACACCAGGGGCCCACCCAAAAATCTTAGACCAGGAAAAAGAACCATAGACCAAGAGCCCACTCACAGTACTATTATTATTCATCTCCTATTCTCCTAGTCTCTATTCTTTACATATTAAGCTGGCCATAGACGCAAAGATCTGATCGTACGAGTCAAGGATTCGTATGATATTCAGACCGTGTGTGGAGAGTCCCGACATTTTTCGTCTGGCGGAGATCGGTCGTTTGGTTGATCGGACAGGTTAGAAAATTTCTGTCGGCTGCCGATAATATCTCTGCGTGTATTGCCGATCGTACGATTTTCAGTGGGAGACTGTCACTAGCTTTGGTTGGACATAGATATCGTACGATTGCTGTCAGGGGCAGAACATTGCTGATCTGTTCTTTAACTAATCTGACTGGTAAGACTTTGATCTGAATGGTTAGTGGCGGGTCGGGAGATGGGAAAGTACGATCATACAATGATTCGTACGATCGGATCTTTGCATCTATGGCCAGCTTTATAATCTATTATTTCATCTATTTAGCCTCTTTGTTCTTAAAGAAATAGGAAACGGCCATGAAATATGCCAAATCTTTAGCAGCACAAGGGCCCCCTGACACCTGGGCCCACCGGGAGTTTTCCTGGTATCCAGGTGGGCCAGTCCGACACTGCTGGGACTCCCCTCACCCCAATGGGATGGGCCGGCTGAAACTTCTGTACAATAGATTAACCTTAGCTAACTGCCACCTCCCTCTCCTATCCGTAAAAATCATAAGGGGTGTAGGGGCCAAACACCCCACTGGTGCCCGACGCTTTCCAAGTGAGCCAAGTAAAGCACATGGATGGGGGGACATGGCATTTGCCACTGGACAAGCTATAACCAGGCCCGGAGGGCACATGGATCAATGACAAACCAATTATACCAGCCATAACACCACTGTGCCTACCTTATCCAGATGATGAAACATTGAAGACTCCATTCAAATGGTAATGTGCTTATGGGGATAAAAGAACTCAAGGACCAAAACCCCAATCCCTAGGACACTTTCTGGCAAGCCCTAATGCTTTTCCAAGACTAAAATGAAAAAGCTGCTTCCAACAGGAGCTAAAAAAAATAAAAAGGTACCAGCTTAGGGTTGGGCTTTTAAAGCTTTGGGGAGGGTCCTTCTGATGTGAGCACTGGGGTGGGGCTATCCCAGTAACTATGACATGGAGTTGACCAGGTCATGTATATTCCTTAATCTGCACATTATTTATCAACAGCTCCAAAAAGCACAGCATAAGAGAGAAAAGTACAGGTTGAGGATTGAGAGAAACACATGCAAGAAGGTAGGAGGGGTTTGCACTGCTAATGCTGTGTTCTGCCTGTCAGTACTATGACCACGTCCTGTGGAAAAATGAATCAACACACCCAGCCCTCATTTCAGCCTAGCCACTGAAGAGAAAGGATCTTTCTGCAGATATAATGACATATTTTAGAAGGAAAAGTGCCTTCAAAATGTTTTTTTACATTATACTATATATTATAACGAAGAAAGTGTATTATTACTAAATAAAACATTATATAAAATGTCTCCTTTACAGTAATTTGTCTTGTTATTGCTTACTTTATGCAGTGTTACAACCAAACATAAAAGAGATGCACACAGCTTTTCATTAAAAAGCGGAACAAGCAATAACACTGATATGACAATTTATGAACATGTTTTCACCTTCACGTTCATAAATTAACTTGTGAACACAATAGGTTTTTTTTTCATATACGATAGTAATTTGTCCTCTTGGAATATCCTGACAAGACACCTATAACTAAGTGCCGGAGGGTACTAAACGCGTAAGGTGGGCCATGTGGGGTCAGTATGTATCTAATTTTTAAATATGAACTTTAATAAATAAATTATTTTTTACTAAATACAAGCCTTGGGATATATATCTTTTGATATAAAAACATTTTTCCTTATTGGCTGCCTTTGGAACCGGGGCATATCCCTCTGGCTGTGGTGAAAGATATATGGAAATCAGATGAATGGACTCCCAATTATGCAATGACTTGGAATATCCTGACAAAACACTGCACATATACAGATACTGGAATACACATGCAGACTATGCACCCAAGTGATAATAATAATGACTGCACATCAAGATACTTACCTTATATTTTAGCAAGAGAATTTCAGTTTTGTGCTGTTGTTCTCTCTCTCCTGGAGGAATTTGTTCACCAGGTGGACCTGGATCACCCTGGTGATATAAACAGTATAGTACATGTAATTATTATAATTGTATAAATGTAATCAATATAGAATCTATTTGCACTAAATGACAATTGTGTCTTCGTTTATATCTTATTTTTTTATTTTTCAATGGGACGACTAAGAGGTAAATGCATAATTATTTCTAATTTGATTTCCTTACTACCAGAAAACCTCAGAAAACTCATCATCCAATTGAAGCTTTGTCTACATTGCCTCATCTCTCCTACTGACCAGCCACAACATATTCAAATTCAAATTCCTAGTATAGCTAAACAAAAAGTCCTGAAGGTCCTAGCCTTACAATTCCTGGGCATCTTCTAATGTAATTGAGGGTATGTTGAGCCAGGTGAGGCCTAAAGTGACTATAATATGTAATAATGTGTTTCCCTGTAGTAAAAGCATTTCTCTGTAAAATGAGAGGGTGTAGTATCTGTTTAAAATGTCTGTGTGACTTTACCTTGTTAAATAGCAACAGTTTGATAAGTATATGTTATGTGGTTTAAAAATGTATACTGTATGTATGGGTATTGGCATCTTCATGAGATACAATGTGCACCTCCAATCAAAAGTGGTTTGTACTTCCGACCTATTGTTCACATTTCTAAATGTACATCAGATGTCATTTAAGCTGGTGACCAATCTTAGGCTAGGAAGCAAAATTCTTCAGTATGAAATGTAGGCTTTTGATTGGATTTGGGGAGAGGGGGTTGTGCACAGTGGTGTAACATTGGTCCTTAAAGCAGGCACTTTGTTTTGAATTCCTGAGTTGGAGGCAAATTTTGGTTGCATGAAACCAGATGTACTGCCAAACAGGTCCTCCTTTAGACTGCCAGTCCAATACCAAATATCTAATAAGAGCCCTTATTTTCATGCTTATGTTGCTTCCAGTCTCTTTTTACAATTTAATGTGGCTCACAGGTAAAAAAGTTGGGGATCCCTGATCCATATAATGTAGTGCATTTACAGTGGCTTACAACATAATAAAGCTTGAGGAACCTTAGCCTTTCCAAACCACAAAATCACCCTCCACCTATGGACATGCATTTTATTGTAGCTTCCTGCCCTGTGATCCTTCATTGTGGTTTTCATTTTGTGTTTGTGTGTGCAGCTCATGTTTAATGCAGAATGCATGGCTAATGCTTTGCCACACATCTATGGAGCATACAGGGAGCCCTGCACCACAATACTACAAATAAGGATTGTGTGTTACAGTTTTCTAGTAGTATAGTAATCAGGGGTTTTGCATGCTACTCCCCTTTATATAACCTGCAGCATATGTTTATTGCAATAGATTGTCTACTATATTACAGCAGAGGTAATATTAGAAGTGAAGCATTTGTACTGTACATTTTGCAGGAAAATATATCACTTACAGTGTCTCCTTTTTCTCCGTAATAGCCAAGTCCTCTGTTGCCCTATGAAAAACAGCACATAAGTGTATATTGGTAATGGTTGTTGTATGGTGATGTAATAAAAGATGCAACATTTGGTACTTGTCTAGTAACCCATAGTAACCAATTAGCAGGTGGCATTTACTGGTCTAATTGATTGCTAATGCTATGGGGTAGTGGAGGAAAAATTAAGATTATTTACTACATCTTAGTGTGATTTTTGAAAATGCAAGTACAATTATTTTTTTCTTGTGATCTTGAAACACAAGCAGTATGATGCATTTGATATACTGTAATGTAAAATGGATACTTGTTGATATTGTCAGCTGCACAGACTCTTTGGTGAAAGAAAGTGTTATTTCACTTTTATGAATGCAAAAACTTAATACTTAAACTCCAGTAGTTCAGTGATGGTTTACATTTTGTGTCAATAAAGAGCTATTTATATGATTAGGGATGCATTGTATCCATCAGTTATTCTTAACAAAACATTTGGCTCAATAGAAATCTGAATCCAAAATCCATAGAGGGTATATTCATTTTACTAAATAGCATAATTTGTGAGCAATTTGGTTTGGATTCAGTGTAATATAGAATTTGGCTGAATCCAAACCATGCAAACCTTCTTGGGATTTGTCTATATCTTGTACAGAGTCATGTATGTATCCATAAATATGATCATGCTGCTAGTAATAGATGAGATAAATATATAATAAAAAAATCTAAAAATCATCCACTTCTTATCTTTTATCTAATCAGTATTGGTTAAACTATTTTTAAGTTTCAAAAATTGCTAACAAAAATGGTAAACTTCAAGCAAGCAAAACTTACTTGTAGTCCTTGTGTCCCAGGAGGTCCAGGTGGCCCCTACACAGAACAACAAAAGAAAGTGAAGAGAGTAAAAATACTACAATGGTTGTACCCCTAATAATGATAGAGAGGGCCCAAACACAAATATATATTACAATAAAACAAATCGGTCAGTCAGAGGCAAAAAATCATTCACATTTTATCAAAAGCAGTTATTTAAGTGAAAATTATACTAAGTCACATTTCTCATATGTAAAAAGTAAAGAAATATACTCACACGAGGGCCACGATAACCCTGTGGCCCAATGAATCCTGCTATTCCAGGAGAACCCCTTGGACCCTAAAAATGCAATGGATGACATATATATGTTATATTCATATTGTTTGAGAAAAAAGAAACCCCACCATATCTATATCTATATCTATACCAAGTAAAATTAAACCATAAATTGAAGAACCAAGCTAATTAATGATAATAATAATTCATTAATAAAAGTGCTGAATAATAAATTAAGTAAAGTGCTAGTGCAAATAAATAAAGTGAAATTAATCAGTCCAAGGACTGATAACAAAGTTGATTATTCCTGAGTCCAATGGGTGTATTACCCCACCAATAGATTCCGATAACACCCCTTAATAAATAAATTCATTCATTAATTCATATAAAATGTGATTAATCAGGATAAATTTAGTAAATTGATATTGCAATAAATTACACCAATAAAGTGCAGTGCAATAAATAGGCTAAAAAATTAGACTTGGTAATTAATTAAATGGTTAAAAAGGAGTTGGTAAAAAAATGGCCAAAAATTCAATATGGGTTAGAAGGTTATTCATATTCCAAGAATACAGTTGAGAGAAATTGGAAAATATAGCAGGTGGAGTTGTCCCAAAAAAAACTAACTGCCTATTTTGTTTCTAGGGCCTGGGACACCACAAAGTCAAGGCAGCACAGGGTAACCGGAGCTGTGGCTTTGTAATTTAAATTGCCCTAACAGTTAAAAGAAGCTAAATAGCCCTAAAAAGCCACAAACTCACGGCCCCTTAGAATGGAAGGAAGATAAAAGAGGTGGTAAAGCAAAGTATTTAGACCAAAATTCCTGCCCCCATAAAGATATCCAGTATATTCCCCTAATGAAAATATTGCTTCAGAATCAGATTTGTTATCTTAAGGAGATCAATTTTCATATTAAGATTAATAAAAAATGGTACAGAAATGTAATTACTAACCTGAATGCCATTAAAGCCTGGTTCACCAGGATCTCCCTAAGGGGGAAAAAGATTTAAATTAACACAATAACAATGCACAACAATTGATATACATCTGAACACCAAACAAACTATGTTACTATGTTATTTTTATTATTTCTACCCAGCTCACACAACTCTGTGAGGGTTCCTCCTACATTTACCAGCTGAGTCTCATCTGATATGGGGACAAATGAAAAGCTCTTGAAAGCTTAAGAGAAATCATGTACCAAAATGTGATAGCCATACTCTGCATTAGAGATGTCGCGACGTTCGCCATTTTGGGTTCGCCATTGTTGGCGCTTTTTTTTGCCCTCTCACCCCAGACCAGCAGGTACATGGCAGCCAATCAGGAAGCTCTCCCCTGGACCACTCCCCTTCCCTATAAAAACCGAAGCCCTGCAGCGTTTTTTCACTCTGCCTGTGTGTGCTGAAGAGATAGTGTAGGGAGAGAGCTGCTGCCTGTTAGTGATTTCAGGGACAGTTGAAAGTTTGCTGGCTAGTAATCGTTTTGATACTGCTCTGTTATTGGAGGGACAGAAGTCTGCAGGGGTTTGAGGGACATTTAAGCTTAGGTAGCTTTGCTGGCTAGTAATCTACCTTCTACTGCAGTGCTCTGTATGTAGCTGCAGTGGGCAGCTGTCCTGCTTCTGATCTCATCTGCTGACTGCTGCAATAACAGTAGTCCTTGTAAGGACTGCTTTTATTTATTTTTTGTTGTTTTACTACTACTACTACTACTACTACTATAAGAGCCCAGTGCTATTAGTCTAGCAGTGTTGGGGAGTGGGACTGGTGTGCTAATCTGCTGCTCCTAGTAGTTCAGCAGCACCAACTTTAATTTTTTTTTTTTAATATTCATTTTTTTTTTATTTTACTTTTTTTTATTTTACTACCGCTGTAGTAGTGTATAAGTTGACCTTTTAGGCATTATTTGCCCTGTAGGCATTATTTGCACACTGTTTTCTTCAACCCGCCATCGAGCTGTGTGACCTTGTTCACATTCTGTCTAAATATCCATAATATTACCGTCTCCAGAAAAAACACCGGAGTCACTTTTTTCAAGCAGCCATAATATATTTTACGTAATCCGTATCCACCGCTGTAGTAGTGTATACGTTGGCCTTGTAGGCATTATTTGCACACTGTTTTCTTCAACCCGCCATCGAGCTGTGTGACCTTGTTCCCATTCTGTCTAAATATCCATAATATTACCGTCTCCAGAAAAAACACCGGAGTCACTTTTTTCAAGCAGCATTCATATATTTTACGTAATCCGTATCCACCGCTGTAGTAGTGTATACGTTGGCCTTGTAGGCATTATTTGCACACTGTTTTCTTCAACCCGCCATCGAGCTGTGTGACCTTGTTCCCATTCTGTCTAAATATCCATAATATTACCGTCTCCAGAAAAAACACCGGAGTCACTTTTTTTCAAGCAGCATTCATATATTTTACGTAATCCGTATCCACCGCTGTAGTAGTGTATACGTTGGCCTTGTAGGCATTATTTGCACACTGTTTTCTTCAACCCGCCATCGAGCTGTGTGACCTTGTTCCCATTCTGTCTAAATATCCATAATATTACCGTCTCCAGAAAAAACACCGGAGTCACTTTTTTCAAGCAGCATTCATATATTTTACGTTAATCCGTATCCACCGCTGTAGTAGTGTATACGTTGGCCTTGTAGGCATTATTTGCACACTGTTTCTTCAACCCGCCATCGAGCTGTGTGACCTTGTTCCCATTCTGTCTAAATATCCATAATATTACCGTCTCCAGAAAAAACACCGGAGTCACTTTTTTCAAGCAGCATTCATATATTTTACGTAATCCGTATCCACCGCTGTAGTAGTGTATACGTTGGCCTTGTAGGCATTATTTGCACACTGTTTTCTTCAACCCGCCATCGAGCTGTGTGACCTTGTTCCCATTCTTTCTAAATATCCATAATATTACCGTCTCCAGAAAAAACACCGGAGTCACTTTTTTCAAGCAGCATTCATATATTTTACGTAATCCGTATCCACCGCTGTAGTAGTGTATACGTTGGCCTTGTAGGCATTATTTGCACAGTGTTTTCTTCAACCCGCCATCGAGCTGTGTGAGCTTGTTCACATTTTGTCTAAATATTGATAATATTATCGTCTCTAGAAAAACCACTTGAGTTACTTTTTTCAAGCAGCATTCATATATTTTACGTAATCCGTATCCACCGCTGTAGTAGTGTATACGTTGACCTTGTAGGCATTGTTTGCCCAGTTTTTTTGGCCGCAGCCACTGAAGCACAGAGGCCAGAAAAAATATGCCATATAAATGCTGAAAATAGTCATTTTTTGCCATACGTTGACTCAACGTATATGGCAAAAAATGACTATTTTCAGCATTTATATGGCATATTTTTTCTGGCAACTGTGCTTCAGTGGCTGCGACCAAAAAAATGCATATTTTCTGCATTTATATGGCATAATTTTTCTGGCCTCTGTGCTTCAGTGGCTGCAACCAAAAAAATTTATATTTCAGCATTTATATGGCATAATTTTTCTGTCAACTGTGCTTCAGTGGCTGCGACCAAAAAAATGCATGTTTTCTGCATTTATATGGCATAATTTTTCTGGCCTCTGTGCTTCAGTGGCTGCAACCAAAAAAGTTTATATTTTCAGCATTTATATGGCATAATTTTTCTGTCAACTGTGCTTCAGTGGCTGCGACCAAAAAAATGCATATTTTCTGCATTTATATGGCATAATTTTTCTGGCCTCTGTGCTTCAGTGGCTGCAACCAAAAAAATTTATATTTTCAGCATTTATATGGCATAATTTTTCTGGCAACTGTGCTTCAGTGGCTGCGTCCAAAAAAACTGGGCAAACAATGTCTACAAGGTCAACGTATGGCGAAAAATGACTATTTTCAGCATTTATATGGCATATTTTTTCTGGCAACTGTGCTTCAGTGGCTGCGTCCAAAAAAACTGGGCAAACAATGCCTACAAGGTCAACGTATGGCAGTTGTTTAAAGAGAACAGTAGATTACTAGCCAGCAAAGCTACCTAAGCTAAAATGTCCCTCAAATCCCTGCAGACTTCTGTCCCTCCAATACAGAGCAGTATCAAGCAGATTACTAGCCAGCAAACTTACTATCATCTGTCCCTGAAATCACTAACAGCTCTCCCCCTACACTATCTCTTCCAAGCACACACAGGCAGATTTTTCAGATACATTTTTGCCCTTGATCCCCCTCTGGCATGCCACTGTCCAGGTCGTTGCACCCTTTAAACAACTTTAAAATCATTTTTCTGGCCAGAAATGTCTTTTCTAGATGTTAAAGTTCGCCTTCCCATTGAAGTCTATGGGGTTCGCGAACCGTTCGCGAACCGCTCGCGTTTTTGCGCAAGTTCGCGAATATGTTCGCGAACTTTTTTTCCGACGTTCGCTACATCCCTACTCTGCATAGCTACATTCAGTGCACTAAGCGAAGAGATTCTTGGTCTACAAAAATATGTCAACATTACTGGGGCATTATAGAAATGATTATATGGCTGTGGATTTTCTTCTTTATGTACTTATTAAAAAAAACAGGATATCATCTCTGACTTTAAAGTGTTTATGCAACAAGGGAGGCTAGATGTGATATTATACCATTGATTTGAAATGTTACTCTTTCTGTTATTAAGATTTAAAAGCAGGGCAGCTTCTCAAGACAAAAGACTTACTCTAAGTCTGTTTTTCACCTCAATGGATACATGAAATGGTTCTCCTTTTTGGCCTTTGACACCAAATCCACCCTGCAATTTAAACACAGTTTACATTATTGATACAGAATATTCTAATCAGCAGCGTTCCTAGAGGGGGGCGGGCCCTGGTGCGTGATGCGCAGACGGGCCCCACCCCCCTCCGTACGGCGCGATGGGTTGATTTCAGTAAAAAAAATACATTATAAATAACTAATATAAAATACATCTGATTGTAGTTACTTGGCAAGTATTATGAACAGGAGACAGCAAAATATCCAAAATGCCAGATGTCTTATTTAAGCTGTCATTGAGCACCAGGTAAAGCATCATAGACTGATCATTCCTCTCTCATCTCTGTGCTTGATAAAGAGCCAAACTTGGCTTGAGAGGTTGCTACTGCCTTTGATTTTAATTGAATGATGTGTTGCTCATGACCATGATTTCAACAATAGAATTCCATCTATTACTAAGCTGTGCAATAAGGTGTGTACTACATAAATAGTTACTTACAAGAATTCCAGGAGGGCCTCTTGGACCATGTGAGCCCCCATCACCAGCATCACCTTTTGTTCCATTACAACCATCATGACCTGGTTTACCTCTTGAGCCACCCTGACCTGTATGTCCCTGCAGAATTTAAAGACAGACTGTTAGCAGAATAACAAACATGGCACCACCTCACAAAGTAAGGTTCATACATAAAAATTAAATTTGTGTGTTTTTTTAAACAAATTTATTCTATATGAAAAATACCCTATTTCGCCCAGTACTATTGCAAGGTACATTGACATAACTGTTTTGGTAGCGGAATTGTGATAATGCCTCAGACCATCGTAACTTTGGATAAAACCAAGCCAATTGTAGTGCATCTGGCTATAAGCCAGAACACAATTGGTATAGGCACCCTATAGTTGAGTACAACGTTTCCCTGTACCCCCAAACCAACTGCTCTGTGGTGGCAACTACTGTGCTGCCCATATGAAGGGTAATTGCCCCAGTGATACTTTTAGCACAAGGAATTTTAAATACAAAACCCAGATACAAAAAAGAGACAAATTCAGCAATGCCCCAGTCATAACACTTACTGACATCTATAATCTCAAGGCAAAACACATACATACAAAGTCTTTTCTAGCTTCCATGTAGTATGAGAGATAGATAACCTTGCTATCTATGAATGATCAAAGGTGTTCAAGACTCTTTATAGGCCTTCTGTATCTAATTCTCAGGCCCGGATTTGTGGAAAGGCCAACAAAGCACGGGCCTTTGGTGGCAGAATTTTAGGGGGCAGCATGCTGCCCAGCCACACCCACATTGGTTCAAAAACACTGGAGGTGCACAGGAGATACAACCACTTTTTAAATTTCCCCATTGCTCCAGTCCCAATAATGAAAACTTGCACTAATAAAAGGGAGGGGACAGGCGCAAGGGACGGCAGTGGGCCTAGGGGCACCCGCTATGCAAATCTGGCCCTGCTAATTCTATAAACCTTATGCTACAACCAAGAACAGAAGTATACAAACCCGAACTCCCTTTAGTATGTCTCCATTTTCAATTTCTTAAATTCTATAACCTTATGCTACAACCAAGAACTCACAAATAGAAGTATACAAACCTGAACTCCCTTTAGTATGTCTCCATTTCCAATTTCATTTCTTAAATTAACATCTTAAGTATAAGATATCATCAATCATCGACTTATACAAATTACTATACAACCACGTTATGAGCTTGTGTTTTATCAGTAAAACATTAATATGGATGCAATGCATTACTTACAGGTATGCCATCAGCTCCGGAAAAACCTGTAACACCTCTTTGGCCCTTAAATTACAAAACATTAATGTAAACATTTAACAGTCTTTGCTTAAGGGTTATAACTACTGTAGGTCTCATTTTTTGAATAAATAAATATCCTTATCCTTTACCTTGTCTCCAAAGGGTCCAGTCACTCCAGGAAATCCTCGCTCTCCTTTGTCTCCCTTACGTCCCTGGAGACCTGCTATTCCTATGAGTCCTGGTGGGCCAGGGGTACCTTGCGGGCCAAGAGGTCCTGGTTGTCCCTAAAAAAATTAAAAAATATAAAGCATTAGAACTTATTACATTGATTAAAAATGAATATTATGCAATAGTGGTTATAATACATATATTTCCTGCAAAAAAGTATGCAACCTTAAATACATGAGTTTTATAACATCATAAAAAAACTTTAAAAATTATAGTTTATATGGCAACACCACTTGAATGCTAAAATTGGTCAATGCATATCATCTCTGTAAACTCTGTGTAAAAAAAAAAATATATATATATATATATATATATATATATATATATACGGATCCAAAGTTCCACGCACACCGTTTCAAGGAGTAAAAATACTTATTTATTTAGCATACTTGATGCACAAACATCAACGTTTCGGTTCTGGACTTGAACCTTTCTCAAGATGTCTTTCCATATGGAAAGACATCTTGAGAAAGGTTCAAGTCCAGGAACCGAAACGTTGATGTTTGTGCATCAAGTATGCTAAATAAATAAGTAACCGAAACGTTGATGTTTGTGCATCAAGTATGCTAAATAAATAAGTATTTTTACTCCTTGAAACGGTGTGCGTGGAACTTTGGATCCGTATACAAGACAATCTACACACTGCACCCGCATGAGCTATTTATCGACGTGTGCGAGCTTATTGGGAGGCTATATATATATATATATATCCTCTTTACTGTGATGAACAGAAGAAAATGTTCTAAGCAGGCCATAGACGAGCAGAGTTTGTACGATGGACAATCGTTTGTTCGATATGGTCCAAACTGTTACTAACGATTCAGATTAAATAAAGTACTAAAAATAATAAATCAAATGATGTTATGCCCATTAATTGACAGACAGCAATTGAACGAAAATTATGTCTGACAAATTCTAGTGACAGCCATCCATAGATATTGTCCGACAGGCAATACATGCTGACATATTATCGTTAGCCGTCAGAAATCTTCTAACCTGTCCGATCGACTAAATGACCAATCGCCGTGGCAAGAAAAATGTTGGGACAATCCACACATAGTCCGAAAATCATCCGAATCTTAGTTTCATACAATTATATCATTGCGTCTATGGCCAGCTTTAGTTGTGTCACATCCTTTTTTAACTATATCATAAAACAGCAGCAGAGGGAGCTCTCGCTTTATCCATAAGATGTTTGCTAACTGAGGCAGGCTGTAGCAGTTTCATGTTTGATGAAAATATTTTTAGTGGAGTTTGGGAGCAGAAAAAACATAAAAAATGCAAATGACACTAAAAATGTATATTGTGGCAAAATTATTGTATTATTGTATATTAAAATGCTATTTTAATTGGCAATCCAATGGATGTTGGATGCACACAATTGACTTGCACGTGATCAAATGCATGCTCATCGCCACATTTCCGTGGATGCAGATGCTAATTTGTGGCTGCATCATTAGATCATGTACAGTTGCACAACACACATTTCACATTTTTGGAAATACTGCCACATTGTGGATAAAAATGTATTTGTACTGGTGAGAGGGTGAAAAGGACGGCTTCATTTATTAAAGAGTGTGTGTTCTGCACTTTATATGTGGCCTAGAAAGATCTAGTTGGCAGCTGACAATTGCTTGGGATAAAAGTGCAAGAAGTGTTGCCTCATAAACCCACAATGGGTGCTGTTTTCTTGCTCGTTTTCCCTTTCAGTGACCATAATGATTGACTTGTGATAAGAAATCAAAGACAGTAAGGGCTCTAGAACATGGGTGTTTCTGACTACGTTCCCCTGCAGTAGATCTTTCATTCATTTCAATGGGGAATAGCAGGAAGAAATGCAGCCCCTTATTTCAAATGACGCTGGGGGTATAAAAACAAGTATGGGACAGGATGATAGTTTCTTGTAAAACATGCAAATAATGGAGAAGTACTATATGTGGAAAGGAAAACAAGAGGGGGACATAAGAGAAGGTGTATGTAAAAGTAATGAAAAGAAAGGCTAAAGGGAAGGAAGAGGAGAAAGGTAGAGAAGAGAGCAACATAAGAGAAAGTATATGTGCAAGTATAGAAAAGAAAGGCAGGGCGGAAGAAAATATATAACAAGGAGAGAGAGAGAGAGAGAGAGAGAGAGAGAGAGAGAGAGAGAGAAGAGAGAGAGAGAGAGAGAGAGAGAGAGAGGGGGGGGAGGGAGATGCAAAGATGGAAGAGGAAAATGGTGGAAAAAGGAGGAAAAGCAAGAAAAAAGATGTGAAAATATGAAAACTAGTAAAGAGATGGCCATAAGTGGTTTAAGATTTTGGAACTAAGTGGCTTGATCAGTGACAGTGGTCATATTTTGTCTCGAGGTATTATTGACAAAAGTTGTGGGCTTTAATATATTCACTAGTGTATCACTGTTTTAGGAGGGTTCTTTCAGCCACAGTTTTTGGCTCATTTGGCAGCCATGGCCATTATTTAGGGAGGCAAAACAATGTATGTAAAAGAAAACAATGTATTCTGTGTAGTAATATATTCACAATTTTAAACTCTGTCAAGGACATAATTTCCTTTTAATTACAATCTCTTTTTAAACTGATGAACTGCAGCAGGACAATAAGCAGTGACATTCCTTATTGTGTCCCTGGGTAACAATCTGAACTATTAGTTCAAGGAAATGACACAACTGTCAGACTATGTTGTTCCACAGAGGAAACTGTAACTCTAAACAGGGAATATTCAACTCCCAAACCTCAAAGCATCTTTCATTTTTTCCCTTCCAGGCAAAAAAAAAAACTTAAACACACTCGGGTTATGCATATGGTTTAGTAATTAAATGGGGATTAACCCTTTCAGTGACTAGACACTGCTCAGCACACAGTTATACATATGGTTATACATATGGCACTCATTTCAATGTTGTTCATTTATGAAAAAATTCAAATTCACCTAACACAAATCAACGTTTGATATATATATCCTATAAAAACACATTACAAAAACAACGTAGGATACCTTAATTCAATGCAGCAGGACAAACAAATAACAGAACTGTGCACTTTGGGCATTGTAGAATGCATAGGAATTATAGGACAAGTTCTTTATTGATGGGAAACAGCAATTTAACAGTTCACATTAATGTTTATGTAAACTATAGACAGGATGCCCTGCAATAGAGATAAACACTTTCCCTTCTTTCTTTTAGGGGGGGGGTGTTATACTACACTCTGGCTGCCACTGAACTATTAAAGGTGAAGGCCATTGAGAATGGTAAGAAGAACTATTCAATGGCTGGAAACTGTTTTAAAGACAAGATGACTGGTATCAGGACTTAACTGTGGATTTTGAGGTTGTGAACATGTCGTAATTTTGTGTTTCCAAGACTATAAGACAATATCTGCTCTACCTAGCTCCACAGTGGAGCTACAGCAGTGAGCACATGAAAGCTTGGGTTCAAAATGCCAGAGGAGGAAAGTAGACAATCTGCTTCTGCTCTTGCCCTTAAGTTAGCATTCTGATGCTCCGTACATGAGAGAGGCACTGTGTGTATAGAATGGGACTATATTGTGCTCCACTTTCTACCTATTTTGCTGTTGCTTATGACCGCCAAATGGTTAAGCTGAGGAGTTTTTTTTTAGTAAAGGCTCCTGTTGGAATCTGTTTATGGACTGTGCTACACATGTAACCTATACAAAAGAACTAGTAGCAAGTTGTCATGGTTGCATTTCTCTGCTTCGGATTGGCATTTAGAAATCATAATTCCATGGGGTTGCTGGCAGTGACAAGAGAAGTGAACAAAGAAGTGCTAGTATGAAAAATGTTTTGGGATCACTGATCTGTGATGATTTTGAGAGTAATTTTGCAAAGCTGACAAATTACAAGACATCAGTAAAGGAGAAAAATATTACTGCTCCAATAAACTGAGCACATACAAACTTCGATGTCATGGAATGTTGGGTGCCAAATAATTATGGAATTTTCTTTTCTGATTTGCTCAGTGAATGGCTTAGTTTTCCTGCCTGTTCAAGTATGATATTTTGCTGATAATAGGCTTTGTGAATAGATCCATAAAGTGCCAAAACAATAGACTTGCTGTGTTGCATTGCATTTGTCCATCTGCCAGAGGAAGTTCCCTGTATAGGAAGAAAACAAGTCCTGAATTTTTTAGAAAGTGTCACGAACTCTCCTCCATTTTACAGAAAGTACAGAAAGTCTCTGGCTTTGTTTCTCTGTTCTTGAAATTGTCCCTGTCCCTAAAGTTTCAGCCATCTTCTGACCAGAGGAAGGCAAGAAAGCAGTAACTTCTCTGAAAGAAGTGGTACATACATATAAAAACTTGCTAATACATACAGGAGGTAGACACAGTAACTAAAGGACACACTAAGGCTTAAACTAACCCTGATATCATTGACCAGATGGGCAGAATATGTGAACCAGACACTGAATTTCAAAAATATTCTGAAGCACAAACACTTTGTGCTATTTCATTTGTTTTGACATATTAAACATAATTGAGGCAAAGGCAACACTGCACTCAGCTGCAATGAAGCTGGAATTATGGGGAACATCAGTAAAATAAATCTCTTTTATGAACACAAATACAAGAATTACAAGAAATTAATGCTGCAGTGTACAAACCCACCTGTTCATTTTCTTCTGTATTGCTAAATCCTTCAATTTTGATAAGGCAAAGTGAGAACAAGTGAGAGCAAAGTGAGAAAAAGCTGCCTCTGATCAATAAAAGTGGTAAAATCCATTTTTTTAAATGGAAATGAGCAATGTGTTCACCCATACTGACGATGGTGAAGAGAAAAGGTGAGTTCAGGGAGGTGGGGAGGTAGGACTGTTATGATTGGGGCAGGCATGGGGTTCGGAAATGACCCTGCCAGGAATTCTAAGAAAAATGCTAAGGCTAATGTTTTCTACTTGAGTTTCTTAGGGACCTCCATAGTGTTTTTACTATTCCAATAAACTGAGCTCATACTGGTACTACATGCTTATAAATATACCCTGTAATGTTTCTCAAGATAAAATTAAAAAAAAAACGTTCTATGTCACCAAATGGCTTATTTATGACTGCAAGTGCAGCATGCACAGTGCAATTTTAGACACATCAATGTTTCTTAATAAATCTCAATATTCTTTTACCTATAATAGAGCTGTTATTCCCATAATAGCGGCAAATTGGCTGCAAGTTGTGGCAAACATTTTCAGAGTCGGATTGTATCACCTTTGATGCTTAGTTTTAAGGGAGACATATTATTTAAAAAAACAAGACTGTGCCAGTGCATTATAATTAGATAGAGAAGGAATGTGCTTTAGAAAGTTGTGTTTCTGGTTACTTTATTGAAATTTTTTGCAAAAACCCTATTATTCCTGCCCAGCTGTTCCACTTGCTGCTGCTTCCTTTCCCAGGCTGTGCAGGGGAGCCGGCAGCACTCAGCACACTGCATTGTAGGATAGGAACCAATCAGCAGCTAGACTGACCTGATAGGAAACTGAAGCCTGCCTTTGCTTGTGTGACTACAGGGCTGTGATTGGCTATCCCCCACTACTGTGCTTCTGGCAGGGACCGTTAGGGATGTAGCGAACTGTTCGCCGGCGAACTTGTTCGCGTCCGCCGAATGTTCGCGAACGTCGCGCGACGTTCGCATTTTGCGTTCGCGTTCGATTCGAATACAAATCGTTCGACCATTCGACCATTCGAATTCCTTCGACCGCTAAAAATCGAACGATTTCCATTCGTTCGAACGATTGTAAGCATTCGATCGAATGAAAAGCATTTGATCGAATGCTTCAATCGTTCGATTCGAATGAAAATCGTTCGATCGAACGATTAAAATCCTTCGATCGTTCGAATCGAACGATTTTAGCGGGTGTTCGAAGTTCGCGAACTGTTCGCGAACGTTCGCATTTTTTGCCGGTGTTCGCGAACGGCGTTCGCGAACACCAAATCGGCAGTTCGCTACATCCCTAGGGACCGTTAGGACATGCCCACCCTTCATTTGAAACAGGGACCAGAGAACATCTACTGTATAGGGAGCTCCAATAAAGGGGGCATTTTAAAATAATATTAAATTACAGCCAAAAGTAAAACCAGCACAATAGATCTCCTTTAAGATGACGTGTTTGAATCTTGAATGCAAGGTATCTTGAATGCAATCTGGAATGAAAGTGTAGGCAAGCAGATCAACTGATTCTCAGTCTGCGTTTATCTGGAGGCCAAGAATCAGCCCCATCTAACATTAACCTACATGCTATTGAGAGCTAAGTTATGACACAAGCTTCTGTGCTGATCTGCAATATAAATAGCTTATTTTTTACTTAGGCTTTATGAATAGAGCCATAAAGTGCTAAGACAATAGACTTGCTGTTTTGCAGTGCAGTTTCCCATCTCTCAGAGGAAGTTCTCTGGATAGTAGGAAAAAGCTAAAAAATGAATTATGGTAATGTATGTAATGTGAACAGGCAAATAAAAAATCTCAAAATTCAGGTTGCAGAGCAGTTGGTACATCTTATAATGTCTTACACTTGTTTTGACAAAGGGAGCATCAGAAATAGGCACACACGTCTCTGCCAAGCAATTGTTTTGTAGTAGTGAGTGTGGGAGTGTTCTCAGGCATTCACAACGTACCAAACAGATGTTTTTTGTCAGCAGGCGGTAGGCTTTCCAAAAGCTGCAAGTACATCTGTCCTGAGTTTGATATTTGTGAGAACATTCTTTTCTCCCCAAAGTGGTCCCTGCTGAAATTTTGAAGCATGGCCCATAATCAGGATAACAGTGGGATTCTCAAAATAAAAAGTACACGGATGAGTCAGTTGTTGCGGATGTGAAATCCCACTCAGAACTGAGAATGGCCTTAGGCAGATTCTGTTCCCAGAGGACAGGAGCTGAGAATCTCTGTATTATTTATTTCTTTTTGATCCGAGTCTGGAAAAGAGGGTTCTGGCAGAATTGCACATGAAAAACCAACATTTTATTCACTGCAGCATTTGTAATTCAACGTCACAACAAAAGAAAAAGCTACAAATCAAAAGAACTACAGGAATCTGCTGCATCACAGCAGCTTCAATTACCTATGCAACAACAGCAGTCTGAAAGCAGCTGGGCAACCACCTTGTGAAAATACATAACTGAACTCAATAGAACTAGTTACAATACACCTGGTATTTCAGCAGCTCTGAACTGATACAAAGAGGCAAATGGCATCTTAATTCTCTTAATTTTTCTATGGTGCCAATTTTGCAGCCCGTCAGATATTTAACTATTCTAACCACACTAGACTAGTTATCAAGTTTTTACAGCTTTAATTTCACTCATCGTTATAGATTGTTGACATTATAGGGCTATTATTATAAAAGGTGCAACATCTAGTAACCCATAGCAACCAATCAGATCTATACAAGGCAGTAAATGTCTGCTGATTGGTTGGTATAGGTTACTAGCCCTATAGCTAACTGTGCCAGTTTATTGCATTGCAGACTTACTATATAAGCCTATATGGGAATCCTTCTTTTTATAACGAAGCAAATCCAGTACAATATAGCTTTGAACATTAAACATCAAACCAAATTTAACTAAAAAATATACTATAAACAAGTAAGTAAGATGTGAAATATACAGTGCAGTATTTACAGATCTGGATGTAGTTATAAGCTACAGCATTAGATTTACATGGGAAACACACATTGGTTAAATTTCTGAGAATACTTAAAGCCTCCCACAACTTGTTTTTTTAAAGTACATTAGAGGTACCTTTGATCCTGATAACTCACACATGGATCCAATCTTGTTGCTTTCGAGCAGTAACAAGAGCTGAATATATGACATCTTATCCCCCAAATCCCAAATTGACAATGCTAATAAGCATTACATTATTTCTGTTTTCATAAATGCCTCTCCTAGCCCTCCAATAATAGATTTGCAGACAAATAATTTCATCAACATGAATTTTAAAATAATGGGGATCATTCACTGCAGTGTACCATTGACCAGTAAATGCTGCCTGCTGAGTGGTTGCAATAGGCAGACAGACCTGTAACAAGCTTTGCACCTTTTACTATACAGTCTATGGACTATAATCTACTTAATTCACCTATATGTCCTTTCTGTCTCTCATTAGAAAATATAGTTTACATAAGTACATAAATTTCTTTGTGATTAACACTGGCAATTCATAATCTTCTGTCGGCAAAAGGATCATTAAGTAACTTTTTTTCATTATAATGAGCTGACACTTATTTTAAAAGATATCTGTCTTTCCTTTATCACAGGCATATGATGAATCAGTTGTACTGGCTGATACATTAGATAGCTTTAAAGGAAAATTCAACCCTTTAAGAAAAAAACCTGTACCCCCCACCACACGGAGACTCCCCTTCCTCCTCCCCCCAGCCTAACTGCCCCTCTGAGGAAATGCCCATACTTTATACTTACCCCTCGACACAGATTCTGTCGTTGAAGAATCTTCCGGGTCTTCGGCAAGCTGAGTGGGAGATCAGCATGTTGGCACATGCGCAGTTGGAGCAATTTACCAGTTTGCGGCAACTCCATGCCCCGAAACTAACGAAAATTGCAGAACCGCTGGAAGAAGACACGAAGACCTGGAAGATGGCTGAACTCTGATGCCAGAATCTGTGCTGAGGTGTAAGTATAAATTATGAGGCATTTCCCGGGGGGGGGCAGTTAGGCTGGGGGGGAGGAGGAAGGGGTGTCTACATGGGTTGAGGGGGTATGGGTTTTTTCTTAAAGGGTTGAATTCTCCTTTAAGAAGGGGTTGGATGTTTTTTTAGCAAGTGAAGGAATACTGGGTTCTGGAAGATAGCTCATAGTACAAGTTGATCCAGGGAATGGTCATTTTGGAGTCAGGGAGTCAGGAAGGATTATTTTCCCCTCTGATTAACTAGCAGTTAGGCAGTTTAACATAGAGTTAAAAGGTGTCTGGGAAGTGAAAGTTTGGATGGTGTAATTTTCAGTGTTTTGCATGATTATGCATGCCCCGCTATTCTTTAGATGCAATGTACTGTGCCTATTGATCCAGGAGCTAATTCCTGGTCCTGAGGTGGCTGTAGCTCTAGGGTTCAATAGGCACAGCCACAATCATATGAAACAGGAAGGCAGCGGCTGTGAGCACAACTACTGTATATGGAAGTGCAGGGAGCGCATTTTGATGCAAGTACCTTTAATAAATGGTGTTTTACATGCAACTGGCTGCAACTGTGCTTGCAGATGAGTAAATGAGTAAATGTGCTAATTTTTGAAAACTTGTGAAAAAATAATTAATGTAAATGGCTGAAAACGTGCTCAGAAAAGAACATCAGGGCGTTTAGTTTCCTTTCACAAAACAAAAATGCGATCATTATAGTATTGTACTGCTCTCAAGATAAAAATTCATGCCTTTGCACACCATAGTTTAGTATCAGAGGGCTTCTTTCATTCATTAAGACGACACAAATGATTTAATTCTTCCATAATTCTGCCTTTATTTCACCCATCATAGCTCTCTTTGTGCCAGTGCTGCAGACATTTCTCATCTGAGCTGAAATCTATTCTTATAAGCAGAGTTATAACTTTTGTTACTTATGGTATGTCCAAAATGAGTGCCACTGTCTTTAAACTTTGTATTACTAAGAAAGCTTGAAATAGTGGAGTATGTTAACAACATAACAATTGCAGAAGTCTTTTTGTTCTGTACAAGTGATTTTTGATGCCAAATAATGAAAATCATAATGGGCACGAACCCACAGGTGCAATATAAATGATTTGCAACTTCACAATCTCATTACATGCTACTTTGCAATTACAATTTAGTGAAAAGAACTTGTTGGCATTGTACAGTTGATTTAATGGCCGTACAAATTCACAGATCAGTAACAGCTTGTAAGAGTCTGTTGAGAGCAATGGGAGGAATGTTTGAGTCACACAAGTCAGTGGCACGCAGAAGCACACTGTGTACTATGTGAATTATATTTTTTTTAAAAATCGCTGATAAATTTAACAGATAGAACCCAATTCATATGCTTCAGTGTAATTTTAAAATATATTGCTGGATAAGGTTATTCAAGTATGATTTTTATGAGTGATAGCACAGTTACACCAGATGGACCCAACATTCAGTAAGAACAGCTGGAATAATATAAATGCATCCATTGGATCTAATTAAGTGTTATTTACCCAGACTGGAAAGAATATGTCATCACTCTTGGGCAATGAGCAAGTGACACTGGGGTGGTCACCCCTGCCTGTAAGTAGACTGGATAAAGCGGTTGCCAAAACTGATAGCTGTAAATTGTCACGTGTTTACATTTAATGCTTGACACTATGTACTATTTATGGGTGCTGTTGCTTTGCTGTTGGCAATGTTTTTCCTGTCCTGGACATGCTTAAATCTTCTATGTAGAAATCATGAAGTATGTAGGGTAGGGCATGCATAGATGGGTGTTACATTTGTAACTCTTTCCTGGCAGGGATTCTTTTGAGTCAGAACTGAACAATGCATGGCTACAGAGTTTGCTATGTGTGAGTTTTAAGTTGCAATTTTAAAATAAAGAGCAGAGTTTAGAGCTTAATAATTAAAACTCAACCACATTCTATTGATTCCTATGGGATTGTTTAGAACCATATTTATCAAATGATGTGTTCTAACTTTGACCCATTGTTAAATATAATTCAAAAAATCCTATAGGAATGCATAGAACATGGTGCATTTTTTAAATTAAACTCAACTCACATTTTTATAAATTTACCCCGAATGTTGAGAAGAAGAATACTAATCTGTCTGTGAAAGTGCATAATTTCACAATATTCATCATTCTGCTTTTGTTCCATAATACTCCATATCGCTTAGCAATGTCCTGAATGCAAATTATAATTACCAGTGGTTTTTACACCGACCACTTTGATACAAACAGTAAGGGGCAGATTTATCAAGGGTTGAATTTCGAAGTACAAAAAACTTCGAAAGCCGACCATCGCATTAAAAAACTTTGAATTAGAATATCGAATTTGAAGTTTTTTCAACAAATTTGGCAATCCTGCGGTCGAAATAAAAATCGCTTGATAGAACGATTAAATTGTTCGAAACAAACGATTCGAAAGATTTTAGCGATCGATCGAAGGATTTTTATTCGATGTGTATAGTGTTGTAGAAGGTCCCCATAGGCTAACATAGCACTTCGGCAGGTTTAATTTGGCGAAGTATTGAAGTCGAAGTTTTTTTAAAGAGACAGTACTTCGATTATTGAATGGTTGAATATTCAAACTATTTTACCTCAAATCGAATTCGAAGTCGAAGTCATAGTATCCTATTCGATGGTTGAAGTATCCAAAAAATTACTTCGAATTTTTTTACTTTGAAAATTCCCTCGAATTCACTTCGACCCTTAGTAAATCTGCCCCTTTAAGTTCTCAGGAACAGTTCATTTGGTGCATCTGAGCAACATATATTTATACATCTCAGTTATCAGTAAGTGTAAAAACGAGCATGGAAGTCAGAACCTGAAGCCATAACATGTCTTCCTTTTAAGGTTGTCAGTATGAAAAGATAGTTGGTTTGGTAATCTTAATTCCAGTTATTATTATTATTTGTTATTTAGCCAATTAACTTGCATGTATTTTTTGGAGTGTCGGAGGAAAACCAGAGTACCCAGAGTAAACCAGCTCAGGCAAAATGAGAATGCTGGATTCGCTAAAGAGTGCCATAAATTACCAATGTTGTTGGATGGACTTGGGAGCTTTTTGGCCTTTTTTTTTACATATCCCAGATGTGTACGCGCTGAGGCCTTAATGGGTGCCAAATTGCAACATTAGAACTCATCCACAGAGCACTTGTGCCCATGAGCTGTGTGTTGCACCCAGCACAATGTGCAAAGAGCAGAACTATGGGTGCAACACTGCCCTGTACTTAGTTCCTGCCACAGGCATGCAGTCAGTAAATACAGGCACCTCTCTGTGTCTTGCACCTATAACACTATTCCCGTAAATAACAAGTCAAGGCAGGTCAACCTGCTGAAATGCTTTCTGTCAAAACATTCCGTTCATTATTCAAAAACAGTTAAATACAAAAACATCAACACCTCTTTCACATTAACTTCTCAAGTGGAATCTTCAAAGTAAATACCCACAAGTAGACCCTTCTATTTCAGATTAATCTACTAATACCCAGCAGGGCATATTAGGGGTCATGTATAATGCAAACACAGTGTGCAAATCACAAAGAAAGAAACCACCATAGTCCATGTTTTTGCAATTACTACACTGGGTTCTTCATTGTGTTAAACTGGCCATAGATGTAAAGATGTTTAAGAGATCCAATCGTTATGGTGAGACCACGATTACCTCGAAATGATCGTTGAAATATACGATGTGTCCATCAACTAAAAAGACCATTTCAGACAATATTGCCAGCAAAACTGAAGAGTAGCTGCCTGCTTGGCCCTGCAAACATAGATAGATTGTACTGGGACCGATAAAGATTTTCAAACCTGGCTGATTAATTTCCTGACAGATGTCGGGCGAAAAATCGTAAGATGTACAATCGTTCGAAACCCACTAACTGCACGATAATTTGATGGATTGGTCAGAATAACTGTTTTCTTCTAGTGATGGGCGAATTTATTATTCCCGCGATTCGCCACTGGCGAATAAATTCGTGTAACCGCCGTAAACATTCGCAGGCTTCAAAAAAATGCACGCACTTTTTTTGGACGCCAGCACATTTTCCCCAGCATCAAAAACCAGACGCCAGCACAGTTTCACATATTTTTTGCCATTTCGCGAATTTTGTGAATTTTTCGGTGAAGCGAAACGTCCCAAATTCGCCCATCACTAGTTTCTTCCTTTCAGATATTTCCCCTGATCTAACATTCCATCACAGTTATGACATTAACGTCATATTCCTTTACGAGGTCTTTCACCTGTGCCCTTAACTGAATTTTTACATTCAAGCATATTTTCCAATTACTTTGCAAGTTCATTGGAAACATCTGTGAGTGTTACATGTAAGGCCCGCCTGTTTTCTGTAATAAAATGTGACTAGTGTTACTGGGATTCATTTTAAATAATAAATGTATTTCTAATGTAGATTACAATAAATTATTATCACAAATATATTTGTAATGTAATTTGTATCTCTCTTATAAAAATCCTTAACTAAAAACTATGACCTCCATTCATTAACCACCAACATCTGCACAGAATCAAATTCACAAATGTCAAACAGCCCACACATACATTCTGTCTCATTCCTAAAATACTTCCAGAGTGTTCTGCCAGAGCTTCTTTTATTTGCATCGTATTCATATACTGTACTTGTTCTACATTAAACAATGAAGCCACTAACCAAGCTAACATGTATTATGTATCTTTGATTATCTGTAAATCTCTTTGTGTTTTATTCTAAGAAAATATTAATTATGCCATTTTTGGTATGTTTTTAATCATAACTCTTACTAGCCTTTTAATTAAGTACAAATAATGTACTTAAATAGCAGTATGAGATATGACATATAACATAAACTATAGTTCCTTTTTCTGCAGGTTGTAAAATAATTTTCTTTTTCATACACCAAACGATCATGTACAATAAGTTTCCACACTACTATTGTCTACTGTACCTACTTGTTGCCATTAGGCATGCTAAATAACTTGGTCTTAACTACATTGCAAACATAAATATTGTATCGTGACATAAGTCTTTATGGAGTCCTACATTTTTCTGTAATGAACAACTGCTCTTGTAAACCAGTAATTAATAAAAATATGTGTATGTTTAACTGTGCCTTTGAGAGTGCAAATCATTATATATGGTATAGATTTCACAATAGAAAGGAGCTTTAAAGTAAAGCTAATTACAGTTTATCCTTAAAGGAGAATGAACCCCTAAAAATGGATACAGCTAAAAATACCATATTTCATATACTGATTATTGCACCAGCATAAAGTTTCAGCTTCTCAATGATCCAGGACTTCAAACTTGTCACGGGGGGTCACCATCTTGGAAAGTGTCTGCTCTGAGCAGCTGCTTAGGGGTTGTCTCAAATTATCAAGCAGAAAATGAGGTTGTCCTGTAATATAAGCTGATGCTACAGGGCTGATTATTAAATTCTGATGCTAATTGCACTGGTTTCTGTGCTGCCATGTAGTAATTACATGCATTAAACTTATCAGCCTTATATTGTGACAATTATATTCTATGTGTACTGTATGTTGTGAGTCGGTCCCTAAGCACAGTAACTGACAGCAGCACAGAGCATGTGCAGTGAATCAGCAGAAAGGAAGATGGGGAGCTACTGGGGCATCTTTGGGGGCAGAGATCTTCCCTGCTAAAGGGCTGTGGTTGACTTGGGCTGGTACAGAAGCCCAAAACATAATGTACAACATTTCTAGCCGACTTATTTAGTTAGGCTTTAGTTCTTCTTTAAAGGTGGTGATCCCAAGAGGTCATATTGTATATGAAACAGAAGAAGAGAAAGAAGTGTATTTGTCACTTCATTTTTGGTCAAAGGGACCAAGATGGTTGCAAAGAGCTTAGATCTCTATAGTTATGACAAATTGTATATATAGTAGTATAAAAGAAGTAGGGTAGATGTGCTGCACATTATGTTTTGGGTTTCTGTATCAGCCCAAGGCAACCACAGTCCTTTTGAGATCTGTGCCTATGAATATGCCTCTAGTAGCTCTTCATATTTTTCTTTGCTGATTGACAGCAATTGCTCCGTGCTGTTGTCAGTTAGCTGAGCATAGGGACTCGCAATATACCTTATATATAGAACAGGGGTCCCCAACCTTATTAACCCGTGCGCCATATTCAAATGTAAACAGAGCTGGCAGCAACACAACCATGAAAAAGTCCCTTGGGATGCCAAATAAAGGCTGTGATTGGCTTTTTGGTAGTCCCTATGTGGACTGGCAGTCTACAAGAGGCTCTACTTGGCACTATACTTACTTTTTATGCAATTAAAACTTGCTTTCAAGCTTGAAATATCAAAAATAAGCACCAACTTTGAGGACCCCGAGAGCAACATCCAAGGGGTTGGAGAGCAACATGTTGCTCATGAGCTAATGGTTAGGGATCACTGATACAGAACATAAAAGTCTTGATACAAGGCTGATTAGTAATTCATTTAGATTATCATTGCATGTCAATTCCAAATCCAGTGAAATTAGAATCACAATTTAATAATCATCCTTCCAGCATTAGCTCATATGACAGGTGGACCTTATTTAATGCTTGTTGATTTGAGATGGCTCTTAAGCTTAGCTCCTCAATAGTAGTCCAAAGAACACGAGCATGTGAGTATCACTTCATTGCCAAACAAAATCCATGATGGCGAGCCCATGTGCACAACTTTGATGGCCTGGATCATTACTTATAGAGATGCTGAATCTTTAGGCTTGTGCAGTGAGTTTAGGGTTTAGTTAAGGTTTATTTCTCCTTTAACATCTGGCTTTGCTATGTTACTGCAACATGCCACACGTTTCCCAAGTGGAAAGAGCGGAAGTGCTGGATGTGGGGCCTTTTTGAATGAAAGACATATATGATGTCAGTGGGAAGCTCAGCAATAACAATTTTATTCCTAGACTGTCTGCTGACTCACTCGCAGTATCTACCGGTCCCAGGAGCCAAAAGTAAAACAATGCAGGGGAAGATTTATTTTCCCAGCTATTCTCAAATTAATTATAAACATTTTCCTATTCTACATATGGGTATAGATAAAATGAAGAATACTAGGATGTTGTATATGGGTTTGCTCTGGTTGTGATACTGCAAATAGACTGATTTGTACTGTGATTTGTGTGATGTACTGATATCATTTGACTGTACATGGTCCATAACAACAAAGCTTGTATGAAAAATCTTTTATTTTTTATTGAAACAAGCTATATTTCATTTTCTTTCATTTTAAAATATTTCTGCATTGTTGCTTTGTTTTTACACAATGGCCCACCCATACTCTGGAATACAGTTTGTGGGATTAACTGAAAGTGCTTTCACTGGCACTGTTCTACGCTGTTTAGTTGAAATAAAAGGCAGATCATATTTCCAACACAATCTATATATTTGGCAGTGCATGTTGAAAATATATGTTGCCTCCTTTAAGACATTAGAAATTATGGAGGCGATATATAATGTCATGAAAAATAAACCTTGCTTAAAAAGCCCTGATTTTATCCAACCCCACAGATAGTTGTAAGTAAACTGCATCTGGTAGGCTGCAGGTTGTTCTGCTATCTTCTCCTATGATTATAATGCACGAATGTTGTATTCATTGTATGATCCTTCCTGCCAAAGGATGTATTTTGATGTGTCTGTGGAAACAGAACTTCTGCTTTACCCATTTGCTTTAGTGTACAACAATTTAGTCCTGCTCAGCTAGGATATCTTCTCCCACATGATGGGAAGTGCTTCTGTGTTCCTAGCAGGCCTGTAAGGATACTCATGGCTGAAACAGTGGAAAATATTGCTAGAGCAAAGTAAGCAATTTTTCTAGAGGTTAGAAAAACAATTTTGACCAGTCTCCTGGGGAAATTATATATTCATTACTCTTCCTTCACATAGAAAAACTTTCAAGAATCTTTCTAGGAAAATATACACTCTTGAATTTATACCTGACAATTTAAAAGCACTACACCTTCAAAGATATGGACTTGATTAATCTGAATTGATAAGCTGATTTGAGCAAGGAATATTTCTATTTCTTATAATAAATGTAGCTATTTGGTGTGCTTTAAGCAACTAGGAATCCATGTGTTATGAAGCTTTTGAGGCTAATGAGGATTGACACAAAAAAATGATTTGAGCTTGAAGCAGTTCTTTTCTATAAGACATTCTTATACAGGTATTCAACAAATCTTATGTATGAAAGCAGAGAAACTTTCAAAATTAGGTTTTTAGCTGCAATTTCAGAATATTTACAAGCGCCTGCTAAGCTGTGTCCATCACAATATGGACCAGTATTGACACGGCACACCCTTTGCATTTATGTTCATATGGTATAATTTGTGGAGCAACTAAATTGCTTAATTTAAGATGCATTAAATGCAGCATTGATGGCAAAACCATTTCTGTATGCAAAACTACAGTTTGCACTATATGCATCATTCGTAAATAAGAATTGATGACACTTATATACATCGGGGCAGATTTATCAATGTATGAAATTAGAGCTCACCACACTAAAATCCCACCACTTCTTTTAATTTCTATGGGATTTTTAGAGGCATATTAATGAAATCATGAACTCAAACTATCCCCATTGATAAATATGCCTATAAACTAAGGATGCATCGAATCCAGGATTCGGTTCGGGATTAGGCCAGGATTCGGCCTTTTTCAGCAGGATTCAGCTGAATCCTTCTGCCGCGTAGAACTGAATCCTAATTTGCATAAGCAAATTAGGGTCGGGAAGCGTGACTTATTGTCACAAGACAAGAAAGAAAAATAATGTTTCCTCTTCCCACAACTAATTAGCATATTCAAAATAGGATTTGGATTTGGTTCGTTATTCGGCCAAATCTTTTACGAAGGATTCGGGGTTCGGCCAAATCCAAAATAGTGGATTCGGTGCATCCCTACTATAAACATACAGAAATTTATAGAGAGCAGTGGAATTTTACTGTGGGGAGCTCTTATTTCACACTGTGATAAAGTTACTGTAATTATGTCTCAGTGCTAATTTATGTACATGGGCAGGGCAGCACAGGAATCATACTGGAAAGAATTGGTACTGTAATCAGATGTCAGTTTAATTACAGAATGGCAAGATGCAGATCAAAAAGTTCAATCATTCAAAATTAAATTAAAAAAGTGAACACTTTAACACACTTTAATATTGGTATTAAAGAGATACTGATATCATAACCTTTTTTATTATCTATCATAACATTGTCTTTTGCCATAAAAGTATTTGCCAGATGCTTTTACATTACCTTTCTTACTACCCTGTTCCTCTATGAGGGGGCTGCCATATTTGTCCAGCAGTAGACGTTAGCATTAGAAACTCTAAGGGTAGGACTACACGGACGTTTTTGGTGCGATCCTTCCCTTACTGACAGGTTAAGAGGGAACAGTCAGGTTGGCAAAACAGTCAGGTTTAGGAACTTCAAGTAACAATTATTACAAAAGCAGAACTATCACGAAAAAAGGGTCAACATAACGTATAGGTAACTTTTAATGTAGATTAATATTTTGAAAACGAAATTTTTCAGTGTCAGTATCACTTTAACATCAACTCAGCATAACTGACCTATTCTGCAACTTTCCTATTTTTAAGTAGAAGTTGTACAGTCATGATCCACATTTGACTTCAGACTCACAGACAAGGTCCTGATGGAATACAGCTGTAGAATTTATTGCTCCCAGCGAAGCATTTTATCCTTTAGGACCAGCTATTTTGAACAGCAGAAATAATGCACATGTTGCATAGTTGTGATGACCCATGCTGACAAATGTTTTGATAGTGTGGGAATCCTGTGCCACTGGAATAAAGGAGCAACAGGGAATAAGTGTTTAAACTAAGTAAAATATAGTCTTTTTTTTATTACACTATGGCCTGCATTATAAAGAATTCTTTAGCTGAATATGTTCCAGGAATTTGACACTGAATTAAAGTACGGAAGTCAAAGAGCATGGGAATCAACAATTAAGTCCCAAATGAATATCTGAATCCATTAAAACTACTGGTAGGCATGCCATTAAATTAGAAGCATCCTGTTTAATTCAAGTAGTCTTTATTACTCTATGGCCTAAATGTGTATCTACTTTTTCTATTATTTAGTGCTCAGTTTAGATAAAGTCTCTTTTTATTGTGGCCTTGGTATCTTAATCCATTTTATCAACACTCTAGAGCAGACATTTTGTATTTCAAAAGAGGGAGGGGGACCAGGGCTTTAAATGCCATGGGCTGTAGTCAACTGCATGAGAAAAATTGTTGTCTGATGAAAACCCAACTTTAATTTATGAGGAAATGTAGAGATAAAATGTGAGGTAAGGTTTTGCCATGCAATTGAACCTACTTCTCCCCATTAGAGCATGCAGTCACGACATCCTCACCACAGTACAGGTGGTTTAGTAAACTACTGACTCTAGAGAAGACCGACTGTCTAAAGAATATGTTACATTTTCAGCAAAAACAAAATCACTTTGTAACTTCCCAGCAGACAATATTCTTGACCTTGATATAAATGTAAAAGGCCATTATTTCATTTGGGAAGACTTCATAATATTACTTTTCAGCTAGCAACTCAAATTAACTAATGTTCATTCGTAATCAATTTTGAATGCAGTGAAATTATTCACGAGAAAAAGATTTCTGAGGAATACCATATAATTCTAAACTAGGCAAATATAATATTCAGAGCAAGCTCACCGAATTTCTTTGTTGGCTTCTTCCACAGGTATTCTGTGTGTAATACCCAATAGTTCAATGCATTCAGTAGTTGTGGAACAAATCCAGGGCAGCAACTTGTCTGCAAAGTTCTTTATTGGGATAATGAGTTACACGTATAATTCTAAACTAGGCCCTGGCATTTCAAGTACACAGAGACCCAAAACAGCCCCCACTTGCCCACTAAATAATAACCGTCTTATGTATGTTACAGCATTCCCTCTGGTTTTTTCTAGACTCTGAGGGGCAAATTCACTAAGGCGCAAAGCGCCGAACCCTAGCGTTTTTTCGCTAGCGTTCGGCATTTTCGCTACCTTTTACGCTAGACTTCCTTCGCCACCTCAGACCTGGCGAAGTGCAATAGAGTAGATAGGGATTGTTTCAAAAAAAGTCAAAATTTTTTCTAAGTCCCAAAAAACGCTGGCGTGTTTTCTACATGATGGCTGATAGGCTGAAAAAGATCGAAATTTTTTTGGGGCTCCCCTTCCTCCCCCCTACTTTTCCTGACTCATGGCAACTTACCTAGACAGTGGGCACATGTGTAGGGCAAAATAAAATTTTTATTTGCAGATTTGAAGGTTTTCTAGGCATTTGTAGTGCAGATACGTGTTCCTCCATTGAAATTTGAATTTCGCGCCGTATGCAAATTAGCCTTCACTATCGCAACTTCGCTTTATATAGCGAATCAACGCTAGCGCAACTTCGCAAACTTACGCTACCCCTGTGCGCAACTTTGCATTTTAGTAAATTTACGGAGCGCTGGCGAAAATTCGCCTGTCGAAGTGCGGCGAAGAGCGGCGAAGTTGCGCCTGGCGCAACTTCGATTCTTAGTGAATTTGCCCCTGAGTCTTTATAGAGATGAATTCCTAACTTGTCACTATTGTGAACTTTCCCTTTATTTCACTTGATGTGTGATCCTCATCTATATGCCAAATCAAAGAAGGCAGAGCTATATTGGGCAGTGAGAGGTTCACTCATTGCTGCAGCTGGAAAATATCACTGCAACACATACAGTACCCTTCTTAATGTTGAAGGAAAAAAAGGAGTTTTGAATGTCAGAAGTCTATTTAACTTTAGTGTACTGAATTACAAAACAGTATTTTTCAGAACTGGCTATGGTAAAATAAAGATTTCAAATGCAGTTAGGAAAGGCTAGATACAAATGCCTCAGGGAAATTGTTCTTCTTTATTCTAATAGTCTGTATAGACCACAAGGGACAGCAGTAGGATTGTCTCAGCACATTCCATCCCAGAACATTCACATGTTAGTAGAAAAAAAAAACGTGACGACAGTCTGAAAACCTGCAGACCTAAGAAACCCATTGTGTTTCCCGTGGAACAAGTAAAGATACATTCTTGCTGTTTGGGATACCAGAGCACTGTGCCAGCAGATTCAAAATCTTTCCCTTTTCTAGTCATACATGAAGTGTGTTAAACTCTTTGCATCAATTCCTGATATGAAATATTTTTAAACAAAGGGCCCACTATGTGTCACAACTTTAACTCTGGTAAATATGAAGTGCAAGGCTGTCTTAAACGTTACCCACTAATCCTGGGATAAAAGGGAGCAAACTACTTGGAGAAGGATATGTATATGTTTAGTAATCCCTAAATACAAGTCACAATCTGTTTGTAATGTGTTCCCTGATAAAAAATGATAAACACATACAGCAGGTACAAAGGAATTTAATCTCATATCTTGGGGTCTACAAGCATGTGTATACACATGGTAGACGCTTATGCACAGAAAAAAAAGCATAGGGAACATTAGTTTAAGTGTTATGCAATAAAAGGCAAGGATATGAAATATCTAATAGATAGCATGTGTAAAATTTACATTTTTTGACAAACCTGTACTTATATATACTTACTAGCATCAATGTATGTTCTATATCCTCACACTCCTTAAGGGCTAGTCCACACGAGGAGATTCGGGGAGATTTTATCTCCTCGTGTGGCCTTACCCTAAGGCCCTCATACACGGGCAGATAAAAGTTGCTGACAGACCGAGTCGGCAGCTTTATTGGCCTGTGTGTGGGACCATCCGATGGGCTGCCCCGATCTCGATCGTGCAAGTTAAAAAATCCAGTCGTGGCCGCATATGTGCATTTGTGGACTTGCGATCTGACCGTCCGTATCGAATGCATTATGATCCAATACGTGGGCCCTAGGGCCCACCTTCAGATCAGCCCGATATCACCCACCTCAATGTGAGCATATCGGAGAAAGACCCGCTCGTTTGGCAAAATCGGCAAACGAATGGATCTCTACGTCTATGGCCACCTTTAGGCTACGTATAGAACTTGCAGTGTATAATGAGATGTTTTCCTAACTAGTGTGATCAATTGTCAATTTGTCATTATAATATAAGCAAAGGCAGCAATTTTTCTCCCTCTCATTTAAATAGATGTGTATAGTTGTGCATAGTTCCAATATGACAGCAGATGTATTCCCCTGTACAGGGCACAATGCTGCTGGATGTTTAAGGAGACTGTAACTTTAATAATAACATCATCTTAGAACATCTTAGAAATTCTACCACCTCTAAATCATTTACACACAAACAGAAATATCTGATGTATAAGAGGTTCAAACCAAAGACATATTGCACTACTGGTAGGATTTTGTAATAGAAGTGTGTATTGGTGCAGGCAAGGATAAGAAACAGTGCTGTGCAAGTGTTCAGTATTACCACAGTAGCAATCTGTTATTTGCTGAAGTATTGCTATTACTGTTGATAGATAAGGACGCTGGATTTCTGGTGGAATGTGTAGAGAAGCAGTTATCAGTGCTGTTATGCTAAATAATTCCTACATTTGTCTTTTGCTATGGTGTTTCCTTGTACGTATTGTGTGAAAAGGCTTTTGTATCATTCCCAGTGTTCTCTTTTGGAAAATTATCAGGGTATTTTGTATTGGCAGTAAACTGAATGCATGGTATGGTAGGTGTTGTTGTAGTATATAGCAAAATGATACATTTAGTTGAACAGAATCGGAATAAATTGAACTTTATATGGTCTTAGAACACAGAAAATAATCTTAGAAGCATAATCTCTAAAAGAAGACTACATTCTCAATCAACAAATGATAAAACAACACACTGTATAATGTTTAACAGTAGTTTAGTCATCAGACAATCTGCTAATACATAAGAGTGCCTTCTATACAACATTCAGTGAATAAAGTAATATTATGATAATGTAAGTATTTAAAAAATGTAATCATTAAGTGAAAAGATGAAACTATATGTCAGTAGACAAGGAACCTATTTAAAACAATTAGATGGCTACTTTCATCAGCTAAATAAAAAGTGACATTACACCAAATATTAAGCTTTATCAAGGCTCAAAATTTAAAACTACACACCAGTAAAATTGGGAAGTGGGGGGGGGGGTCTCAGATTTAGGTTGAAATTTAAATGTTAGTGCCCCAATTTCTAGCCTGGGGAGCTTAGACCACATTCTAACAAGTAACATATGATAAGACTGTGACTAAATCCCATTGGATGAACCATGTCAGTGTAGAAGTCTGATTAATATAAGATTTTGTGTTTTTCTGTCATGCTTCAAACTGTAAACAAAGGGGCATATTTATCAAGGGTCGAATTTCGAATTGAAAAAACATTCGATATTCAAAAAGACCAACCGAAATTAAGTCGTTTTTTTGGTCGAAGAGGTCAGTTTTCAATCAATATCTCCGTATTCGGCTAAATTCAAATCATACGAATGGAAGGAATATGGCATTCGATCAAATTCGAATCGAAGTTTTTCCAAAAAAAACTTAGATTTATCGAAGTCCACCAATTGACTCCAAATAGGTTCAAGGAGGTCCTCCATAGGCTAAAACAGCAATTTGAAAGGTTTTAGATGGTGAATGGTCGAAGTCGAATTTTTAAAGAGAGAGTACATTATAAATTACAATATTCACATTTTTTACTTTTTTCAAATTCGAATCCAATTTGGACAATTTCCTAGTCAAAGTACACAAAAAAATACCTCCTAGTTCGAATTTTTTTCATTCGAAAATTAACCTCGACCTTTGATAAATCTGCCCCAAAATGTTATATCACCCCAAGCTATATTATATACCAATCAACACAATTTCTTGTTAAATAAGTCATGCAGAATATAGTGAATAAAGTACCCCCTCTTGTAAAATATAAGGATATTATAAGTTACCAAGGAGTTTCATGACCATATAAAAACACGAGGCCGAAGGCCGAGTGTTTTTATACAGGTCATGGAACTCCGAGGTAACTTCTAATATCCTCATATTTTGCAACAGGGGGTACTTTATTTATTATAATACACAAGTTTCAGTGAGTCATGTGACAGAAATTACATCAGAACTCACCGTTTATAACTGATGACATCAGAACTCACCGTTTATAAGGATATAATTTACAGGATATTCATGGCTTTTGTGTATTATATTAGGTTATACTTTTACTGTAGTGATTTTATTTTCAACTATATGGCACTTACAGGTTATCCTGTGTTTTACCTTTGCATTAAAATAGCAGAAAGACAAACTTATACATTTATTATGTTAGAGGGTTGTTAGTCAGATTCCAATTCAATAGCATGGGAGGCTGGACATTATAAATAGTGATGAGGATTTTTGAATTGGGAGTTCTGAGAAAGAGAATGGGATGTGCCTATGTATTCAAAGGGGCAGTACACCTCTTGTTTAATATGAGTTCAGTGAATAGGACTTGAACTAAACCTACTTTTTTCCTATTGTTTTAATCACAAAACACATATCTTGTTATTTCTTGAGCTAAACAGGGAAAATGAAGCTACTCCATTTTTGGTCCTTGCAAGGTAGATATTAGATTACCAGTGCACCCATAACCCCCCTGCATAATGAACTCATGCTAATAAAACAGCCACAAGAAAAGGTGTAGGGAGGGGATTGTATAATGTTAATGTCATTATTTACCTCGTTAGGACAAAACATGGAGTAGATTTTATTTCCCTGTTTACCCCGTTTAGCTCAAGAGAAAACCAAACCATAGTGCAGAGCTTTTCTGATTTTTTTTGTAAAAACAATAGACAAAAATTATATAAAGAAGAAGTATACTACTACTGATGGGCGAATCTAACCTGTTTCACTTTGCCAAAAATTAATGAAACTGTGAAAATTCACCAAGACAAGTGAGATGGCTCCACTAATGAGTCTATGGTAGTCATTTTCACATTGAAACTTGCCAAAAAATTTCGCTCATCACTACAATACTACCCTTATCAACTGAGATTATATTAGAAACATTTGGTTTATTAAAACAATTATAGGCTGATATTTTTAAATAGATTATATAGAATATGGACATTGCAATGAGAACTAAAAGTGTCAAAGATTATTATCAGATATGTAGGGGATTTGGAGGGGATGAACTTGATGGACTTTGTTTTTTTTCAACTCGATTTAACTATGTAGTCACATACTATTTTACCAATGTATTTTGTGCATTGAAAAAAAAAAACCAGTACTGCTTTTAGAGGGTAACCATGTCTATCCTGTCCTGTTCCATTTAGATTTTATGTTTTATTCATCAAGAACAGGAAATTTCCATAATATTTAACTATGACACATGGCCTGTTGTGTGTGAAGACAATGACCCTGAATATTCCGGTTCCAGCTGAAGCTGATGTAGAAGAATCAACTTGGTCCCCAGTAGAGCATGTATCATGAGTCAAACCGCAGAATTTTCAATATTTTGGCAAATTTGACAGTGTCAGCTCAAGAAAAACAAAGAACACTGCATTTGTTATTTAAGGACAACAGAGCTACCAATAGAACTTTTTTTGTGACCCAGAAAAATACAAGCAAAGCCCATTTCTATGAACTTGTATTAAATTTCCCAGGTAGAGAGGGACTAGTACAGAAGAAAATACGATCAGCATTTCGAAGTTACGCTAGCGTTGGCTAATTAGCATACGGTGTGCAGTTAAAGTACAATGGCAGTATATGTTGCAGCAAATACATTACACTACACAAGGCCAGGAAACCTTAATAAAATTATATAGAGGTGTTATAATGCCCTACACATGTGCCCACAGTATAGTTTAGGTGCCATATGTTATCAAATGCAGGGGCGAAGGAGGGTACCCCCCAAAAAAGCCTTTCAGCCTTTCACCCTGTAAAAAGGAAAAGATGCCATCGTTTTTTTGGGACTTAGAAAAATTTTCAACAAAATTTCAAGTAAGTCCTATCTACTCCATTGCACTTCACCTGGTCTGAGGTGGCGAAGGCAAGTCTGGCGATAGAGGCAATGGTCAGTAAAATCAAAAACTTAGTGAATTTACTTAGTAACACTCTTTTGCCAGAGCGAAAATTCATCTGGCGTTAGAGTGCGAAGTTGGCGTAATTGCGTCAGCGACCATTAGTAAATCGGTGATGTGCCGAACTAACGTCACACTGGCAAATTTTCGCCATCGTTTGCCACTTCGCCCTTTATTAAATTTCCCCCAAAGCACTTAAATGTATTGCATCCCTGTAAGAGGAGGGTTTCCCCCAAGCCAACTATATATTTTTTGACTGCATTCTTACACAAATTACTTTTAGGAAAATGTTGTCCATGATGTCAAAAATAACCCGTCTGGGATTTTCTTATAGCCTTGTGTAGGTCATGAGAAAAACTATATTAGTTTTGACCTCAAAACAGAAATATAAACACAAATAACTTTCAATGACCATAATACATTTGCATGGTGCATTTTCATGCACTTCATTTAAACCTTTACCACATTTCCAAAACTGTGGTCTAAAATGATGAGGAACAGATAATGCCACACCCTTATGGTAATTTAGCTGGGATATTTTTTAAATACTTTTAATTACTCAAGGGCCTCACAAGACATATTTTCCAAGTCTAAACAGTACTGAAGTTATAAACAAAACTGTTTGTTTTACAGATGCATCAACATCATGATGTGAACACTGCCCATACAGATTAGAAAAAAAAAATACAAAATCAGGAACTATATGTTTAAAGAAAGTTTTCTTTGGAATCATACCACAATTTCATTTATCCATTGCATACAGTCACTGTGCACCTTTGTACAATAGCTACTGTATATACATCTGATCCTCCTTACCCTCCTCCCAGGTTAAGCGACAGTAAGCTTGTCTTCCTAAGCCTGGTGTAATATCACACTCCTGAGCAATGTTTTGTACACATGACAACTGTCCAGGTGCCTCAATGCGTTTGATGTTTGAGCAGCATAAATATATACATATAACTGAGAAGTGTGAGTTAAACCATATGTATTACAGTTATGGGATCCGTTATCAGGAAACCTGTTATCCAGAAAGCTCCAAATTACAGAAAGGCCATCTCCCATAGACTCCATTTACCCAAATAATCCAAATTTTTAAAAATGATTTCCATTTTCTTTATAATAATAAAACAGTACCTTGTAATTGATCCAAACTAAGATATAATTAATCCTTATTGGAAGCAAAACCAGCCTATTGGGTTTATTTAATATTTACATGATTTTCTAGTAGACAAGGTATGATGATCCATATTAGGGAAAGATCTTTTATCCAGAATGCCCCAGGTCCCGAGCATTCTGCATAACAGGTCCCATACCTGTACCATCACCTTAGCCCTTACATTCAGTGCAGACCCCTGTAGCACCTTACAGAGTATACTAATTAAAACAATACAAAATATATATTGTTGAATAAAGTGCTACATATAAAGGACAACAAAAGTAAAAAACACTGTTAGTTACCCCTGTATCTAAACTCACTAATCTACTTTGGGCCATTTTTTTTTTAAATAAACGCACTGGCAAAGGGTACTACCATACCACCTTGTTTAATTATTGCCCGTGTTTTTTACTAGTTTTTTTTTAAAGATATTTTTATTAAGTTTCCTTACAAGTATAACATAAATTATAATAAGAGAAGTTTAGAAAAATATAAAAAAAACAGTGAAACCCCTTAAGAAGAGGTTAAAGAAGAAGAAGAAGAAAAGAAAGAACACCGGGGCAATAATTAAACAAGGTGGTATGGCAATACCCTTGGCCAGTGCGTTTATTTATCTTTTTTAGTTGCCCTCTTTTAAACGAGTTTTCTATCATTTCAATGGCAATTTGGCCAATGTGTTACTGGAGTGGATGAATGGGATTTTAACCAGTTAATCCAATGAGGAACAAACAGTTTTACTTCTATTGATATAAATAAAATATGATTAATTTTGGGTAGAAATATTCTTACGAAATATATGAATAAAATGTGTGCCAGATATATATACAAGGCCAAAGGTTAAGTGTACTACAAGGGCTGTCCTGAGCTTCTGCATTACAGGAAACACATCAATAATCAGAATAGACGTAATTTATTCTGCTCCAGGGAAACTTCTTCTGTCCATAGGTTCTACTCTACCACTTTCTATTGCTACATATGTGGCATGTTTTCTGTTGGGTTGGTATTTCCAACATTGCTATTCCAATAAACATTTATTTTCTAAATTAAATTTAAGATGCAACTGATTATTGATATTTGGAAGATTTTCCTGTTCTGTACACAGACACTATATATTTTTTTATCACCACTTGCAAAATGTGTGCAACTACAAAGATGTTCTTGATAATGTAGTGAGAGACACTAAAGCCAGTGAATCACGTCATGTTCCAGTCTTTGCCTTTCTTCAGTACAATGCGTAAAAAATTTAATTCATAAGGGGTATTACAAAACAGGTGCTGCTTTACATCTGGTTGTCATCAATTAAGTAATCCATTAAAAATATAGGCATTTATAGTGAGTAGACACATGTAGGGTTTAGTCTTGACATCCATTAATCTGATTTTCCCTCTCTTTTAACAGGTGCAGCTAAAATACAGTGTCCCTAGAGACAGAGCAAATGATGCAAATTGTTCTGCCAAAAAGACTCAGCCATGAACAAGAGAGTTGTATCTTAACATCTGATCCAATCCACACCCATCTTGTACTGAGGCCTGGAAAGAGTAGCTATTGAATATTGCAGCAAAAACAAATCAAACAATGAATTTCGTAAACACATGGATAGTGGCAGAACGATTCTAAACATCTTATCTGTTATCTTCTATGCAGATGTGGGCCCTATAGCCGTACAGAGTTTTAATTGTATCCTAGATCATATATGTATATATATATATATATATATATATATATATATATATATATATATATATTCCAGTAAATGGTCCCACACTCCTTCATTTTGGTGAAATAAATCAATGTGCTTTATTCACAAATTCATGTCCAACGTTTCGGTCCTCTCTGGGACCTTTTTCAAGGATACTGGAATATATTATAAAGTCTTGACCAACGCACCACCATCTATACTTTAAATCCGGAAAGAGTGCGCTCACTGTACTGACATTATATATATATATATAGGACCTCTTGTAGTTGACTATATGTATTTTGTGGTCACACCCTCATTGCACCCCCGCCTAATGGTTTTAAAAAATAGTGGTGAGCACAACTTTCCCTTGTTTGTTATAGTTATACAGGAGCAGTGACCAGCTCCATGTTGTAGCTCCCACCCCTCCCAGCTATAGTCAGGTGATCCCACTGGTGTCTAAAAAAAGGGCAGCCAAGTTTGGGAGTTTTACTTTGAAAGCAGCTAGTAAGTTGCAGGTAAAACTTAGTCCCTTTGTAAAATGTATAATTAAGCAAATGAATTCTTAATGAATCAGATGAAAATTAAGCATAGGACTGGCCAGATATGGGATGACTTTGACGTAGTTGGCCAGCTTAAATATATTGCAATATATGGACAAACAATCCCTGTGTTGTTTAAAGGGTAAGGCATTTTTTAGTAGCAGTATGCACAAAATGTCTCTGTCTTAAATATATTGATAATGGGTTGAGTGCAGAGGACTCTTGTATTTGTCTATATATAAATATATATTTATACTTTAAATTTAGGTTACCGGTCCTTTAACAATACATTCTTTAACATGAAGCAACGTCAATTAAATGGGCAACTAAACCCTAACACAGAAAAAATGAATAATAACTGGTAATGCTGTATTTTAATGAACGTACCAGCCAGGAGGTTTAGCTGACCTTTAACAGTAATGATCCATGCATTCAAAGCTGTGCACAGGAGCTTGCCATATTGAATTTTGTTATCCCATTTTTTAAGCGTCGCTGACACTGCAGATGCTCAGTGTGTGCTGGGCAGCTGTTATAAGATTCGCCCGTCATAGACGCTGGTTGTACAGGGGCAAATTTTTAATTTCTGTTGCTAATTGCACTGGTTTCTGAGCTGCCATATAATGAGAATTAGAATCAATTAATAATCAGACTTCTATTAGGAATTAAGTATTTTATAAATACAATGTATTGTAAGTTGGTCCCTAATCTCAGCAGCACAGAGCATGTGCAGAGAATCAGCAGAAAACAAGATGCGGGGCTACTGGGGGCATCTTTGGAGAGACAGATCTTTCCTGCTAGGACTGTGGTTGCCTTGGGCTGGTACAGAGTCACAAAAGATAACGTGCAGCATTTTTAGCCTAACTCTTTGTTAAGATTTAGTTGTCTGAAAATGTCTGAAATATCTCCAATTTGGCACCCTGAACATATTTTCATGATCAGGTGTAACTTGCAGAGGCTGTGCAATATTGCATCCCCTTTTGTACAAGATGGCTATTTGCTTATTATTATGCAGTCACATACACTTGCTTGGGTAGAAAAACAGCAGGCTTAACTAAATTCTGTCCCTATACATATAAAGGTGTTGCAGTCAGTGACATTTGATCAATACATGTACGACAAGGTAGTCAAAACAAGTTCCCCATAATACATTATAATGAACCAGAAGCCAAATGGAAAATAGCATTGCCTGTGCATAATAAGATGGTTATCAGCATACTAATTTAGGGCAGAGACATGCGGTCAGATTCGGGAGATTAGTCGTCTGCTGACAAATCTCCTCTTCTTCTGGGCAACTAATCTAAAACTGTCTTCCCCTGCCTTCCCGCTGGCTAGAAGAAAAATCGCCAACGGGATGGCACTCGGAACGCTTTGTTTTGTGAAGTCGCCCAAAGTTGCCTCACTAGGAAACTTCAGTCGACTTTAGAAAAAAAACAATTCTAGCCGGCGGGAAGACAGGTGAAGGCAGTTTGGGGAGATTAGTCGCCCCGAAGAAGAGGAGATTTGTTGCCAAGTGACTAATCTCCCTGAATCTGACCGTTTGTCTCTGCCCTTACTCCATTCCTTTTCTAGGCATTTACAAGGTAATCTCATGACTAAGTATATGGTTAGAAGAGCCTGAAAGTTTCTGGTCTAAATTTGTCTTAAGCTTTCCCACTGGAAAAAGCCATGACACCCAACATCACATTGAAGGCTTCAGTAGGTGATAGACATGGATAGGAACCAATTATTATATAGGAATAGGAATTTAGCATGTGGCATGGCAAGAGAGCTGGTTTACATTTCCCATCACTATGACAAAAAGTAGAATGCACCATTCTAAAATAAAGAGAATTACTAGTAAATGAGTGCCAAGGAAAACTGAAATCCAGTAAATGTTAATTTAAGAATACATCCATGAAAACCCTGCTTTGCAATAAAATAAACACTACAAAACATTTTTAATGTTTTGAAGATCAAAGTGGTACACTTCCTTTAAATGGTTATTTGAATTATTCCTTAAGTGCCACATATTTCAAATAAATTTAAGATCAAAGTGTAGAAAATATGATGTTTATTTATGTGAAAACATCATAAAAAAACTTCTCCTAAAGGCTACAGAATGTTATTTGGAAAGGCGAGCGTCCTTCCTGCCAGCAGTCGATTAAGGACATCAGCTGATTTACTGTATATTCAAAGTAGGAAATTAGGAAATCCTTCCTGCATCCGTTCCTGCTGTAAGTGTCTGATAGGATTTCCAAAGCTTTTCAGCAGCAGCATGCTTAGGAAAAATATGGATCAGTGCCGTTAAACAGATAAGGTCCCTTAACAGTACTGAATTAGACATCAACATTAAAAGGAGTAGCTGAGCATTACAGAACTCAGGGTCAAATTCAACTAGGGGGTTATCCAAATTCCATTTTTTAAAATATTTGATTTTTGGCCCTTTAAGAACTTAAATTGGACTATTTGCCACCTAAAAGCTGCCGAATTGCTGTTTAAGTCAATGGGAGAGGTTGAGGGATCAATTCTGAGTTGTTTGCAGCCTTCCTGACATTCAAGTTTTTTTAGGAGAGAAAAAACTCAAATTGAGTTTTTAAAATTAGAATCAAAAACAGATTCCAGTTTTCCGTCGATTCCATTCATCCGAATTTTACAAATTTAGATTTATATAATACATTTCGATTGGTTGAATTTCTCATTTATGCGCGTTTAGAGGAGTTTTTAAAAACTCACATTAATTCGAAATTCAACCTTTGATAAATGTGCCTCTAATTGTATCAGGAGCTGGCCTAAATGTCCTTAATATATAGAAAATGGTGCAGAGGACTTCTTGTCTTTGTCTGTATGAATTTTGTTGCACAGCCTCATTGCACCCCGCTTAATGGCTTAAGATGTTTTAGTAGTGAGCGTAACTTTACTTTTTTTGCTAAAGTTATACAGGGGCTGAGTGAAGTGAGTGTAGGACTAGCCAGACAATGGGTGACGTAGATGGCAACCTGAATATATTGCAATGCAATGTGGACAAACCATCCCTGTTTTGCTTAAAGGGAGGGCAATTTTAGTAGCTTAATTCACAAAATGTTTCAATATCATTAATATATTATGGTCACAAATTGCACACCAGCTTATTTGTTGAAAATTTTTAAGTGGTAATCACAACAATGCCTATTTTGCTATTGTATTAGGAGCTGTCATACCTGTGAAACACACTTGGGGCAGATTTATTAAGGGTCGAATAGTAAATTTGAATTTGAATTCACACATTCAAACTTTAATGAGATTCATCACACCTCAACCGTGGAAACAGTCTTAATTTGAATATTCACCACCTAAAACCTGCCGAGTTCATGTACAAGTCAATGGCAGAGGTCCAGTGAGCCATTTTGAGATGTTAATAGCCTTCGTGACATTCAAATTTTTTTGATTTGTATGATTCAAATACATTTAGAATACGATTTGGATTTTTCAAGTCTGAACTATTCGATTGAATAATAGACATTCTAATTTTTTCTTAAATAACCTCTCAGTCGAGTAAAAAAAAATTCACATAAATTTGAAATTCCACCTTTGTTAAATGGGCCTCTTAAACTTAAATGCAAACATTTGCTTCATTAGTACATGTATGTTATTGAATTCTTATTCTTGCTTTAGTGACTTTTATTAGTATACTGAGCATAAGCATCATTATAGTTACTACTTGAGCAGGTAGTATTTAATAGTCACCTGTTAAAAAACGAACATCTGATTTGTTGCTATTGGTTACTTCTCCTGGGCAGACTTAGGGGCAGATTTATCAAGGGTCGAATTTCGAAGTAGAAAAAACTTTGAAATTCGACCATCGAATAGAATTCTCCGTCATTCAAATTTGAAGTTGGAGGATTTTATACATCGTACGATCGTATTCAGATCGTACTTCGAATCGAACAATTCTAACAATTTTATCGTACGATCGTACGATTTTCCTTCGAGTACAAAAAACTTAGAAATATGCTCTGGAAGGTGGAAGGCTAACATAGCACTTTGGCAGGTTGAAGTTGGTGAAGTATTGAAGTTTTTTTAGACAGTACGATTATCGAATGGTCGAATAGTCAAACGATTTTTACTTCGAATCAAAGTAAATCCGAAGTCATAGTATCCCATTCGATGGTCAAAGTATCCAAAAAATTACTTTGAATTTCGAATTTTTTTACTTCGAAAATTCCCTCTAATTCACTTCGACCCTTGATAAATCTGCCCCTTAGTGCCTCATATTACATATGGGGGATATAGTTTAAAATTCAATATATTGTTTTTTTCTTCCCTGCAATATGAGGATATCACAGCAAAAACCACAATCGCAAGTGTTTTCAAATTATATGAGGACATCACAGCAAAAAACACAATCACATATGTTTCACGTTTTCCCAAAACTTAAAATTTCAATATTTAACCATTAAAAAAAAAATCTGGAACAATAATATTAATGATATATAGTTCCTAAATGTGATTTCATATATACAGTATGTTATCTACCGTATATATGATCCATTTTATTTCAGATTTCTTGCTGTGATTCAGTATTCGATATGTGAAAGTATATTTCAGAAATGGTGTGCAGAAAAGATCAAGAGGACCTGCATGAACAAGAACAAAGGTAACCAGCAGGTGTTTTTATGGCAAGGTTTTGCAAAATAGCAACCCGAAAAATAGGACTTTTGATATTAAAAGCACAACTGCTTAAGATGGCGATAAACCCTCTGGTAGACTAACATGCAATATAATTATTATTATATTGTATATATTGCATAATATAAAAGTGTTTTCATGACTACCAAATGAACCAAACCACAATAATATATAAAAGCTACATATATGTTGTGTTTTTCATCCTTAAAGAAAAAGTCAGTTTGAATAAACAACCCCTTCTCATAATGTCTTTACAAAGGTTGGGACCATAATAAATGTAATCCTATTAGTACCTGTATTCCCAAAAGACTTCCCTGTTATATATGAGGGACATCTCTATAAGAAATAGACAAGTCTGTATTTTTGGTCTATTTTAGTTGAACAGAAGCAACAAGTTGCATTTGCTCTATGTCTCTCAAACAACATCCTTATTCATTTCCTTGCCAGATGTGGTACAATACCAGTGACAATACTAAAGAAGTTCCCCCTTGGCAGGAAATAGTCAGAACAGCTGGCCTCTTTTCAAGGATCTGTAACTCCTGTTTCCCCTGACATAACTGTGGTAATTTAGGGTGGCGGATGAGGAGGAAATCCTCTAATGTATAATTTTCACATAGATTTTTCTATTTTTTATAAATCTGTTGCATTTGATCCATTTTCCTTTTTTGGTAGCGTTAATAAGTGCTCCAGCATAGAGTAACAGTTTTATGACTATATCTTTGGAATATGAGGTCAGGCAGTAATGGTTTCTCAGAATACACATTTATCACTTTTCTCTGTGGGCTTTAGTTCAAAAGTATAGGCAACACATGCCTTTTTGCAACAGTTATATATGGGTGCACATCCCCCCACATCCTTCCAGCTGTTGGCTTACCTTGAAGACATGCAGCACTCCATTGAAAGAAAAAGCCCTTCTTTTACATTAAGAGCAACAGCAGAATTTAAAGTCTGTCCTGGATCTTTCTCAAGCTTGATAAGCATGATAAATAACCAAAAAAGGCTTGATATGTTGCTTTTGCCCTTGATGTAAAATAAAGACATTTAGGGGCAGATTTATTAAAGTTCGAGTTGTGTTTTCCATGAAAATTCAAGATTTAGGGGCACATTTACTTTGCTTGAGTGAAGGAATAGAATAAAAAAAACTTCGAATTTCGAATGTTTTTTTTGGCTACTTCGAAGTACTGTCTCTTTAAAAAAAACTTCGACCCCCCTACTTCGCCACCTAAAACCTACCGAGGTGCAATGTTAGCCTATGGGGAAGGTCCCCATAGGCTTTCCTATGTTTTTTTGGTCGTAGAAAAATCGTTCAATCGAAGGATTAAAATCATTCGAATCGTTCGATCAAACGATTTTTTGTTCGATCTAACTAATTGCGGTAAATCCTTCGACTTCGATATTCGAAGTTGAAGGATTTACATTCGGCAGTCGAATATCGAGGGTCTCTTCCTCCACAGGGCCCTGAATATCGATGGAGTGAATTTGCCCCTTGGACCTTTGATAAATAACCCCCTTAATTTCAATGGAGTGCTGTCTTAGTGGAATGTCACTTTTGGTGCCAGGTTCTTCTGATGCCTGGCAGGATGTCAGCCATAAACACAACAAATCTTTAAAGGGGCACTTTTAGTGTGACATTGATATTTGAAGAAAATTTTCATTTGTTTTTTATTTATTATTAGTTGTAGTTTTTCAGTTATATCACTTTTTGTTCAGCAGCTCTGCAGTTTGGTATATCAGCAGTTATCTGGTTGCTAAGGCTTTATTTTGTAGCTTTATTTCATAGCAACCAGGAAGTGGTTTGAATGAGAGACTGAATAAAAATAGGAGAATAAGAGAGCATCTATATATATATATATATATGAAGATAACTAATAAAAATTAACAAAAAAATTGCAGCTAGACAGAGCAATAGCTTTTTGGCTGCCCCCATTTGAATGCTGGAAAGAGGCAGAAGAGGAAGGCAAAAAATAATTAAAAAAACATAAAAAACAAATAATGAAAATTAATTGAAAAAATGCTAGGGAAAGTACATTCTGTAACATACTAAAAGTGAAAGTAAGGGTGAACCACTCCTTTAACTGGGAAATGAATACATATGAACAAAATAAGCTATTCTATGGAAATGTTCACTTGTCACAAGTCATGGCTAATAATGAGTTAAACACCCTAAATTAATAAATGTGCCTGTTTTTCTTACATGTGAATTTGATTTTTGGTTTCAAATGTACAAACAGTTAAAAACATATGTTCTGCGAAGGAGATCATTGCACACATTTTCATAATTATATCATTTGTTTCTGAGTCGGTCATAAAATGCTCTTCTGGTCAAAACCAAAGACTTTATATTTGTTTGTGAGTGTATTGACTTATAAGCAAATATGAAGATAACAAGATACATCCAGTTTATGGCACTTACGCGACTTCCTTTCTCCGGCAGACACTGGCACCCCTGACTGCAGTCTCTTCCTCCACAGGGCCCTGTATATGACTTGTCACCCTAAAACAAACACAAGACAATACTTTAATAAAAAACAATTTCCACGAAAAAAAAGATCAATCAAAAATAAACTTTTAGCATGAATATAAACTAGATTTAAAAATCTCATTAAAATATACGTTCACTTCATATAAACATTGAATTTAAAGGGAAAGCAACAAAAGTGTGTTTTAATTGACAGCAGAGAACTTTGACTGCTATGGTACATAAATAGCTTTGTAAAAGCTAAAGATCATCTAGAGTACTGTATTTGCACTGAATCAAATTGCCCTATGCATTATGTTAACCGCTTCCCAAACTTTATTTGTTTGATATTTGACTGAGTTCATATCTAATTTGTGCATCAATCATCAGCATGATCAATTCTTTACTATATTCTAAGGGGCTGATTTTTCAACATTTTCATTTTAATTTCTGTCATGATTTGATTTTTCTTTGTGCTAAAACTCAAATAATAGTTTCAAAAACTGAAATGTTTGGTATTTATTAAGCACAAAAATCTCAGTGCAAAACGTTGGCATCTAAAAGCTTGTGAGTTCATGAAGAAGCCAATGGGAGTTGTCCTAGGCAAAATTTAAACTACTTTTTTCAATTCAAGATTTTGACATTTTTCGAATTTCTTTGAGAGTTTGTAGACCCCTTGAGTATAATTTACATTTGATGCATTCAAGTTTTTCCCCTTTTTATTTTATCACGTTTTTAAATAAATAAGTAAATATTTGGGTCTGTAAAATTTCAAGTTTATTCGAATTATAATAAAATATGAATATTTCACAAATTAAGATTTTGATAAAAAGGCCTCCTAATGCCTCACTTGATATGGTCCTACTTCAATGACTTTGCTTGAGAAAGGGGTCACGCCCCGAAAAATTGCATCCGCAATAAACTAGCAAGGTTATACCTGCTAGCAGTACCCATGTTGTGCCGGTGTGTTCTGTTTCTGGTTCCTACTTCAATGACATCATTCAGAAATGAAGCTATTTCTATGTAAATATATGTATGTGTGTATTTATTTATATAGTGGTATTAGGGTAAGTAGCAATTTAAAATTTGACAATACAAAAGTACCCACAATTAGGACAAACAAGTAAGTAAATCAGTGTAAATGAACAGAGATTAAGGGGCCGATTCACCAAGGGTCAAATATCGAGGGTTAATTAACCCTCGATATTCGACTGGGAATTAAAATCCGAAGTCGAAGGATTTTAGCGCAAATAGTGCGATCGAACGATCGAAGGATTATTCCTTCGATCGAACGATAAAATCCTTTGAATCGAACGATTCGAAGGATTTTAATCCAACGATCAAAGGAATATCCTTCGATCAAAAAAACTTAGGAAAGCCTATGGGGACCTTCCCCATAGGCTAACATTGAGTTCGGTAGCTTTTAGATGGCGAACTAGGGGGTTCGAAGTTTTTTCTTAAAGAGACAGTACTTCAACTATCGAATGGTCGAATAGTCGAACGATTTTTAGTTCGACTCCTTCGATTCGAAGTCGAAGGTCGAAGTAGCCCATTCGATGGTCGAAGTAGCCCAGAAAACACTTCGAAATTCGAAGTTTTTTTACTTCGAATCCTTCACTCGAAGTTAGTGACTCGGCCCCTAAGTGCCAGAGAAAGAAAGTGACCCCTGCCATGTAGAACCTGTATATCAAAACCCTGCCTACTGGCTGCTTGGTCAGTACCACTGCTGGCTTCTTGTAAGGGTAGTGGCAGACGGGGAGAATAGTCACCCAGTGACAAGTCTTCTCTTCTTCGGGCAACTAATCCCCCCGAATTGCCTTCCCGCTGGCAAGAATACGAATTGCCGGCGGGATGGCATACGAATCGCCTCGGATTTCCAAAGTCGCCCGAAGTTTCCACGTAAGGAGATGGGAGGTAGTGGCAATAGAGTCTGTTTACCAACAACTTAATTATATATGCAGATTTACTGGTTTCCCAGTTAAATATAGATAGGATTTAAGAGGATTAACAGTGAGAAAATAAATGTGCACATTAACATCTGGAGAAACCCAACGTTTGCTTAGATTTTGTCTCAACGATAACAGGCAAACAAAATAAAAAAGAATTATACGGGCGATTTTTTTTACAAGCAGTTTACAAATCATTTTCAGAAACTAACCATACAAAATCTTTTATTCATACAAAATCTTTTTCTGCTGCATAATAGTAATGCTGCTGGTCTCCGCTCGGGTTTTTTATGTTTATTTATTATTACATTTTCCTGAAAATTTGGTTTGTGGGAAAATCAGATTTTCCAAATATTTGGGGATTTTTCATCCGATTTTCACGAATTTTACGATTTTTTGAGGAATTTTCACTGAAAACTTCAGGGTATTGCACGAAACCCAGCGGACATCAAAAAATCATTGGGACTTCTCCCATTGACTTATATGCAACCTCGACAGGTCGGAGATGCCGGATTTTCAGATTCAGACTTTTCCATACTCAGGGTTTAATAAATTCAGAAAAATGTGTGATTACTGATTTTATTGAAAACCCCCACACATTTTTCGTAATTTATGCATTCAGAGTTTAGTAAATAACCCCCTAAGGGAGAGCTTTACTAAAATTCAGATTTTTTTTTCACGAATCATAATTTAATTGTACATTACAAGTAGTGAATTTTCTGGAATATTTGGACATAGTAATTTAGATGTAGCAGTTTGTGGTTTGGGGAATAACCCAGGAATGCTCTTATCACTGCACAAACAATCACTAAGCAGAGATATAAACATATAAATATTTAACTTCCTGGACCTAATCTGAATCATGTCAGCAGACACCCCTCTTAAATTCTTTTGGTTTTGATCAAGTCTATTATTTATTTTGAGAAAGTTCCCTTTTGGGAAGTTGGAAATAAACAGCAGTGATAAACACCTGTTTAAAAAACTGAAATGGAAATAACATTCATCCTGATAGAGGAAGTGATATTTTTCTCATAACTAGAAAAATCAGGTATTTAGTGGACAGTGGAAACAAAGTCTGATGGGACCAGGACATACTTATTTGTTCTGAATAGGCAATCCCTGGGCAGAATCGTCAATTAAAGGGGTTGTTCACCTTTGAGTTAACTTTTAATATGATGTAGACAGAGAGTGATATTCTGAGACAATTTGCAATTGGTTTTCATTTTCTATTATACCTGAATAGAAAGATGAGTAATAAAAAGTAGCAATAACAATAAATGTGTAGCCTTGCATTTGTTTTTAAGAGTCAGTGACCCCCACTTGAAAGCTGGAAAGATTCCAAAGAAGAAGCAAATAATTAAAAAACTATCAAAAATAAATAATGAAGACCAATTGAAAAGTTGTTTAGAATTCTATAACATATATGAAAAGGTAACATAAAGATGAACCACTTCTTTACAAACGTCAGAAGTGGAAGGGAACAGTAGCCTGACATGCCTATTAATTATTATTATTATTTATACTTGCCAATCTGATCATTCAGACTTTAGGATCTTTTTTGTAACTAGTGCAATTTGCTTGTTTTCATTCATGGCTAGATTCTTCTCAATGGACTGAACAAATGGGTTTAACTGCAACTAAGCTGATCATACATTTCCAAAATGACTGTATTGACAAGCAGAAATTGGCCACTGGTTATGTTTGAAGTGAATCTCTTTGAATTGCTAAATTCTACAGACTGCTTAATTTAAGCCATATACAGTATCAAGTATGTCATTAGAGGAATCCCATTAGATTTGGGAAGACTGTATTTCAGTTCATATTAACACAGAACTATACATGGACCTATGACGTCATGCTGGTGCCAAAATTCACTGGTGGGGTGGGTATTTAACTGGTTACACTGTAGATGCACGCACAAAAATAAATGCATATTTACACTGAGTGTGCAGATCCCTTATACTTACATATTTATTTATTTATGTGTGTGTGTGCATTTTACTGCTTGAGCGAGACTCTCTAGGGAGCCTGCAGATTTCCAGCTCCTAATCTTTTTCCAAATAGCTAAAATTAATTCTGCATTGTCTGTGCTAAACTGGGCTTCAGCTTTTTCTGGCATAAGAGTAGATCACTGATAATGTTCAGCTGCTAACAATACACAAAGAAACCTCAAATAATGGGGTACATTATAAAACTGCAGTCATTAAAATCACGGTAAGGCCCAGTCATTAAAGGTCAAATATCAAATTCATGTGAATTTTTTAAAATTTGAATATACTCACAATTTCGACTGGGAGGTTATTTAAGAAAAAATGTGAATGTCTAATATTTGATCAAATGGTTCTGATCTGAAAATTCGTATTCAATTCGCACAAATCGAGTTTTTCCTGAAAAAAAACCTTGAATGTCAGGAAGACTAATAACGTCTCCAAAAGGGTCAACGGACCTCTGCCATTGACATATACATGAACTCAGCAGGTTTTAGGTGGTGAATATTCTAATTAGGAATCTTTCCATGGTCGTGGTGTGATAAATCTCACATTTTAATTTGCATTCAAATAGGGAGACTAAAATTTGAATGTGTGAATTTTGAAACTAGAAGATTCAAATTCTAATTTACTATTCAACCCTTGATAAATCTGCCCCTAAATATAGTATAAAATTTATAAAAAAATGTTTGCATTTAATACAAATTCACCCTTAACACTATGAACCAATTTTTGTAGTGTTAAGGGTAATACAAACTGCAACACTTGCATTAGTTTTGTATGAAGTCGACACACTGGCATTTTAACCAAGAGGCATACATAATTTGCAACAATGATTACTTTTGTTGGATTCTTTATGTGCACGTAGCTCGCCTACTGATACATCTGTCTCCTTCACATTTAACCATGGCCCCATGGAATTATGGGGCTGTGTAACCTTCAGTGAGCTATATTCTGACAAGCAAATACATGGTACAATCCCCAGCTATAATAAAGCCCCAAAGACATAGGAGCAGATGTATCAGAATTAGAATTTTGTTGTTTTTTTTTAACTCAAAAAACTCAAAAGGGTCACAATCACGAATGTACTCTTATTTATGAAAAAAATCCCAATTCAATCTAAACTTGAGCTAAATCACATTCTACATTTAATACTTAATAAGTCTGAAAAATTTCAAATTGATCTCAGAGAAAACTCTAATTAAAAACTGAAGCTTGAAATTTGTAAAAAAACTAATTTGAAGGTTGATAGATCTTCCCCCATAGTAATTGGAACTGGTAATAGCAACATGTTACAAATCTCAGATGATGTGGCAAATTTTATAGGAACCCCCCCAAGAATTTCTAGAAAAAAAATAATTCAGTGATATAATTCAGTGATATAATGATATAACTTGATTACTGTCATACTGTCAACATGCCAAATAGTTAACACTCTCAATATTAATGTTATTACAATATATCATAATAATGGACAGTTGTAATGTATATTAGTGATGGGCGAATATATTTGCGAGGCATAGATTTGCAGCGAATTTCAGTGTTTCGCCACCTGCGAATGTTTTCACAAAACTGCGACAAAAATTCGGCAAAATTTGCGCACGCATTACAAAATTATTTTGATGCCCGTTGACTTTAATGTATTTGGACAAAATAGTCGTGCGTATAAAAATTGTTGTCCGCATCAAAATTGTCGCAATCAAAATAATTATGACGCCTATTAACTTCAATGAGTTTCATGAATTTTTCACCGTTTTGCAAATTTTCCGGTGAAACAGGACAGATGCGGCCATCACTAATGTATATATATTATTATTGGGACCCCAACACTACTCAATGATGGAAATCTCTGTCTTCTTACATAAAGACATTTATCTAAAATAACCAAAAGTGTAAACCTTATTCATTCTGGGATTTTCTCATCCATATACATCTACTTTTGCACCAGAGTCTGCAGTTTTGGAGCAAGAAGCAATTTTTCTGACATGGAAGGAAAGAAATTGCTCTGCATTATCTCAGCTGTAGTCCATTCTGTCTACATCCAACAGAAGTTCTTTATTTTTCTCAAAACTTCTCTTGTTTCACATGGACTGGAATGAAGCTTCACAAAACATCAAAAGTATGCGAAAAGTTATTTAAGACATGGGAAAATTAAGTTTTCTTCCAGTGGAGAAAAATCAGTCAATGTTACAGTATTTTTAAACAGCACATCCTTGTATGAAATGAGATTGATGATAAATAACTCACTTTGATAGTGAATGACCCAATTGTAATGAGTCTGAGTTATGTGGCTCTCTAATACAAAGTCAAAAGTCGGAGAATGGCCAACAACCAAAGTACCCTTGTGACTAAATGGGCTTAAGTTCTTGTCTGACCATTATTTGTTTCATTATTAATTAATTTGGGCGTCGATTTTTTTGAAAAAAACACACACAAAATAATGGAACAAGCCATGGATCAGAAAAGCGGCCACCCAACCCCTTCAGATATAGAGACAGCCCCATCATATGCATTTCTTTCTTCATTTTCTGTAGCATAAAATACATCTGCTCTTATGTCTGAGTATTTAATTGGGCTGATAACTGCAGTGCTGGGAACCAAATGGTTTTTAAACATATGACCCATCTGCTCAGATGTATATTTGCCAAACTCTTCTCAGTTTTCACGCATTTGTTTCAGCTGCTTATGGTAATAAATACATTTGTAAGCAGTTTAAGAAGTGACGGTATAGATCTCCCTCTGAAATCTGCTTGAATAAATAAGTGCAATAAATAAAAATTCGAAGCTGGCTATTTCACATTCAGTCTCAAAAACATTAAATAAACACTGAAACATGGAAGTTTGTTTTTCTTTTCTTTTACTTTTAGAACGGCTTTAAAATTGGTGGCAACAGGAAACCTTAGAAATATGAACCAGGCGCCTAGCTGTGTGACTGTATATAAATACTGTAAGACATTGAAAGAAGAAACTCTAACATACGTTTTCCCAGGAATCCAAAAGATTGCTGAATTTTGGTAGTTCATCTACTGTAACTAATTAAATTAACTTTCAGGAAGAAATGTACTAACTAACATTTAAAACCAGCTTAAAATAAAGCACTGTAAAGCAAGCTAATAGCTGATTTGACAGATGTTTAGTAAAATGCCCTTTCAGACCCAACGTGACCCACAAGAAATGAGACCAGCACCCAGTCTGAACCTGCATTATTTTTGACACAGGGAGCAACACTTAACAAATGATCATATGTTTTCAAAACAAGTTTAAAGACATTGCTGCAGTTGCAACATCTCCCTCTTAGCATGTTATAGTCCATTGGATACCCAGACCTAACATGCCTATCTTAGCAAACATTAACAGCCCTTTCGAAACTGGGTATAGTGTTATAGGGTCTGTAAACGTATGGCTATAAACATTTTACATTGCCTTTACAGAAAATATCATAACCAGAACAAAACATACATAGACGCCCCTCACTCCTCTCCTCAGCCTAAGTGTTTCCACGGGCAAATGCCCCTAACGTTTTACTTACCCCTCTGTGCAGATTCAGGCATTGGAGTTCACAGGGGCCATTTTCTTCTCTTCAGAAATCTACAGAATGAGACTGACGTGGTGGCGCATGGGCAGTTGGAGCAATTTTCTGTTTCGTGACAACTGCACATGCACAGAAACAAAAATTGCAGAATCGCCGGTTTCATTCTGAAGATTACCAAAGCAGCTGAAGGTGGCGCCTGTGAACGCTGATGCCTGGATCTGCACCGAGGGGTAAGTAAAACATTAGGGATATTTGCCCGGGGTAACACTTAGGCTGGGGGGGAGGAGGGTCTATGTAGGGTAGGGGGCTAGGGTTTTTTTAACTTCAGGGAATAGTGATGAATGCAGGCCACAATGCAGGCCATTGGCAGTTGGTAAGAACAGGGCTGCCTGCGCCCATTAGCTTTATACTATACTATATAAGGTGCAGAGCGCAACCAGACCCAGTGCAGAACTCCTAGATGCATACTTGTTCCAGGTCTTGGTAAATGACCCCCTTATATGTTTACCTATTTTCCTTACCTATTATAAAGAAACAAAGATTTATTAATCTATAATCTACAGATCAGCAAATTCCCTATGGGGCAGACTGTAATTTACAGGTATATCATTATAAACGGTGTATTTCTACGTCAGAACACAACGTTTATATCTTAAAACGACAGCAGTTGTTACTGCCGTGCTCTCCTTGAATCTTCTCCTCCAGGCTCTCCACCTCACATCTGACTTCCCCTGCTTCCTTATATCAAACGGTGCACACACTTGCTCCTCCTTCTTCTCTGTCTTTCCTTCCCTCCTAGCTCCTCTCAGGTCTTGCACCCTCTGCTGATGCTCCCTCAGACTTGCCCTCCTTCTTCTGCTCCCCCCCCCTCCATCTCAGGTCACACTTCCTCTACCGCAAATACTTCGATAGAACGATCGAAGGAAAAATGATTCGACCAAATGATTAAATCCTTCAAATCGAACGATTCAATTTTCCTTCGATCAAAAAAATCTTAGAAAGCTTATGGGGAAGGTCCCCATAGGCTAACATTCGTGCTCGGTAGGTTTAAAGTGCCGAAGTAGGTAGTCAAAGTTTTTTTTAAAGAGACAGTACTTCAACTATCGAATGGTGGAATCCTTCACTCGAGCTTAGTAAATGTGCCCCTCAGAGTCTCTCATCCATCCCCCCATTTCCACCCCAGGTCTTGCTCCTGTGTCTCTCCCTCTTCCACGCTCCCTCTGTCCATCCCACCCTCCATCACTCTCTGGTTTTGTTTCACCAACCTTCATCTATCAATCTAGTGGCTTACAATGTGTCTCGCTCACTCTGTCCCGCCAGCCCAGGTCCCTCTCTAGTCTTGTGCCCTCTGCCTCTCCTATTCACACATTCAACATCAATTGCCTGTCTGTATTGCTCACACTGCCGCTTCAACCCTCTGCCCCTCCTACTCTCCGTTCTTCTCTGGTGTTGCTCCCGTGCATGTGCACTTTCCACCCTCAGCAATATAGTATATATGGTCAGGATGCCACAGAAGTCACAAGGACAAAAATGCAGCTACAACACACGTGCAGAAGTTCTACAGGCAGACATACACTGCATATTCAAAAGCACAGAGGAATGAAACACATAGAAACCCTGTAGATTATAATGAATAATGAACCCCCTACCAAAATGTATATGGTCACATAATTTCTCAGTGACTTGTAATATCTTTATAAATTACGGTAGGGTGTACATTATCCACTATATTAATGACCATGTCATGTTGATTTTTGCTGTGTTGTATGTTTAACAAAATGAAGTATCACAGCAGTGCTAACTTACTGTATAAGCAATATGCAGAGAAGTTATGTGGTGTACATCTAATATGTCCTAGTAATACTTTACTGTTTTACAGACAATAGCTGATTGAAAGCTATTAACTGTAAAATAAATATATTTTCATCTTCATACAAAAGTACAAACACACCCTGTCTATTGTTTGTTACAGACTGTACTAAATATCTCCTTGTTCTTGCTGAATTAACACTAGACCATTTATACTGTATTTTAATAATTTGATGAAAGCTTTGAATCATTGCCACGTTCCTTGTCTTCCTGAAGGTAACATACCCACAGGATACAGACCCATTAAAAGCATCTCATCTGGAAATAAAGTACAAAGGAATCATTAAATAATGACTAAGACATGCCAGCCATTACTGTACATCAGTATAAAGTACTAAAAATGTTTCCATTTACAAAACAGTAATACACTTGAGGTAGGGCTGATTTATCAAAAGTCGAATGTTAGAGTTATCTTTACCTCAAATGAACTTGAATGACCTCGAAACTCAAATGGTATCTTATTAAGAAAAAACTCAAATGTCTAAAATTCGAACGAATGTTAGCAACCCGAAAACTTGAATTGAATCTAATTTGAATGCAACTCGAATCGAGTTTTTCTCCAAAAAAAACTTGATTGTCAGAAAGACTATTAACTTCTTCAAATAGGTCAGCAGACCTCTGCCATTGACTTCTACGTGAACTCTGAAGGTTTTAGGTGGCGACCCATCGAATTTAAAGGGATCCTGTCATCAGAAAACATGTTTTTTTCAAAACACATCAGTTAATAGTGCTACTCCAGCAGAATTCTGCACTGAATCCATTTCTCAAAAGAGCAAACAGATTTTTTAATATTCAATTTTGAAATCTGACATGGGGCTAGACATTTTGTCAATTTCCCAGCTGCCCCTGGTCATGTGACTTGTGCCTGCACTTTAGAAGAGAAATGCTTTCTGACAGGCTGCTTCTTTTCCTTCTCAATGTAACTGAATGTGTCTCAGTGGGACATGGGTTTTTACTATTGAGTGTTGTTCTTAGATCTACCAGGCAGCTGTTATCTTGTGTTAGGAAGCTGTTATCTAGTTACCTTCCCATTGTTCTTTTGTTTGGCTGCTGGGGGGGAAAGGGAGGGGGTGATATAACTCTAATTTGCAGTACAGCAGTAAAGAGTGACTGAAGTTTATCAAAACACAAGTCACATGACTGTGGGCACCTGGGAAATTGACAAAATGTCTAGCCCCATGTCAGATTTCAAAATTGAATATAAAAAAATCTGTTTGCTCTTTTGAGAAATGGATTTCAGTGCAGAATTCTGCTGGAGCAGCACTATTAACTGATTCATTTTGAAAAAATATTTTTTTCCCATGACAGTATGCCTTTAAGTTACTTTCAGGGTAGGATTGGATTGCGAATTCAAATTGGTGCTTTTAAACTTAAAATTGTGAGTTTCGACCAAAAAACTCGAAATTTGAATTTACCATTTGAATCTTAGTAAATCTGCCCCTTAAACTGTCTCTACAGGAAGAATCTATAGCTTGGTACAGTAGGTCTCTCTAATGTGAATATTTGATCAACTTTTCATAATGAGATTTCAAACAAGACAGCACTGTTTTCAGTTGAAATTGTGATTGTGCTTGTTTCTGTGAGACAGCTGTCAAAACAGGATGCTAAAATCTCAGCATAGTGTTCTGCTTTAAATACCATTTGGGATTTTTGCACTTACTAAATGAAATAAAGAAACTGATTTTGGACCCATCTGATACTCATCAGCAAGGCAAATAGTTTGTACTTGCAACCTCACCACGGCCCTTATGTAATGTCATCGCTGGGGCAGCACAGGCCTATAAATAGAGGGGAGGAGGTGGGTATGGGCAGGCTAGTGTTGGGTGCAGTCTAAGTAAAATTCGACCCAACCATCACTACTGAGATTTCATAGGACTAATAATGTGCCATCAATGAATATCATTCATATATCAAATATCATGACCGACAGTGAGACTCTCCTTTCTATTGGTTTGTTAAGACAGTCTATAATGTATCCATAATGATAATGAAGATTATTGGTGATAAGACATTGCACTCTAGCATTTTCTTTATTTAATAGGTTCAGACAGGGTCACCATGCATATTACTATAGGTCCTAATTGTATATGTCCATGGGACATCTCTGGGAGTTCTATAGTACTGAGGAGCAGAAACCCAGGTAATCAATCAAATACCATTTGTTCTATCCATTCCTGCCAGGTATGCTTGCTCATCATTGAAAGGTTGTAATGCATGTACAAAATGAATTATCCTGGTGTTATCCCATTCCAGTGGGAATATTTAATTTGCTGGAACGTTAGCAGTAAGCAAGTCATTTAAATGAAAACCCCAGTTGAATGAAGAGATCATTTTAAAAGACTCACTGACTGATCTCATTGAATTACAACATCAGCCTCCTGCTGTATTTGATCAGACTCTTCTCAAAATGGTTAATACTACTTAGTCTGCTTATGTTCTCACATTGTGTCACGGAAACAAAACATCTATAACTCACTCTGAACGGTTTCCGGATTCTCATGCTTTTATCAATTTAGTAAGCTCCCAGTCTGCATTTCATTTAAGCCAAATTCTGTTCAAGTAATGTTAAGCAGAAGTTAGCTATTTGTAAGGTTAAAGATTATTCATGTATATAAATGGTTTACGTTTTTTGAAAAAAGACATCCTAATAATTATTTTTTTACATTCCACAGAAGATATTATGAAAGGATAGAAATCTTACATTTTTGGTTCTCTCTTAAAATATTATGTATTGCATTGCCTATCTTTACTACTGCATTCAAGTTTTCCTTGTATAACCCATCTCCTGTTCACTGATATCAATGTTTTCCTTTTTGTCTGTAAATTAAACAAACCAACAACATTGTGACGTACACTGGCGATTTTCAACAAAGCAGATACCATAACAGTATTCAAAACAATGGAAAACGATAGAAAGGCATTGTTAATATTTAATATGTTAAGATTTTACTTGTATTTTTTTAAAACTTTAACAGGATTTATCTCCATGTGTTTTATCATTTACCCTAAATGTTATAGATTCCATATTCGTTACATAAACTACAATTTATGTACAGCGATTTAATGATAAACACATTATTGACAAGTAAAAGTACATGTTCATTTCACTACTCTTTGCATTTCCTTCTAATGTGCAGGGGTGCTGCGCCAATGGGGTGAGTTTAGAAACTCGTCTCAGGCAATTGCACCCCCAAAGTTAGCAGGGGCAGCAAAATCCTGCTCCTGGTGAATTTCAGTTTTTCAAACCAGAAATGTGGCTCTTCTAGTGCAACTGTACTCTCAGCACTTGCAATGCGGAGCCCACATGGACCCCCAATTGTGACTCCCCTGGACCCCCCCTGAAAATGTGAGCATGTGAAAGGGGGGGGCAGCAGCAGGAAAGAGTCCTCAGGAGGCAGAGGGGTCAGGATCACCCCTGCTAATGTGTAAGAGTGTTATACTTGTATCTTCATTATTCTCTAGTCCGAGAAAGTTTTTAAAAAAGCTACTTTCTACATACTTAAAGATAATGGCAATTTAGGGAATGTGTTAGTTGTCACCAAAAATATGTTATGACACAACTTTATACCAGTAAATGAACACATATTCAAGTGACAGTCACACAGGTGTGCCACACTTAAAGGGGTTAAACTTAAACTTTTAGTATATTATAGAATGACAAATTCTAAACATCTTTTCAACGGGTCTACATTATTTATTTCTTATAGTTTTTTAAATTATTTTCCTTTGTCTTCTGACTCTTTCCAGCTTTCAAATGGGGGTCACTAGGGCCATCTTCAGCACTTCGGTAATCTTCAGTAAGTAAGCGCTGTATCAGTGCATGCGCAGATGGAGCATTTTCCCGGTTCGTTACAACTGTACATGCTCCAAATGTGACAAAAAATACCGAAGCGCTGGAAGAAGACCCGAAAATGATCGATGCTCCGTGAGATCTGCTGCGCTGACTCTGCAACAAGGGGTAATTACAGGCTTAGGGGCATTTACTTGTGTTAACACATGTGCAGGGGGAGCAGGGAGGGGGGACTATGGAGGGTAGGGGGTAGGGGGTTTTATTAGCAAGGGGGTTTAGTTCTCTTATGAGTTAGTTCTAATTGTCCAATTATTATGCCCATAATAAGGTCTTAATCTTTCAGTGATTCTTTAGCATATCAAAAGCAACTGCAAAATTACCTGTGCAATAAAATATGGCAAAGACACTTTGATATTTTAATAAATGATGCCACTTGACTGTGCACACTTCAGCTACTTTGTCTAAACCAGTGTCACCAAACAGCACCCTTAGAATACGAAACCCATGAAAATGCATGTCACTGGGAAAGTTACTTATGAGGTTTTTTCAAAACTTTGTCATAAAGTAAAGCCCACATTCATATATTTTCCTGGTATTTCTATCTCATAGCTGCTTTCTCACAAAAAGAAGCCCTGTTCACTACTAAAATTTTGAGAGCCGTGTGACCTTTACTATAATGAAGCATATCTCTGTTGGATTTATTACTACCATATCACTTTATTTTCAACCCCATGAAAACTATGACCCTAGTAAGCAATTGACAGGATTATTTTGTTCTACCATTTGTTTGTTTACATTTGTGCTTTATCAACATTTTCTGAGTGGCTAATTTAAAAGGACTACAGACAAATTTAATTAGAAGAAAAAACTTTTCTTCTAATTCAATTACCGATTTTATTTGAGATTCCATAAGATAAGGCATAACATAAGTTATTCTCATCCAATTAATGCTGACCTTTTATTGGAAGTACGGCCACAAAAATAATTCCAATGCCAGTATGGGAAGCCAGGGCCCAAGGTGGACTTTAAAAGAAAATAAATAAATATATGTATAGTTTCTCCCAACCAGAGTGCAGACTCCATTAGCCTGCGGCTATGGTAGCGGAAGTGGAGGAAACAATTTTAGGGTGGCAGGTGCCCTTTAAGAACAAAGAACAACTGGTGCCCATTACTGTGTGAGTAAAGTCATGTGACAGAGCGAGGGTTGGAATACGTGAATGCCTGTATTTTCTCAGTGAGAGTTAGAAGGACTTAACTTAAAGTGTTAAACATTATTTGTCAGAATATCACTTTAAGGGACAATACAAATTCAGTCCTATTTTACTTCATTCCCTTAATCGACAGTAAGAACGTGGAATGGGGCTACAATAGTAAGTTGAAATGCGAACATGTAAAAGTCAAAGCGCTGCAAAACCAACTTAATCACATGCTACTTTTCCATTAGCTCTTCAAGCTCATGCTCCCCTAGGCAATGTTACAGGTTTTGATTAGCCATTCACATAGTTTTCTTCTCAGGCACTGGGTTAATAAAGTTAAGGTTTCAAAGATCCCCAATGACTGCAAGCACACTAGTATCTGCAATTAACGTTTGCTGCATTTTCACATACACTATAATAAGTGGACCAGCGTTCTTAAACTTTCATACATCAACAGATTTCAAGAAACAGCTGATGAACTATTATTCTGGAAAATAATATGATATTTGTGAATCCTTACTAATTTTGTTCTTTTTCAAGTTCATTTTACAGTGTATGCAAATTAATAATATGCAGGCATTTATTATTACCCACAGGAACTTTACTAAATGGTTATGCAACATAAATAATTAACAAGGACAAAAACCATACTGTTAACATAATGGGTCCAAAGAACAATTTAAAGTGGACCTGTCACCCAGACATAAAAAGATGTATAATAAAAGTCCTTTTCAAATTAGAGATTAAATCCAAACTCTATTTTTTATTAAACCATTCATAGCTGTTGTAAACTCATTTAAAATTTGCAGCTGACAATCAAATATTGTCTGCCCCTCCTCTATGACTTAGGCATAGAGGCGGGGCAGTCAGTTACTTTCACCCTCCATTCAGTACTTCCTAGATGTCACTGCTCTCCCCACATTCATTCATTCTCTCTAACATTTAATTGTGTAACCAGTGCATGGGGATAGACATCAGGTCCCCCATTCTGGTGCACACACAAAATTCTGAGATGATGCAAGGCTTTTCTTAATAACAGTGTCCACAAAATGGCTCCGGTCTGCTTGTTATAATTATGAATTCCCAGACTGAAGGAAACAGTGTAATTGAAGTTCATTTTGCTTGACTAATGTGATAAAATAGGATTTGAAATAATTTTTATATGTGACAGGTCCCCTTTAAAAAAATATATGATAAATTCTGTTACAAAATTAACTGAAGATAATACAGCAACATTCCAAAGAGGTTAATAATAGTTGTTGAGAAATGGAACATACAGTTAGAGAGATTCTTCCCATTTTAAGTCAGCTAGAGCCCTTTTTACTTGGGCTTCAGCAAGTGTTGTCATTTGGTCTGGCTGGTGAGAAATATACATTATATAATACCTAGCTTAGGCTTAAACTATCTCATACATTTTGAAGAGGTTCTGGGAATTATCATAATCAAGTAATCAAGTAATTAAAAAATCTAAACATCGATAAAAAAAATATTGCTCCAATATTTGTATTCCTTAAAGTGCTATAGAGGAAGCAGACACTGTGGTGTGGGCCCCCCTGTTGCTCGGGCCCATGAGGTCTGCTTCCTCACAGTTTTTCTTTTTCACGGTTTTAGAGGCCCAAAGCAAGAGCCGAAAAGTCAGTGGGGCTCATTTATCAACACTGTGCAAATTTGCCCATGGTCAGTTACCCATTGCACCGAATGAGTGATTATCTTTTTAAAGTCAGCTGCAAGTAGAACAATGACTGCAGTTATTTTATTGGTTGCCATGGGTTACTGCCCATGGGCAAATTTGCCCAGTTTGAGAAATGACCCCCAGTGAATTTTTATGTTTTCAAACACAGATCACCTTTATTGTTTGTAATATACTTTTTGGTTCTTAGCACCCAGCTTTATATATATATATATATATATATATATATATATATATATATATATACACATATATACTTTAGAGATATTGATATACTGAGATGGTTCAGAGGGTTCCATCCCTGTGTCACTTCCTTGAGAATTTGGACAAATAACTTTTATCCTCAACAACAAACTTAGACTGTAAGCTCTGCAGGGCAAGAAATCAGCGTAAAGTTAGTCACATTATATAAGGATAGAAATATTAGTCAGTTGATATGACTCTTTTAACTCTACAACCCTGTTGATGACATTTTGATGCACTCAAATAACTTTGTGTGTCAATTTACTTTTGGAAGTATATTTTAGTTGAAGGAACAACAGGCTTTTGCAGATATTTCCCACACAAGAACCATCTGGCCCATATGTTTTACCCTGTGTTTTCCAGGCAATCCTCTAGACACCCACTAGCCAAGGGTGTAACATATAATCATCTCACATCAGGGAAAAAGTTATTAAAAGATATTAAAATCTGTTTGGGAAAAATATGTTGCTTGAAATGTCTACTAGGTTAGGGATACTTATAATTAAGCTTGTCTGGTTTTTAATTATTATATTCATGGATTTCCCAATTTCTTATTACTAGAGCCATAATAGGTTAGTAACTACACTGGAATGGATGGAAAAATGTCAACAGCTAGTGGGAATAATATGCCTATTGCATTACATTTCAATATTTAATTTCTTCCTTGCATCAATGTACCCTTATCTATATGTATCTGTTCTAGGAAAGTCATTGTAGGAAATATGCTTATGTTACCAAAAGAAACCCTTCTCTTAAAGGACAGGTGCGAGGATGAGTGAAATTAGCAAACTTAGTGCAGAATATTTCCATATTTCATATTCATATTTTCCTTATGTATTCACATCTGCATACATGTTACTTTAAGTTATATATACTACATAATGTTATACTGCACTTGAAACATTTTGAGAATTGTGTCCAGACAGTATTAAGTCTTAAGTGGATTTGCCTTAAACATATGTAGTTGTAAATTAAATTGGAAGGGTGGATTCATTCTAATGATTGAACAACATATCTTAAAAATAATACCATTTAAGACTTACATTTTGCTTGTCTCAACTGAATAAAGCTATGCTGTACTTTTCCTTTCTATTATTAGTTTTGGAGCTATTCTGCCTTAAAATAATCTAGAAAGTGTGCATATACTTACAGCATGGGCATTTCCAGCAAAAAGTGTCACCAGTACAACGAACATCACGTACCTAGACATTGCAAGAGAGTACACGTTAAAGTATCTTACACACATCCGGTTTCTTCTCATAGCAAAAGCTATTTACTGTCATACTACAATTACTTTGTGTCTTTAAGTATAATTTATGGTGGTGCTTGACATTTTGTGAATTGTTTTTTCAATTTACAATATTTCTGCATAAATATGATTTTATATGTGATCTATGTTGACGCAAGTCCTGAAATAGGAGCCAAATTAACCAGAAGGAATGCTGTGAAATACACACTTTATGCATATGGCCCTAGTTGTATTCCTAACAATACCAAACATTCAAAAGGAAACTTAATGAAAAAGAATCTATGGAGAAATAGAATTAGCATTATTTTTAATTCATTTTTACTATAGTGTCTAATCACTAATGCAATATGATTTATGGTCAATTTTAAGGTATTGGCACACTAAAAATTAATAGCTTTCTGAGGGATGGACTGAATGGGGTAAATTTATCAAAGAGTGAAGTTCCGCCACTAGAGTGAAATGCCGCAGCTCTCAATTAATTTCTATGGGATTTTGAAAGGCATATTTATCAATGGGTGAAAGTGAAAGTTCACCCTTTGATAAATACGCCTTTAAAAGTCTCATAGAAATGAATGGAGAGTGACGGAATTTCACTGTAGTGGTGGAACTTCACTATTAACTTCACTCTTTGATAAATATACCCCAATGTTTGTCATTGCTCCCCCTCATCTGAACAGCAATCACTTGCAATTGACAGTGTAATCACATGCTCAGAATAATCTGCATTTCTTATCGACACACATGTGCATCTATAATTGCAAGTTATTGCCATTTTAATAAATACAATGAAATGTCAAAAGTTTTACTCCCTGTCCTTGGATTTACTAATCACCATGTGACATAATGCCTGATATTTTTATGTGTGCCAGTGCCCCCAAAAATGTAAATGATTTTTACTGGATAATAATCAAGAATAAAATGTACTCCTCTTTTGCTATTTTCCTAATAAATAATAGAAGAATGAAGGTCAGAAATGATCACCTAAGGCCTAATATGCTCATATTTTACAACAGGGGGTACATTAGTTATAATAATGTACAGGTTTCAGTGAGTCGTGTGACAGAACGACTGAGCACCAATTTTAACTGATGACATCACTAAGCTCTATTTACAGGATATTCATGGCGTGACAGATTTTAAGACATGTAAGGTTGTCAACACAAGATGCATATTATTTTTAATAATGTCCCTTGATAATTCTACATTTTCAAAAGTAAAACTGATTAAGACATAGTGATGAGCAAATCTGGGCCGTTTCACCAACAAATTGGCAAAACTAACGAAAAAATTTAGAATTTTTTTTGTAATTCATTGAGAACATTTTGTTGTGCGATACATTATTTTTGACACTCATCATTTTGTAGTAAACTACATTAGAGTCTATGGATATTTTTTTGGTGGCACCTTGTTTCTGCTTTAGGGCTACCAATAAAAATTGAAATCACATGCATTTTTCGCTCAGTATACCACTACACACATGCCCTACATTGTTAGAGGGCCTCATTTTTCCCTGGTTTCTTATAGTTTATTCAGGAGCAGTGACCAGCTCCATGTTGTTGTTCCCACCCTACCCAGCTATAGTCAGGTGATCCCACTGGTGTCTAATAAAAGGGCAACCAAGTTTGGGAGTTTTACTTTGCAAGCAGCAAGTAAGTTGCAGGTAAAATGTATAATGAAGCAATTTATATCTTAATGAATCAGATTCAAGTTGAGTGTAGGACTGGCCAGATATGGGATAACTTAGTTGTCCAGCGTAAATATATTGCAATATAAGGACAAACAATCCCTGTTTTGTTTAAAGGGTAAGGCATTTTTAGTAGCTTAAGGTACAAAATGTCTCAATGTCCTAAATATATTGATATATTGTTTGCCTTTGGATATTTTGCTTCTAGATACTGTATCAAAGGGAACCCAGAATGTTGTTAAATATAAATTTAATGTGGGTGCACAATAAGCCGTACTGGCACACAGACAATATTACAAGGTGCTTTATAGTTAAACCTTTGGTATCAGATTATAGGTGCATTGTAGGAATGCAATAGTCCCTTACTTACCAAGTGACTGAATGATGTTTGAGTAGAAAATGGTTATGCTCTTTGCTGCTTGTGGCACATCTTTTGGTGCTTTGAGTTCTTGTCATGCTTGCAACTCTGTTCTTCTTGGCATGTAATCAATCTATTCAGGAGAAAGTTGCAGACAACAATAAACAAATGTTCTTCAAAATGTCTTGTTTGACAAGAAAACATTAATACCAAAGCACGCAAAAACAACTGGTTAATACTAGATAACACTCTGTAGTAGGCACAACAGAAATGATGATCCAGTTTCAGAAATAGCTGAGTTTACAGCCACAGGTTGAGTGTTTGTGCTGCACCCGCCATCCAGCCAAGGTGCATTCATATACTTCACATTGTGCAGGGACAAAGTAAAGTGTTATGCACCTTAAACAGATTTTGCTATACCAGTGAATAATTTCCTTTATATTTTGCACACGGCGTCATTTATACCATAGGTTTAGAATACCAACGAGTTAGGGAGGCCTAGCCCCCTAAAGTGATCATTTATACTGTATTACTGTATATTCATATATAATACAAAAGAGCCACTAATATCCTGTAAATGATATCCCTATAAATGGTGCTTAGTGATGTCCCCCTCCCCTATGCGCATACACGGAAAAGCATGAACCACATACACAGAATACCATGTGCATGAGTAAAACAGCACACTCTCGTGTGTTGCCTATGGAGGCTGGGTAAACAATGGGGGAACAAGATTTTGGACTAGGGGTAGGCATCAGAAGAGGAATGTGCCTAGCACCCCCTATCATTGTGCCCTAGGTACGTGCCTCTTCTGCCTACTCCTAGTTACAGCCCTGTAATGATGTCATTTCTGTCACATGACCCATTGAAACTTGTTTAAGTTAAATAATGCACCCCCTGTTGTAAGATATTAGGATATTGGCTTTCCACGACCTGTATAAAAGCACGGGGTCCTCTGCATCATGCTTACATAGGGCCATGGAACTCCTTAATCAGAACGCATATTTTACAACAGGGGTACTTCATTTATTATAATAACCAAAATTTAAACGAGTAATTTTACGATAGGCGGCACATTATTTATTATATAAGAATACATTCCCCATACAGCCAGTGACATGTATCAGTACAATAAAGAACGTCCTCTCCTTTGGTGGGAGTAAAGCTGGCCATAGACGCCGAGATCTCATTGTATGAATCGAGGATTCATACGATTTTCGGACCGTGTGTGGAGAGTCCTGACATTTTTCGTCCGGCGGAGATCGGTCGTTTGGTCGATCGGACAGAAAATTTCTGTCAGCTGCGAGTAATATCTCTGCGTGTATTGCCGATCGTACCATTTTCAGTGGGAGACTGTCACTAGCTTTGTCAGACATAACTATCGTACGATTGCTGTCAGGGGCGGAATGGTAAGACTTTGATCTGAATGGTTAGTGGCAGGTCGGGAGATGGGAAAGTCCGATCGTACATTGATTCGTACGATCAGATCTTTGCGTCTGTGGCCAGCTTTAGGCTAGGGCCACACTAGGCAGTATTGATGTGCAGGCCGGCCCGATACCCGTGGTACCTGCGGATTTACCCGTGGGTCAGTCGTGTTCGGGCCGACCTCTCATCCCCATTTGTGGTTGGCGGGGGCCCGCCACCTTACACTGCCGGCTTCCATCTTCCAGTTTTATAGCCGCACGCCTGCTTGTCCCTTTTTTGACGTCATCGACAAGCGGGTTGGTGCGGGTTGGTTACAAGTTCCCTTCCTTTCATTTTCCCCTGTCGCTCGTCTATTTTTTTGTGTGCGGGTTGGGTTTTACCCGACACACACATCACTACTAGGCAGATCTCGCTTCTACGCTGCTGTTGTCTCTTTGATGTGCCCCCACCCAGAAGCATATTCTCCTCTTGGGTACAGACAGAGGCAGTGGATTTTGGCTGTGAAATGCAAACGCTCAAATTTTTTGCCTTAATTCACCGCTTCTGCCTGCACCTGAGCAGAGACTTCTGGGGGCGTCAAAACAGCAGAAGAAGGTCAGCTGGAGAGCAGATTCTTTGCAGGCCCAGATCTGCATTTATATTGCCCTAGCCTTACAGTATGTCACCTGCCTCAAACCATGCAGGAAAAGGAATGGTTTTGTGCTTGAGTAAAGATTTGATTCTAGTTGGCAAGCTGTTCTGGTTTTGAGCAAATCACCTAATCATCTTATAATAGTTATGTGCCCTATACTGGGTAAAACAATGTTTTCAAGTAGGAATCCAGCTGGTACAGAAATATGATTGTTACCATTCTAATAGGACAGCGTATAGGTGACAAAAGCCCAAAGCATCAAGGCATAGAGGTAGAGATGTTAGGCAGACATAAGACTTAAGTATATAGTACAAGGTTCCTGTTTTCTGGCAGCCAGCCCATTTGAGGTCTTCGGGAGAGAGCAAGTAGGCAGTAGGTAGTTGGCAGAAGAACTGCAGCGAAAAAATCACATACAGAAATTTGAATTTCCCACAATATATTTAAATATTTTCAATGGCCACTTGGCATCACTGGGTCTCACATATGCACACAATGGGTCCTGTTGGTGAGGGGGAGGAAGAAAATTTCTTCCTGCTGGGCTCTGGAGGGACTTGGCCTGGTGGCTGGCTACTCTGCAAAGTCCCCCTCTTCCACCCCCCCCCCGGACTGTCAGTGCAGAGAGAATATACTGTATGCAGATCATTAAATCTGCATACCACCCATTTCTCCCAAACACTTCCCTTTTCACTTATCTTGCAACAATTTAATTTGGCATCATTTCTTTCCCATTACCTTTTTCATTGCCTTAACACCAATCTGATTTTTAACCTCTAAAAATATGATATTTACTTATTCTAATGTATGTGCTGAGGCTACTGTGCATAATGGCTGTGTTTAGATTAAACTGTGTTCAGGGGTATTATATAGGAAATTGTTGCTGTGTTCATCCTGCTATGAGTTCTGGAGTATTATACATGAAATTGCCACTGGTCACCTTAAGTCACTTTTGTAATTGGCATAGCAATCAAGAAGTACTAGTATTGTTCCAGCTCAGAATTTTCATTCTATAGGCAAAATTTTGAATCACATGCCAGCACTAAACACTATTTGGCACACATGTGGAAAATACATACAGTATACATTCAAGCTGCACATCACGTAGGAAAGCAAAGGAGTGCATACAGATTACACAGTGACTGTATATTCAACAGCATATAAGCAGGCAATACAGTTAGTAAACATGTAAAACATGTTAACACATTAGCTTGATAGCAGTTATAAACCTTCTGGCACTAACATGAGGACAAGAACATGTATTTAAAATCACTGCTTTCCATCCCCAGCCAAGCCAGCTCTCAGGATTCAGGAACTCACCAGCTCAGCAGCGACCAAGTCCCTGTCTGTGTGCTCATTCCTGTGCAGTCGGAACTCAGGAGGGAGAAACAGCAGATCCCAGCAGTTCTTTCCTGAACTGAGTTTCCACTCCACTGCGAGTGCTGCCCGTGTGCTCTACTGCTGCTACTAGGGCGGTGGGTGATGAAGGCTCATTGAGGGTCTTCTGTGAGGAGGGTGGGGGGAGCAGTGGGTGGGGTGTCAGCACCAACAAAGTGTCTATATGTGTCTATAGCTCAGTTCATTCTGATCCTGCTCTCGAAGAGAGGGAACTTTAAGGATATGACTCTTCCACCTCCCTTGCCAGCACCCAGACATTAAGCAAAGGAGGGACTCGAGCTGCACCCATTGAAGTATCCTAGGGTGAGCGTGTGAGTGGCAGGGGACCATGAGCTGGAGGCTACTGATTGCGCTGCTCATATTGATAGGGCTTGTCGGCACCGGTGATTCTGCGGTGAGTGCACTTATTAAATTTAAGCTTGTCTTTTTAACTCCCTATTGCAGTGCTGAATGTTGGGGAAATCTTTTATAATATAAACCATCAAGGGATAATCATAGCCCCCTTAACATTATGGTGAGCTAATTTTCAAAGTGAAATCTGGGGACAGGGTTAAGAGTAGAGAGCACCCAAGTATAATACCCCCCAGAACTTATAGCAGGATAAGCATACGGGCAATTTAATGTATAATACCCCCCCAGAACTCATAGCAGGATGAACACAGTAATTATTCTATGTACAATAACCCCTGAACACAATGTAAGTTAAACACTTCTGCACAATAACCTCAGTAGCTACAGTAGAATAGGTAAATCTCACATTTTCAGAGATGAAAAATCATAAGTGGTTAATTCAGGCAAGGAAAGAGTTAAGCGTGTCACTGTGTGGGAGAAATGAAGGAGAAGGAGCCAAAATTAAAATTGCTGCAAGATTAGTGGTAAGGGAAGCACCAAGTACTCTAGATCAGTACTAAAGCTGTGTATGCTTACTGGTATATTCTCTCTGCAGTTCATGGGGGGGGAGAGGGGGGGGGAATCTACTGAGTAGCCAACCAAGTCCCTCCAGAGCCTAGCATGAAGAAATTCCTTCCCTCCCCTTCACCAACAGGACCCAATGTGTGTGTGAGAGACCCAGTGATCCCAATCACCCACTGAAAATACTTTACTACGGGGCGGGAAATTTAAATCTGTCATCTTACTGTATGTGATCTGTTCACTGCAGCTCTTCTGCCGACTACCTGTTTCCTGCTTGCTCTCTCCAGCGCTCCCTGTCTGTATAAATATCCAGTGGGGATGTGTCCCAGGGTCATTCTCTACTGGGACTGATGTCCTTAAACAGGGTCAGTTGCTAGGAAACGGGCCGAATAGGGACCTTACTTTACATTCTGAAACGTCACCCAACTAGTCATGGCGCTTAGTGCACACAGAAGTCCATGCAAGGATTCATTTTCGATGGAACATACAAATTACAAACTAGTTCCATTTATATCCAAACCAATAAGGGCCCATGAGCATTACCAACCGGGCAGTGCATAGTGCCTCACTGGAAAGTGGCCTGCACTTGAACACATGTTTGCATCCAGCATTCCATTCTACATTTGAATGCATTGCTATCTCCATAAGGGCACCAGTATACTGTATATAGTACTGGTTTCTAGTAGCCTTGACTACATATATCCAGCATTGATCATTTTGTTTTAGGGGCCTATTTTATAGAAGCCTGTGGTACCCCAGGCTGCTAAAGATACAGTAAATAGCTTCCAGCAGCTACTCCCTACATCTAGCTCTGACCCTTTTTCATATAACTCACTAATTCACCATGACACCACAAATGACTAGATTACAGCTTAGAAAATACCTCAAACCATTTAAAAAGCAGCAGACTATATTTTAGCTGATACTGACCAAAGTAAACTCCCTCAGATTGCTCAGCACAATCAGCAACCTATCAGCACCATCATAGATCAAGACTGCTATAAGGTTAGCTCAATATCCAATCCCCCAATAACCTCAACCAATCTGCAGAATACAAAACAGGACTAAGGCCAATGTTGCACTACCCAAAGTACATCTAATGGACATTCACGGCATTAACAGGGCAGATTATTATTATTATATTTTTTATTTATATAGTGCAGTCATATTTCACACTGCATTACAATGATTGTACATCATTTACAACAGGCTCTGCCACTGTGGAGCTTACAATCTAAGGTCTCTATTGCATTCACACATACCACAGCCAATGTTATCAGCAGCCAGTTAACCGTAAATTTTGGGAGTGTGGAAAAAGGAAACCCACACAAGCACAGGGAAAATATACACATCTGTATTGTTACTAAATATATGACAAAGTCTAAAGCTGGAAGAAGAATGTTTATATATTTTACATGTCTAGCTAGTGGGGATGCAGAGGTAGTTATCCTTTACTAGATAGACTGAAATTAGAAATTGTTGCTGTAATACTGCTTTTAGCGCACATTCATAGTACTAGATAGCAGCATTGAGGTTGCTGAAGTCTCATTGACCGGTGGGAGTCTGCTTTCTCCAGAATCTCTAGTTATTTGGCCTTTGGCCACTGCTTCCTACTTACAGATAAATGCATCCAGGCCTTTCAGCCCCTGCTTGTCCCCATACATTGCATTCAATTTTTATTAAAGACATTTTGATGTATCATTTATGGAAGTTAAACAGCATTGGATTATTACATGTGAATTCATTTATGCTGTGCAATTTTTTTTAGTTGGAATTTGGACAACTGCCAGTATGCTAAAAAGAGTATCATTGGGACCCATATTATCTTAGGAATTTCCAGTTAGTTGAAATATTCTCTTTAATGGTATGTGGACTATGTCTTTAATGCAGGAGACCCCATCACTTGCAGTGCATGTTGGATCACAAAACAATTACTTATCTCTGACATTTGCCTTTTTATCATTACATGTGTCACCGTAGTTTGCTCTAACTCAGATTTCAGGAAATCAAGTATTGTTTAATAGGTCTTGCACATGTTGTCAAGAAGGTGGCCACATGTAGTGGCCTATTTATCATGCTGTGTAAAACATTGGAGAAAAATGTCACCGGTGATGTTGTTCACATCAACCAATCAGCAATTAGATTTCAGTAGTCATCTACAATTGAGAAAACAAAAGGAAAGATCTTATTGGTTGCTATGGGCAACATCACTGGTGATGTTTCTCTCCAATGTTTTACATAGCATGAGGACACTCAACATTCCACTGTTAGTGGGTGGAAAGTTCTTCACATGGAAAATAGCAATTGCATGTACCCCTCAAGTTTCACTGGATAATTGTAAAAATCGTCCAAGAAGAACATAGGTTTCCCAAAGGGACAGTAAATGGACAGTATAACTCTTGCTGAGCATGAGCTAAATGAACAGGGCTTGTGGTAATCTACTGGTTTGCTTTGCAACGACCAACCATGGAGTAGATTCAATTTCCCCGTTTGGCCTGTTAATCCCAGAAAATATCAAAATCCATTTTCTTGATTGAAAAGCAAAAAGTTTGTTCAGCATAAACCCTGTTCAATGAACCACTACATATTAAATCTCACTGGGTGTAACTGAACTCTACTGCATTGCTCCTTGACTACATTTCCTAGATTTAATAGCGAAAGGAAACATTTGAACAAGGGGGTATACTTACTCTTTAAAACATGTCTGTCCCCACTCGTTTAGTGGTGGGATATTACAGGAAGATACTTTATTTTAAATATGATAATGACAAGTTGTGGGTGAGATAAAAAACAAATCCCTCCTCCCTGCAATCTTCTGTGAATCCTTACAGAGAAGCAGATCGTGATGCATCCAGTATATGTGCTGAACTATAATGTATTCAAAGAAATTGGTTTATTGCATATACTCAGAAAATGTACTTTGATGCAGGCTCTGATCAAGTGTGCCTTTTTACAGTAGAAGAGATACAATTTCAGCTGAAACGAGAAATTTCAGTTTATTTAACATAGAGGGAAGCTGATTTTTTCCCAGCAATTTTATTTAATCACCAGTGGGTCTGGCAATTAATCCAATGTCAGCAGAGTTAGGAATTTGTATCTTGCATGTAATGCAGACATAACAGTACATGGCTTACACATTATGGCCTTCAGACCATGCATGGCCATTTCTATATAACTGCATTCTGTAATCAGCACAGTTTGAGATTTATAGCAATTTGGTTAACTGATCTGTATATTTCTAGAGAACACCATGTTGTTTTCATATGTGTTTGTTTTATCGCAAACAATATAAATAAGATTTTGGCCATCAAAGAATATGTTCAGAGACGAACCATGGCACATCATGAGAGACAATACGCTTCTTTTTAGAGTATGGTGGGTTAAACAAGAAAAGCAGTAGGCTGTGGGAGTTCAGAACGTATAACAAAGTCTGAATATTTAAAAGTATTTATATATACATTTATATAGAACCAGAATCCAGGCCATGGGACAAAGGAGAGACACAGAAGAAAAATCCGGCATAGGTAGCTTTGATGGAATTCATTCCATTATGAGAACACTTGTTTTTGTTTTTTTGCAAACAGAATGTTTTAAGAGTAAGACGCCTACATGCATTTTATGCAATCATTAAAACTCTTGCACATTTCTCATGGAGCAAACCAATGAAGCATTATATGATTTAATTAGGTATGCTATAAAAAAAGATTAATCATTAACACTTGGGTTTTATTTCAAATAATTCTCTGCAAATTTGAAAACAAACCTCTTACAAACACAGAATGCTGATGTTTCTGTAACACAGACCATAAAACCCTCAAGTACGCAGAAAACAGCTTAATTACAGCTAAATTCTCCTTGGTTGGGCCATCGTATTATTTGCATCAGAGTCTACCTAATGTTTACCTAATGGTTAGGTAAATCTGATTTAGAGGTATTTCTTTTTTGGTGGAATATTGACATTATCCTCATATCAGAGCTGCTTATAATGATATGGTCCATTAAGACACAACTCCACTTTTCATTTGCAGCACACCACTTTTTATTGCAGAGTGCATATCCCAAGCCGCTTCCAAGCCCAATATTCCAACCAGGGAAGAAGCATACCAACTCAGCCGGGCAATGCCTTTATCACATTTAATGCAGAAGTATTAAAGCGCAAGCTTTCGGGGACCGACCTGAAGAAATGGTTGCTCCCCGAAAGCTTGTGCTTTAATGCTTCTGCATTAAATGTGATAAAGGAATTGCCTGACTGAGTTGGTATGCTTCTTCCCTATTTGGAACCATTAAGACACAAGTCAAGGTCACAGTACAGGATATGGGTTTAACAATAGCACAGTGTGAAGGAAAATTGCATATAGAGAAATTGTTTACCAGAGGCTGTATTTTAAAAAATACAGTGGTGCTGTGTATACAGTTATACTAAGTAGCACAGTAGGGATACTGATCACTTGAAAATTCAAGAACATGTCTAGAAATTCCAGCTAGAAGGGCTGCACTGATTGCATATAAAATGCATTTTTTAGACATGGCCCAGAATTTTGAAGTGATTTTATATCCCTATGGCACAGTCTGAGCAAAGTTTGTGTGAGAGGGACAGAGCAGGGCCGAAACTAGCGGTAAGTATAGGAGGCACATGCCAAGGGAGTTCTAGGCATGTACCTTTTCTGTCATCTACCCCTAGTCCAGGCCCTTGTTCTCCCAACAACTCACTGGTCTGATTGTTACCCCTGTCTCCCCATGTCGTCTGAGCACGTGCTCGGGGTGTCTAGAGCGCACGACCACCTTGGGGCAGAGAATCATTTACTAACACTGGTAAAAATATTCAACCTGTTTTTTTCATGGGTTTTTTCCTGCAATTTACTATTTGCAAAGTATATTTTTTCCTCCTCCTCTCCAGTTTAAGCATCTGCCAGTGATCATATGGGGTGGATTTAAGCTTGAAAACTTAGGGTCTAAATATGCCCTAGATGGCATTTCTCAGCTAGTGTATTTATGCTGGCAGAGAAAAAATCCACATGGGGCTTGCCTGCTCATAGGCTATAAACTACAACTACATCCACAGAATCAAGTATAAGAGCAATGTCACACAGGGTGATTTGGGGCTTTTTCAGATGGGAAACACTTTCAATCTATACTTGGAAAACTATTTGGTTGCCCCAAAATGTTTGGCCAAATATAAATATCCTTAAATATCCATAATATTCCTTTGCTCACCTGTACTTATAAACAACAGATAGAGGCAGATTCAATAATGAATTGGCCTGGTAACAGACATCAAATGAAAACCCAAACACAACCCAAACATTCACATATTGTCAGAATTTAATAATAGGCGGTAGAAGGGTTATTAAGGCATCTAATATAGAATAGGCAAAGGATAAGCTTTTGATTCTATTCTGTGAGTGAATTGTTGGTCTTTTGGAAATATTTTTGTACTGTGTTTTTCTATTTTTAATGCTTTATACAGTTTTCCCAACATTAATGCAATCAGCTTGGGAAACCTTTTTGTGCCAAACTCTGTTAGGTCACTAGACACCCAGAAAATGTAACCACAAGATATTGCTGTGGTGGAGAATATTATCCTATGTAGTAAACATACACAATATTGAGCAAAGTGAAATTAAAAGGAAAACCTTTAAAGTGTTCCCCTTTTTGGACAAGCATGGATACACATTTATATCATGGTGCAATTTATTTAGGTACTAATTGCAAATAGAAACATCTAATCACACAACTCTGTGGAGATTTATGTAGGCTTCCAGCTCACATTTTCACATATTGTAAAGCTTAACTTGTTGAAGAGAATGCAATGCCATATGTCATTGGCCTATTTAGGCATATGTTTCTGATCAAGGTAATTTTGTCCTTCTTAGCATGATGACAGAACTGCAAAAAAGACCAGGAGTTTGATGAGAAACAGATGATCACGATGAACAGCATTGCAAAGGTGTACATTCTTGAGAACTTTAGAATAGACTGTTACAGCTGTCTCTTCTGCCATGTTCTCTTTCCAATACTGAATATTTTCTATGGTTGTATCAACAAGTTCATCAAAATATACCAAATATTAAATTCATTAAATAATTATGTATATAAATTGAATAGACTTTTTTAAAATCACAAAACATTTATATGCAGATTAGTATGTGCTGTATTTCAGGAAAACTTTGGACTTCAGCTGCTTATGTACTACAACTTCCAATTAGTGTAGAGGCTGCTAATCTGTAATTCATATTTTATCATGTTTTAATGAACTTTGAACTGAAAACATCTGGACATATATTGAATTATGTTACAAATACTGATTTCCCCCCTGGAGAGTAGGCAAATACTTAACTCATTTCCTTGCCAGGAGGAATCTTACTTTGCCATCGTACTTTACCTCCTGCTGATAACAGCACATGCACATATTAATTTCTGTCAAACGAGGGAAATATTTACCCATAGTATATCCCTACATTGTATATACTTACATTCTACATATTCATAGAAGTTCATTCCTGAACTAACTGTTGCCAGTGGGAAACATATGCAGAACTGTAATGTGAATTGGCAATAGAATATATATATATCATACTTGGTTAGAATCTTTGGTTTCTAGGTATATACCACAGATCAAGCTAGACTTGCACTTGGACTTGGACAGAGACACTGCCAAAATCGTAGAAGGAGTGTACTTGTAAATCTTAGCTTTTAAAATAAAATGTTCTGTAATGGAAATCTAAATTAAGTGTCCTTGTCATCTCACAACTTGCTTTGATTCTTGTGCTTAGGTGTAAGGGGTAATTTGTTTAGCAAGTACAGGTATGGGATCTGTTATCTGGAAACCCATTATCCAGAAAGTTCCGAATTACGGAACGGCCGTCTCCCATAGACTCCATTATAATCAAATAAGCTAAATTTTAAAAAATTATTTCCTTTTTCTCTGTAATAATAATACAGTAGCTTGTACTTGATCCCAACTAAGACATAACTAATCTTTATTGGAAGCAAAACCAGCCTATTGGGTGTATTTAATGTTTACATGATTTTCTAGTAGACTTAAGGTGGGAAGATCCAAATTACAGAAAGACCCGTTATCCGGAAAGCCCCAGGTCCCGAGCATTCTGGATAATAGGTCCCATACCTGTACTAGTAATATCCAGAAGAGGGAAACAAAACAGCAAAAAGGTCTTCTCTTCCTCTGCGATATTGCCCAGTTGCCCATCGGATAGATTCCAGGTGTTTTAAGGGCCAATACTACTTTTTCAATACTGCCTTGCTGTATTAAACGGACGGAAGACTGTCTAGTCACGTAAATGTAGAGTATATTGCTTTGTTGTTATTCTGTTGAGGTTACGTGTTTAGCAGTAAAAGCATGCAAGATGTCCTTGTGTTAAAGGGTAAGGTTACACAGATATATCTTTTTCAACCTGTCTTGTAATGCTCTAACACCAATTTATCACATATTTGCAGTTACATAAAAACCCTGCAAGAAAAGAGAGGTATAAGTTTACTGTGGGTGTGAAAATGATCCTCTTGAACAGGAAATCTGGAGCTTATTTCCTAACATATCCATGAAGCATCTTTATGGGCCAGGAAGCACCAGAAATACAACTTCATGTCTGTCGTCCCACAGTTCATCCTAAATGCCAGTTTATTTTTCCTGTAATACTAAACCAAATGAATACTATTATACAAGGAAATAGGTTCTAACAATTGAAACAAAGTGAATTTTACATATATTGTTATTGCAGTTTACCTTATAATCGGTACAATTTATAGGGAGTAAACAAGGGTAATATCAACTAATATCATTATTTCCATTTTCAACACCATTGTCATTTCCCCCCTCGGTTTCTAGACCTCTATATACAGAATTACAAAGCACATGAAGCAAGTCAATGCATTTCCCTTTTTGGTAATCATTGACAATAATATATAGTATATTTTTTAATTTTACATTAAATTAGTAATGTTGCACCTTTAATGTGAAATGCTTAGGTCTGTAGGCCCTTCGCCATAATACCCACACATTGGCCATGACGCATTACTAGATTTGCCTATTCAATGTTACCTTATTAGGAGGAGAGAACATAAATTAGTCTGAAACATCTAAAGTTATGTTTCATTAACAACATTTTAGTAACATTACTCTTTATAGACCCAACATAAGAAATATAAGTTAACTGATTTACATCTCATTCTTAAATATGATCCACTGAATAAATTTACTGAAGACTGGAGTACCTTAAAAAACCATACATGGACATGGAAGGACATATATCACTTTAGTAAAATAAGGCACTAAAAGAGCAAAGGTCACCCAAAAGAAATAAACACTTCCTGTGAAGTCACTAGAAATGGCCACAGTATGGTACCAAACTCCAGTTACCAGCTGGTTCCCTCAGTTATAAAATATGGGAATGTAAACCAAACAATTTCCATTGGCTGGACCTGAACTCTCGCCTTCAGCATAATAAGAACAAAGACAAGTTGAATGTGTTGACAAGTTGGTGGATTTCCAAACAGCAAACACCAGAGGCAACTTGTGTCAACTACTGTTTTAGGTAGAACCAAACAGATTCAGATTGGCATCACATATTAATTACTATAGGATACCATTCCAAACTATGCACATGGTTTCATTATTAATCCTATTGAGATTGGATGTCTATAACTTCTTTAAACAAGGAGGTTGTTAAAAACAGATACATGTATTGTATTTTAGATTTTAATTGTGCATATATTTTTTCCAAGACCTTTGTGAGGTGTGTTTTACTGAGTTAAATTTGTTAGTACAGTATTTTGTTCACTTATTATGTTTATTTTTTCAAGTGGTTGTCTGGGCTCATGACAATTCTGTTTCCCTTAGCAACCTTTAAACAGTTTAGCATTTTTGACTAATTTGTTCTGTAACAATAATACAGTATTTTGAACTTAATGGTAACTAAGCTAGCATAAATCCAAAATGATGGCAAAACAATCCTGTAACGTTTACCTGGAAATCCCCAGGTCCTAAGCATTCCAGATAATAGATCCCATAACTGTGTATATATATATATATATATATATATATATATATATATATATATATATATATTTGTATGTAATCTGGCCTGATGTAAAGATGTTGACATACTTAATGATTTTTGTGTGGTTGGCTGGAATTTCCTTTCTGAATTCCTAAAAGAGACAAAAGCCAAGAGGTATAAATTGTTCTTTGTCTTAAATGAAATGATTAGCAGTAAGCAAGTTTGAGCAATCCCTTTGGAACTGACTTTCAACCTTAAGATTTTCCATGTGTACCGGTACTAAGAAACCACTGTCTTAATTACATGAAATTTCAAAGTGAAAAGGAAACAAAAAAGGAACAATTTGTAAACAAAGTATAAATCATCCTTTTTAATCTAGAACGTTGACTTTTTAAAGTGGCTATTTATGCAGTTTTAATTCATATCTGAGCCACAAAAGAGTTTTCTCATATGAATAAAAACTTTTACTACCCCTAGCGTTGTTAACACAGGTTCATTTGTTACTACAATTAACAACAGTATTCTTAAAGGAACAGTAACACCAAAAAAATGAAAGTGTTAGGAACGACAATATAATGTGCTGTTGCCCTGCACTGGTAAAATTAGTGTATTTGCTTCAGAAACACAACTATAGATTATATAAACAAGCTGCTGTGTAGCCATGGGGTCAGCTATTCAAGCACAGGATACATAGAAGAACAGATAAGTTATGAAGAATCCCATTGTATATTATAGAGCTTATATGTTACTTATTTACATAGTTAAATTGGGTTGAAAAACACCAAAGTTCATCAATTTCAACCCATCCACAAGAAACCCAGCATCCATACACTCACACACTGACACTGGCCACTCCATACCCTCGCATAAGTTATATATACCCATCAATCAATACTCAATCAATACTAACTAGTGATGTGAAGGTTGGGCTTTTCCCAACGCGCACCTGCCCGCCGCCCGCCTTCTCACCACCCACGCCCGCCCAAGCCCGACTTTCATGGTTCCTGTTCAGCCGATGATGTCACAAAAGGGGCGGGACAAGAGGTGCACGTCTATAAATGCTGAACCTGGAAGTCGAAAGCCGGCATTTGGAAGGTCTGGACCCGGAAGGAAGCATGCAAGGTCGACCCGAACCTGCCTGGGTCGCATGGCCATCACTAATACTCACTATAGATTTTAGTCTAACAATTGCCTTGGAAATTATGTTTCTCCAAGAAATCATCCAAGCCACTCTTTAAAGCATTAAAAGAATTAGCCATCACAACATCATACAGCAGTGCATTCCACAACCTGTTTACTGTTGGTTATCACCAGATGGTTTAGAGATGGCAGAGAAAACATCACTTTCTTGAGTGATTTTCAGTTCACATGTGCATTTAATTGAAAAGCTTGATGGCGGTAGTTCAGATTCAGCTGGTTTCCAGAATTTTGCAAAAGAGAACTTTGATCGAATGAAACTATAAGGTTCACGTTAACAGACTTCATGTTTTTATAGCTAATTGCTCTCAGCAAAGATAGCAGGAAATGTGGGTATCATTGTGGCCTATCATTGTCGTCAGGACTAAAGCACAAGCAAAACAAATCAATTCATAAAAGATACAGAAGGGAATAAACAATGCTCTTCGGGGGAAACTGGATGTATTTTCTGCCACATTTTGAGGCTGAAGAGGATGAGTTCATATTTATCTTAAAATAACAATTAAACATCTTAAAACTGTTATTAAAAACAGATGTAGTTTGGAACATAAAATATTTGTATTGCATAACAGTTGGTAAACAAATATTTTTGACCTGGAAAGCAAATGTGTAGACTTTGATCCGTGAGGTTCTACTTGCTTATGATGCTTATGTTTAGATGGGCATGCCCCTCCTTCCAAAAAGTCCAACTGCCAAAAAATGCTTTGTTATCCAGATAATTTGCAGTTGATAATTTTAAGGATTTGAGCTAATTGCATATTAACACCATTAACAAGTACAGGTATGACATCCTTTATCCGGAAACCCATTATCTAGAAAGCTCCCAGTTACATGAAGGCTATTTCCCATAGATTCCATTTTAAAAATGGTTTGCTTTTTCTCTGTAATAATAAAACAGTATCTTGTACTTGAGCCCAACTAAGATAAAATGAATCCTTATAGGACGAAAACAATCCGGTTTATTTAATGTTTGAATTACTTTTCAGCAGACTTAAGGCATGCAGATCCAAATTACAGAAAGACCCCCTATCCAGAAAAACCCAGATCCCGAGTATTCTGGATAACAGGTCCCATACCTGTATACTGTATACTTTTAATTGTTGGCACTTTTTTTACCATCTTTAGTGTGTAAACTTTCTTCCTTAAAAAAAATAGGTCTGCTTTTATTTTCAGTCTGGGTTAGAAATAGAAATGCACTACAGTATCTAGAACTATCTTAAAAACTTAATTCCCACTCAGTGCCACTATGTATGATATTTTTGATAAAAGCAATTTGCAGTTTCACAGAAGCAGACCAATTGTATACACACAAAGAACATGATGGCAATCTATGAAACAATCTCTGCTATTATTCTGCTAGAAGGCATTCCAGTCGCATGATTCAGACCACAGTGAAGGAAGCTTCTTTATTAATATGCAGTCTTTTTTAAACAATTAAAATATTCTCATGTAACTTCAGTGTAAATCTATTTGAATGAAACAGTGGATAGAAACAAACTTGTTTATTTTAGGAGATGGAAACAGAATTCCTTAATTACTTTTTTATTGCAGATATTAACTCACCCATTTATTTGCCACACACAAGCCATGAATATCTTGTAAATTATATCCTTAAAAAGGGTGCTTAGTGATGTAATCAGTTATAATTGGAGCTTAGTGATGTCACTTGTCACATGATTCACTGAAACTTGTGTATTATCATAAATAAAGTACCCCCTGTTGCAAAATATGAGGATATTAGAAGTCAACTCGGAGTTCCATGACCTTCGGCCTCGTGTTTTTATATGGTCATGGACCTCTTCGGTAACATAATATCCTTATATTTTACAAGAGGGGGTACTTTATTCATTATATAAATGTATCATAGTGATAGTACCTTTAATGCTCAACCATTTTGAACATCAAAATTGAAATGACTGAAAAAAAAATTATTTGGGCTTACTTTTTCTTATATAAACTATTGAGTCACAATCCAAAGCAGTTCAATAGAAGAGGAGACTAGCACTATAGAGAATTAATGAAGCTTTAGCACTAGACGAATGTGGTGTTATATAATTCAAAGTAAAAGAACGGTATTTTCATATTCACATTTTATTTGCCAGTATTAACATGCAATAAATTATTTGCCCAACAGTCCAGGGCTGATGGATTAAGGAAAGTTTTCTATGCCACATTTCACATATGCATGAATAATTATTTTTTTGCATAAAAGATAATTGTGTATTGATGATAATAATATAAGGGTGCCATTCATTAGCATGGAATCTGTCTGCTTTAAATTTAATTGCATGTTGACCTTTATCTAGAATAGTCACACATGGCCATTTTATGAGAATAGATGAAGCGCCTTTAATTCTGTTTAATAAAGGACTTTATTGTTCCGTTGAACAGAACTTTCCAAAAAAAATTCTTTAGATCACAAATTTCAATTATGTGAATTAAGTGACCATTTTAGTTTGTGCCTCAATGTTTTGACTGATAAAATGAAAATCACTGAACAAAGACACCTTGTATAATTTATAAAAACATCCCAAAAAGCCTGAAAAAAATTAACATCTAATGCATAAAAAATGTATACAAATTTCATGCCTCATAATTGGAGATTTATTTCTCATAATGTCAGCATTATGCAGCATTACACATCATGGCAATGATGTAGGCCTGTGACATTGAAAAGCAATGGATAGGGCAACATATTGTAAAATTAATATGGCTAAAAAGATGCAGTGAGATATAAGATACTTTAAAAGCAGTGAGAGAAATCTTTAAAATATAATTGGCTTTTGATTCCTTTTCATTTCTTCATTAATTAATTTTTTTACATTTTCTTCATATAGTACAAAATATTTCATTAAGAGCATTTCCTTTAATTTCATAGACTATTGTTCAAAAGAAGATACTCCGTGCTTTATTGGTAATCACCCAGTAATGAATAGCACAGGTATAGGATCTGTTTTCCGGAAACCCGTTATCCAACCATAATATCATAGGCATTATCACAGGAATTATAGGAAGGCTATCTCCAAAAGAGTCCATTTCACTCAAACAATTGAATACCTTGTACTCTATGGTAACTAAGGTGCATGAATCCATATTGGTGGCAAAACAATCCTATTGAGTTTATTTAATGTTTAAATAACTTTTGGCAGATTTAAGGTAAGGGGGATCCTAACAACAGAAAGCTCTTTTATGTGGAAATAGGTCCCAAGCAGTCTTGATTAAAGATGCCATTTCTGTACAGACAAATTCAGTGTGATTACCTTTATCTTTTTAGGTTAGCATACTGTATATATATATATATATATCAAAAATAGAAATAACTTGCCTGGGTGCAGTATCAAAAATCAAAGAAATAGTCCATCGAATAGAAACCGCACTCACAGGTCTTAAGTATTTTTTACTCATCATTCCTCCTTGGTTTCTCAGCTCAGTCAGTCATTAAATTTTTTTCGTTATAATGTACTAACAAGATCAAATGAGCTCTTATATGATAAAATATTTTGCTATTCCTCCCTCAGAATTGCTGCATCAAAAATATTTGATTCCAGTAATTCATCATAGTAATATCTTGGCCTGATTTAAAAAAAAAAATAATTAAGCAGGGTTGTCAAAATATTTATTGTGAAATTCTAGTTTGTGTTTTTTCCCTCCAAAATATACATACTGAACAGTTAGCATGTTTTCATTGTTTTCGATTTCTAAAATTTATGGGTTTGAATAAAGATTCTACTGTGGATACATCTGGTGAAGTATGCATTGCCAAGTGCTGAATTTTGGAGAGAACATGGTGAACTTTTAATTCTGTTAGGGTTTTTACAGATGTTCTGGCATCAAATAAATGTAATATGTTCTATCTTTTAGTATGTTGCAGCAGAAGCAGATGTGACATTTATCACAAATAGTTTTAATTATTTTGTATATTGCTTATAAATAAGGAGTGATAGCATTCATGATAGGTACATTGAGATTAAACGATGCAGCACCTATAGGGACTCATGCAAATTATGCAGATGTTATTTACCCACTGGAAAAGAGCACAGATGGTGTTTGGTTGTCTTTACAACATAGGCTGTGCTAATTATATTAGCACTGAAATCAAAGAACTCTATACCTAACTAATAAAGCTTCCAAGATTAAATAGAAAATTCCATTATGCTTCCAGTGATTTTATTTTCCTGGTCTGAACATGGCAGTGGGAACCAGTTGATTAATCCCTGTGAAGGACTGCTTGAAATTACATCAAACCCCACAAAAGTGTTTCCTTCACTCAGAGAACTCTCCTGATTTTGAAAAGCTTTCCCCAATTAGGGACAGTGCCATGTTCTGCCCAGGAAAAGAAAATCATTATGTGAGTATTTTCTACTACTATTTTTTTCTCATGGCAGTTGGCACCAAAAGGATCTTCCCAAGTGGTAATAGGCAAAAGCAGGGACAAATTTCAAAACATTAATTTTACTATTTAAACAAATACAAACTTTTTTCCAGCTTAGAATGTTTAAAACATATCAAGTTTTAAAACTTAACATAAAGGGGTCCGTTTACTAAAGTGCGGTAAATCTGACTTTAAGTTTCCACATGTTATCGCTGAGAATATTTTTACGCCAGAATATTCGTAGCGACTAAGTTTACTAAACAGCGATGCGCTCAGAAGTCATTGCGATCACTTGCGGTAACTACGTTAAGGAACCAGCTTACGTTAGCGGTAATTTTAGCGAGTTGCGAATTTTCTGGCGAAAAATTACGTTTTTGCGAATATTTATGCTATAAAATAGTCTTGTTTTATGGCGGTTATTATGGCAATTTTTACTGTGACATTTATGGCCAGAAATGCATCTTCAAAACTTATAAACTTTATTGACTGATGATTATACCATCCAACAACATCACCAGAGTAATACCAATCAAACATGTCTGCATCATATAAACCCTTCTGCCAATAGAATCATAGGAAATGATACCAGTCAATCTCTTTGCTTCATAGAAATGCACAGTTTAATGTAGCCAATCCCAATGAAACCAAAAAGTGTAGAGGCTGACGAATCCTTGGACTGTGATGCCACTGCCAATAATACGACTCTGAGCTGAAACTGCTGCTGTTGCACCAGATAGAAGCAGAAGCCAAAACATCCTGTCAGCAATAGCTACAGATCTCTCTCCTGTCAGCAAAGAATGATGGGTAAAAAAAAAACATTATTATGGGATATTTCCTGCCCCTTGAGAATTTTCTGGCAGAAAAAATACTTTTACGCCACTTCATATGTGGCGGTAAAAGTTTGCGAATATTCTGGCGTTAATTTTGTCTTTAGCACATTTCGCTGTTTAGTAAACCATGCGTTAATGTGTACGTAGCGTTATTTTCAGCAAATGCGATAACTGGCGAACAATTATTCTTGCGCAAGAAAATTCGCAAATTTATATTTACCGCAGGTTAGTAAACTGGCGATAACATATTTGGCGAAAATTCTGTCTATATATTGTGCGAATATTTTTAACGCACTTTAGTAAACGGACCCCAAAGTTACATAGTTAAATCGGGTTGAAAAAAGACCAAAGTCCATCAAGTACAACCCCTCCAAATTAAACCCAGTGCAATATATACCAATATCTATTCTAAATGTAGATTTTAGTATCACAATAGCCTATGATATTATGGTTGGCTAAGTAATCATCCAAGCCACTCTTAAAGGCATTAACTGAATCAGCCATCACAACATCACCCGGCAGTGCATTCCACAACCTCACTGTCCTAACTGTGAAGAACCACCTACGTTGCTTCAAATGAAAGTTCTTTTCTTCTAGTCTGAAGGGGTGGCCTCTGGTACAGTGATCCTCTTTTTGTGAAACAAACCCCTGCTGTCACGCCCAGTAGCCCAATCCCCACAAAGGAATGACCACCTGGGCCACAGGGCTTATGTTCAACGTATAGACTAGGAGGGAGTAGACTGGCAAGGAGACTAGAAGGATGATTGCACACAAAACAGTTTATTAAGCAAACAAAGTGAACAACTACTGTTGTACCGAAACAGGCAGGATAATAAAATAAGCAACCTACTGACTCAGGAGGAATAGTTCAAGCATAAAAAAGTCCAGGGATAGGCAAAAATACTAGCAGAATACAAGATAAATCAAGGAAAAGGGTCAGGAATCAGGATCAGAACCAGGTACAGGGTTAGGGTGCCTACCCGGCAATCAGGAATATTGACAGGGTGCTCTGCAATGACGAACAAGGGCAGGGTGCCCAACCCAACATGGGCAATCAGCAGGTATGGAGACCTAGGAACTGGAAAGGAGAGAAGCCAGGTCAGGGTTTAAATAAGGGCTCTCTGCTGGGGCTCTCTTTAGGGATAGGCTGCACCTTAATGCAGAGCAGCTGAGTATAATTAACTGCACTAGTGATAGCCATATGAACAGGGTAAGCCTATACCTCTAACCAGCCTGAATAGCGAAGAGGCAAGGCAACAGTCCGCAACACAAAAGGCACCCGGTTAAAACCCTGCAAAGGAATAATACCTTACACCTACTATTTGTCTATAATTTTCTCAAATGCACTTGTAAAGTATACTCATGTCCCCTTACAAGTGTCTTTTTTGCCAGAGAAAACAATCCCAACCTTGACAGTCTACCCTCATAATTTGTCTTTCATCCATCTGGCCTGTTTAATTGCACGCAGGGGCGATCCTGGTAATTTTGCCGCCTGAGGCGACCTTCCTTTTGCTGCCCCCACCCCTCTCTACGGCACTCACCTCTTCAGTGCCCGAGGGGGTCGGGGGCAGTCCACGTGGCACCGGAGGGGTCGGGGGTGGTCCATGTCACTAGTGCAGAGAACGCGATTGCGCTCTCTGCACTAGAAGAGCTGAATTTTCAGGTTGAAAAGCGGAAATTTGGCTCTTAGTTACCAGGAGAGCCATTTTTGCTGCCACCTGAGGTGAGTGCCTCAACTCGCCTCATTGGTGGAGTGCCCCTGATTGCAGATCTCTGCACTCTCTCCAGCTCATTTATATCCATCTTAAGTACTGGAGCCCAAAACTGCACTTCATACTGCCGGTGTGACCTTACCAGGGACCTTGAGTCCCTTGAGTTAATGCCCTTTTGTATGCAAGATAGTACTTTATTTGATTTAGTAGCCACAGAATGACACTGTGTGGAATTAGACAACTTGTTATCTACAAAAACTCCTAGATCCTTCTCATTTAAGGAAACTTCCAACAAACTGCCATTTAGTGTATAGCATGCATTTATATTATTTCTGCCACAGTGCATAACCTTGCATTTATCAACATTGAACCTCTGCTGCCCAGTTTTCCAATTTAGTCAAATCACTCTACAAAGTGGCAGCATTTTACATGGAACTTATAGTTCTGCACAATTTAGTATCATCAGCAAAAATAGAAACAGTACTTTCAATGCCCACCTCCAGGGCATTAACACAAGTCAAACAGCAAAGGACCAATACAGACCCTTGCGGAACTCCACTAACTCTGGTCCAATTGGAAAATGTTCAATTTACCCCCACTCTCTGTAATCTTTTAGCCAGTTCTCTATTCAAGTATAAATACTCTGTTACAGGCCAACATTCCTTAATTTAACCAGTAACCTTCTGTGTGGTACTGCATCAAATGCTTTAGCAAAGTCTAAGTATATTACATCCACTGCCATCCCAGAGTCAAGGTCTCATCTCACCTTTTCATAAAAAGAAATTAAATTAGTCTGGCAAGATATATATACCCCTTTGAAAAGCTTTCCTACCACTGATGTCAGACTAACTGTCTTATAGTTTTGAGGCTGAGAATGGGATCCCTTTTTGAATAGTGGCACCACATTAGCAATTCGCACCATATAGGCACCATGCCAGACCAATACCATTCGGCCCCGGACATGTTAGTGTCTCTTTTGAATTTCTTGTTCTTCATTAGTAGTATTACTAGAACTGGGACTACTAAAAAGGAAACCTTTATTAGGTGGTATTCGGTGATTACCTCATCTGCTCAGAAGGCATAAACTACCTTTGTAGATTAAGGGGTGTTTTTACTAAAGCTCTAATTAATCTCCGTTGTTTATCTAAACAAAGTCGACCAAACTCCTATCCATGAACTGAACTCATTTATCAATAATTTTTCTTGAAAAAGCAAAAAAAAAACCGCTATGACTAAATCAAGAGTTAATTCAAATCATACGATTGATGATCTAAAGACTCAGCTTTATCAAATTTCCACTGTCAAACCCTGATTTTTTCGGATTATCCAGAATAAGATGTCAAGAAACCACCTCAGGAACATCTGCCATTGACTTCTACTTGACCTTGGCAGGTTTGAAATGTAGTATTTTCGGATTTGGATTTTTTAGCAAATTTGAGGGGTTTTTTTCTTGACAAATTTGAGTTTTCCTCTTCAAAAGAGAAGGAAAGCTACAGAGGCAGCTTATTGCCAATAGATTAACCACAATAATGCAAGATATAATGCTATATTTATTCTGTAGAGCTAGAAGCTCTCTCTGTTAGTTTAAGATAGCATTACCATGTTAGCTTGGTGTGACATCACTTCCTGCCTGAGTCTCTCATAGCTATAGACTCAGATTACTGCAGGGAGGGGAGAAGGGAGGAAGGAGAAGGGAGGGGTTGAAGAGTAAACTGAACATGCTCAAGCCCAAGCCCTAGAGGTTTAAACTGAATATAGGAAGTCTGATACAGAAGCCTATGTATACAAAATAGAAGGAAAGAAATGTGGTGTTTCTTTTGACAGAGGACTCAGAGCAGCATTACTTGGAAGGTTTGCTGGTGTATTTTTATAGACCTTTCTGATAAAGCGTGCTTAGTTTTAACCTCTTCTTTTCCTTTAAAAACTCAACCAGATAAATTTGAGGTTTAATAAATGGATCACTTTGCATTTATGTCAGAGGAGGATACTACTGCACTAACATTATAAGCTTCCGACATACAAGGCTTTATTCAGCAAGCAATAGTTGCTTTGGAAGTGTATTGCCCTATTTTAGAACCTGCAAGAATGAGGAGTATTGAATTGTCTTACCTGATGTTCCTTGAGGAACCATGACACATCTAGTTTATGCAACTTTTATTCCTCAAGAGAGCAAGATAATGGCAAAAAGTAGGAACAATGATGTTCTGGTTTTGGCAAAACCCTGATACAGCTTTCAGAAGTAATTTGTCTGGAGTCTTGACCACACATTCTTCTCTAAATATAAGGTGAAAATCTACAGCTGAATCTCCCCGATCCTTTTGGCTGATGTTATATCCAGAAGAAAAGCAGTTTTCTAAGTAGCTAAAATTAATGCTGCAGTTTCTAGACCAGACTTAGGTCCCGATGGTCGAAGTAGCCTAAAAATTACTTCGAAATTCGAAGTTTTTTTACTTCGAATCCTTCACTCGGATTTAGTGAATCGGCCCCCAAATGTGAAATACATACCAAATCCCTTGTTCTTAATGACAGTAGGCAGCATTTACTGGCACCTGTTTAAAAGAAAAACATCTTACTAGTTACTATTGGATGCTTGGATAGTAGACTGATATCACTCTGGCTTTGTGTTTAAGCAACAGTCTTGTGTGTGTTTTGTGTTGCGTTTTCTGTAGCCATGTATGTTTTAATATAAAAACAAATTTGCTAATCTAATTGCATTGCTGGACTGTATAATAAACAATTGTTTCTTTTTATTTTTTGGAGATTGTATACAGTATACTAACAAGGAACAACAGCGGGGAAAAAACAGACTTGCAGGCATATAATAGATTTTAATGGAATCATTCTTTTATCTACTAGATCTGATGACTTTCTTTTGTTCTCTCAGGATACTTGTAATAGAGAATAAAACATAAATAATAAACTTTTTCAGGAAAACTATGTTTGTGCAGGTTTCCTGTCTAGCCACAGAGGATGGACAGTCCTCTTTCCTTCAATTCTGGTTTTTTTCTTGGGGTCAGGAGTCCAAAATAGATTAGTGGGTAAACTGCTTTAATTAATGGGAGTTCTCCATCAGCTAAATTATAATGCAGTACAGAGTTTGCACAACCAGAATGATCAGATCTTCTCTACCAACATGCAATGACATGCTTTGAAGAGAAGGAATAAGATGAGTTTGGTCTTGAGTCTTGTTCTTGAGCCATGCCTAGCAAACGCCCCTCAGCACCAACAAAATATTACCTGCTGTTTTCATTTTTCTCATTTTCGATTGGATTGATGAGATCAATGTAATGTCGCCTAACTCGTTGTGGACAAATTGGGGAAAGATCTGCTTTTTTGGCAACCTTGATAAATGAGAGGATCTTTATATGTATTGCCAGTTCAACTCCTGGAACAACATAGCAGAAGCCAACTTATTAACAGATCTGGAGGAGAACTGAGTTTTGCTACATAGTTTTAAGAATTCAAGTAAATAGCTAGGGATAAACAAATACTGGCTTTAATTGCAAATACATTGACAAATAACCAGCAGATGATTAATGGCAGATTTATTATTTGCTTGATAGGTGTTGTTCATTTGCCTAGATGTTTTACATGGTTACGGTACATATTATGTACATCTTCCAGTATTTAAACAGGTAATAATACATAAAACAAAGCATCTATACTAACTGCAGTTAAAGGCTCAGTGCGCATTCAGCTTGTATTCATGTTTCTCATGTTGGTGGTCTGATTTGTTTTTACTTTAGGCCACAAAACACATCTATTAATCTTTTTTCCAGATGCAAGCAAACTTCATCCAAAACATGTCAAGCAGCAGTTTATTGACTTTGGCTTCTCTAAACATGAAATGTTACCCAACATGCAATATAAAGAATTGGGAGTGCTTTACAAATTTCTACTTTATATTATAATAAATTATAATAAATATTATATTATAATAAATTGCAACTTGTTCTTTGTAAATCCTAAAGGTCTCCTTTATAGCTCCAAATAACTTTCTCCAGACCTCCAATGTTATGCTTTTTAATGCTGCATTGAAATGGTCCCTAGCTTCTGAAATTAGTATTGGAATTGGTCCTCCAATTCATCCTCCAGTACTCCACATGTTCATTGTAACAGTGCCATCCTACATCCATGTTCCCTTCTGAACTAAAGTTGTAAGGTGTGAAAAACCTCAGTTAAAACAATGTGGTTGGGGAATGGGCATGAAGGGGCATTATAATGGTACATATTCAGCAGGTTGGGTTGCCTTTGGCTAATGGTAGATGATCCAACATACAGTCACCCTGTTTGTGCATTGACAGGAATAAAATGTCACAGTTTTAACAAAATAACACTTTACAATGTTTTTTTATAATTTTAATGGATTTGGGATATTTAAAAGGATTTGGGTGTCCAAAATAGATACAAATAAAAGCTTACAGTATACTCTGTTTTTTGCACCTTTCCATTGTTTATACCCATCCAACTATTGTCCTCTAAGTTAAATTCCTACTTTTCACCACATCATGCAATCAGGTTGCTTTATTGTGGAAAATAAAGTTAAGAGATATAGGCACCACAGTTACCACTGCCAACTTTAAATGAATTGTTATAATTTATTTTCTTTGATTTACCCTTTTCTCCATTCAAATGTATCTGTCAGTATATTTATACATATACAATAGGGCACACAACTTAAACACAGAAAGCTTCCCTTCCATGTTGAAACCTTCCTGTCTGGCTGAAAGAAACAATGTATAGCCATATATAGATGAGGAAGAAAACAATAAAATTGTGTGTCATTTCATCAGTACAAGGAAATCAAAGTTTGTTTATTCTCCACTGACCTTTACCAGGCAGTACTATAGTGTATTTTGGTAAAGGCTATAAGCAAATTGCTTACATTTTATTTTAATATGATTTAATGCAGTTCCCTTAGTTACTCAAGAGTGTGCGGTCCTTTAATGCAGTGTACACGTAATGCTAATATTCTGCTTTAATTGCTGATGGGATAGGGATGAGAGGAAGACGCATTTGCATTATCCATATGATAAATTATGATCCAAATAGTACATTTTACAGTATTTTTAGCCTCAAAGTTTAAAAAAATATATATTTTTGGTTCCTGTATCACAATGGTTCCCAAATTATGGTAGAGGTCCTCCCACAGGGTCCTAAAGCAGTTGCTAGAGGCTAGAGGGCCAGGCCTGAGGGTCAATTAGGATGAAATTTGGGGAGCATGTCTGTTTGCTCTCTTATGGTCTCTTGGAAGCCCAGCTGAAGCTGACCTGAAGCTGGGTGAGATTTTGGATGAACATTTATTGCTGAAAAGAGAATTCAATCCCTTAACTAATAAAAACCCCTACCCCCCTACCCTACATAGCCCCCCTCTCTGCTCCCCTCGCACAGGTATTAACACCTGTAAATGCCCCTAATCCTGCAATTACCCCACATTACAGAGTCAGCACAGAGGAGCTGCCATCTTCCGGCACTTCAGTAATCGTGGAATTGCAGAAAATATTTGCAAAAGAGTTTGATTACTGTTAACATTATTTTCGTGCAAAAAATTACCTTGCACAGTCATAAACACCCATCTCATTTGCGAATATTTTTGCACAATGCGAATTCGCAAAAACGGAAAGACAGAGTTCAGGAAAAAACAAGGGCAATGCAACCATTTATGAAGAAATATGCTGTTCACAAACTTTATAAACGACCCCCAATGACTTAATAGAAATAGACAAAAATGTCAATCTTGGGTCTTAGGTCTTTTTGAATTTCCACAATTCAGTGCTGTACAGAAATTACTAGATGCAAACTTTTCTTTAATTGATTTCGTATGCTGGAAAAAAACTTCAATGGCCATATTTCCATTATGATTCATTGTAAGTGAAATGGATATGATCATTTCCTGATTTGTTTTCCTTGTGAAAAACAGTTATTTTCAGTGCATGACTTGCTTCGATTTTTAGTTTCCTATTTGGAAAAAACAATGCAATTTCTTCTTTCCAAACAAGAAAGAAAAACAAAATTGAAAACAAAATCAGTCTCTGTTAACTTGTTGGCCCACATTATTCTATCTGTGTACTGTAGCGTGTGATATACACTAACCCTTATTAATACTTTATTTAATTTATTGGTACATTTGTGAGTACAAATCTACCATCTGTCAGAGATGCAATAGCCATTAACATGGTAATGGACATAATGGAAGTTTGATTACATTTTTACATTACATTTTCTTTTATTATACAAAAGACAAAGTACAAGCCATTTAAAACTAGTTACAGCTGGAATTTAATTGGCCAGATGTGGATCAAACTAGTACAGAAATCCCTTTGCACCAAGCAAATAATTTCTAGCCTAATCATTTGTCTTGCTAGATTTGGTATCTGTGTAAAATAGGCATGGCTGTCTAGTTGTTGCAGCAAATAAAACTCAAATAAAGAGATTGACAACAACATAAACAAGTGCAGGGTAGTTAACATACAGTGTAAAGTGATGCATATGAAACAGTGGGATTGCACGTGTGCAGTGAATCATGCGCAGCAATGTTTGTTGTGATTATTTTTTTGGCATTGATAGAAATTGATTTCATTCTGCATCTGTAGACTTCTGCTTCCTGATAATATGGCTCTTTCTAGGATAGCAGCCAGGTCTGAACTATTGAATAACTTCCACATTACTGAAATTGTGCTAGAAATTCTTCAGATAAGCAGTGCTACACACACAACCCTCCTTATTTGGTAGGGATGGTGGCAGTTTAGGAAGATGTAATGCATGACATCTAAGTAGGAAGCGAATTCTAATCAGGTATATGCAACAGGAATGAATATTAATGCTTAGAGAAATAGCAGGGAAAGAAAAAATCCTAGCCTAACTGGAAAAATACATCAGCAACAGTTCATTATTTGGAATGCATACTGTGTCCAGACAGATATAACCAATGCCAAATACAGATACAGAGTTACAGCGTCACATAGTACTAATTTAATTATAGTACAGTGAAAAAACAATTTTGGGCTGATTTATTATTGTTTGTACTTTTGGTACAAACTAAGTTCACTGTTAAGCTCTCTTTTGTTTTTTCTCACTTCATATTGCTATTAAACTGGTATAAACATAAAAAAAACCTTACTTTTTTATTTTTATAATTTAAATAAACATGTCAAGTATACAAAGTTGAGCATTCAGAGAGACATTAGAAGGCCCTTCAACAACATTTCCTGTTTTCCTGGGCACACAACAGTTATACACAACATCAAAAATGAAACATTAATTTTAAATATTATACTTTATGTATATTTGTGATGGCAAAGGGAGAATAAAGCCAACACTCCTAAGTATATAATGATAACAATTTCATGTAAAATATTTTCTTTTCTTTCTCTAACAGGCCTGCAATGGATGTGGAACTAGCAAATGTGACTGCAGTGGAGTAAAAGGACAAAAAGTAAGTTTCCTGATAAAACTTCACAAAGAATCCAACATATTCTCTTCAGTTATTGGGTAACCCTTACATGATTGCATAGCCCTGACAGAATGGCCCTATAGAACTTACTAGGCAACAACAAAAAACAATCAAAGAAACAACAGAACACCCATTTTACATTTTTCAGGAGGCCATAAAAAAATTGGAGAAAGTGTAAATCCGCATTAGCATTATATATATGAAACTTAAAATCAGGGAATGTAGAATTGAAGTTTCACTGTATGACATTTGGGAGGTTTGGGTCCAGGTCCACCCATCCTTTTCCCAAGTTGGGTATTATGCTTGTTTAGGAAGTCATCAAAGGCATTAAAAGAATGTGCCATCAACAGACAGGGCATTCTACAATCTTATTTCCCTCACCGTGAAGAACCACCTACTCTGCTTCAACTGAATGCAGCATTCCTCAAGTGCCTTGAGGAATAACCTCTGGTACCTTGGTCTTTTCAGTATCCCCTGTTATCTATTCTAATGCCATCTAATGTACTTGCAAAGAGTAATCATGCACCTTTTTCTCCAGAGACAACAACCCCATCCATGACAGGCTACACTTATAGTTTAAATCATTCATCCCTCTAACCAGTTTAGTTGCACTTCTCCAGCAAATTAATATCCTTTTTAAAGGAGAACTAAATCCTAAAAATGAATGTGGCTAAAAATGCCATATTTTATATACTGAACTTATTGCACCAGTCTAAAGTTTTAGCTTCTCATTAGCAGCAATGATTCAGGACTTCAATCTTGTCACAGGGGGTCACCATCTTGGAAAGTGTCTGCGACACTCACATGCTCAGTGGGCTCTGAGAAGCTACTGAGATGCTAAGCTTAGGGGTCATTGCAAATTATCAAGCAAAAACTGAAGTACTGTATGTCTGTAATATAAGCTGATGCTACAGGGCTGGTTATTAAATTCTGATGCTAATTGCACTGGTTTCTATGCTGCCATGTAGTAATTATCTGTATTAATTACTAATCAGCCTTATATTGTGATATTTATATTATATGTGCACTGTATAACTGACAGCAGCATGGAGCATGTGCAGCAGAAAAGAAGATGGAGAGCTACTGTGGCATCTTTGGAGACACAGATCTTTGCTGCTAAAGGGCTGCGTTTGCCTTGGGCCGGTACAGAAGCCCAAAACATAATGTACAACTTTTTCTAGCTACTTCTTTAGTTAGGCTTTAGTTCTCCTTTAAGGACTGGGGCCTAAAGCTGCACTGCAAACTCCAAACGAGGCCTTACCAGAGAATGAGAAAGAGGTCATTCCTTGAGTTAATGCCCTTTTTAATGCAAGACAGTACTTTATTTCTTTAGAAGCCACTTTAGAATGACACTGCCTAGAGTTACACCACTTCTCAAGATCGTTCTCAATTAAGGATATCCCCAACACACTACCATTTAGTGTATAACTTGCATTTATGTTATTTCTACAAAAGTGAATAACATTATTTGCCAGATTACTGCCCATTTATCCAGTTTAGTCAAATCACTCTGCAAAGTGGAAGCGTCCTGCAAAGAGCTTACAGTTCTGCACAATGTAGTTTCATCATCAAAAATAGAAACGGTACCAAGTGACCACTGCCAGTCATTAATAAGCAAGTTAAAACGCAATGGCCCATGTAAAGAACCCTGCAGTACTCAGCTAACAGCACTGGTCCAAATAAAAAATGTTCCATTTACCACACTCTCTGTAATGTTTCCATTCAGCCAATTCTCTATTCTAGTACAAATATTATGTTCCAGGCAAGAACTCTTTCATCTAATCAGTAATCATTTGTGTGGTACTGTATCAAATATTTTTAGCAAAGTCTAAGTAGATCATATCCGAGTCAATGTTCCTGCTCACCTCCACATAGAAGGGTATTAAATTAGTCTGCCAAGATCTATTATGCATAAAACCATGCTGGCACAAACTAATGTTTTCAAGTATCTTAACTCATTCAAATCGACAATCTCTCAGCATCATGCTGGACCTCAAGGAATTCTGAATAATTAAGTAAACAGTTATGGCAATCACAGAGCTAATCTTGTTTAGTACCCTGGGATGAATACCATCCAGTCCTGAACCTTTGTTACTATAACATAGTAACATAGTAACATAGTAACATAGTAAGTAAGGTTGAAAAAAGACACATGTCCATCGAGTTCAACCTTTTTTTTTTTTTTGTTTATTAACTACCTATCTGCCAGTTGATCCAGAGGAAGGCAAAAAACCCATCTGAAGCCTCTCCAATTTGCCTTAGAGGGGGAAAAATTCCTTCCTGACTCCAAAATGGCAATCGGATTAGTCCCTGGATCAACTTGGACTATGAGCTATTTCCCATAACCCTGTATTCCCTTACTTGCTAAAAAGCCATCCAACCCCTTCTTAAAGCTATCTAATGTATCAGCCTGTACAACTGATTCAGGGAGAGAATTCCACATCTTCACAGCTCTCACTGTAAAAAACCCCTTCCGAATATTTAGGCGGAACCTCTTTTCTTCTAATCGGAATGGGTGACCTCGTGTCAGCTGGAAAGACCTACTGGTAAATAAAGCATGTCTCTAGTCTCTTTAGAATTTCCTCCTTAGTCTCCCATGCGTCAGTACTTATATTATTAGAATTGGGTCTATAAAAAATACTTAATTAGCTGTGTAGACCAACTGACCTCCCTTTGATAAGGGTCATACTCTTTCTTGTCTCATTTATTACTGTTTAAATATTAAAATAATAATTTTACATTCATTTTACTCTTCACTGAAATACCCCTTTCCATCTTTGTCCTTGTACCTAATAAAGGTTTCTACTGTCTCGGCTAACCTAAATAAACCTCTATGGGGACTCTATAATATAGGCCGAATGGCACAGCCATTGTAGTGCTGTTACACAGTGCCTGCCTTCATACTCGATGTCCCACCCCACACACTAGCACATACTTTATAATCTACTTAGGATCTCCTACATCTTTTACCACAATACTTTATTGAGTGTTTTTGCAATGAAACCCAAGCACTGAACCTCCTTGATTTTCCAGGTTCTCCCCTAAAATGTGCTCACTAACTCAAAGTAGTTAGCAGCTTTGACGGGTCACAATATAGTACCCTCAATGTGCTTTACTTTTTATTACTATTCTGTAATATGCCAAATAATTTTTTCTGCATAATTCCCCACAAAGCTGTCCCCAATAATTCTGCCAGAAAGCAAGTAAGAGCGGATGCACACCCACAACATCCCTTAAATAGTGTAGCCCGGTGCTTAGTAATGGAGGATTCGGCAACCTCCCATATAATGTAGAAAACAAATTTACCGACACTCAAGGCGTTAGTTTGCAGGAAAAACCTTGCTTTATTGTAGTGCAACGTTTCGAGGCCACACCCCTTTATCAAGCTTAAAAAGTAAGAAATAAAGCATCAGCAATCACCTTTTATCATATATTTATAGAGTGTGTACAGTGCATGGTCATCTAAGGAAACACATTATTAAAGGAGAACTAAATCCTAAAAAGAGGCTTAAAATGCAGTATTTTACTAGGCCATCTTTTGAGTGTTAGTGACACTTCATAGAAATTGATACAAAACTACCGATTTGCACATCTCCTAACATTTTCCAAAAAAAAAACACATTATATCTACCCACCCTCCCACTCCCAGATTCACTCCCAGATCCACTCTCCCACTCCCAGATCCACCCCAGTATTCACTACCCACGCCCAAAACGCATCATTTAATAGTGCCGCTCCAGAAGAAAATTGCACTGAAGTCCGTTTCTCAAAAGAGCAAACAGATTTTTTTATACTTAATTTTGAAATCTGACATGGAGCTAGACATATTGTCCATTTCCCAGGTGCAGGCCTGGACTGGCAATCTGTGGGTTCTGGCAAATGCCAGAAGGGCTGCTGTAAGTTGCCATATACAGTCATTATTTATTGGGCTGGTGGGGGGCTGCTTGGGCCTCTGTGTACTTGGAATGCCAGGGCCTATTGTTAATCCCAGTCCGGACCTGCCCAGGTGCCCCCAGTCAAGTGACTTGTGCTCTGATAAACTTCAGCTGCTTTTTACTGCTGTACTGCAAGTTGGAGTGATATAACCTTCCTCTCTCCCCCCCCCCTACCCACAGCAAGCTAACAACAGAACAATGGGAAGGTAACCAGATTGCAAAGCACTCACTAGTAAAATCCAGGTCCCACTGAGACACTTTCAGTTACACTGAGTAGGAGAAACAACAGCCTGCCCGAAAGCAGTTCCATCCTAAAATGCTGGCTCTTTCTGAAAGCACATAACTAGGCAAAATCACCTGAGATGGCTGCCTACACACCAATATTACAAATAAAAAAAAAATTACTTGCTGGTTCAGGAATAAAATTTTATATGGTAGAGTGAACTATATGCAGTGTAAACAGTATAATTTAGAAATAAAAACGATACCATAAAAATCATGACAGAATCCCTTTAAAATTAAGACCATATTGGGTTTAACTGCGCATGCTCCTGCCAAAAAAACAGGCAGATATATAAGCTGTTTAACATACTTGAAAGAATGGCAGCGCACTCAACTAAATATTCATTGAAGATTACTGCAAGATATATAAACTGCCAGACATGTAGGCCACAAATCTCACTATGTTACTCTGTCTTTTATGATCAGACAGAATGGTGAGGAGCAGTGCAGGAGAGATAAGGAGTCTTTGCAGGGTCCTCATGATTATACTTTGTTCTCCTCTTTAAATAAGATCTCAGGGATGAACAGAATACATTTTAACAAAATTTGGTGAAAATAAATGTCCCATTGAACCAAAGTGACATGTGCAAATGACTAACTATATCAGAACACTATTAGCTCAGCTATATTGTTCAATTTGCACTTACGTTATTGTATTTGTAACAGGGGCAGGATGTTTTCATTATTTTTAATTTATTATTTTTAAATTATTTTCTATTATACTATATATTATTTTTCTCCTTATCGATTTCAGCTGATGCTCATGTAAATACTTCTATTGTGTTTATTCAGTAAATTTTTCCAATATTCAAAAACAATGTTGTGTGGATCCTTGGCATTGATCCCGATTTTCTTTTGCAAGCCTTAAAAGAAAAAAAACATTTTCTGCAGCTGTGTGTCTATGAGTCTCCCAGGATTTTGTTTTCACAAAAAAAATATTCTTATAGGAACAAATGGCCGGAAATTATTTATCTTTCCTTGGAAAAATATTTGTTTCAAATAAAGAAACAAGATTTCATGAATTTCATGCAAGAATACATAGGAAAGGTTGAGATCTAGTTTATATTTACTTGATTTTGTGATTATGGGTAAAAAACCCCTCTGTTGTACAGATGGAGCATTTATTTGCATTTGGAGCATTTGGTTTAGATGTTCCATATTGTCACTTCATATAAACTGATCATTATTGCATCTTTTGTTATTGAAATGAGTGCTTTGAGATGGCTCACTGTGGGCAGTGTGATATCAAAACAAATTGAGCTCATCTGTATTTCAATTTACTTGAATTACATTTAGAATAAACACTAAACGTTAAAACAAACAGATTAAAGAGTTAAGAAGTCCTTTTCACATCTGCTTTCTTTATTGTTTAGCTACTTGGCATCAGTATAAATGTAATGTTTCACCATGAAGATTAAATTAACTGAAACACTGGGAATATAGATACAAAGAATACTTGTTGGGTGCTTTTTTGAACATTACCATTTCCCTCATTATCCTTACTTCCCAAAATGTCCAGAAATAGGCTGCAGCGGGGATAAAAGAACATTTAAGCTTCATAACATTCAGTTGTACCTATTAATGAATTACCCTGATTAGGCCTCCAAAGTGTTAGCCTATGCATAAGATGTCAGGGTTTACAGAATATTCGGAGTGTTACTAGGCTGTGATGTTGTTATCATGGACTTTGCATTTCTTAAAGGTTTAAACCCAAATAAAGAGTTACCTTCTTATGACTACTCCTTTACTTACTACTAATTAAAGCACTTTGACAAATATACCAACACTGCATATATACATATTCTGTTCAATGTTGCCCATATATTACATCACCCTATCTATAATGCTATTGGTCTGTGTTTTAATTACACATGATATCAAGGATGAAAATTAACTTAGTCAAAAGAGTGATAACTGTAGTAACTGTACAATTGTAAACTCTAATGAAAGAAGCAGTATGAGGGACGCTTTTAAAGCCAAGTTTTGAGGGAAGTCTAGGAAATATATTCTTAAAAAGAGGAATATTTGCAGTTTCTTTTTATGAATCAGTGTTAGTGGGAATGTTGATTTTTAAAGAATCCCATATGGTCCTAGTGATAGAATCATGAAATTGATTTAAACTGACAAAATTCCAAAAGAGTGGAATTCCATGTATGATAATGGGGGGAAATAATCCTAACAGCTGGTAGGTTGAGATCATGCAATTAATTCTTGATCTTTGCGCACCAGCTGCTTCTAATCCCAAACGGATTTCATGTTTTGGTTTCCCACTTCAAATTAATACCAGTTGGACAACTGATTTATTGATATGTACTGAGGGGGTAAATTGTCAAATGATCTTGACAATACTTTCTTTAAAGCTGGAATCCACTTGTAAATATCACCTTCCTGAATGTGCATTTTGTCCTATTGTTACACTCTGCACCTTCTTATATGGTGTATTAAACACTTTAAACCCCTTCAGTTCATTCTTTACACAAACAATTTATTAACTGTAATAATAACATACTGTATATAATAGCAGATGTAAGGAAATTAGCACTGTGACTGTCTCTATAGGCATAACAAGCCATAAAGGAAAGATGACAAGACACAAGACAAATGTTTTCTTGGCTAGAAATGTATATTTAAGGAAGCATGAAGGCCATCTAAGGTTACTAAAATAATACAGTCTAGTTGCTCTATACTCTATTTAACTGCCTTGCTAACTGGTTTTGGGAACTGAATGAGAAATTAACTGCTATTTGTAAAAAGAGAAAGAACCCTTATAATTATTTAATGCCTCCCTTCCCCCCTGGCATATAAATTAATTGTAGGGTACCCTGTTTGTGGTTCAACAGCACTGATACATGTTAGGATACGTTCACTGGAGACAAAGATGCCTTTACCTCCTTCAACTAAAAGAAGAGTTATTGCCAATGAGTATAATTTGACTAGACTTCTAACTCCAAAGTTTACTAAGGAGGCCGGAAACTCTCATGTCACTGCATGTTTTTGTCACGTTTTGTGAACCCAAACCCCACAGGGAGTGACTGGCCTCGGGCCTAACCCTCAGCTACTCAACTGCCACAAGGTCTTACCTCACGAGAATCTAGTACTCCCACAGGGGCAAGCAAGTGAGCCAAACTTTACAGCAGGGAAGAAGCCAGTAGAGACTGAATAACCATAGTCAGACAGGCTGGCCAGAACCAGAAAAAACAACCACTGAGACATGAGACAAATGCTAGAGATCAGGAACCAGAGCAGGAGCCAGAATCCGGAACAAGAAATCAGCACTGAGGGGATCAAGAGCCAGAATCAGGAACAATAAATCAGCACTGAGGGTTTTTTTTTTTTATAGCTATGCTGATGGCAAACTCTGCTCATCTGTGGCCTCATTGACCACATGTGAACTTACTGGGGGTCATTCATAAACTTCGGGCAAGGCAGATTGGTTTGCAAAGTGAATATATTTGCCTTGTGCATGGTTATATTTATAAAGCTGAATAAGTGTGGTGCAAACAGAATTGCAAATTTTTTTTCACAATGCGAATGTCTATAAGAGCGGTTTAAATATGTCATATATTCGCAAATTGTTAATATTTATGTGCACACTCTGCTGGACATGGTGTTGTGACATACTGTCGCATATGCTTACAGCAGTAATTATAGTAAGCTTTAAGATGGTACTTGTTATTTTTGTACAGTAGCACATTTCTGCTGTTCCTATTTTTGATGGATTACGACAATTTATTTTTCTGAATTCTGCCTCCTTCCTGTCTGGCAAAGTTGAACTACAATGTAAACAGACTTTCTAGCTAATTGGAGCCTTGTATAACTCCTACCTATAGTTGTATGTGAAAGCTCAACACAGGGTGGAAACCACTCTTTTCCAAACAGAGAATTTACAATTCAGACAGGTGTTAGAGCTTAGTGCCTATGAGCTCTATACCCCATACAACCAAATGAGGATTGACTACTCAAAGCATTCAATCACATTCTGTCTGTTTGATAAATGGTATAAATTTGGAAAAGTATTCTCCAGTTTGAGTTGTAAATGTGCCCCTAAATTAACCTTAATGTGTAATATTATAACACTTGCATATTTTCAGTAAAATCACAGAGTCCTTTGGCAGCCTAATAGGTATTGATTCGCCTCAAAAATAGATTCAGAAGTTATTTAACCATAAAGGAGATCTTGTGTTTTTCTGGTGCAATATGTGTAAACAATGGTCTGATCTTAACAATAAGATACACAAGAAGGAAGGGTGTATACGTCAGTGGATTTATGTAATAATATAACCATCAGTGACTGAACACAATGTTCTGTAAAGCTGGGGAACCAAAAAAACAAACTTTTTAAAGGAAATTGAGAAAACACATTGACAATGCGAGGTTGGACAAAGGAATATATATATATTTTGTTAATTCCTGGGATATGTGTCAGTTTCCTATGGCGTGGGATGTATCACTGGGCACATCTACATGTAACAACTACAAAACACATTTCATGCAGAAATACATTACACACACACATTACTTAGTCTGTCCAACAGATGACAGTGGTAGCTATCCTCTAGGAAAGTTCTAAAGAGTAGGCAGGTCCCAGGACAGGAAACATGTATAAACTGCAGATGGAAATACAGGTATGGGATCCATTATCCAAAAACCTGTTATCCAGAAAGCATCAAATTACTGGAAGGCCATCTCCTATATTCTTAAGTAATTCACATTTCTAAAAATGATTTCTTCTTTCTCTATATAGGTATGGGATCCGCTATCTGGAAACCCGTTATCCAGAAAGCTCCGAATTACAAAAGGCTGTCTCCCATAGACCCCATTATAATCAAATAATCCAAATTTTTACAAATTATTTTCTTTTTCTCTGTAATAATAAAACAGTAGCTTGTACTTGATCCCAACTAACATATACTGAATCCTTATTGGATGCAAAACCAGTCTATTGGGGTTATTTAATGTTAACACAATATTCTAGTAGACTTAAGGTAAGAAGTTCCATATCACGGAAAGATCTGTTATCCAGAAAACCCCAGGTCCCGAGCATTCTGGATAACAGGTCCCATACCTGTAGTAATAAAACAGTACTTTGTATTTGATCCCTATTAAAATAGAATTAATCTTTATTACGGCCAAAACATCCTATTAGGTATACAGAATTTAATATTTAAATTATTTTTTAATGGAACTTAAGTATGGCGATCCAAATTAATGAAAACCCATTATCCCCCTGGTCCTAAGCATTTTGGATGAAATGTCCAATACCTGTACAGAATTTTGAAGCAGGCCCAGGTGGGGGAAGCTGTTCTTTGTTAGTTGCTAGTTAGTATCTACTATGGCCAGTAGAGCTTGCCTTAGAAGTGAGAGACAGCTAGGCCAGCCAGCAAGGTCAGTTGTGGCCTCAATGAGAAGCTTAATATATGGAGTAGGACCCCAGGAGTGATTGTGCAAACCTGCAGCTTTTTGCTGCCCCTGGTAAAACGGTCTGTGTTGCTGCCAATAGGAAAAGTGACCTATGAAAGAAACTTACCAAAGTGGCATATATGTATTTAGGGCCGCCATTAGAAATCACAGGGCCCCATACAACAACATTTTCAGGGCCCCCTGGGCCCAGCCCATACTAGCGCCAAAGCCCCACCCCAGATCCCGCGCACTCCACCCAAGCCCCACTCCATCCCGCCCAAAGACCACACAGACATCAGTGCTAAAAAAGTAACCCCCCCACACACAAGTTATAAAAAGCTATATATATATATATATAAGTTCATCATCATCATCATCATCATTTATTTATATAGCGCTGCAGTTATAGCAAACAGGGAATAAATGGTGGATAACAAACAAGGATTACAGAATACAATGGGGCTAGAAGGACCTAGAGATTAGAGTTAACAAACTAAAAGGTTAGGGTACAATTGAGACATTAGGATTATATAAACATTTTGTCATTTTTGATACAGCAATGATTCATTAAGGTACATCGAATAAGCCTCTTTAAACAGATGGGTCTTTAAGGAGCACTTGAAAGTTTGGAAAGTCTGACAGCTTGTGGCAGAGAGTTCCAGAGAAAAGCAGAAGCCCAAAAGAAGTTAAAAAACCATTGGTGCAGGGTCTCCCTTACAAATAAAAAAAAATTGGGGCCCAAAATTTTTTTTAAAAAAACATTGGTGCCACGGCCCCCCTTACAAAAAAAATTGGGGCCCCAAATTTTTCTTTTTAAAAAAAACATTGGTGGCAGGGGCCTATAGAATATTAAAATAATACATTGGTGGCCATGGGATTAAAAAAAAACAAAAAACCCTACATTAGTGTTCAGTAAAATTGAACTCGTGGCTTCAGCACTTCAACTTCACCTCCTTTCCTGACTTCAGGACTTCAATTTTGTCTGTTTTTGTGACTTTGAGTCTTTTCGCCGCTTCGGGAGTTCGGCTTCGGCTGTTTTTGCTCTCGGCACTTCCACATTTCAGCTGTTCAGGATGGCTGCAAGCACGGCTTTGGCGCTCCTAAGGGGGCTCGGCTCTTTTCAAAACTGCACCACTGCCGGGCCCCCCTTCATGCCCGGGCCCAGGACACTTGTCCCCCCTGTCCCCCCCTGATGGCGGCCCTGTATGTATTACATCACTTGCCTTGAGCCACCATTTTGTGATGGTCTGTGTATTTTGTGACACCTGACAGGAAATAATGCAGGTCCTAACTGGATCAGGAAGAAGTGTTGAAGTAAAAGACTTAGTTCTGTCTGTTGATTGGCTAATGAAGCCTAGCAAGTATGTGTGCTCTCTGGCTTCTGTGTGATTTCACAGTGAATCAGTGCTTTACATAGGGCTGTATTATAGCATATATTTTTATAAAAACCTGCAATGTTCAGGGGGTTTGAGCAGAGAAATTAGATAATGTCCTAAAAGTTGCAACAGTATGGGATCTGGGTACAATGAGCATGTGCCCTGCAACCAGGCCTCTAAATAAGGAAATTGGGCAGTAAATAAATTAACAGTTAACTACAGTATATCACCATGGATATGCATACAATTATTTACACAGTTTGAGCAGATTGGGCAAACATTTTACTTAAGCATGACATAGATAAAACAATGTGTTTTTTTGTGTGTTAAAACCAGATTATAAACTTTTTTTTATTGTTTTTAAAGAAGTGCTGGCTCCATTACACATGTTTTAATGTGGGTAAAATTTATTGCGAACATCCAGACAAAACAAAACTAATGCAAAGCTTCACAGCAACTTGGCATGGTAAAGTGCACCCTCTTGTGGTGAAATGCAAATATGTTTCATACTGGTTGGTAAAAAAGATTTCAATACTGTATGTATAAGCCTCCTCCAGTGCAAAAAAAAAGGGAAAGACTACGGAACAGCAAGCACTAAGCTGAAATAAACAGCAAGAAACAATCAATTTACCTTATTGCAGAGGAGGTTATTTACTGCTCAGTTAGTTGGTAGATTTTCTATTGTAAATGCAGAAAGTTCTGGTTAAGACCTCTGCAGATCAGTCACTCAGTTTAATTTCTTAATTAGGTCTTTATCAGCCCTTGAGCAGGTGAACCAGTGGGAGTTTGCAACTGCCCTAGGCATTGGCCATGCATGGACTCTTCCCACCTGTATTGGCTCCCAATATCTTTTTATTATCAAGTGTAAATGGAAACAAGTATCATTATATATGTTATTTGTTAGGTGTGAACTTTTGATAAACCGTGTCTTTTCTGAAATGCCCAATACTGGTTGTTGTAATTTTTGGACTGCCTCTACAGCTATACAGCAGATTTAATTCCTACACAATATTTTTCACACAGTATGTACATGTTGATTCTTAATATCACCTATAAACAATGGCTCATAGAAGATTCTCTATGAATCCTTCCTTCATGAAAATGTCAAAGATATACTTAGAAGACAATGAATGACTCAAGCAAATACAGTTTGTATAAGATGACATTTAAACCACAGATTAAATCAACAAGCCGAAAAACAAGCAGTGAAAGAATATATAAAACGTAGAACCTGGCAAATACTAGAGAATTAAAAATAAATAGATTGAAGATCATTTTTAACAAAATGTGTTGCTTTCCACAGGGGGAAAGAGGTCTGCCTGGTTTAACTGGATTAATGGGCTTTCCGGGACTCCAAGGACCAGAAGGGCCACCTGGACCAATGGGTCAGAAGGTAATTATCATAACCATTGTTATGCTTTTTCCTTTATCACCTCTGAAATACTGGAATTCATTTTTTTTAATTTAAACATGTTTCAGGGTGACACAGGAGAACCAGGTCTTCCCGGCACAAAAGGAACCAGAGTAAGTTATGTTTAGTTGTTCATTTTCCAGCATATGAATTATTTTGTTTTTCCCTGTTGTATTGCAAAAAAAATGTAATCTATTTCATATTGTAAAACAGATGCTTAAGCTCCATGTCTCCTTTTTTACAAAGTGTAGGGCAAAGCACAAACAGACAGACACAAACTGCCATGTATTTTGCACACTTGGGCCCTTCATTTTTCTAAAATGCCACATATCTCTGTACTCTAAAATGTACAGTACAGAGTAAAGAGAACTAGGAATGCCCCATAAATACTGTGCAGCCTGCATTTGGCTCTGCCCCTGCCCTTAGTGCTAGATTTCCAATCCAGCTTATGTTTTAGAGCACATTGAGCTGGTCCTACCCTCACCAAACCAACCTCATCCATTTGTAAGCAATTTGCCTAGTGGCCTTTATATTTACTCCACTGTCGCCTGATCCAAGTGCAGAGGGTGCAGATATGGGAAGGTATTATACATTATAGGTAAAAAAAAACTAAGGAAGGGGTTGTCCCCAAAGCTTGTGCCATATTTCTGCTGCAATAAATGCTTTAAAGATAGGAGCCAAAGTATAGTGTGCTTCTTTTCCCCTTTTTTCAAGATATAGGTAAAAACATATCACTTTGTGCTCCTTTAGTGAATTAGCCCTTATTTAAGCATAAGGAAAAGCTTCTTTTTAAGACTTGGTGCAGATTTTGGACTTGAATGAATATGAAAAACAGAACAAAGGAACAGTTGTACTGGTTATTTTATATCTAGTTATTATATCAAATGCAACAGGAATGGGAGTAAAAGGTAGCAGCACATTAAAGAAAATAAACACCCTTATGAAAAGGAATAGGCTAAATAAACTAACTGTGAAACACAGCAGCACTAATCTAAGGTTCTGTTATGCTGACAGCAAACAATTCATTAGATTAATTTCTGATACTCTGCAAAAAGTTGTATACACGTTGCTTCCTAATTTTAACTATAAAAAATGGCCCTTGCAAATGTTAAAAATTAACCTTAAATGCAATGTATGACACCAATAAAAGTCTTTCAATGCTGCCACCTTGAGGCTGTCCATGACAAGTTAACTGCAGTTTGAGTATGTCACTGCATGCTATTAGAATGCAGATTTCCATATATTTTATTTGCCGAATTTGATCTCACTCTTTTTGTTTCATTTCAGGGTCCACCTGGTTCTCATGGATTTCCAGGAAACCCAGGTCTTCCTGTATGTATAATAATAACTAAAATGTGCCCTGCATTGTGCTATGTGATGCTATATTATCTAATTTACTTTTTTTTCTCTTGCAGGGTATACCTGGGCAGGATGGTCCACCAGGTCCATCTGGGATTCCAGGGTGTAATGGCACAAAGGTAGGAAATTGTTTGTTTACTTAAATATAACCTGTAACACAGAGTTCCATAGTGATCAGTGGCAGTCAAGAACTGGCTTTCCAGATGTTGCAGACGCAGCAGAAGTCTGCTGACAGTTGCAAGTCTACAACATCAAGGCTGCAAAATGTTGGCAGTTACCAAATATATCGGTTTCTGTATTCCTTCTGATAAAGAACTACAGTTTGCTTTAGTCTCAAACTATAATAGCAGTTTAATTGTGGTTGAAAAACCAGAGATGTGGTCTCTGCTCATTTGTGATATTTATCCTAGGGTGAAAGAGGACCTGTCGGACCATCTGGGCTTCCTGGAATAATTGGGTATCCTGTAAGTAATACTTTTAAGCTCTTCCATTTTTATCTGCAAAATATGTTATTCATATTCTGTTGTCCGCAGATTAAGTGGGAAAGGAATTATATGGCTGGGTTATATTTTGATAACAGAAAAGGCACTGAACATGATGTTTTCTATTTTTAGAGCAATGTTTTACACTTTAAGACAGTAGTGGATCAAGAGAGTATATTAACCCAGTGCAACAAAAGTGAAAAACAGTGCATGGATAATTTATTGTCTGTTAAAGCACAACACTTTTTATTCTTTTTTATAACTGTAACAAATTACAGCAAATTAATCACTTAGCTGGTTTCTCTGCCACTGTCATGCTGCCTTGCCATGAAATGACTTTAGACTTCCTAAATGAACAAGAGGTAACTTACAATCAGATATAAAAAAGTTAATAGGAATAAAGAAGACATATTGGTTACAAGGGAAGCTAAAAAAAAAATGTGCATAATAAGTTCTTTTACTAAATGTGTACAGGTGAGGAGTCAGTTACAGGGAACGCTATAAAGGTGCTCATAGCTAAGCTTAATCAAGTTGTCATTGCTGAAGCTTTATTAACCAATAGGTTATTCCAGTGAACATGAGGACATCCATTCAGATTAGAAGAAAGTAAGTTGATCTGAAGATGTGGAAAGGTTTTTTTTTACAATGATGACTTCTCTCACTACAATGTTGTATTGTATTCAAGAGAGGTCTGGATTAGCAAATGCTTGCAGATTTGGTGACATGGAACTTCTGTGTCTTAGTTGTTAAAGACCGAGGCGATGTAAAAATTAATACAATAATGTGTTTGGCAGCACTATTACATATGGCACCCAGGTTAGCACCTTTAGATAGTATCTGGAATTATACAATTTACATGACTGCTTTGGTGGCTCTCACACCAATGCCATGCCACCTATTTTGGTTTTCACTCTGTTTTATGGATTAAGCTGTTTACTTCTGTGTAGCTAAATGGTTACCTCCAAAATGATATATATTTATCTTATCTATTGACTGCTGTTATTTTGCTTTTTAGGGATCACCTGGGCAACCAGGACCAAAAGTAAGTCCCCATTTACTTTTATGCAATTGGTAATAACACAGTCTGGAAAATATGTAAAACTCTCTCAACATGAAATGTGTTTTTCCTTTGAATAATATACCTTTCTTCACATTGATTAGAATATTAGTAGAACGTCTCTAAAAGATGTGGCACAAGGCAAAACATACATATCTGGAGAACACTGTCAGACTCACTGCCCTCATTTAAATATCTGATTTGTTTGCAATGGCACACTTACTTATAATATCAAATTGAATAAAAATAAATTCTTACATTCATTTCATATGTCAAACTGTCTAGTATGTTAATCTGTAAGATTCAGAGGGAGGCAGTAATTGCAGACAAGATTTCTCTTGTGAGGAAGTCACTTGAAATTACATTTTATTGCACATAATATAGAGGTGATATTAAAATGATACCCAACTCGAGTATTACAGAGCTCCATATTATACTTGTAATAAAGAAGTTTGCATTTGAGGTGAATTCAGACGCATTGTTTAAGTTAAAGGGAAAGGAGATTTTTTATAAATAACAAAACATTATGTAATTATAAGCAAGCATCTTTCCATTATACATTAATACAATGATTTCCAATGGTTTACAGTTAGTTGTAAATGCAATTGCAATTAAACGTAGTATTTGTCCCTTCTGACTAAATTCCTACAATGCCTTGTATGCTTATTCGACAATCTGTTAATCAGGGCTGTGTTTAGTTGTATGTGCAGGTGCATATGCTTCTATCCTAGTTTGGGTAGTTTCAAAGCTTTGGAGTTGTTGAGGTTTCAGAGAAGCATGTTTTTAGGTGCTTGGAGTTAAACATCAACCTCTTTTTATAATCCCTATCTCAAAATTCACTCATTGCCCATTGTAGAACAAATTAGCTTGTTCCTTAGTCTACTGATTCTTGCTGCTGTTTTTGATTCCTGCTCCCCTGGTCCTGTCCCTGACTTTGACTCCAGCTTGTTCCTGTTTATGAATTGCCTACGGATTCTAAATGTGTTATCTGGTTCTGACTTGGCCTGTCTGAAGACATTTGGTTTTGTCTTCACCAACTCCTTCTCTACGTCAGGCTCCCTTGCATGTCCCTGCAGGAGTCTCTGGATTCTTCTGTGGTAAGACCTGGTGGCACCTGAGTAGCTGAGAGCCAGGTCAAAAGGCAAAAGGGCACGCATAGACCAGAATCAAGTTACTCCCTTTGGGTTTGGTTTTACTTTATGCAACAGAATGTCTCATGAAATAACCATCCAATTTGTCAATATATCACAAAGCTCAGAATTGTATTCTAAGGGAATTGATTGATTTTCTCTGACTATCTTCCAATTAACTAAAAAAAATAAAGTAATTTGTGAAACTATTTACATTTTCTAGGGAGAACCTGGAGATATCACTGGAATAGATGTATCTATGGTAAAAGGAGAAAAAGGTTTTCCTGGAATTAATGGATTACCGGTAAATTATTTCTTTGTTCACATACCACAAACAGAAGGCAGCTATGTAAGATATCCAACGTTAAGATGTTTCTACAATCTTCCACAGGGTACACCTGGATTGCCAGGGACGCCAGGAGTTATGGGACCAATTGGGCCAGCAGGACCTTCAGTAAGTGATATTATATTTTTTATATTCTGCACCAGCCTATAGGTTGAGCGGCCACAGTAATAATCCATATGTCATCAATATTGTCCACAGCAGCTTCCTATCTTCTGATCTTGTTAGGCTAACTTTTGACTGCCACTGCACGTGCTCAGTGTGTTCTGTGCTGCTGTAATATCTGTCATAAATGTTGATGTTACATGGATGATTCTTGATCAATTCTGATGGAGAATTAACTGGTTTCTATTTGAGTTTTTTTAGGTTATTTTCTTTTTTTTTTTGAATGTCGGTACACTGATTGAAAATGATGAGTAGAATGCCATTGGGCTGTGTTTAAATTATTCGGATTTTAAAGGAATTGTCCATTGATAAATATAAAAAATAAAAACTGGGTAAATAGATAGGCTGTATTTTTAGTTAGCCAAAAATGTAATGTATAAAGGCTGGAGTGACTGGATGTCTAACAGAACACTACTTCCTGCTTTGCAGCTCTCTTGGTTTCTGAGCTGCATGCTAAGGATTTATTGCAAACTCACTGAACAGTTATGTCACATGTGGCCCCCTTAAAGACGCTGAATAACACAGAGTTAGAGATCTGAAAAGCAGGAAGTAGTGTTCTGGCTATTATGTTAGACATCCACTCACTCCAGCCTTTATAGATTACATTTTTGGCTAACTAACTATATTAGAAACATTTTTTATTTTGTACAGCCTATATATTTACCCAGTTTTTATTTTTACACTGAACTGTTCCTTTAAAGTGGTTGAGATTTTTTTTAAATAAATAAGACCAAATTCGAGTTTGGTAAGTTTTCACATAAAAAACTATATATTTTTTTATTTGATTTTTGATGAATAAGCTTCTTTGTACTTGCACTCTATTTGATTTAATATGTAAGAAAAGAGGATGACACAACCACACAGAAGAAGGGATTTTAAAGAAATGAATAGTGACCCAGTCTAAAAGCCAATTTGGTTAATATGAGGGGTAAATACATTTTGTTTTTCCTACCTATTGCATAAATAGGGGCTATTTTCCATTTTATAAGGTATAGGTCTTATTTGATTTGCTGTAGTCTTTCTCTCTATCATGTGCCTAAAAGGTCAGTGGTAAGGTCAACGACTATTACACTCATTGTCTGTCTAGGCAAAGAGATGTAATGTTTGAACTATGCTTTTTTTTCCCAAAAAGGTATTAATGTGAACCCCAGACGAAAAGTGCATATTCAAACAGAAAAAAAATATAACCTTTTTTTTGTTACTCACTATACTTTGCTATAGCACAAAACTGGAAACAATATGTAAAATATATTTCCATTGTTCTACTGTTCCGATTTAGCCTAAACGTATAAATGTGCAATTCCTTTCAGGGACCTCCAGGTACACCGGGTGCTCCAGGACCAAAGGTAAGTGCTTTCAAAAGGTTAATATAAAACATGCCAATCACATAAACATTATTTTTTTTTTTCTTATTAAAGATCTGTTTTTTTGTTCTGAGATAAGGACCCATCCTCCATTTTTACATTTTATTCACTCTTTCCTGATTTCTTTCACTTTACCCTTTTCTTTGCCCTCCTCTAAGTTTACACCTTCTCCATTTTATTTTTTGTTCCTTCTATCTCTTCACAGCCCTTTTATTATTCTACTCCTCTTTTCTTTCTTCTTTGCCTCTTCATTTCCCATCTGGATTAAAGAGGATGTTCTTATTTAATTGTATATGCAATATATGTAGGCATCAGTAAAGGCTGCATGCATGAAATTGAATTGAGAAAAGTGTGTTGCATTATTATTATTGTCTTTTCTTTTCTATGCTCTATAGCTATGTATATATATGTATGTATGGTAGATGTCTTAACTGCGTGAATGTAATTCCTTGAAAACTGTACTTCCTTTTAGCTGCAGAATCTTAAACTTTATGTTTCCTTACCTTACCTTAACAAATGCAGAATACCAAAGGCAAATTAATATTATAATATATGTGGATTTTTTTCATCCATTGTTCATATTCCCTAGGGTGAAATGGGCATAAGTTTTTATGGACCAAAGGGGGAAAAGGTAAGTAAAACACCCTGGACTCTTTTACAGTAAACAGTGTTTTATTTCCCATTATAGTTTAGACAGTTTAAATATAATGGTAAGATGCAAAAATGCATTGCATATTGCTGTATAACAAAAATTATCAAAAAGTGTCACACATTATCTGTGCTTAATATTTTATCCTATGAGTGTGCTGCAATTGCAGTTTAGATTTTTATTCTACAATACGCACGTAGCGCTATTGCTTCCTTTGATTGCTGGATACTTTGACAGCTTATTTATACAGGGGTTGAAAAAACATAGCTAAATTCCTCACTACAACACCAGAGTACACAATATAAAATATTATGATATAAAATATATTTTTGTGTAAAACATTGGCTTAAAAAAGTCAAAGGCCAAAGAGAGTTGAACTTTATTAGTAGGTAATTGTGTGCTAGTGAGAACTTTTCATAAACATGCAGCTTTTATTTATTTATTTATTTTTTTTACTCAAAGGGTAACAATTTATATGTCCAAAACACAGCGTGGTTTTATTGGAATCAGCAGTCTCTTAAATGTGACAATAGATTTTATTATATTTATTAATTATAGGCAGACCAGCTCTTTTCTCTTGCATTCATGCAGTGAGCCGTGCAACTAGACAGTAGTGTTAATGCAAATGTAGATATACAAAACACAAAATCCCCAAACACACAAAAAAATTGTCCTACCACTGCAGTTAATATTTTTCTTTCTATCTGTGGATTTATGAAGACTAATAATAAGGATATACTGTAATCAATTTTTTATAATATACCTATTTTTATTCCTACAAGAAGTTCCAGATTACTATTAGATCTAAATGTGTTGCATATATTGTAGGTGCTTTAATTTCTATATTGATTTATTTTTATTTGTAAATATGGAACTTTGAAGCATGCAGTGCTGAAAACAAATCTGACCAATGAGAGCTCTGGTATATTCACAAATGTGAGCTACCAACTGCAACTGTAACAACAGGGAAATGTGAGGAATGATCTGTGTATGAAATTGAGGTTGTATATATATATATATATATTATATATATATTTCTTTCCTTTTTAACAGGGTGAACAGGGACCTGTAGGTGCTCCTTGCAAATCCACAACTGAACCTCAAGACAAAGATAAGGATGATCAGATATATTATGGAGAAAAGGTAATATTAGTATATGTTGTTGAGAACCCTGTATCTTTCTCTTTTTATAGCATTTAGTTCAACATAATACGTTATATTTATCATTTACATGAAAAGGCAATAGTATGGGGATTATGACAACTATTTGGGTGTAATAAGAAATTGAAAGCTTATAAGTATGCATGTTTATCACTATATTTTTCAATAATATTGTATGTGTATACAGTGCAGTAGTAAATGTAGGGATGCTGATTGCATTAACAATTTACTGTCAGAATATTCTACTGCCAGTTTATAGGGATGGGCAAATTCGACAAAAATTCACCGCCGGCGAAATGTTCGCCCGACGCCCACGAAAGCCTATTGGCGTCAAAAATGTTTTGATGCGCGGCGGAATTTTTTTGAGACGCGTCTTCTTTTTTTTTTGACGACTGTCGCCATACAAGTCTAAGGGCGATATTTTCACAGCGAAACAAGGCGAAAAAATTTGCCCATCCCTACCAGTTTAGCCTCTATCTCAGGAATATATTTTGTTCATCAGCAATGTGTACTATGGAATGTTGTATAAGGAATGTCTTTTTAAAGTTTCCTTGGTATAGTCAAAACCAAAAGCTTATTGGAATTTGAACAAGTTAGGTGAAGCAACTAACATATAAAAATTCCAATTAGCTTTAGTTTTTGACTACACCCAGGAAACAACATTACATAATGGAAACAATATAATATAATATAACCTCCCAACTATCCCTTTTCAGTGGGACAGTCCCACTTTTGACAGCTCAAAGCACAGTCTTGCATATGTACTAAAAAGTCCCACTTTCTCTGCACTAAACAGCCAGAAAAAGATACAAAGTTTCTAACTTAATTGGCTTTTGGCAGAGAGCCCGGAACAGGCACCAGGTGAAACTAAGATACTTTTGTAGCAATTTTGAGATAAGCAAATAAGTAATTGTAACAATTTAGATAAACAGGTTCTCTTGGGAGAAGTTAGACTCACAGCTTAAAGGGCAATTCACCTTCATTAGCAAAACTGTAATAACTGAAAAAAATAAAGAAATATGTTCAAACTTTCATAACTTGGCAAATTTAGCAACATTAACATGATAATTAGGGGTCTGGCCTAAAAAATGGGCATGATCAAAATGTGCCACGTTACACGCAACAACTTTTTTTGTCCCTCTTTTTATTTACAAAATGTTGGGAGGTATGTATATATTTAATTCATTAATTTTGGTACTGAAAGCAAATCTGTCCCCATGATTTCCATAATACATATATGTCATTGGTCAGAGGGACCATTAAAGTTTTTTTAGTCGCTGTCACTCAAAAATCCATTGTTTTCTACTGTTAACGTTAATAAACATATTTAACTCCGGAATGCCAGTTTGCACTAAAATAATTTGTACTATGTTTTACTTCTCCTTCATTAGGGAGAAAAGGGTATGCCTGGTGAAGAGGGAGAACGTGGACAACCAGTGAGTATCACAGTAACATTAAAACTTTCTATGACTTTGACCTAGTGAGGTAAGGATTTAGTTGATCCAAACATTAAAAAGATTGTTACAGTATACTACAGAAAAAGCCAATGTTATGGGAATTAATTTCCATTTGGTACAGATTAACAATATTCTGTTCCATGGTGTAAATAACTCGAAACTCGAACTATAAAAATGGGAAGGTAACCAGAAAACAGCTCCCTGACACTTGTATTGCTGAAATTGCTCCCATGCCCCACTTAGTGATACGTATACAAACAGCACTGAAAAATTCAAGTCCAGCTAACCCAAGTTGTGACTCTTTAAGTTACATCGAGTAGGAGAAACAATAGCCTATCTGAAAGTAGTTCCATAGTAAAGTGCTGGCTCTTTCTGAAAGCACATGGCCAGACCCAATGATTTGAGATGGCTGCCTGCACACCAATATTGCAACAATAAAAAGTACATTTATTGGTTCAATAATAAAATTTTAAATAAATGAATTTCTTGCAATGATATGGTATAAAAGCTATACCATAAAAATGATGACAGAATCCTTTTAAGGTGTCAACTGCAATGTTTCAGGGTACACCCCATTATCAAGTGTGCTTTTTTTACCATTGCTACTAAGCTATAGTGTATTAATGGCAATATATGGCACTATATATGACAACACGGCACTTGTAAATGGTAAATAATCTTTTTTTCCAGGGACAAAGCTTTAAGGGGGAAAAAGGAGAGCCTGGGCCATCAGGGCCCCGAGTAAGTATGCTGATTTTGCATGAAAGAAAGTATTGAATTTTTAGATATTATATACTTGGAAAAGCCAAAAAGGACAATAACTAAGGGGCATATTAATTAAGAGTCGTGTTACGTTATCCATGAAAATGTGAGGTTATTTTTTAGGTCAAAAATAGATTTTTTGGCTCAAAAAAACCCCTCAAATTATTTGAGATTTTTTATACCCGACCATAGAAAGAACTCAAATCAGAAAATACACCATCTAAAACCTGTCAAGGTCATGTAGGAGTTGCTGGCAGAGGTCCCTTGAACCATTTGAAAATGTTAGTAGCCTACATTTTTTTTGGTGGGTTTTGCTCGAAAACTTTTTCAATTCGAGCGATTCAATTTTTTTTTGAAAAAAACTCGATCAATTCAAGTTTCAATTCAAGCTCACATAACTCTAAAATCCATCTTTTGATAAATAACCCATATATACTTACTTGTGATACTTTTCAAAAGTATGATACGTATGAGGACGAAAAGAAAAGAAATACTGTGAAGGGCAGATTTTCCAAGGCTCAAGCAGGAAAGCTTGCAGGATTCCCAGCCATTCCACCTATCAAATCAATCATAATCAATAGGCCAGTTCAATCATAATAAATATTAATTTTGTCTGAAAAGTCTCTGAATCTCTGGATTCAGTACGTCAAAAAGAATGACTGGGCCGAAGCATGAATATTATTAAAATAAATATATGATCAATCCATAATGAATTGATACAATTCAGTATGTTTAAATCGTGTAAAATCCCTTTCAATATTGCGGATCAATCATTCATAATAAATGGTTCCATAATGTAAATCAAGCTGCTAAATATTTTTCTATACGTCAGATTTATAGAGAAAACACAATAATGGAGTCATAGCCACTAAGTTGGTCAGGATCTGTTATACTAAAAATCTGATTTGTTTAAAAATCTTTTAATTTTAACAGTAAGTGGTATTCTTCAAGGTTTTCTCTATAGATTTGTTATTACTTGGGGGTAGGAATAAAAGTAAGTATAAACAATTCAAAATACAATAGTGTTTTAAGTATGTTAAGCAAGTTGTGAAATTATGTTTTTATTTATTTTTTAGTAGTAAAAACAATAAAAAAAATTTTTTTTATCTTTAAGGGAAAACCTGGAAAAGATGGTGACCAGGGTGATAAGGGATTTCCAGTAAGTATGAACCACTATTTCATTTTTCTTTGTGAGAATTTTTTTCTATCTCGGGAATAAGATCACAAAGTTACTTCTCTTCCACTAAATCAATAACAATCAATACGTATGGGATTAATGAGGATTTATTTTAGAATTGCATACAAATATTTGACTTATCTTGCTAATCAGAGGTGCTATATACAACTGCAAAGTGTGAAGAAAGGAGACATGGTATTATTGTGAGGGTTAACAAAGGGCCAATCTCCCATGAGCCTGCAGCTTTCTTTTAGACAGAGGAGAAGCTGCTCACAGCCACCACTCTTTAATAAATATATCCCATTGACTGTTGGATGTAAAAGCAGGAATGAAACACACTGGGATGTAGTTATCATAGAGTGGAGTTAGAGATCACCACAATCTGCTAGAGTGAAATTCCGCCACTCTCCATTCATTTCTATGGGATTTTGAAAGGCGTTTTGATCAAAAGCTGAACTTTCACTTTCACCCATTGATAAATATTCTTTAAAAGATCCCATGAAAATTAATGGATATTGGCAGAATTTCACTCTAGAGGACTATGGCGATCTCTAACGTTACTCTTTGATAAATATACCCCTATGACTTGTCAGTTTACATTTAAACAGGAGACTAGTAAATGCTACCTGCTGATTGGTTGCTATGGTTTATGGAACCTGGCCTAAATTAGTGGTGTTCATTTAAAAACACTGAGCTGCTGACTAAACAATGAAAGCAAATATATGATTAATTGCCACAAGTTACTGCGCAGGTGCAAATGTGCCCACTGTTTATAAATGAGCCCTACTAGTGTCTTTTATTACATAGCCATTATTAACTTATTTTATCTACATTTTCATTATTGCTAACAATTTTGCTGTTATATATTTTCTGCGCTCAATCAGTTTGTGCATTTTCTTTTTTAAAGGAGAACTAAACCCCCCATTGTGATAAGTCCCCACTGCCCCCCTCCACTGGCCCCCCTCCCTGCCTCACCCCTGCACAGTCTTACCCCTGAATTCTGCCCCCTATAGAAATAGTTACCGCACATGCAGATTGAGCGCAGCTGAGCTTACGGGCACCATCTTCTTCTCTTTGGTAATCTTGTGAGTGAGTGAGCGAAGAGTGAGCACAGCGGAGCTCACGGGTGCCATTTCCGGTAATCTTCATGAAGTGAGCGGCGTATTGGCGCATGTGCAGTTGGAGCAATCTTCCGGTTTGTGACAATTGTGCATGCGCCAAAAGAGACAGAAATTGCCAAAGGGGAGGAAGAAGACACAAAGATTACCATAGAGAAGAAGATGGTGCCCGTAAGCTCAGCTGCGCTCAATCTGCATGTGCTGTCACTATTTTTGAGGGGACAGAATTCAGGGGTAAGGCCGTGCAGGGGGCGAGGCAAGGAGGGGGCCAGTGGAGGGGGGCATTGGGGACTTATCACAATGGGGGGTTTAGTTCTCCTTTAAAGAAGAAGGAAAGGGTTAATCACAGAGGGTGCCATATGATAGGCACCCACCCAGTGATTGTAGTTGCATACCCAATGCCCTAGGTCAGTGCTCTTGTTAGCAGAAAACTGCACCAGTCCACAATACTCCTCAATGATCCTTTTCCTGTCTCATCTTTGTCTATGAGGGTGTGCATGCGCAGTAGAAGGAAAAGCCAAACTTTAACCAAAACATCTGGCAATTTCACTCTACTGAGCATGCATCTGCCTGAGGGCACAGAAGATAAAAGAGGACCACTCTGTGGTGGTTGCTGAAAAGTACCTTGGGCTGGTGTAGTTCTCTGAAGTGGTTATCCTGGCAGATATATTAGAAAGCTTCAAAAAGGAGTTGGAGTTGTAAGAAAATACAAAGTTACGGACATGAGCTTAGTACAAAGTTGATTCAAGAACTGATCCGATTGTCCCCTTGGAGTCAGGATGGAATTTTTACTTCTCTGAGGCGAATTAGAAAGGTTTCAGATGATGTTTTTTGCCTTTTTTAGGATAAGCTAGCAGTAAGGCAGGGTTAATTTAGATGAAAGGTGAAACTTGATGGAAGGGTGTCTTTTTTCAACTTAAATTGCTATGTTGCTATTAACATGCAAAATAACTAAAATCACTATGTTACTTATTTCTTTATCTAGGGAGTTCCAGGTATTCCAGGATTTTCAGGACCTCCAGGACTGGGTGGAACAAAAGTAAGTAGACTTATATGAGTAATTCACATATATTTTAAAAAAAAAAAGCCTATAAAAAATTCATATTAAAAATCATAAAAATCATGTGGCACTCACCAAATGTATTTACATCTCAACAGGACTGAAACATCATGTTAACTTTAAGGAGGTGAAAAATATGTCTACATAGTTTATGCAATACTATAGTCAGCCAGCAGGTGGCACCAACCCATAAGGTTGGCATTTAGGGCGATTCACCTTCAGGAGTCTATGAAAGAGAATATCTGAGGTGAGAGAGAACTCTGTGTTAATAGTGAGGATGTGAGAGGATCCTTATGAGAGTACCTACTTTATTTGTATGCAACCAAGATACACACAAGTTGGATCATCTGTGCTCTAGTGCTGTACATTGTCCTTCCCTGTGTGGAAAATTTGCCTGGTTCATCTCATTCACATTTAGGAACAGTAAAAGCCTACCCCATATGTGTGCCTGTGCCCCAGTTACAAACTGGTCTACATTTCTCATCTCTTTTCTATTATAATTGCACTCCTCTTTTTTGTATTTTGCATTATACTTATTACATATAATAAAATATTATACAAATGTGAAACTGAAGTAAATAGATAGGCACTTATATACATATGCGCCTAAGACTAGTGCTTATAACTGATAGAATAGTTTAAGATACTGCAAGTTACATTTCTGGGTTTTTTTTTAGGGAGAAAAAGGTGAAACTGGACCACAAGGGCCTCCAGGAACTGTAAGTAAAACTATTTCTGAATAAGTCAACTAATATTTAGAGACTAGAAGAAGATCTTAAAGATATACTGACACCAGAAAGTATGCCCTTTTTACATCTATTATAATATTGGCTTTGCTACTTATAAATTTTGCCATAAAGTAATTGCACAATGCTTTTACATTACCTGTCTGATGTCCCATGTTCCTGTATGAGGGGGTTGTCATATTTGTGCAGCAGGAGTCCGTAAGCTGACAGGCTTAGATGAGACAGTCAGGTTGGCAAAACAATCAGGTTTAAAAACTTCAACTAACAATTACTTACAAAAACAAACCTCTCAGCAAAAAACAGCATGTCCTATAGGTAACTTTTCAAAAAGTATTTTTTTTTGTGTCAGTATCACTTTAAAGTGGATCTCCACCCAAAACATTTTTTGCTTTTGCTGAAAGAAAATGTAATTCAAAGCACCCTTTTAAGTCACTTAAATTAAACATTTTCAATGTTTTCTTTCATTATGCAAAAATAAATATTTTTTTGACTGGTGATCTTTAAAGCGTGCCCTAGTTGTAATGCATATTTTTGTTTTGTGAGCACTGCATTATACTGCTATATATCACAAATAGCACAACATTTAATACATACAGTCAGGAGAGTGAAGTTTTAGTGACAAAATTTGGGCACATTCACTAGAAAAAACAAGTGATTCACTCGAAGGGAGGACAGAGTTTAAAAAACCCAACATTCATTTAGCTCAATCTAATCTTTATCTTTTAATTCTTATGTATATAGGTAATTGGGGATGGTGATACCACAGTATGTGAAAAAGGAGACCGTGGACTGCCTGGTTTTAGTGGAAACAAAGGAGAAAAAGGTCTTAAAGGTAATTATATTCAAACTACTTTGAAATTATCCTGATCTATTAAATACGTAACCATGGAATGTACACCTAAAACATAGATGTAAAAAATGAAGATCCACCTTAAAGAGATGCATAGACAACTCTTTTAAAGGGGACCCATCACCCAAAAAAATTATTCCAAATCCTATTTTATCATGTTAGTCAAGCAAAATGAACTTTAATTACACTTTACAAATTATTTGAATTTTGTTTCCACCAGGGAATTCATAATTATAGCAAGCAGGCAGGAGCCATTTTGTGGACACTGTTATTAAGACAAGCCTTCCATCATCTTAGAATCTTGTTTGTGCACCAAATGGGGGACCTGATGTCCATCCCCATGCCCTGGTTACACAATTAAATGGTTGAGAACTGGGGGAATGTGGGGAGAGCAGTGACATCTAGGAAGTGTTGAATGGAAAGTGCCCAAGGCATAGAGAAGGGGCAGACAATATTTGATTGACAGCTGAGATATTTAAATGCATCTACAACAGCTTTGAATGCTTTAATAAAGGCTTTGAAAGGGACTTTTATTATACAGATTTTTATTTCTGGGTGACAGGTCCACTTTAAAGGCACTTATATTGTGCCAATAGGAAAAAGCCCTTTAGAACACATGAAAAATACCCCGATGTTAAAACCAGAAAAATGAGGGGTTATTTACAACCACATGTGCAGTCGCACTCCTGCATTTTTTCCTAAAGTGAGTTGTGCGTTATATCCAACTCTTTAATGGGTACAGTCAAAATAGATTCGCACTTCTATATAGTTGTGCTCAGCAGCACTCAGTTCTTTTATTCTTTTAGATCAAGTGCTGTTGTGCTTTTGCCTACTGATGCAAGGGACATTGGAGCTACTACCACCTCCTGAATAAGCAGTAGCTCCAAGGTTTAATGATGTGCGGGCCGGCCTGAAACCCGCAGGTCAGGTGGGTTCGGACTGACTACCACAAATCTTCGGGTCGCACTGCAGACTTCCTGCCTGTCAATTTATAGACTTGCACCTGCCCTGCCCCTTTTATGATAGCACCGTGGGGCAGGGTGGATGTGGATCTATAAATAGAGGGGACAGAGCGGGCCGTTCGAGAAAAACTCGACCTGAATATCAATACCAGGGTTTCCCTTGTGCAAAACATCAATAGGCAAAGCACACTTGTGCCTAAAGAATTGGGTGCAGATGTCACACACCTGAAAATTACTCCAGCTGAACTTCCCTGCAGTGAATTCTGAAGAAAAAATATGACAATTGCATTAAAAATGCACTCCGTTCACTGCACTTGCCGATGTGAATAAGCCCTAAACTGTAAATATGAACATGTCAAAAGTTTCATCTTTGGGGTGTATATACAGTATACTCAACCAATATAGTCTAAAGCAGTGATGCCCAACCAGTGGCTCGTGAGCAACATGTTGCTCTCCAACCCTTTGGGTGTTGCTCCCAGTGGCCCCCCATAAAAACCATGTGTATTGCCAAACAGAGCCTCCTGTTGGCTTTAAGTCAACATAGAAGCTACCAATGCCCCATGAACTTTTTGCATGCTTATGTTGCTCTACAACACTATTTTACACTTGAACGTGGCTCACAGGTAAAAAAAATGTTGGGGACCCCTGGTCTAAAGCATATCCAAACATGATATATTAAAGGTACACTTTGTTATATTGGCGTATAAATATTTGTTCTTATGTAATACAACCTGTTTTATTAAAAAATTACAGCTGAGGCAGTTCAACAACAATCTTTTAATTATATTTAATTAATGTATTTTATTTTAGGTACTCATGGAGTGCCAGGCTTACCAGGATCCCCAGGTACAGATTTTATCATGCAGTTGCTTAATATAAGATTTAATTTTATTTATTGTTTAATTAACTGTTTATAAAGGTTTAGAATATTCATTTAACCATATAGCTTTATAAACAAAACAAAACTTAAAGCAAGATAACTCTTCTCTTGTGATGCAACAATTTTTTTCATTTTTTTGTGAAAATATTCTGTTGAGACAGATAATTTGTGATCAGTATGGCATTTTACAAATGCTAGAAATATTTGTAAAATGGTGAGATAGAGACACTCATACATTGACATTGTTCACATAGTTCTGTAATTACTCCTTGACACTTTTTAAAGAGCAGCAATTTACCCACTCTGCCTGCTCTGATAAACTGCATGCAGTTTGATGTATCTGCCTATAATTTCAGTGTTCCTTTACTGGAATTTGCCCATTTGAACTGGACATTAATGCCATTATTGACTTCATGCATAATTGCCACTGTGAAAACCTTGCACAGCAACTTAGGCACAATTTGGCAGTAGAGTGAGAGCTGAACTTAGCAGTCATTCTACTCCACATGCACCTGTCAGCATTCGAAGAAATAAAGGCAGAACAGGAAGGAGATAGCACTAAAACAGCTTCTACAGAAATATACTGGGCTGGTGCAGTTTTCTTCTAACAGGATGGTTGCCTCCAGGACCGGCTGCCAAGGCTAGGGCTGGTATTATGAATTTACGAGCTGGTACATTTGTAGACACTTGTCAACTCACTCCTGACAGTCAACAAATCCTGTGTTGTTTAGGTCCTTGCCAACCTGGCTCTGCTCCCTTTGATGACACAACCTCGCCCTGTGACATCACACTCACATTTACGTCACTGCCCTTTACTCGAAGTCCCACTCCTGTTATGCCATTATAGAATTTTTAAAAAGGTGGCAAACCCTAGCTAAATAGCTAAATGCCAGCCTGAGGTATCAAACATTTTAGTATCCCACCCAGTTATTTAACCTTTTGTTGTCCTTGTTTTTTTTATGATGGAGGAAATATAGTTTCAGGAATCCCTGGCTGTTTGCACACAAGGGGCTTTTTTTAAACTCTGGGGTCACGTAGACCACATAATCCCATACCCATTGGCTATTTTTTTTTCAAATTTGTGTGTGTTTTGTCACAATTTATTTTACACAATTATGTTGTTTTTCCTCAAATTTGAAAACTGAAAAATTTGCCCTAAGTGACAACATAATTAGAGATTAGAAGTCAGCACTCACCCATAGGATATATTGGACGCAGGTGCAGGTCTAAGGTGGCCACTTCCACCCGTTTTGTAAACACAATGTAGAAAAGCAGACAGCACCACACTTGAGGTAAATTCTTAAAATGCCTTTATTCCAAAAGGGCTTATTTCAGCATGAACAAAATAGCAGCGACGTTTCAGGCGTACACTCGCCTTTTATCAAGCTTGATAAAAGGCGATTGTACGCCTGAAACGTCGCTGCTATTTTGTTCATGCTGAAATAAGCCCTTTTGGAATAAAGGCATTTTAAGAATTTACCTCAAGTGTGGTGCTGCCTGCTCTACTAAGTGACAACATAGCCTGTATACAGTATAGCCTATATTTTTATATTTACAAATGATAAATTAGAAAACTATAGGGCATGAAATGAAGCTTTTTGTTTCACAAATAACCTCATTTTTTTTTTTTTACAGATTCAAAATTTTTAATTAAATCTAATAAAAACCAAAACAGGGGGTGAACTGTATACAGTTTATGAGTTATCAAGTATAAGTCATTTAGTTTCAAATTTTGTTGTACAAAAGTTGTACATCGTTAATATATTTGTTTATTTGTTTTCATGCTTCAAAGAGAAAAGGTAACTTTTATTGGTAAATATTCACACACAAATAATCAGTGAGCTGGATAAGTATTTGTCTGTAGAAAGTGTCATACTATGTGTAACCATTGAAACTGTTAATAAATAAAAACTTAGATCCTTTTGTCATACACATACAAAACCACACAATAGTATTCTGGTCCTCTTTGTCTGTAGTGAGAATTTATTACCACAAGTTCAAATTAATTTCCCACTGATTATTAGCGGTATTTATTTTCTGACCTTTATACTTTTATCAAATGCATTTTGCCCCTATTACCCTTAATTGGTAGACCATACCATGCATATATGATCATAGGTGAACTTGAATTCTTTAATTTAAAGGGCTTCCGGTTCCTGGAGCTACTGGGCCACCTGGTTTTCCTGGTGAGAGAGGTGAAAAGGGTGAACATGGATTGCCAGGGCTAGCTCTTCAAGGGCCAAAAGGCAGAGATGGCTTTACTGGTCCTCCTGGATTGCCTGGTCCACCAGGTGTTATAGGTAAGTAAGAAAACATTTATTATTTATATATATATAAATATATATATAAGTAAATGATAAGTGATAGTGATGAACACAAATTTTCACCAAGTTTTGCTGCAAAAATGTTGCCCATAGACTCCAAAAAAAAAAAAATTGTTACCTATCAAAAAAAATTGCTGTGCATCAAAAAAATTTGTCACCCGTAGACTTCAATGCATTTTGGTGAATTTTCGCTGTTTCGCTAGTTTTCGGCAAAGCGAAACAGGTCAGATTCGTCCATCACTACTGAGTGCTATTAAGCTCTTACAGCCCATAGAGCAGAATGAGGATTTGCTAAATGTGTCCATTTTAAAACATTGGTCTAGAAAAGTACTGATTAATGGGGGAAATATTGGACTTCGGGGAATCCTCTAGATTCCTCATTTCAATATTTGATACATCTGTGCTCAAGTATATCTCAATAACCAGTTCTGTGCTGATGAAAATCACTGCTTTCAAAATCATGAAAAATTTGTGATTTTTTTTAATAAAATCTGACTTTTAAAAAATCCCGAAATTTTCATAATTTATTAAACCCTGAGGATGGAAAAGTCCCAATCTGAAAATCCAGCATTCCCAGACCTGTCAAGATTGTATATAAGTCAATGGGAGAAGTCCTAATGATTTTTTGATGTGCGCTGGGTTTCATGCCATACCCCGAAGTTTTTGGGTGAAAATTACGAAAAAGCAAAGCAAATTTTTTGGGAAAATGTAATAATAAATAAGCCTAAAAAACCTAGCGGATTTTATCAGAGTTTGTAGAAGAAACTATTGAGATAAATTCGGAATTTGATAAATAACCCTCTAGCGTAAATTGATGTAAACTGATGTATAATGTAGCTTATGTTTAGTTATTACCCACAGAACAAATATAGCCATGAACAGATTTCAAAACAGATATAGTTTATTAATCTCCCCAATACCATTAACTAACTGCATTTTATCTGCCTGGATGCTGAAGAACATGTTATTATAACCTATGACTATTGTTTTCATAGATACAAGTCTAGAATGTGTAAGTGGGCTGCAGGGAGACTCTGGATTACCTGGAAATCCTGGACAAAATGGATTCCAAGGGGAGAGAGGGCAGAAAGGTATGATATTCTGGTTAGGAAGAGACTCATTATCAGGTCCTTGATCTAGTTAAATATTGAGTGTTTATGGCCAGTTTCCCCACTGTTTAAGTATAACTCTATGTGCATGTGTAGTGAATGTATTTTCTGTAAATATTCATCTCAGTAACCTTGGGAATGTAATGGTATATTCACACTGAACCCTCTACTAAGAGGGATATTGGTAATGTTAGCAAAGAACAAATCCATTCCATAAACAAAGCAATAGCATAACAATAATCTATTTATAAGAAGAGCTAAAAACTTCATATACAGCCACTCACCCCCAAGTATAGGGTGGCGGTATGAGTAGTGAATCTATTATTTGGAAACCCATTGTTCAGAAAGCTCTAAAATACAGGAATGCAATTTTCCATATAACAAATCTTATTTCAGTAACAATTTCCTTTTTCTCTGCAATAAAAACAGTACCATAGCCTTGCTGGTAACTAAGCCATAACGTACGTAGATCCAAATTATGGAAAGTTTTCATATCCAAGAAGGTTAGAAGTAGTGTAGGACCACGCACACCCTGTGGAAATTAAGAGACGCCTGGTGCACAAGGGTAGAGGCTCGGCAACCTCACAATAGGATACAAATCGGCGACATCCGATGGCACACAGGACTACAGGAGTAGAACTGTGTGCCATCGGATGTCGCCGATTCATATCCAAGAAACCATAGCATACCAAATAATAGTTCCCATTCTGGTTATCAGTTATGTTTGTGTAAATACACCATTTTTTATTTGCTTCACAATTTGTTGCTTGCAAATAAAAAAATCAAGATTCATACAAATTTGAATACAATTTACTTTACCCTGTGGTTGTAAAAACATGGGTTTGATTTATAAATATACTTTATAGTTTACCCAGTGGTAAAACTAGTTGCTGCTTGGTAAAATAATAAAGACTGATGGTCAGGGAAGTGTTGTAAATGAGGAAAACATGAAAATGTAAATTCTAGTAAATCTGCATCCCCATAGTTGTTAGCATTTATAAAGAAGTCATCATTTGCATGTTAAGTTGCTTGTTATTTATACAAAGAAAGTCTGCAATTATTTTAACTATTTTTCAGGTGATAAAGGTGACGCATGCCCTTCATGCGATTTAGTTCCACCAGGACTTCCTGGTCCACCAGGTCCTCAAGGACCTCCTGGAGATCAAGGTGAGTACATAATGACGGAGAAAAAATTTTTATCAACTGACTTTGCTTATGTATAGGTTTGTGCCATCTAAGCACTAAACAAATGAATTTTCCCTCTGTCAAAGCAGAGCCACCATAGCCACCATTCTCCATGGCTAGGACAAACAAAACACAAACAATTATGTTGTCTATAAATATACAAAGGGAATAGGAAATATGTTTTTATTTCCTTTTAACTAGTGAACAAAATAGACTGTGCTTGTTGGTTTGGATGATTATTTTAATCAGGCTGAGTGTGACCATCACAATAAATGATAGGAGCACTGTAAAGCATCAGGAATTAGATACACATTTTAGGTTGTCTTCTGTTTGAATGTAATGCCTTGTAATGATTGTTACAATAGAACTTCTTATTTTAAGTTTTCATTGTGTGTAAATGTATTGTTGTTGTAAGGTGTGCCTGGTGTACCAGGAATCAAAGGCGATAGAGGTCAACCAGGCTATGATGGGTTACCAGGAGCTCCGGTGAGTAATTGTTTTTAACTATATCCATCTTTTATACAAAAATGGTTGTTATTTTATTGGTACTAAGGGGCCGATTTCTGAAAGATCGTAGAACGTTGGGTTTACATGTTTTTTTCAACAGCTATTTTCTTTCATACTTTTTTAATTTAGATCTTTTAATAACTTTCAAGGCATTCATGATTTTTGAGAAATAGAGTGGTTTCAAAAAGCTATAATACCACTAAATTCACCTTTTAGTAAGTTCTACAAATTTTTGCTTTGAAAATATATCTAACCTCTGTTTAACGTATTTGTATGTAAGTGTTTATTTTATAAACATAAGATTTTATAATCTAAAAAGGCAGAACCTCTACCCAGGAAGAATACACACTGCATAGTATATTGTTCTTTAATGTTACAATACAAACAAATCAATCAAGAACATACTTTAAATGACCCCCCGGCTTACATTTATAAAGAATGCACAGTAAAGGACAACCTAATACTTATGCTGAGAATGTTTACAATTTAACCAAGAATAACAGTCAGTTTATGGGGTATTTATTTATATTTTTAGGCAGGGGATAATGGTTTACTTTTTTTTTTCAGGGACCTCAAGGTGGGCCAGGTTTAATGGGAAGCCCTGGTGCAAAAGGAGAACCAGGGGAGGTATATTTTGAGCCAAGGCTAAAAGGGGATAAAGGAGATGGAGGATTACCTGGGCAGCCTGGAACACCTGGAAGAGATGGAAGGCCAGGCAGTGATGGGCAACAAGGACAACCGGGTCCAAAAGGTGTATCGGTAAGTTTGCATAAACAATGACTCCCAAGAGCTTGAACTGTTGCATTTTTAGCATCAACAGCTTTGTAAATTTGACAGTTGATGATATACCATGCACAATAATAATCAGGATGTTAAGTAAAGGAAGCTCTTTTTTTCATTCTTGATTAATATTTGTGTCATTTGGCAGTATATTTTTTATCTCAAAGTTCTTACACACAAGTGTTGAAATATGTAAAAAAAAAAATAGGAGAGTATCAGAAAGAACGTTTAAAAGTTCATAAAACTCAAATGAACAATCATAATGAACACATAATTTTTCAAGTACATTGATATAAATAATTTGAAACATTGATATCACACTCCATTGAGTGATCACACATTTAAACCTATTCAGAGTTCAATTAAGTTAATATTGAATATTTGAGAATCACAAATTTGTTTTTATTTACTTTTTTTTATTTAAATGTGAGCGTCAAATAACTTAATGTACTATTGCTTACTTTTTAGGGAACAATAGGTTCAAAAGGTGAACAAGGACCTCCTGGTGACAGAGGATCTCCTGGAAACCCTGGAGAACGTGGATTTCCAGGACCAGCTGGCATAGGGCCTTCTGGACCATCTGGTGACAAAGGAGAAGCTGGTGTTCCTGGATTTGTAGGCATACCTGGTGCACCTGGTAAACAATTTTTTGATTCATATAAAACAATTTACAGACAGTTTGGTTCTTTAACAATTTGTTCCCCTGAAAAGAAAGAGCTTAAGCCATGTTGGTTCTATGCAATTCATGACTGAAGAAAACTCATTTACATCATTACATTACATTGTAGCTCAGCATCATGTAGCATCAGCTACAAATAAAAATATAGCCCCATATTTAGCATGGTGATTTCCAACAGCTCCTTAGGTTAGCATACCAGCTGCTTAGAGCATATTGAGCATGTACTGTATATGTCACTGAAAAGATAGTTATCTGCTGTCGACAACTTTGAAGGCCTGGATGTTTACTATTATAGAACTAAATGCCACTACAGAAAGTTCACTATATAAAGTAAATAATTTAAAGCCATATTTTGTTTCGGCCTGTCCATTAAAATGTTTCTATGATAATAAAGCATTGACTGTCAGGCAATAGGGAAGCATTTTACATATCTAATTTGTTTTTTTTTTGCAGGTGCTAAAGGTGAACCTGGAAAAGCTATTATCAAAACAGGGCCACCAGGGCCAATGGGAGGTGCAGGGGTTCCTGGCTTTCCAGGGGATCAAGGTACTTTAGAATGGTTATATGATGGGATGGTCAGCATTAGGAAAATATGAACATGTATGATTAGTAATTTATCATTCATTTAACAGGTGAAAAAGGATCTCCTGGACTTCCTGGAAGACCAGGACCCCAGGGGGAGAAAGGCGAACATGGTTTACATGGTATAGGATATCCTGGGCCTCCTGGTGAAAAAGGTAGGCTTAATATCATTTACACCACAGACCAAACTACTTATAGTAACACCCTATGTACAATATTAACTTTGGTTTGTAAATTAGCTTTCTATCTTTATGTAAACATTTTTTCCCAAATTAATTTACTAAGCAAGGTTAGTTTCCTCATTTCTGTCTTGTGTTTAATGAAATGTTTGTCAAAGCAAACCCAGAATTGGGATTAGCATTGACTTTCCATAAGTTTGGGTTGGACCCAAATGGGGTTATCAGACCAAGTCACAAGGTGAGTATGATTCACTTTGTGGTGGTCTGGAAAGGTGTGTTTTTTTTGGAGGTCTAGAAAAATTATTTTAAAGACTGCCACACAGTAATCACACATCTTCTTCTTTTGTGTAATAGCCTTTGCAATCTAAAACCTCTTAGTAGCCAATTAGCACAAGCTAGTAATAAATACTCATTGCTTGACTGTAGAAATTGTATAAGTTTATTTTAGAAACTGTTTCTAGAAACTAATTTTGTGCAAAGTATGTAGAAGTACTGTATTTATTGCAACATAACATTATAATTATTGGGCACAATATTTAAAACATTTTCTTTTTACACCACTTTGTGTGTAGTTGGATCACCTTGCAATTTTACACAAAGGTTTATCCAATCCATTGTGAAGCAATATAACATTTTTCACCACCTATGGTTCTCTCAAAAAATTGAATTTACTGCTCTCAAACAATAATAATGTTTGTTTAACTGACAAATATACATTTTTAAAGCTATTGGTTTATTGGAAATAATTAAGTTGGCAAATTCTATCATTTGTAGGTTGTCTTTATTTTTTGCTATTATTTTATAGGTTTTCAAGGAATGCCAGGCACACCTGGTCAAGCTGGGTTTCCTGGTCCACAGGGACTTGATGGATTACCAGGGTTAAGAGGGGAATTTGGACAAAAGGTAATCATTTTTGGATCTTTTGTAGACAGATAGAGGCACATTTATCAGGGGTCGAATTTCGAATTCATGTGAGTTTTTTAAAACTCCCATAAACTCCCATGAACTCGAAATTCGACCAATCAAAATATATTATAAAAATCTAATTTTTTAATCTCGGGTGAATAGGCTTGACCCGAAAACTCAAACTCTGAAAATAACTTGAATGTCCGGAAGGCTGCAAACAACTCCAAATTGATCCCTTGACGTCCCCCATTAACTTAAACAGCAATTCGGGCCAGAGTATGATAAATCTCAAAAATCGAATTCGAAATTTTTAAAAAACTCTAGTCGAATTTGACATTTTTGACCATAAAAAAACTTGAAAATTGAATTTCAATTCGAATTTTCAATTCGACCCTTGATAAATCTGCCCCATAGTGTTACATAATTTTAATACAACAAAAAAAAAAACCTGCTGTCTTACTTTCTTTCTTAAGTTGTTACTGATCACCTGATTTAATGGTTTGCTTATTTGTATCCAGACTCTGGGGCAGATTTATTAAGGTTCGAGGTGTTTTTTCCTTAAAAATTCGAGTTTTCAAATTACATTTTTTGGTCAAAAAATCCTCCAATCAGTTGAGTTTAAAACGAAAAAAAAACCTCTAATATTTGGATATAGCATCCAAAAATAAACCACCTAAAACTTGTTGAGGTTTTGTAGAGGTCAATGGCAGAGGTAACTTGAACCATTTGAAGATAACAGCCTGCTTAATATTCAAGTTTTCAGAGGGTTTTGCCTGAAAACTTGAATGATTCAAGCAACCCAAGTTTTTTTTGCTGAAAGCTTGATCAATTAGAGTTTTCAGGTTGCAGGACTCATCTTGCAGAATTCGTTTTTTTTTAAATTCAAGTTTTTTCTTATTGAAGATACCATTTGAGTTCATTTGAGTTCATTCAAGGTAAAAAAACTCTTACACTTGACCTTTAATAAATAACCCTATCTGTGTGTATATATACTTGCAAATGTTTGGGTATGATTTTGCAAAAAATGCTAGAGTTATATACAATGCTGGTCACATCAATCACATTTTTGGGCAGCAAAAATGAAGGAATGTGCTCTAATAAAAGCAGACAAATGGTAGAATATTGTCTTCTGTAAAAGCGCTAATGAAATGTCTAGTAATTATATTGAATATAATTTTTGTATGCTTTCCTTTGTTGGATCATGGCGTATCTGAGGGATGCTTTGTTTAAAATTATTGTACATATAAAAACCAAACCTGCTGTGGTTCATGAAATCTCAGTTTCATTAAAACTGAGTGGCAGTAAAACTAGTTTTTTTTTTTTTTTAACCCATCCCACCTCCAACACTTTGTTAGCTAGGGCCTAAAAATTATGATTTACATTTGTTGCTGTTACTGATATAGACTAATATAGCTAGATATGGTTCTTTAAAATGTATTACATTGGACATATTTTCTTTACATTTTGTTTATTTTAAAATCATTAGGGCGAACCAGGTTTGGGTCTTCCAGGCCCAAAAGGAGTACAAGGACCACCTGGACCTTTTGGAATTCCTGGAGAGAAAGGACATTATGGTGCACCAGGTGTGCCAGGGGAACAGGGATTTTCAGGTGTTCCAGGCCATCCAGGGAGCAAAGGTAATATATATATAATATAATTATCTTTTTATTTTCAGAATTCACATACAGGGGCAGGCTTTCAAACAATATACAAATATCAGTTTCTGGCCTTACTGACCATAGCATGCTGTTTTATGCAAATATCCTTAGTCGACATTTTAAGGCAGAGTTTCTTCTCCTAACAGCAATATTATTATATTATATTTAAAGATTTGTGTCAATTTGTGTTTTAAGTTGACAACAGTCCCAAGACAACTTAAAGCTTGATTTTTCCTTTGAGTTAAGCCCAGTGGATGTTACCACATCTTGCATGCAAATACAGTTTGTGATGCACCTTGCTAGCTTTGAATGTAATGATCAAACACACAGTTACAAGGCATTTAAATAATTACTTATTCACATATATTTAATGTATATAGGCTAGAGATAAGCGAATCTGTCCTGCTTCACTTTGCAGAAAAATCTACAAAACGAGGCGACAATATTTTTTTTGACTTGCAACAATATTTTTACACACGCAACTTTTTTTCTCACTCCAAATGCATTAAAGTCAAAGGGAGTTTTTTCTTGTGGAGACTTTTTTGTCTTGGTGAATTTTTGTCCAAATGCATTAAAGTCAATGGGCATTTTTTTTGTCTCTGAAACTTTTATGTGTTGGTGACTTTTTTGTTTCACAAAAAAGTTTGCAGATGGCAAAATAAGGAATGTTGCGGCAAATTGATGAATGGCTAACGCTAATGTATTATATTTTTTAAACAAGGTGAGCCTGGTATTGTGGGTGTTCCAGGAATTCAAGGACCTCCAGGTGTACCTGGAATGGGACCTAAAGGGCAACCAGGACTTATGGGACCACAAGGTCCTCCAGGATTTCAAGGTACAAAGAAATTTGTTTGCGTTTATTCTATTTATCATCCCTTCTTAGTTAATAAAGAAACAGAAAGCCAAATAACCTCTCTTGAGCACCCATATTCCCTAGTTAAACAGCAGATGTTTAAAAAATACAAAAATATACATCTATTGGAGCAGAACGCTCCCCAAAACATAGATGTATCTCATCCAATTCCTTATATAGTGACTATAATACCTCAGTTCTTGAGAAAAAATATATACTGTATACCTTGCATAAATCAAAAAGCTGCTTTCTCTTCTCATTGGCATTTGCTGGGCTAGTCATACTGGACACTTATGGCAACTTGTGACTGTCACGTTATGCTGGCATATTCTATTTATTATATGATTGGATAGGGATGCCCCAGGCTGAGGTTAGCAGGAGCATTTAAGGTCACTTCCACTAGTTTCCTGCTCTATCCTTTCACCATGTTCCACCTCCACCTCCTTCCAAACTCCAAAAAAATGCAGAATGTGACATAGCAAATTACTCGACAGGTTTACAATTATAAACTGACAAGGACCGAGGATGCTCTAAATATGATTAAAGCAGGAAAACCTTACATAACACTTCTCATCCTGTAGTTTTGAAATAGCAGAATCACATCAGGACTTCTGACTTCTTCTGCTATACAGTACTACTATAATACACAGATAAGTTGTAATTCAATCTTATAGAAGGAAACATTCATTTTCCAGTATGGATTCAAGCTTGTATTTATTTGCAATTACAGGACCTGCTGGAGTTAAAGGAGAACGTGGCTATGCTGGTTTCCCAGGATTAGACATGCCAGGACCAAAGGGAGACAAAGGAAATGTAGGATTTCCTGGACAAACAGGTGTAACAGGAATTCCAGGCCTGCCAGGTGCACCAGGGAAAGAGGGCCTTCCAGGTTATCAAGGTAAAAACATTAATAAGTAAAGTACATTATTTTATATCAATGTGGGCGATGCATTCAAGTACTTATGAACGATGGAGCACATTAACATAGTTTATAAATAGGTATATGAGTGCTAGAGGACAAACCCATTGATTAGGCACCTCTTGCTACCAAAATGAGGAAGGCGAGAGCTTTAAAATTCTGCTGTCCTGGAAAAAAGATGCATCACTGGAATGCCAAATGATTCTAAGAGACCTATAAAAAACTCCCACCAGGCAACTGGAAGAGGAGTAATAAATACACTTTTAAAATAACCCATTGCACATATACTGTAAGACATGTAAACTGCTCTTGTAGCCAGTTACAGAATTGTCTTTACCACATGATCATCTTAACACACCACATATTTCAATATTATTTTGACACAAAATGGTTACTACTCTATTATAATTGAGAACTTTGGCAGAGAGGAAACAATTGACATATGGATCTATCCCTTATTGCTCTAGAGACTAAGCCAAGATTACTTTATTTCAACTGTTTCAACAAAGAAAGTTGCTGGTGAATATTACATCGCTAAGCATAGGTTATTGTAAACAACTGCTATGGAATTTTGTTAAATATTTTGTTGCAAAATATGCTTTGCGATTGCGAAATTTTAGTACATACGTTGAGAATGTTATCAAAAGCCATTTAGTTGCAAACTTTACAAGGAAGTTGTTGAGGTCTGTAGTCGGTCAAAAAGGATGCAAACATGATGTCATTCTCTTTCATAATCACTTTTATAGGCATTCCTATAAGTTTAGGATTGGGCACCTGGTTCAACATAGTATTTGTAATACAAACCCCAAATAGAGTTTGAATGTGTAGCAAGTTCAGGTATTAGTATTGTCATTTCCTGGGAAAGATGATGGAGCAAACACTGATAAAAACAGAGACTCCGCACAGCAGACAAGGATACTTTTCAGATTGTCAGTCACAACATGGCAAAAATAATATAAATGCAAGTTATACACTTAATATGGCAGTATGTTGGGAGTTTCCTTAAATGAGAAGGATCTAGGGTTTTTTGTAGATAACAAGTTGTCTAATTCTGGGCAGTGTCATTCTGTGGCTACTAAAGCAATTGCAATGTCTTGCATAAAAAAGTGCATTAACTCAAAGGATGAAAACATAATTATGCCTCGTTATAGCTCCCTGGTAAGGCCTCATCTGGAGTATGCAGTGCAGTTTTGGACTCCAGTCCTTAAGAGGGATATAAATGAGCTGGAGAGAGTGCAGAGACGTGCAACTAAACTGGTTAGAGGGACGGAAGACTTAAATTATGAGGGTAGACTGTCCAGGTTGGAGTTGTTTTCTCGGGAAAAAAGCGATTGTGAGGGGACATGATTACACTTTACAAGTACATTAGAGTACATTATAGACAAATAGCAGGGGACCTTTTTACCCATAAAGAGGATCACCGTACCAGAGGCCACCCCTTCAGACTAGAAGAAAAGAACTTTCATTTGAAGCAACATAGGTGGTTCTTCACAGTCAGGACAGTGAGGTTGTGGAATGCACTGCCGGGTGATGTTGTGATGGCTGATTCAGTTAATGCCTTTAAGAATGGCTTGGATGATTTCTTGGAGAGACATAATATCAAAGGCTATTGTGATACTAAGCTCTATAGTTAGTATAGGTATGGGTATATAGAATTTAATTAAAAGTAGGGAGGGGTGTGTGTATGGATGCTGGGTTTTCATTTGGAGGGGTTGAACTTGATGGACTTTATCTTTTTTCAACCAGATTTAACTATGTAATTAACTATAATCTCACTATGTAACATAAAATAACAATAAAATCAATCCCTGTCCAACTCTGAATACATAAAGGTTCCCAATCGCAAACAAAATATATTTTAGACTGTTTCACTTCTGTCTGTCAAATTTTAAGCATTTTCCCAAACCTCCCTAGTCGAATGGAGAGATTTCAGGTCACGCCACTGTTATTTATGCACCACTTCAGAGTTAATTAATACTAGAAGCACTGGTGTCTTTATCATTTTCTTCAATCATTTACACACCTATGAACTCACAACTTTTGATTTGAATTAATTCTGGGGTGACATTGGCATGGAAGTGTCATGTATGGTTGAGTCCAGCTATGATTTAAAATGTTTTGCTGAAATGAATCCATTTTAACACCGTATTTATAAACAAAAAACTTTTTGAAAAACTGCTAAACATTTTGATTCATGTCTAATTTGTGCTGCATTCTTTAATAGGACCAAAGGGAGAAATGGGTGTCATGGGAACGCCAGGAAGCATTGGACCACAAGGAACCCCAGGCAGTCCGGGACCATTAGGTGAAAAAGGTAAATATCAGAGCAGAAGTCAGAATAAACACAAATAGCTTTCCATGTGATTTTTTTGATAGCTTCTTTATTTAAAGTCCCTATAAATGTGTTATTCACTATGTTTTAGTGTAAAGTAAATAAGATATAAATGCATAAACAAATTGAAATGCTTTCTCTAATGTTTATCCCATTATTGACAGCATTCTGTACTGGTGCATTTGGTCACTAGTAAATCAAATATCCATTGGTCTATTAAGGTGTCTTTACTTTAAATACAAATGAAAAACATAATTCAAAAAACATGAGAATTTGTAGAATGTTCACTTCATTTATCTGTCTTGCCTTCTGGAATATCTGTTGTTAATATTAGGAACTAATCTCTAATTATCATTAATATTGGTGTAAAGCATTTTTCCAGAGCACGAGTGGTGTCCTTGGTCTTGTACCCTAATAACATAACTGTTGATTGATCAGTATTTGCTTTCTGAACAAATTATTTTAAAAATTGTGTAGCCCCTGATAAATGTTTATTTTCTGCAATCTTTTAAGGTGACCCTGGTCCTGTTGGGTCTCCTGGCACAGCTGGATATCCTGGGACAAAAGGAGATAAGGGTGAAGCAGGATTGCCTGGTGTACCTGGTAAAATGTCAGAAACTGACAAGGAAAATATGAAGGGTAGCAAAGGCGATCAAGGAGAAAGAGGTGCGCCATTTTCTATTTTTAAAATGTGTCTTGTATATGAAAGTCTGCTAAGGTTAATTTGCACTTTGGGGCAGATTTACTTATGTGCAAATTTTCGCTTTGGAAGGCCCCCAATGTCTTTGTCACACATTGACGGAATCAAGGGCTTCACTCGTCCCACCTGCACCATTTTTCGTATCGTTGGCCCTACTATTTGCCATAACAGTACTTAACTTGCCCATGCATGCTGGTGTTATTTATAGAAGTGTAACTGTTAGTGTTAAAGGGGGTTATTTACTAAAATCCGAATTTCTCACATTTTATTTGAAAAAATATAAAAATATTATAATATAATAAAATAACCCAAATTATCCGATCTCGTAAAAAATCAATACAATTTTGAGAAAATCCAAATTCCTCAAATTTTTTAGGCTTTTTTTCCAGAATCGCTTGTTTTTATAAAGTTTTTGCCTGAAAACCCTGAAAAAGTCAGATTTTCGGATTAAACCCAGTGCAAACCAAGATAACTTCAAACTGAGATAGATGCCTCTTCCATTGACTTATACAGGACCTCGACAGGTCTGAGATGGCAGATGTTCAGATTCACAAGAAAAAGGAAGATTATTTCATACTTACCGAGATCTTCCTATCTCGGTAAGTATGAAATAATCTTCCTTTTTCCCTAGACGTACTCCATGTCAGTACGTTACGGGACATAGCAAGTTAACGTTATCCCATGGGAGGGAATATGCTTTAAGAAGAAACTGTAATAAGGAAAGGAGTATCTCTGACTAGATAGTCCACCATCATGCAAACTCTTTACCTTAATATAGAGAGTCCAGGTGAAAACCCCAGAATAAGTTCACCAGGCTAAGAATAGAGCTATAGTATAGCATATACTATAGAGAAAGAGAGAGAGAGCGCGAGAGAGAGATGTTAGCCCACTGAGAGTGAGGAACAAGTTAGCTCACTAACCACCACTTCACCTTCCAGAAGAGAGAGAGAGAGAGGAAGACAGTCCTGTAAAAGGCGAATTCAGCAAGCTGAAATACTTACTCTCCTACTCACCAAAAAGCATTCATCACATGTATGCCTAAATTCAGTGCAAATTGCAAGGTACCTGTAAGAAACACTTGGTAGGAGTAAGAATCCAAAACAGACACAATATAGAAATGATCTACTTAGGATATATCCATAAATGTAGGATATCCAATGTACCCTGAGGTACCCAAGGCCAGTACCATAAATATCTTCATATCAGAATGCATGTTAGTCAGGACTGTTCTAACCGAAAGCAGATCCTAAAGATCGGAGACAAGGGTACCTGAGAAAATAATTGGGATTAGAATTCCTTACCCTGTGTAAGGTCCTGTGATGAGGCAGACTCAATTAACTGTAAAGAGTTGAGCAACTCCAGTACCTAAGAAAGAGCCCCTGTTGGTTGACCCAACCTAGTACTCTGAGAGGTATAACTGAATACCCCTAAGGTTACAGATCCCAATAACCACAGTGCAACTAAAGGACTAATTCCAAGATTTATGGAGGCAGATTATATGCCCTGGATAAATGTTTATAGTCACCCACAAACCTGTGTTCTCTCTACCCATAAGGGACCCATTTATATGTGGAATCAACTATACTACACATTTAATCGTTGAGGCTGACCTTGGAACTGGAGGGACGCTATGGATGTTCCAGTAAGTGTCAGAAGGGCCTCTGATCTACTAGAGTCATGCTGGGTCATATGTATCAGGAGTGGCGCAGGAATGTGAATCCGAGAACAAACCAGGATAATAGGAGTGTTGTATCTGGAAGTTACCTGGACCTTGAGCTCTGTGCGAATGTTTCAGACACAATTTTCAGCAGGTGTAAATGTAATCCCCCTAGCATAGGGAATAATGTGACAGACATGGTCAAAACAGACAAAAAAAAAAAAAATACTTCCAAGCCTCCCATTTGAAGCTAGACAAACCTGTAGGACAGATACATAAAATATCCTTAATTCATTCTCAATGAAATTAATGACTGGAAATGGTAAGAGATTACACTCTACTGTAATGACTGCAACCGTCCCACTTAAGGGAAGACTATGATCCTGCTCAGAAGAGCCAAGTACATTTTCGGCCGAAACAATAGGACAAGTAGCAACTGCAGTATGTAACTGTAAGGAGGAAGATCCGAAACTGCTGGTGTTCCAAGAGGGCACAGACATAGAGAGGGAAAATAATTAACGCTCCTAGGACGCCTCCATCTGCTGTCCTATCAGTTACCTATCTGGTGTGGAAGAACAGCCAGCCCTGTATTCTAAAAAACCACTAACTAGGGGATTGAGAAATTGAAGAAAAAAATAAATAAATGGGCCCAAAATAAGTGCCTTCTGGACACAGAGCCTTAAGTCACAAAGCCGTTTTGATAATAGTATAAGGTAGTATAAGCAGAATATCCCTATCCTAGGCCAGACTTGAACAGAGGTCATCTCTATGGACTAACAAGACACTTTGAGGACTCCTTTAGCCTGAAAACCCTTGGTTTGAAATATATACCTTATGCAAATTCCCAGTGGCCTGATATGTATGTGTACCCTGTCTCTATAGACACCCTGTATTGGCAGATAAAATGTCCCATCTATCCTGACATTAAGAATATCAGTAGAAATAGTATAGGAATAACACTGGGTATTGGCTCCCCTCTCTAATTTGTAGGAGGCACTAAGGAGTCTCCCTAGAAAATGGTATAAATACATCTGGGGATCCTTCAGCCAAGCATAGAGAACTGTATACCTTGTTCTTCCTTAAACCTATGAATATGGAATTTCCACAGGTTGCACCCCTAGAAACTAGCCAGATGTCCTGGCTGCTATAGTGAAATTTATGGATTAAGAGTTCAAGTACTGATTGTTCCAGGAATCTTCAAAAATACTATATGTTGCATAAAAATATAGGTTTATTGAGCCAACGTTTCTGGTTCCAAAAAAGAACCCATCCCAAGGACACAAATCATATATAGATATCTGTGCAAACATATATACACACTCATATACATGCCTTAGTATTAAAATATATGCACCTGCCTATGGCCCTCTTATAGATGCAAGCATATATGTTGCTTGGTAGACCAGTTGTATTATGGAGTTTATCCATTAATTGAGCATTTGTTCTGAAGGCAGTAGAATCCCCCTGCAGGATGTGGGCCATGGTGCAAGCATATATTAAAATATGTGATAATAATATGTACCTCGTCAGAGTCCTAAGCTCCTGGTAGAGCACAGTACCCGACCCCAGAGCTCGAGCTGCGTGGGTAGTAATAAACTGCACAATTGACTGGGCAAAGCAATTATCTGGTCCTCCATTCGTTCAGGAAGTGATCGGTGATACAAGGCTGCTGAATCTGGAAAAATTTACATTCAATGGTCCCAAAAGTAGTACATACCTGTGGTTATTGTTAACCCAGCAATCCTTATGACAGACAGGCTTCAGAACTCCTGTAGTGTTTATCAAGACAAAGTTAAGCTCACCTGCCATCGGGAAAAAATATTGCCTAGTGTCTAATTTATTAAGCCATATCTTATCCCAGGAGCAATGCCATGGAATGAAAAGACATTCATATGTAGGTATTCCTATCAGTAGTCATCTGGATTAAACCTGAATGTACCCCAGAAACAATTACAACCCCATGTAATGCATAGTTTAGGTTAACTGCAGTCAGAGCAAACCTATATCCGACCTTCATAGCCACCCAGTCCAGTGATCTACATCTATTAGAGCTACTGGTTCAAGGTGAGCAATAATTAGAGCATATCATACTGCAGAGAATAGGAGCATACCGATATGATCATCGCAACATGTAATACATAAAATATTAGCTACTGCTTAGGGCAAGCGTAAATCTGGCCCTAGCCGTTCCCAGGCCTGTGCTTTACCTACCTTAGGGCTACCTATTCCAGGTGAGCCATAGCCAGGGTATATACTGCAGAAGAAAATATAAGCACAGATTCAATCACAGTAACATGAAATACATAGTTTATATTAGCTGCTGCTTAGGGCAAGCATATCTCAGGGCCTAGCAACTCAAAAGGCCTGTGCTCTACATCCATTAGGGCTACTTGTTCCATGAGAGAAATAGCCAAATCGTAAACTGCAGAAAACCTGTAGTACATAGTTAGGTTAGCTGCTGCTTATAGCAAGCATGTATCAGGACCTAGCAGCAAGACAGATCTGTGCTCTACATCTCACAGGGCTACGTGTTCTTTGTAAACAATAGCCAGAGCATAAGCTGTATAACAAAATAGTAGCACAGGTACAATCACAGCAATATGAAATACATAGTTAGATTAGCTGCTGCTTCGAGCAAGCATGTCTCAGGGCCTAGCAGCCAGCCAGACCTGTGCTCTACATCCTGTAGGGCCACGTTTTACCTGTGAGCAATAGCCAGAGCTTAAGCTGTAGAACAAAATAGGAGCACAGGTACAATCACGGAAACATGAGGTCCATAGTTTAGATTAGCTGCTGCATAGAGCAAGCTTATATCGGGCCCTAGCATTCAGCCAGACCTTTGCTCGACCTCCATTATGGCTACCTGTTCTATGTGAGCAATAGCCAAAACATAGAATGCAGAACAAAAATAGCGCAATACATATGGATTATCTGATGTTTATAGCAAGTATATATCAGAGCCTAGCAGCCCCCCCAGCCCAGTGATCCATATTCAATAGGGCTACTGGTGTCCTATTTGTAAATGGCTTGTGCTTTCAGGCAGGAAACAATCATAACCAGGCACAGTGCAGATAAGCATATGAATATATAGCATGCAAGCAGTTAGTTAGACTTTAGTACACTGCAGAACAGCATATGGACACACTCCTTACCTGCTGCTCATTATGCAAGGCTGGAAGCAGACTCTTTAATGTCACAAATTCCAGGACACTCTATTGTTAACGGGAAAACAGGCCTCACAAGTTTACTGACAACAGCAGGACTTACCTGAGGCTGCAGCTTCCTAGCTTGCTGAGTTAGAGAGTGGGCGGAGCCATCTCCACTTGCTTTAGCTGGACCTGATTATACTCAGCTGGTGTCTGCACTCAGTGGGGGGTTGATTATACTCAGCTGGTGTCTGTATAGGCAGGGAACCCAAAGCAACTGCGTAGGTTATACTGAGGCGAATTGGATAATTAGTGTTGGTGCTTCCTGCACAGGCCCAAGTTTGCTATAATATGAAGCCTATAGCGAAACTTTTTTTTATATTTTTTATTTTTTATTATTATTTTAACTACCTCCACCTTAGGAAAGTCTGTTGAGGGAGGCAGTTGGCCATGACCTGCCCCCATTAAAACAAAAATAAAACAAAGGTAACAGGGGGCAGTAAGGTTCAGGCCCCTAACTAATTAGCCTAAGTTAACTGCCACCTCCCTCGCCCATTCGTAAAAATGGGGTGTAGGGGCCACATACACCAGTGCCGCCTGAGGCCCTCTGGGCAGGTCGGGAGGGCACACGAATGGGGGGACAAGCACCTGCCACCCAATGCTCTTGATAGCAATACAGGAAGGCAACTGAAATACAGGCAGACAAGGAGTAGCAAACATTGCACCTCAGTGCCTTACCTGATTCAAAAGCTGAAGTTCAGAAGACTCCAGGTCTGAGGTAGTGTGCTGGGGGGAAAAAAGGTCCCATGGACCAAAACCCCTGTCCCTAGGACGCCTTCCGGGCAGGCCTAATGCTTTCCTAGGCGTAAAAGAGAAAAACAAAAATTTGCTTCTAATGATTGAGGCCTTTGTTCAGAGAACAAAGCCAAGAGCATAAGAGAAGGAAAAAAAAGACGCCGGTAGGTGGGTGTGGTTGGCCTTTTAAAGGCTTGGGGAGGTTCCTTCTAATTGGAGCAGGGAGGAGGGGCTATCCCGTAACGTACTGACATGGAGTACGTCTAGGGAAAAATTAGTTTTGCCCCAAAAAGCCCGACCAGATAAATTCGAGGTTTAGTAAATAACCCCCTAAGTGTTATTTCAGGCAAGTTGTGAGTTTGTTGACAGATGGAAATACTGCGTCTCGGCAGCCAAACACTGGCGAAGTTTTACTAGGGTAAATTTGTCAGCGCAACTTTTGAGCAAACTTTTGCCAACATTAGTTTCTGCCTAGTGAAACTTCATTAGTACACTTACGCTTGAAGTGGCCACTTATTATTAGAACTGTCCAAAGAAGAAAAATAAAGATAAAAGAGATCCTCTAATGTCCTAGACATGAGCCCACCCTAAAACAAACATGGCATGCCCCTCAAATGGTTAAAAAAATATTAAAACTATTTTTTTTAACAGATCTTATATCTTTTAAACATAGTGGGGGTCATTTATAAATACTGGGCAGATTTGCCAGCATTTTTTTTTTCATTTTAAGACTTTTCGGCATACAGGCTATGATGTCACTGACATAAGATTGAGGAGGATGTAGCTTCATCTTATCAGTTCGCCAGGTCTAACATGGCGAAGGAAACTCTGACAAAAGGGGTAACGTTAGCTTGAGTGAAAATCTGCCTGGCGAAAGGGTGCAAAACTTCGCTAGCGATGTACTCTTCGCTAGTGAATTATCCTCTATGCCTGTTGGTAAATTGTCGTTGTTCCTGTGGATGGTATTTTTGTCCATAAAGGCCACTTCGCCCATTAGTAAATTTGTCCCCATGTGTTCCAATTGCCCTAATTCAAAATATATTGGTGAAAATGTACTGTATGTATTGTCTGTAGGTAAGATTGGCATCTCTGGTGAAAAGGGATCTATTGGCGCATCTGGCAGCGCAGGAATGCCTGGAAAAGATGGACTGAGAGGAGTACCAGGAGAGCCAGGTAAAAATATGTTGTGTGTTGCAAATTATACAGAATAAATAGGAATGCCAGTAAAGTAGACTAACATTATTAGTTTTATCTTTTCATGAATATTTTTTTAGGATCTAAAGGAGAAAAGGGTACACAAGGCATGCAAGGAACCCCAGGACTTCCAGGACACAAGGGATCTATGGGAGAGATGGGTTTGCCAGGTAATTATTCTGAATGCTTGTTTGCCTGTAGAAAAATGACAAACAAGCTTAAAATAAAAAAGATTTTTAGAATGGTAAATGATAAAAGGCAGCAGCGTTACTTGTGGTTCCCTCCTCAAAACAAATTTTGGAGACTCCCACCTACTGTATATGCGCCTTCACTCATATTATTGTGTTTGTTGCTGCTTCTAACTGTTTCTACAATCCCTGATGTTCTGCCTCTCTCTGTTATATCACAGGTTAGGGTCTTATATATCAAAACTAAATACAATTTAATCAAAATTAACAAGTTTTATAGGTTTTTTTCAACCCTTTAAATAAACTCACATTTTGAAAAAACACAAATGTATACTTATTTATTACAAGATTCGAATATAAAATGAAATTGAATAAGAATGCAGAACAAATCCGAATAAGAATGAGAAAACCTCAATCCTCATTTTCATAAGAATTTTTTGTGTGATTACAAATGAAAAAAGCACCAAAAAAGTTTTTATAAATGTAAAAGGACAGCTTTCATTGATTTCTATATGACCTAGTCAGTTTTTAGATGAAGAAGCTTTGTATTAGATTTTACATGGTTTTTAAACTTAAAGGGATACTGTCATGGAAAAAAATTTGTTTTTTCAAAATGAATCAGTTAATAGTGCTGCTCCAGCAGAATTCTGCACTGAAATCCAGCTGGGGGCAGCTCGGAAATTGACAAAATGTCTAGCCGCATGTCAGATTTCAAAATTAAATATAAAAAAATCTGTTTGCTCTTTTGAGAAATGGATTTCAGTGCAGAATTCTGCTGGAGTAGCACTATTAACTGATGCATTTTGAAAAAAACATGTTTTCCGATGACAGGATCCCTTTAATAAATACATTTTAAATAACAAACACATGATTTTTTGTGCTAAAAAGTTAGATTTTGTGTAACAAAACAAAAATATGTGTACAGCACTGCGATATGTGTTGGCTTATATAAATACATGTTAATAATAATAATAATAATAATAATAATAAATACATTGGCATCCACTTGTCAGCTTGTTAGAGTAAACCATCTGACATAAGCTTTAGAACAGAGCAGACAAATGTCAGAGGGCACTTCCTACATCTTAAAGTGGACCTGTCACCCAGACACAAAAATCTGTATAAAAGTCCTTCAAATTAAACATGAAATCCAATTTTCCTTTTTTTATTAAAGCATTCATAGCTGTTGTAAGCTCATTTAAAAATCTCAACTGTTAATCAAATATTGTCTGCCCCTCCTCTATGCCCTGGGCATAGAGGCAATGGCAGACAATTACTTTTACTTTCCATTCAGCACTTCCTACATATCACTGCTCTCCCCACATTCCCCTGTTCTCTTATCCATTTAATTGTGTAACCAGTGCATGGGGATGGACATCGGGTCCCCCATTCTACTGCACAAACAAGATTCTGAGATGATACAAGGCTTGTCTTAATAACAGTGTCCACAAAAAGGCTCCTGCTTGCTTGCTTAATTATACACTCCCAGACTGAAGGAAACACAATTCAAATAATTTATATAGTGTAATAAAAGTTAATTTTGCTTGACTAATGTGATAAAATAGGATTTTGAATATTTTTTTTGGGTGAGGAAGCAAAATTTTCAATTGTTGCATAGTATCATTTTTTTAATATGGCGGTACTAGATGCCTATATGGCTATTTTTACATGGAACCCCAGAGACTTTTTATATGGGGTGATGTTCTAAATACAGAGAAGTTGACTTGAATGTAGAAAGCAAATGTACATTAACTGACATATCTTCTCATTTTAATCAAATGTTTAAATGTAAGTTCATTGCAGTAAACATATAAACCAATATTTAGTATTGATTTCCTTACCTTGTGTTTTGTATCTTACATAGGGCCTTTAGGAGAAAAGGGTCACCATGGAATTCCGGGATCAACAGGAAGCCCTGGTTTGGAAGGAATAAAGGGAGAAAAAGGAACAAAGGGTGAAGTGGGTCTTCCAGGTATCGGAATTCCAGGGGTGCCTGGTGTTAAGGTAAATGAACATTCAGTCACCAAGTTTCAGATCACCCCTTACACACAAAGATGCTGACATAACAGTGATAAAGATGTGTACAGGTAGTATAACTGCTGAATATTTGATTGTGGAGTGGTATACACTACTAGGGACTTTCACAAATACTGTGGACAAAAGAGCAGTAAGAGACATAAAAACATACCCTTTTGTGGTCAATGCAGTATAGAGCACAGTTAATGACGTAGGCCAGCCATGTCAGGTCCCTCATTGCCCTAGGTCTGCCACTGCTCCCTAATTTGTGAAGCTGAATGAGGGGGCATACCTACATATCTCCTCTTGCTCACCCCTCATAAATACACTACTGTAAAATGCAGGCAGTTCTTTAGGCATGGGGGCGACTTTAGGTCTTGAAACAAAGGGCAGAGACTTGTAGCAATTCATCTAGTGTGGAAAGTGCAAATACATTATGGATTCCACCCATTTTTTGCCATTTTCAATGTGCTTTCCACTTGTAAATTACCCCTTACATGTTCTGGGAGTAGCTTTTTCTCAAAAGTACATCTGAAACATGTGGGGACATATTTATTAGCTTTTGATGCCCACATTCATAGGAAACAATGGCAGAAAACATGATGACAGAATGGGAGATGAATAAGAGAGACCTTAAATAGAAAGCAATAAAAAGTATAAATACAAATAAAATTGGATCATCGCAGAGAAACAGTTTTTGTGGCGGTGTCAGTGGCCCCCCAACAACTAGACAGTGTTTTACATTGCAAGATAGAAAAAGACAGAGGAGGAAGATAGATCATTTTTAAACCACTATTAGAAAAATAAAAAATTAAGAACATTTAAAATCTTGCAAAGGCAAGGACATTATGTAACTAATGATAATGGCACATGGTGCAGTTTTGCAAATTTTTGTTGCCCTGGATTTTTTGTAGCTCAAAGCTGCCTGGTTTTGGATTGAAAGCAGCTGAAATGTCTAATGCAGTGGTACTCATTATTTTTGATGGATAATCACCTGCGTGAAAGTGTTTCATATACTTTCAACTGCTTTCAATCCAAAGTTAAAGAGGGGCAATTTTAAGCTCCAACATACAAAAAGCCAGGACAACAAAACATTCCAAATCATCCTGTGTACTCTAAAAGTATATCTCTGAAAGTAACACTATAAGTGAATTGTATTATAACATTAAATTTAATTTAAACAGGGTGATGCTGGAAGAGATGGTCCTCATGGGTTACCAGGGGAAAAGGGTGAAAAAGGGTACGTTGGTATTCCAGGAATGCCAGGATTCCCAGGTACCAAAGGAGCCACAGGCCAAGTAGGCATCCCAGGTAAATACTTTAGCTGTTCACCAAACATAATAATAATATACTAATATCAAGGTAACTAATAATAAATATTTGACAACTGCATGGTTTAGGTAGACCAGGTCTTCCAGGAGAAAAAGGTGCCATAGGGACCCCTGGATTGGTGGGCACTCCAGGCCTAAAAGGACAATCAGGTAAGGCAATAATTACATACATATGCCCACTAAAGGAATAAGGAGCAAATATTTTTAAGCACTTTTGCTACTTTCTGTATGTTTCAGTTTGATACACAAATACATGAAACAGTGATATTTTTATTACTATATATATATATACATATTTATTTATTTGGTATTTAATCTCTGTTCCTTAGGTGATGCAGGTGTTCAAGGTCCTCCTGGCCATTCAGGAGAGAAAGGTGAACCTGGTTATGATGGAATTCCAGGCTCACCTGGTGAGAAGGGAGAGTCAGGTAAGTCAATGCAAAGAACATGTCATTAAACTATTACTGGGGCTAGAATGGTCTCCTTTCTAAAATAAAACAATTGTATCCCAGACATAATGATAGAGGGGTTGCGTTTTGACCCAGAAAGAGAATTACTCCTTCCATGAAACTAAGTGTTCCTTTAGTGGCTATTTATTGCGGAATGTACAATAAATGAGGACGCCATTTACCAATCCCCTACATTAGATAAATATTTTACAGTTTGATAAGGCCATATCCCATTGATTTCTATATGACTTTGGAAGCGTTTACATGGCAATGTTTTATCTTGTTTTTTGTGCTTTTTTCCTTTACTAAACATAAAAATATTGTGGTTTTAATTTAATTATTTAAATGCACAGTTTTAGTGCAAATAAGTCTGATTCACAGAAAAAAAAGATAGGAACTTGTAAACCTGTACCAACTGTGGCATATTTAGTATAATAATTTTGTTTATTTTATTTATTCTTTAGGCATACCTGGTAGGGGAATTCCAGGATTTCCGGGGGAACAGGGAGAAAAAGGTATGCATTTCATTTAAGATGAAATGGCTAATAATCACAGCAATCTCATATTATCTTTGAATTTAATATTTCCTTCTTTTTAGCTTTGTAGAAACTAAGCATCATGTGATTCAGATTAAAACCTGTTCATGCACTTAAACTTCATTCCCTACATGTTTTGGATTCCACAATCTTTCCTCGGGTGTATAGTATATACTCTATATACATGAGGAAGGATTGGTGAATATGAAGTTCTACATTTCTCATGTATGATAAATGGTGTTCTAAAGGAGCCTTAAAAGCTCTCTCTAGGATCTTCATCTCTTATTTGTAATTGTTTACCAAGCCTGTCTTACTCCATTGTGCATGAAAAGTGTTGGTCTAATTGGTTACAATACTGTAAATGTCAGGCTGGTAAAATTAAATATGTATTTTTGATTCTCAAAGATTCTGCTGTTATATTGAGAGCATTTATGAGCATATTTTTATTATTTTATAATTTTCAAAAATATACATGAAACATTTTATTGTATATGCAAAAATACAACTGGTTTGGAAAGTCATGTGTGCTTTATGTCTGGAAAACACAATGAAGGTTATTCACAAAATGGACATTAACTTGTTTGTTGTAAAAGTAGGGTTGAAAGGGGTGTAAATACTAGCTTCATATTTACAAACAAAAATCGGCCAAAACACCCACTCAGCTATCACTTTTCATCTGTAGGTAAAAGAAAGACAGTTTAGAGACACTTTTGTGAATACAGTTTGTCATTAAAATGCCAAAGACAGAGAAGAAAAACAACATTCTTAATTACAATTTTTACTTCCATTTTCAGTGGAGCAAAGTTCAGTGTAACTCTCCCCCCCCCCGTGTCAGTTCTGTATTGCTTCCTTCAATCTCCCCACTTTTAGGTGCAGTATGAAGGACTAATTAGCATATTCATGGGGATTAGCAGCCTATTGGCAGGGTACAGGCTCTGTTTTCTGTCTAACCAGAACTGAATAAAAATTGGTCTATAAACACTTATATAAAGTTATATGTTTATATACATGTTCCCATGTAATATCTGGTGGTTGATACTTTATTAGGTGTATCTTTTGGTTCACTATGCGATGATATCCTGGGACCATTACTATTCTCCCTCTATACTTCCTCCCTTGGCAAATTAATAAATTCGTATGGTTTTCACTACCACCTCTATGCTGACGATACTCAGATCTATCTCTCATCTCCTGATCTCAACCCAGAACTCTTAACTCGCGTCTCCTCCTGCCTGTCCGCTATCTCTACCTGGATGTCGCAACGCTACCTTAAATTAAACCTCTCTAAAACTGAAATGGTTCTCTTTCCTCCAACTAACACCAGTAGCATCCCCGAAGTATCCATCATAGTTAACAATTCCAGTATCACCCCCTCTCCCCAGGCCTGGTGCCTTGGGGTTATCCTAGATTCTGCCCTGTCATTCACTCCTCATATCCAGTCACTTATTAAATCATGTCACTTCCACCTAAGGAACATATCCAAAATACGATCATTTATCACCCAAGACGCTGCCAAAATTCTTATTCACTCTCTCATCATATCGCGTCTAGACTACTGTAACTCTCTTTTAATTGGCCTCCCCCTCCAGAGACTGTCACCTCTCCAGTCCATAATGAACACTGCTGCGAGGCTCATACACCTCAGCAACCGCTCCTCCTCTGCCTCGCCATTCTGTCAATCCCTGCACTGGCTTCCGTTACCCTTCAGAATCAAATTCAAATTAATGACACTGACTTTCAAAGCACTTCACAACTCTGCTCCACCCTACATCTCTGAACTCATCTCTATGTACTCACCCACTCGCTTACTACGCTCCTCTACTACTGCTACTCAACTCTTCTCTCATTACCTCCTCACATGCTCGCATTCAAGACTTTGCAAGGGCTGCACTCCTCCTCTGGAACGCTCTTCCACGGTCTGTCCGACTTTCTCCCAACCTTTCTGCTTTCAAAAAATCTCTGAAAACGCACTTCTTTCGAGAAGCCTACCCTCACTCTGCTTAACTACCAAACGCAACACCACATACAATACCACATTTCTCACCCACTTAATTCGATCTTGCCCACTCCCACACCTTGTGTATTACTCCCTTCCCTTTAGACTGTATGCCTATGCATAGGGCCTTCCTCACCTTTTTGTACCTGTATTGATTGTGATGTTTGTTACTCCATATATTCTATATACGTAATTCATGTGATGTAGTTGTATAATTTACTTTACAGTGCTACGCAATATGTTGGCGCTATATAAATACATGTTAATAATAATAATAATAATAATAATAATATTATGATTACACGGGAGAGATTACGCCCACTTTCGATGTCATTTTAGTTTTGGCGCTTGTTTGTTAGTGTTTAAACAACAATACACAGTACACAGTACTCACTTCCTGAAGACGGTTCATGCTGTAGAGCCAAAACGTTGAATAAATCCATTTTTTTGGCAATGAAAGACATGAGAGTGCGGTAAATATATCTTATGTACCTGAAATAAAATCAGAAACATTTTGGTATAACATTGTTCAAAATGTCCTGCGAAAAACAACAACTGGAATCTGTTTAAAAGACAAATTCACATTACTGGAGATGGAGTTTTATGAATATTACAGGAAATTTGACAAATCTATTTCTACTCTATCTCCCACATGTCCGTACATACAGAGATAAAACATGGTACATATGAAAGCATATATTTATACAGTTAAATATATGCATAAGATTACCAAAGTTCAAGGCATACAGAAATAATTGAAAAAGTGTGTATTATATAACTTGCAGTTCACATACTGCAAAAACAACCCACATTCATATTTCTCGTGTGATAAAATCCCCAACAAGTTGACCCAAGTAAACCACATATAGTCACATGACTTTTTCTAATGTTTTGTCCTATAGGTTTCAAAGGTGACATTGGCTTCCCCGGTGCACCTGGAATTCCTGGTGTCCCAGGTATCAAAGGTGATCATGGATTACCTGGTACCCAAGGCCCTCAAGGGACACCTGGGTTCCCTGGACCTCCAGGAATACCACTAGAAGGCCCCAAAGGTGACAGAGGACAGCCGGGTCAAGCAGGATTTCCAGGTAAGTGTATTTTTCTCTGCAGCTTTTTAATTGCAGTGATTGGATGACAATATCTATCTATCTATCTATAGCTATATCTATATATATATATATATATATATATAGATATATATATATATCTATATATATATATATATATATATATATATATATATATAGATATATATATATATATATATATATATATGTCATATTATGCTATAGTGAAATTTGTATTACAGTAGCAAAGAACGATTCCAAAAATCTTTTTTGGCTACTTCCAACAGAAATATGTTTTAATATCTTTTTAAAGGTTCTCCAGGCCCTGTAGGACTTCCAGGCCTTCCTGGACAGGATGGTATAAAAGGCGAAAGAGGAGAAAGAGGATGGCCTGGAGCACCTGGATTTCAAGGTTTTAAAGGGGATCTTGGAATTGAAGGACCATCAGTAAGCATTTTGTTGATATTATATGTATATATTTGCAATACAATATAGCCATAGACATACATTACATGTAACATAGTAACATAGTAAGTTAGGTTGAAAAAGCACACATGTCCATCAAGTTCAACCTTTTAACTCTTTTTTTAACTTACCTAACTGCTAGTTGATACAGAGGAAGGCAAAACCCCCACGTGAAGCCTCTCCAATTTGCCTCAGAGGGGGAAAAAATTCCTTCCTGATTCCAAAGATTTGCCTAGTGCAGTCCCATTAAGGGTATAACTGGCTTGGATATTTTAACATCCCAGGTGCAGATTGCCAGTTTGTCAAGATCCTGTTGCAAGGATGCCACATCCTGGATGGAATAAATTGGGCTGGAGAGTTTTGTGTCATTTGCAAACACTGAAACATTACCTACAATACCCTACCCTAAGTGATTAATGAACAAGTTAAACAAAAGTGGACCCAATACCGAGCCCTGAGGGACCCAAATAAGAACCTTAAGAATTTACCATTAACAACCACCCTCTGTACCCGATCCTGTAGCCAGTTTCCTATCCATGTGCAAATGACTTCATTAAGCCCAACAGTTTAGTTTCTAGTTTAGAAAGCAGTCGTTTGTGTAGCATGGTATCAAACGCAAAATCCAAAAAGATCACATCTACTGCCCCCCCACTGTCCAGCATCTTACTTACCTCATTATAAAAAGGAATCAAATTTGTCTGATATGACGTATTCTTCATAAAGCCATGCTGATTGCTGCTCATAATGCCATTCACTAGGACAACATTTTGAATGTGATCCCTTAACAAGCCTTCAAATAATTTTCCCACCACAGATGTCAAACTTACTGGCCTATAATTGCCAGGCTGAGATCGTAATCCCTTTTTAAATATTGGAATTACTTCAGCTTTTCTCCATTCCATAGGTACCATACCAGATGAAAACGAATATGAGAAAATCAGAAATAGGGGCCAGTCTAAAACTGAACTAAGCTCTCTTAGAACCTGGGGTGTATGCCATCTGGCCCTGGCAACTTGTTTACATTAATTTTTATTACAGCTTTAGGAATCATATCCTGAGTCAGCCACTGACTAGATTGAGCTGAGCCATTAGTGCAGCTGTGAAGTGAGCCTGGGAACTCAGACTCCTCTATTGTATAGACTGAAGACAAGAACTGATTTAGCACATTTGCCTTTTCTGTATCTGTTACAACCATAATGATACTATTATTTAAAGAAGCAGCACTCTCAACCTGCATCTTTTTACTATTAATATTCTTAAAAAACTTTTTGGGGTTAGTCTTAGCTTCAGCCGCAATGCACTCTTCATTTCCTTTCTTTGCCCTCCGAATTGCTGTTTTACAACATTTATTATAGTGTTTATATTCATTAAATGCAGCTTCTGTCCCAACAGATTTGTAGTTATTAAATGCCTTTCTCTTTTTTCCTATTAACTTCTTTACTTCTACAGTATATTAAGCCACATAGGATGATTCTTAGTGCTTCTACATTTACTCCTCAAGGGAATAAATTGAGAAGAGTAACAATTTAATATCATTTTAAATGACGTCCATTTCTGTTCTGTGTGTTTAGCTGACAACATAATGCCCCAATCAATGCTCTGAAGGGCTGCCCTTAAGGCACTAAAATAAGCTTTTTTTAAATGCATGGTTTTTGTTGCCCCAGTGTATATTTGTTTTTTGCACCAGACATTAAATGATATAACATTAAGGTCACTATTACCCAGGGGTTCAATGACTTGCACATTTGCCATAAGTTCTGGGTCATTAGAGATCACTAGATCCAGAATAGCATTTTTTCTGGTTGGCTCCTGAACAACCTGGGTCATGCAATAAGTTTATAAACTTGTTCCTATTAACTGATCTGGCAGTACTGTTGCTCCAGTCAATATCTGTGTAATTAAAATCCCCCATTATCATTATTTTACCCAAACTAGCAGCCTTTCCTATTTGTATCAGAAGCTTAGCCTCCTCCTCATTTATATTAGGGGTCTATAGCATACTCCTACAATTAATTTGCTGGGCTCTTTACAATTGGTGAAGAACTCCACCCATAAGACTTCTGCCATCTTATTTTCTAACATAACCTCCTCCTTTATATAAGCTTTTAAATCCTGCCTAACAAACAGACATACCCCTCCTCATTTTCTATTGCCTCTGTCCCCCTGAAACAAAGTATAGCTGCCCAGTCATGAGACTCATTCAGCCATGTTTGGGCCACACCAATCACAATTTTTCACTCCAGCACCTCCAGTTCTCCCATTTTACCAGTCAGACTCCTTGCATTTGCAAATATACATTTAATACTGGTACCATATTGAACCATATTGTATACATGTTTAAAATATTTCTAGGGAGATGCAGGTCCTCCAGGTGTAACTGGTCAAAAAGGAGATACTGGACCTCCAGGAATTCCAGGTTTTCCAGGTAAATAGAAACAATATTTCCATTGACTTTTCCTGTTACTGGTCTTGTAGTAATATTGATAACTTTTGTAAAACTCCCCTACAGACGTTCAACTACCACACTGTGTCACCCCTGATCATTTCCACTTCCTCCCTCTCCCCATTCCTGGGTACCTGCAGGGCCTTAACAGAGTGTCTGGGGTTGCTTTTGGAGAGAGCATTAAATAAAAGTTAACATATGGCAAGTTCAGGTAAAATTACTTGCACCCATGGGTGGACAGGCAACATTCTTTCGATTTATTAGGTCAGAATAACAGGCACCTTTTGGGCTTAATCCTACCCTTTCTCAAGCCTTCTTAAGCTTTCTCACCTCAAATTATAGCACCAACACCTCTTGCCCTAAGTCTTTACATGTAAGCAACATACAGTATGCCTTGTTTAACGAAACTCTGATAGGTATTTCTCAGCATTTTATTTTTTGTCCTTAGTATATGTCTTCAGGTAACAAAACCTAGAATATGCTGTTCTACCTTGTTAGATTAGTGTGTGGACCATGGAACTTGTTGTAACCTATTAGTTTTCTTTCTCTATGATCATAGCATGCTTACTCTAGTAAAAGCATCTCAAAACTGTTGTGGTCTCAGGACTGGTTTTGTACTGTATGTTCATAGTATAATGTTACTTGGTTCCTTGTAAGATCTGCTATGTTTCTCTTTTGCTTCTCTGTGATTGTAGCATGCTCATCCAGTGACATCACTTAGAAGCTTATGGCATCTGGAACTATACATTTTTTGCAGTGCTACAACTGATGACATAATAGCATTACATTACTGATGGCATTGCAAGTAGCACAATAATGTTGCTTCTGTAGATGAATCAGTTTACCCCTGTACTATGCAGTAAACCATTTTATTGTCTGAATCTTTCCATCATCTATAACACCTTAAAATTTTAATTCCCTTAATTATGCTGAGAGCTCAACTGTTTTAGAAGTTGATTTAGTTATTTTGTGTTTTAGTTTTAACGTTTTTTTCTTATTTTGCTTAGGTTTAAAAGGTTCTATAGGTATATTTGGAGAAAAAGGTGATCATGGTGACAGAGGAGTACCTGGACCTAAAGGTATTTTTTCAGTAAAGTAGTAAAAACCAAAACAAAATCTACTTGTTATAGGTTTTATGTTTAGTAATAATACAACAGGATTTGGTTTTAATTTAAATATAGACCCAGCCTAAGTTAATGCAACCTGCTCTTTTCTTAAATGTACATATTTGGGTAAGCAGTATTGTATATCAGAGCAATACAAATAAATATTTCTATTCTTTTTAAGGTGATTTGGGTCCTCCTGGACCTGCTGGTACACACACAGTCATTAAAGGAGAAGACGGAGGTCCTGGACCACAAGGTCCTTCTGGTCCTAGAGGAATTCAGGGATTGCCTGGTCTAAAAGGGGAAAAAGGTTGGAATAAGATAGCTTCAAGCACATTACTTATATAAAAAAAACTATTTTACAAGAAAATAAATTTTTCTTCTGTTCCTTAATTTTTCAGGTGTATCTGGTGTTACTGGATTGCCTGGACCAAGTGGTACGCCAGGGATACATGGTACCCCAGGTCAAAAAGGAGAGAGTGGTCCAAGTGGCCCATCAGGTTAGTGGATGTTTTAACAATAATAAACACTTTAGTAACAAGTTATATATATTTATGTAAGAGCATGGTGCATCACTAGATGACAAAGTTTGCTTTGAATAACATTCCTGTGTATTGACCTTCGTATGCTTTCCATCAGTGTGGCCTATGGGTCTATCAAAGAGTTGACTGTTACCTCTATTCTATCTAGATATCAATATACATTTCTATAGTTTGAAGACTAATTAAGACTGCTTGCTATTTTTCCCCTTCTGATTTAAGGTCCAAGAGGATACCCTGGCCCCCCAGGCAGTGATGGCATGCCAGGACCTACAGGCTTGCCTGGGTCACCTTCTATGGCTCATGGTTTTCTTGTTACAAGGCACAGTCAGACAACTGATACACCACAATGTCCTTTTGGAACAACTGCTGTTTATAGTGGATATTCACTGCTCTATGTCCAAGGCAATGAAAGAGCACATGGTCAGGACTTGGGTAAGATATGCATGTTCTGTTCTACAATGGTCCTTTTCAATAAACCCACATTACATCACTATGTGACTCTTGAATATTATACTAGTAATGAAGATCAAAAGATGAGATTTTAATCTAATAGTATATATCTGGACACATAAACTATGAGAAAATAAAAATACAAATGGAAAAAAAAGTATTTTCTGTAATCCTTTAATAGTGATTAAAGAAAAAAAGCATTACAGGTTGCCAGAAAAAACTCGACAAGTAAAAGCTGTCGAGTTTCCAGCAGTCAAATTCTGTCACTTTTTTTTTCTTAAATAAGGTTGAAAAAGTAGAGGTAGAAAAAAACTTGTTTGTTCTAGGTTTTTTCTGTGTTCATGGTTTTTCCCCTAACCCTTGAAATTTCATAAATTGGGCTCCCAGTAATATGGGCAGTGATGTTGGTGACCAATCTGTAATTACATTTTTTTTTTTTGTAATCAGTTTTATTAACAAATACATAGACTTACATACATTTCTTGTACACTGTACAATACCAATATTTAACAACTGTCTTTCATATCATTCTCAATAATTATACAGTTGTTCTTTTCTACAAAACATTACAGTCAACTGTATTTTATTTTGGGGGTTTTATCAGCAGCTCTCCAGGTTAGATTGTCAGCAGCTATCTGGTTTCTAGGGGCCAATATATTTGCCTCCCCCTCCTCAAAATCCAAAATAGCAGGTCACCCACAATGCAAAATAACTGTGATTTACCCTGGAATTTTGGCTTACTTCCTAATTCTAAAAAACCCTTATCATGCAAGACTAGGGTCCTGAGGGTAAGGGTTCCATACTGGGTTATATTATAGAAAGCTGCTTGGCACTAAACAGAGCTTTCACCAAATAAAATTAATTTACCCAAAAGTTTGAACAAAGGAAAAATAGTTTTCTATCAGTAAAACGTTTCTCTAATTTTGTTCTTGAGTACCGTTACATTTGCTTGAATATACTTGTGTGTTATTTTCCTTATGGATAGCCCTAAAATTATCTCTGTACTTTTTTGCTTTTTTTAGGGGCTTCCGGGAGTTGTCTTCGTAAATTTAGCACAATGCCCTTCCTTTTCTGCAATATTAATAATGTCTGCAATTTTGCTTCAAGGAATGACTATTCCTATTGGCTTTCCACACCAGAGCCAATGCCAATGAGCATGGCTCCCATCACAGGGGAAGGTATTAAACCTTTCATCAGCAGGTGAGCAGACAGCTGCATTAAATATACATTATGAACTCCAAAGCACTTTCATTTTTCTTTAGCTGCTGATAAGGAAACATTCATTAATAAACTTGTATGGGTTAGTGAAGAGAATCAGTTGTTTGTGTGTAATATGAGTCAATCTCAGATATCTTAATGTCCTTATTATAATACAATCGTTTGCAAATGGCAGTCTTATAACAATAGAGTTTCATTTTGATTTTTTCAGTATAAAAAGCTACCACTTTTTGCCTCTATTTGTATGTGAAAAAAAATAGAAAAAAGCATGCAGGGGGTTATTTATTAAAGGTTGAGTGTTAGAGATTTTTTTTTTTAACCTCAAAAAAAAAAAAAGGTTTAGGTCTTGTGTATGTCAGACAAAAGTCTTTGCCTAATTTTTTTCATTGCTTCTTTTTGAATGTTTTTGTCTTTTTTCTTATATCACAATGTATATTTCCAGCTTTCCTGATATGCAAAGGAAGGTAATAACCTGAATCAGAGTGTTTACTTTGTTGATTAATTAGATTTTTAAATACATTTAAATATTTGTATAGGTGCACTGTGTGTGAGGTTCCTGCCATGGTGATGGCTGTTCATAGTCAAACGATTCAGATACCTCAGTGCCCGGATGGATGGATTTCACTATGGATTGGGTATTCTTTTGTAATGGTGAGTGATTTCACTGAAGACCCTTCAAGAATGTACCTAAAGACAACTCATTTATTTTTACAAGTGCCCAGCTATATAGGTCTGCCAATATTTACTAGAAATTGGCAATATCTACCACTTCTTAGGACATTCTGTTAAGTCTGTTCTAAAACACACAAGAGGGCTCACTCTAGAGTGCTAGAGAACTAAGGGAACTAAGGGAATGTTTTTCACATTTCTTTCAGCAAAATGTACATATTCACTTAAATTTTCCAGTGTCTAGAATTCATTATGCTTTGTTACTATCGTCTAACATTTGCTAATCTTTGTTTTTAGCAAACCAGTGCTGGTGCTGAAGGCTCTGGGCAAGCTCTGGCATCCCCAGGATCCTGTCTAGAAGAGTTCAGGAGTGTACCATTTATTGAGTGCCATGGGCGTGGAACCTGTAACTACTATGCCAATACCTACAGCTTTTGGCTTGCAACAATAGAGAAGAATGAGATGTTCAAGTAAGTTGTCAACTGTTTTTGCAATTATATAGAAAATATTGGTCTGGGGGTACTAGGCCTTTATCTTAGTATCCAGTAAGAGGCACCACATGAATGAATCTATTTGTAAAATTTAGGTTCAGCTCCACCTGCCCTATACAGGGAGTAAGTTGAGTTCCATCCTTGAGGCCAAACAGTCATATACTTGGAACTAATCTTGAACTATATAAAGCAGTGACATAAACACGGTAGGAACTAACTAGGGAATGCTAGTTTATGTGGCTAAAATACATACACCTTTCACTGCAGTCCCCTTGGTACCAGACAGGGATGCCCAAATTAATCCCTATTATTCATGTTAGCCAAAAAGCCCTTAGCAGTGCCCGCCTGTTGTAGAATTCTAGTTGTCTGTGAGGAAACTCATATCTGACAAACTCACGTTACCTAATATCCTAACACCCCAAGTTTGTATTCATGGAGTGAGTGATGATTATGTCTAACAAATCACACCAGAACTAGAAGATCATATTCTGCTCATTTATGCTAGGAAGGTTTCTGCAAAGACATGGTTGGGGCCCACTGCTCCAACACTGAAAAATAAACTAACTCTTCATAACCATACCCTGCAATATTATTGAGCTTACATTACTGGCCAGGGGTAACCTAAAGACATTCAAGAAAATATGGGGTGCTTCAATAAAATGTTTCCTATGAAATAATATATATTGTATATGCATAAGTGCAGTGCATAATTGTGTGCATATTTCTTTCATTACTACAGAAAACCAACTCCTTCAACACTAAAGGCTGGAGATCTACGCACACATGTCAGCCGCTGCCAAGTTTGCATGAGAAGGACATAATATTGTTTCCCACTTCCCCACAAAGATATGGTGCTATTGTTTAACATGAAAAAGTCTACAAGTACTATATACCTGTACCTCACTGTTGTACAATACAAAAGCAAGTAAAGTGCATTTTAAGAACTCTCTTAATTGACTCTGTTCCACTGATCTTTGTCTGCCTCAAGAAAGAAAACATCAAGACAAGCTCTGTTTCTGACGTACAAAACAGCACTTTTAAAACATTATATTATATACAGTATATAATGTAAAGCACTGATGAAAAAAACAGCATTAGCTGAGTTCTTATGTAATAAGGTGCTAGGAGATTTGCAGTACCTTTATGCTGTGTGACTCCTCTTTATTGTATTATAACATCAGGTTATTTTTTCATGAAATATAAATATTTGTTGAATTCATTGTATAATTGCTTTAGCCAGGCTTTCCCTGTCTGTACAAAGTAAGACTTTGATGTGTGATTTTATAGTTGGAAATGGGACCCACAGAAATGTTTTCTACACTTTGGCATATTAGAATTTCATATTTAAATTAAAAACAAAACTAACCTTTAAAAAAAGCAATCACTTTTGTAAATAGTACACACAGTTCCACAAAAATAGTCATCTTCCTTAAGAAGATGCAAACTGAAATATATTTCTATTTGTTCAGTACTAATAACAATATTAAAATATTAATCCATAAAGGAGCGACATATGCTACAATATGGTAAACACACATTCTTGTAATCTATAACCTATAATAGTGCTTCAAATTCCTATTATATGGGGGATGTACAATAAAAATGACAACTCTTATCATTTATTGACATAGTTATCATATGCTGAGCATGTCTTTGCCATCCGAATGTGTCCGGAGTGCACAATGCTCTCTTATGAATCTCCGGAGGAATCTTCCTCTAAATCTGAAGTGATTATGATATCATAAGTGTGCAAATTCACACCACAGCTGCATTGTACATTCAGGTCAGAGGTGGGGATATCTGTATATTCCCCCCTGGAGGCTTTTTCACCATTTGTCATATAAATTAGGATATTTATGTTCTATCATTTTAGAAAATCAATTAAGCCCATTACATTCCATGCAAAGCATTTCTGTGTACTGTATTCTGTTTGCTGGCAACTGTTAGATATTCTAAAAGATAACTTATGGCTTGATCAAATGTACTCTGAATAAGATATATAAGAGAAACAATAATAAATACTACTGATTCTGGTCTGAGGGAGAATTAATTTAAGGTAATTGTTATTGTAGCCCAATGTCATTTTTGCAGCTAGACTTGATATGATCCAACAAACGCCAAGGAATATTAGATTGACTATACCTGCCCAAATGTCATGAAATGATTTTTTTTTTAGCCACAACCAACCACACTGGAGCTTCAAGAACAGAGATAAGCACATTTATCATTTCAAATGTCACAAAAAAGATATCTATGGAGCCCTTGTTTGAGGCCTACTTTTAGGCTGTTTTCCACTGGATGGCACAGATAGGAAACACCCCCTATGTGCAAAAAGCATTATGCTAAAATTTCCTATACAATTGGTAAGTATTAGCACAATATTTATTACATGCACGTTGCAGGGTTTTACATTTTATGCACAAAAGACATTAAAGAAAGGACATCATTCTTGAGTCATATTCCTTTTCAGAAGTACACAACCCATCCAAAATCAGCTGAGTGAGCATGATGGGAGCTGTAAGTTAAACATAAAATTCTGTACCTGATATCTGTAATAGCTAAGTGCACAATTCATATGGAGCATTACTATCAAGAATTTATTCTTAGAAGTCACATAAAGACACTTTATAACAAACAAAAAAAGTTTTGTGGTGTGTTTCGCATCAAAGAAAGTAAATCAGATGTGTATACAATAATAAGGCAATATAAATAATGTTCAGTATGTGTCAAATCACCAGGGCTTACATGTAAAATATATTCTGCTTTTAATAAAATAAATCTTTATTATTTGGGCTGATAGATGATAGTCTTGTTTTTATCTTTACTCCTGCAATTTATTCTCGTTTGGAATCAGCAGAGTTAGGTAGGTAGAGTCTACATTCATTGCCAAAGGTCTAATAATAGACAGCTTGGCATTTCAGTGGATGCTTTAAATTTAAAAAAGAAATCTTAAGCTCTGTATAAGATCTATACTTTCCCTCAGTGTACTGTGTGTGTTACTGTGTCACAAATAAACTCTACTCTAAACAGTAAAAAATGTGGCATAAAGTATTCATGTCCCTATCATGCTAATATCGCCCAGGTTTACATGGTTTTTATATTATATTATAATCCTCCATCCAATTGGGGGTGCAACTCTAATGCAGAGGCCAACATTTTAAGCAAATCTAGCTCATAAAATGTTATTTTATACTGGTATTAGCATTATTAAGTATGGTGGTAAATAAACATTAAACTATAAAGGATTGCCTATCTTATGCTACAAATAAAAGTTATATGACAATATCTTGGGCCTTCTAAATACACACAAATTTAAATTTGAATACAGTTATGATGCAAATGTAAATGTGGAAATCTATATAAAACTGACTTTTACATATTGTACTGTATTTTATGTTGTACAATAATTTACTAATCAAATAATGCACTACCTTACTTGAGATTTTAAACCAAAAATGTCTGTTTTTATATATATATATATATATATATATATATATATATATATATATATTAAATAAATGATTCAAAAAGTCTTTACAGAATGTAGGTTCCATTAAAATGTTTATGAACTTCACACAAAATGCAATTCCAATATTTTGAAGGAGAAGGAAAGGTTAAACTAAGTAAACTTTATCAGAAAGGACTATATAAATATATCAGTAAACCCTCAAAGTAATGCTGCTCTGAGTCCTCTGTCAAAAGAAACACAGCATTTATTCCTTCTATTGTGTACTCATGGGCTTCTGTATCAGACTTCCAGTTTTCAGCTTAAACCTCCAGGGCTAGGGCTTGAGCATGTTCAGTTTGCTCCTCTCCCCCTCCATTACCCCCTCTCCCTGCTGTAACCTGAGGCCAGAGCTTTGAGTGAGCAGGGAGATACTCAGGCAGGAAGTGATGTTACAACAAACTAATATGGCAGCTGCTATCCTAAAGAAACAGAGATTAAAATGGTGTTCTAGCCTGCATTGTTGTGGCTAATGTATTGACAACAAACTGCATTGGTAGCTTTCCTTCCTTTAAAGAATGTTCAGGTTACCTTTCTACCTTGGGAAGATTTATGTACAAATTGGAATAATTACTGGGCAGACCTTGTCTCTACAAAAGTGAATAAATGACAGTGGGTCGGTCAATTATAAACACTGGACAAATTTGCACCTGGGCAGTAACCCATTGCAACCAATCAAGTGAATGCTTTCAGTGTTCATCCTGCAGCTGGCTGAAAAAAGCTAGACCCTGATTGGTTGCTATGGGTTACTACCTAGGTCAAATTTGCCCAAGTGTTTATAAATGAACCCCATTGTATTTTCGTGAAATTGGGCAAAATTTGAACATTGTCGACAGTGGCTGTTTTCTAGTCATTACTCCCAATATTAGGGAATTACATTATAAAAACAGAGTAATAAAAGGACACTAAGGGGCACATTTACTATGGGTCGAATATTGAGGGTTAATTAACCCTTGATATTCGACCATCGAAGTAAAATCCTTCGACTTCGAAAGTCGAAGGATTTACTGCATTTACTTCGATGGAACGATCGACAGAAAAATCGTTCAATCGAACGATTAAATCCTTTGAATCGAACGATTCAAAGGATTTTAATCCATCGATCGTACGATTTTACTTCGATCAGAAATTGGTTAGAAAGCTTATGGGGAAGGTCCCCATAGACTAACATTGGTGCTCGGTAGGTTTTAAGTGGCGAAGTAGGTAGTCGAAGTTTTTTTTAAAGAGACAGTACTTAGACTATCAAATGGTCGGATAGTCGAACAATTTTTAGTCAAGTCGAAGGTCAAAGTAGCCAAAAAAAATTCAAAATTCAAAGTTTTTTTCATTCTAATCCTTCACTCGAGCTTAGTAAATGTGCCCCTTAGTTTGCAATCAATAAGATATTTGCTTTGAAAAACAGGTAACCAGTTAAGTTAAGCTGTCTTTTATTACATAACCCTCTGATGTGTTAGGGCAATAATTAGTGTTTGGAACCTGCAGCTGCCATTCAGTGTAGATTTAGGGGCAGATTGACTAAGCTCGACTGATGGTTCAAATTTCAAAAAGTTCAAATTTCGAAGTAAATTTTTGGGTACTTCGACCATCGAATAGGCTATATTCGACCATTCGACTTCGATTCGAACGATTCGAAGTAAAAATCGTTCGACTATTCGACTATTCCATAATCGAAGTACTGTCTCTTTAAAAAAAACGTAGACTTCATACTTCGCCAAATTAAAGCTACAGAAGTGCAATGTTAGCCTATGGGGACCTTCCAGACCTTCCTTTTCTAAGTTTTTTTTGGTTGAATAAAAATCCTTTGATCGATCGATAAAAATCGTTTGAATCGCTCGATTTCTATTCGATCGTTCGAAGACGGTAAAAATCCCTCGACTTCGATATTTGAAGTCGAGGGATTTTAATTCAAAGTTTTTTTAACTTCATAATTCGACCCTTAGTAAATCTGCCCCCAAGTAAATTATTCTACAGGAGCATCTACTATACCTAGAAATATAAACTTTAAGGGCCACATTTACCTAGGGTCGAATATCGAGGATTAATTAACCCTCGATATTTGACTGTTGAAGTAAAATCCTTCGACTTCGAATATCGAAGTCAAAGGATTTACCGCTATTCCTACGATCGAACGATCCATCGATCAAAAGGATATTCCTTCGATCAGGAAATTGTTAGGAAGCCTACGGGGACCTTCCCCATAGGCTAACATTGGCTTCGGTAGGTTTTAGGTGGCGAACTAGGGGGTCGAAGAATTTTTTAAAGAGACAGTACTTCGACTATCGTATGGTCGAATAGTCGAACGATTTTTAGTTCGAATCATTCGATTCAAAGTCGAAGTAGCCCATTCGATGGTCGAAGTAGCCATATTCGACCATTCGAAATTCAAACAATTTTTCCTCTATTCCTTCACTCGAACTAAGTAAATGGACCCCCAACTGTCAATGTTTCCATAGTCTATAGAATGAGCTAGCTGCTTAGAAATATTTAGTTACTGTATACCTGGAGTCTTCTTTCACTGTTTGCACTTAGACATGGAACTCTTTATATTTTCTTTTTTCATACTGAATCCTTAAAGAAATGAGGACTTCACAGGGTAGATAAAAAGAACAGACAATGGATATACCATATTTACACATAGAAGGTAAATTAAAACCAGCCACTGCACCAAAAACAATGCCTCATTTCAGATATAGAAAATAGCACCTGATTTTGCATTTGTACATCACACGTGAACTCACACTGTTATGGTCCCATGTAGATCCACTGTTTATTTGCAAGTGCAGTCTAAAATGATCTCTCTGGGTCTTAGCCTTGCAATCGTGCTCAATCGAGGTACTGCCGAAACCAGATGATTCTGATTGTTAGGTGCATTGGATGCATTTATGCTCACACTGAAAGATCTGGGATATATCCTTGTTCCCTTGTTAGCTGTGATAGCATTAGTGGAAGTGTTCCCACAACTGCATGCATTTTGGATTGCCCTTGTGAACTGCTTTGTGCAGGAACAATTGAACTCACTCTACTCTGATATAGGCCAAAAGCAGGATTCAATTGACTTACTCTTTTGGATTATGTAAACAAGCTGGTTATGGATATTGTGGCTTTTATATAACCATGGGGCTTGTCATGTAGATCAGTGATCCCCAGCCAGTGGCTCGCAAGCAACATGTTGCTCCTCGGATGTTGTTCTCAGTGGCCTCAAAGCAGGTGCTTATTTTTCAATTCCTGGCTTGCAATTCCCCCATGAACTTTATGCATGCTTGTATTGCTCCCAAACTCTTATTACATTTGAATGTGGCTCATGGGTAAAAAAAAGTTGGGAACCCCCCAGTTTATAAAAATGCCTCTATCTTTAGAAAACTGGTTGCATGTTGCGCCAAGGATTAAATCTTGCTGTGAAGCATGCCCATACTGTGATAAACAGTATAATAATAATACAGTATATGAAGCCTAAGGAATGATTTATCAAATGTCCTTTAAAAACGATTGTAACTACTTGCTAAAACATTAACAGCAATGAAGGATTTAATCAACTATTTAGTAATTCATTCCAGCATGGGAAATAACCGTCTCGATCCTTTCTCCCCACAGGTGAGGCACCACCACCCCATTGCACAGAATGCTGTTCGACTGCTCAACAAGATCAAACACATTCTGAGGAACAGACACAGGAATCAGCCGTTATAGAAGCTATTTTTTCAATAAGAAAAAATGTCAAGAAAATAGTCAAGAAATAGTCAGGAAAGATCTCATAATAAATCATAAAACAGATCAAACTGCTGGAAATCCTTCCGGTTCCCCAATGAGATCTATAATAAATGAGCCCCCAAGTTTATAAAATCAGCTAATTATTTTTCTTTCATTAAAAATAGTGTATGAGGACACCTAACATACTGTCACCCATGATCTATTTTTATTGAATCAACCACAAACAATCTTATTGTAAATAGCCTTCTATTTACTGTAAATGCTCCAAAAACTATACAGCAGGTGGCGCTGCTACACTATGAGCTACTTAGTTATTGCTAGATAAGAAATTGTGTAAAGCTGGCCATAGATGTTGAGATTTTTAAAAGATCAGATCCTCATCGTGAGACCATGATCTTCTCGGAACGATCATACGAATTTACCATCAACTAAAAAGACCAATTTGCCAGGAAAACAAAGGGGAGCTGCCTGCTTGGCCCTGCAAACATAGATAGATTGCACTGGGACCGACAAAGATTTTTTGACCTGGCCGATCAATTTCCTGACAGATGTCGGCCGAAAAATCGTAAGCTGTACGATCGTTCGAATCCCACTAACTGCACGATAATTTCGAAGGATTGGTCGGACTTCCCTAAAATTGGTCGTTCGGCAAGAAGAATCGTCGCGTCTATGGGGAGCTTAACAGGGGAATGTAATAAAAGTCGCAAAGAGCAAAACAATTCGCACCAATAAGACTAAAAATCCACATCTCGCAATGTCATATTGTTCCTTAAACTGTTATTGCATTGCGAATTTTAATTGCGCACTCTTAAGAAGTGCTTGAAGGTGTCGTAATCTTTTGGAGCAAACATAACGACTTTTTCAGTAAGAAGTTTTATTACATTGACTGCGCATTGGTGCAAACTATAAAATTCGCAAACGGTCTTTCACTGTCGGAAGTGGTCGCTAAACAGTTTCCGGGCTCGCAAAAGCTATATTAAGTTCGCACAAAGCAAAATTTGTTTGCGCAAAGGCATAACTTTTCGCATTGCGAATAGTTTTTCCGTTTATCGATTTTTATTACATTCCCCTTTAGTCTATTAAGCGACCATAGTTGCATTTCTGTGCTTCTGATTGTTGTATCTTCTACCTTGGAAACAGTATAATGGTTTTATAATTAACTACAGGTGTACTAAAATAAACTCAGTTGAATAAAGCAGCTTAAAGATATATTGGCAGTGATTTTGCCCCCTTTTACTAATATAGTAATGCCATCTCCATGACCTGATACTTAGGGTTGGCATTTCCAAAAATAATCTGTATTTTCAGAACTACAGCAGGTTGAATTCCCACTGCCTGATGGCCAACAACCCAACTTCCCCTTCTCCTTAAAGGGGTTGTTCACTATATTAATGTTTAGTATGATGTAGAGAGTGATATTCTGAGACAAATTGAAATTGGTTTTAATTTTTTATTATTTGTCGTTTTTGAGTTATCTTTTTATTCAGCAGCTCTTCAGTTTGCACTGATTTGAATAAGAAACTGATATATGAATAGAAATCGAAAGATGAATAATAAAAAGTAACAATAACAATACATTTGTAGCCTTACAGAACGTTTGTTTTTTTTTTTTAATTGGGTCAGTGACCCCCATTTGAAAGCTGGAAAGAATCAGAAGAAGAAGGCAAATAAGTCAAAAGCTATAAAAAAGAAAAATGTAAACTAATTGAAAAGTTGCTTAGAATTATCCTATAACTATTCCTATAATTATTCTATCACATAAAAGCTAACTTAAAGGTGAACCACCTTTAAGTACTGCTGTAAAACGTGGATTGCACTATTACAGGGGGTAAAAATTGCTATCAGTATTGTCAGAAAATAAACATATACAGTATGTACCAATTTGCAAGTTTTTACTACTGGTTTTATTAGGGAGTTGATTACATAGGAATTTACAGGGCCTGGTGTACATGGTAACATGGTGTGCAATTAATCTGTGAAATTCGTGAAATGGGCAAAAAATTCATGAAATAAATTTTGTCGCAGCAAATTCGCCACAAATTCGCACCTGGTGAAGAAATTCGCCCATCGCTAAATATGAGGCTTATATTACCAGGGAGAAATATAAAATGAAGTTTCTGTGCATATGTATTACTGAACATGTGCAGGCCATTACACGTCTGAACCATAGAATCAGGATTTGTAAAGCAAAGATCAGAGGTCTCATATAGTCTGGGTACTGGTGCATGTGCTATCAAGGGTACTGTGCCTTGCACGGCGTGAAAATTCCATTGGCACAAAAAGCAGCACTCCCAGGTGTACAGGAGCTTCATGGCACAACATGTCACATCATTCATTGCAGTGGTGAGAGGTATGATGATAATCTGTTTAAATGGAATGACTCCATGGGAGGTTGATTTGAAATGACATACCAATTATTTCTTTACTATCCATTGTTCTTATAAATAATCATTTATAAAGTGCCAGTGTATTCTGCAGTGCTGTGCAATAGAAGGCTTCACATATCAAATGTACAGAGTGCAAACACATATTGACAGATACCAACGGTACAGTGGACCCTGCTCACTAGATCTTAAAATGTAACAGGACAAGGAGTAGACACAGGATGTGAAGTTGGGAGACGCAGTATAATTGTTTTCTTTCAGGCAGAAATCCTGTTTGCCATCAAATCTGCTGTGTTCATCCATGTTTCATGTAGTGTAAGTAAAGCCTCAGCTAAATAATACAATAAGCAATTTTAAATCCAATGATCATTTCAGAAATCATAATGATCTTTCTCAAAATGATTCTGCATTTTCCAAATGACAATTAAATGTTTGATATATTTATATATATATTTCCGGAAATACTAGTACTGTTTTGCTAATTATATGCTGGAGATAAAAGATTTGTTTTATACAGCTTACCGATTAAAGGGCTGGTTCTCACTTGTGTCCTTAAGAACAAAGGTTCATCCTCGTTTCTATTTCTGTTCTTAGAACTTGAAATAAATATAGCATCTCCGCAGAAGCCGTCTGACAGACTACTGTGATTACAGTCTTTTCTTAGAACTCAGTTACATATTGCACGTGTGTAATTGTTGCCTTCATTCATAGTGCTGCCCTACTCTGTGTTTACTGATGCTGCACATGCAGTGATTACAGTGCATTATATAGCATACTTCTCTAAAACAGCCTAGATGTAATTCTGATTAAAGTTAAATCATACTAACAGCATATGTTCTATCAAACTGTTTGTAGCTCTTTATTATCTAATATATATTATCAAGTGGTGCATGTCTGAATAAACTGCAGTCCACTTACAGAGCCATTGAGTTAGTAGTGTAACTATAGAAGAAGCAGACACAGAGTGGGGGCCCAAGGAACAGTGGGGCCTGGACCCCAGACTTTTCTTCCTCTATAGCTGAAAAGAATACCCCCCTCCCCAGCCACTCTCTTACCTGCAGAAAGGGAATGGGACGCAGGCAATGGGAGACTCTGTGGGGCGAAGAGTGGGCAGGCGGGAGGGCATTTGGGGATTGCAGTGTGCCAGGTCCCTCCGAAGATTTTTTTATGGGGGGACCCAGCGCACTCTAGTTACATCACCAAATTGAGCCAATGATCACTTCAACATACTTTATAATGTTTTTCGTGCCTTTTGTGGAAAAATTATGCTTTTTGTGCAAAAGAGATAAACCACATAAATAAGTAATACATGGGAAGGACTGCTCTCATTGAGATTTTAGATGGCTTAATTTTTAATAATAAGTTTTTTATGGAGTACAAGGAAAAAAATATGAATGTTCATATATAATTATGAATGCTTGTATATCATTAAATAGCATTACATCTACTATAAGCATAATTGATAGATTGATAGAGGATTAATAAATATAAGAAATGTATATGAGCTAGAATATGGTTATACTTTAACGCTGTAGTTGTTGCAGGGCAGTCCTAGCTGTTGATAAGTGCCCCTAAAGGTTTGGGAACAATGTCATTTTCCACAATGCCATAATTCCTTGCCAACAACCTACATTACATATAAGGTGGACATAGAAAATGTGAACAGTGATTCATGAAGAATTCTATTGCTTCATTATACATTTTACACAGGGACTAAAAGTGTAAAATGTATAATGAAACAATAGCATTCTTGAAAAAGATCAAGCAAGTCAGGAAAAAAGCCTGAAAAATTCAATGGATTTGGGGTTTGCTTGATTTTATTGAGTTTTTTAATTTGGTTTATTTTATTAATAGATAAGGTCAAATCGTGCATGGGAGTTTGGGTGTGATTTTTTTAAAAATAAAAGATGAGATCAATTTTGATTTTAGTTAATAACCCCATAATAACTGTAATGCTGTATTATTATAAGTATATTATATAACTAAGTATACAAGTAATGCTGTATTATACTATAAATGCTTGCAGGCATCACATGCAAAGAGCTACACTTCACATTCTTTTGTATTCACTCTGTTTGGTATTTATGATTGAATGCACTCCATGTACTGATTCTGGATGGCAGATGTCAAGTAAAGCTAAACTCAACCCTTAACTAACAGAATCCGCTAGACAAAGAGAGATAATATCTAGCTTAGCCCCAGCTTTTGTGGCAAAGCAAAAGCTCTTAATGCTAGGGTGAAGAAAATAGTCAAAAAGTTCAAGGTTCATGCCAGTAAATAGATACATTTTCTACTGTCTATGGGCATAAAGAATTTAGTTCTAAATAGAGAGGATAATGTTTATTTGTATAATTGCTCCACGAAAGAAGACTACTTCTGCTGCAATTCATTCATTCATTCAATATCATACTCTGTAGTTGACATATATACAGTATATTACACTGTCAACTAACAAATGTATATATATATATATATCCACTGAGTATCCGCACTCCAAGGTAAACTTTTTCTTCCCTGTATAACTGGGTGCACAATTATAATTTATATATATCCACGAATATCAGGAACCAGCAGACCCATGTAAAAAAAATGTCACCTCTTTATTTACATCATATTAGGTCCAACTTTTATGACCTTTTTCAAGGACCTGGAAAAAGGTCCTAACGAGGGCTGGGTTTCCGCATAACGGATCTCATACCTGTATATATTATAGGGATGCACCGAATCCAGGATTCGGTTTGGGATTCGGCCAGGATTCGGCCTTTTTCAGCAGGATTCGGATTCGGCCGAATCCTTCTACCCGGCCGAACCGAATCCGAATCCTAATTTGCATATGCAAATTAGGAGCGGGGAGGGTGACTTTTTGTCAGAGAACAAGGAAGTAAAAAATGTTTCCCCTTCCCGCCCCTAATTTGCATATGCAAATTAGGGTTCGGATTCGGTTCGGTATTCGGCCGAATCTTTCACGAAGGATTCGGGGGTTTGGCCGAATCCAAAAAAGTGGATTCCGTGCATCCCTAATATATTATACTGGAGAGAGCACCAAAATAAAATAAATACCTTGGAGCAGTATTGTAGTTCAATGTAACAACCAGAAGGAGCACATAATTTTCAATTTATGTGCTCCTCCTTTTGGTTATATGCTGTATATACAGTATGTGTATGTATATATATATATATATATAAATAAAATACATATATTTAATTTAAAAAAATCTATAAAAACATAACTGGAATGGAGAAACCTTGGCTTTTGCCACATCAGCATGTTATACACACACACATATTCCCTTTTCTGAAGACAAGCAAAAATAAAATACTAAAAGTTCATACATAATCTTGAGCAAGTCTATGAAGTGTATGAATTTTGGCTTTCAGCTGCATATAAAGCATATCTATTTACATTCAGATCATCACTGTTACTACAACTAACAGTAGTATTCAGTGAAATTTTTCACCAGACACGGATTCGAAATTCTGCAAAAATGTCCCTATGAAAATAGACACATTAATCATTTATAAACACTGGGGAAATTTGCACTTGGGCAGTAACCTATGGCAATGTGAAAAGAGGCCTCTAGAAGGCCACATATAGATCAGCCCAAAACTGTAGGTTTAATAAGTAGAAAAAAATCTTTATCAAACAATCATCTCGAGCCTTACTTAATCATAGGCAGTAACCTATGGCATCCAATCAGATGATTGCTTTCACTGTTCATCCTGCAGCTGGGCGAAAAAAGCGAATTACTGGTTGGTATGGGTTACTGCCTAGGTGCAAATTTACCCAGTGTTGTATAAATGACCCCCATTGACTTCAATCTATGTTGCGTAAATTGCTGTGAAAAAACATCAACTGCCTTCAATGAGCTTCACACTTTTTTGCTGCAAATTTTCATGTGGTTTTGCAAGTTTTCTGCTGAAGGGAGACTCGAGAGATTCACTCCTCAATACTAACTGGGAAGATATTTTCTATATATACACACACACACACAACGTGCCTTGCTTAGGGTGGCAGCATAGGGGAGAGCTGTCCTCAAGTGCCACCCTGGAGTAAAAAAATGCGCTACACATGGATTAGGAATGTGCACTAATGTGGATTATATACAACTTCTACAGACAAATAGTTTTTCCCTAAACATCCATCTCACTTGGTGAGTTGTCTCAGCATGTCTACAGGGAATATCAGGGGGGCACATAAAGTGCAGCAGTAGCAGGTCCCTACTTGAGATTCTCTATATTGGAGTATTCATCTGGCAGCTATAGTGTGAAATGACTGAACAATATCAGTGTTTTATTCATAGCCACATCACATGATTGAAAGTGCTATATGATCGTAGAGAGCGCATCATCAAAAGGCTGATCTAAGCACAAAGAATCATTTTCATGGTGCAGGTGAGAACAAATGTCACTTAATACAATGAGAGCCAGTGAGATAGAGAGCTCCTTCAATCATCTTTGTGCAGAGCAATCCATAAAAAGATGAGCGCAAAATTTTTAATCGTACTGTATATTCAGTATAAGTATCTGTGTGAGAGGTAAGGAAATTAGACTATAAATTTCAGTGGGACAGAAAGAAGTGTATATATATATATATATATATATATATATATATATATATATATATATATATATGCAACGGAAGGCTAGGGCACACACATAAGGAGTTACATACCTGGGTGCAATACAGAGATGCAATATTCACTCAAGAAAGATGCTGCTGCACACCAGGGTTTATTGTGAAAAAGTTAGTCCTTTATTTGATCAAATAAAGGACTAACTTTTTCACAATAAACCCTGGTGTGCAGCAGCATCTTTCTTGAGTATATATATATATATATATATATATATATATATATATATATATATATATATATATATATATATATATATATATATATAATTTTTCTCTCTCTCTCTCTCTCTCTCTCTCTCTCTCTCTCTCTCAATAAAAGGGCAGCAAAGTTTGGGAGTTTTACTTTGAAAGCTGCAAGTTGCAGGTAAGGGGCATGCTTACTGACATTGGAGATAAATATCCGGAGAGATTTCTATGTTACCCATAGCAACCAATCAGATCTTTGCTTTTATTTCTAACTTATAGGTGGTATTTAAATCTAATTGCTGATTGGTTCCCATAGGCAACATCTCCAGAAATCTCTACAGATATTTATCTCCAATGTTAGTAAATAGACCCATTATAAAATGTATAATGAAGTAACATAATTCTTAAAGGGATACTGTCATGGGAAAAAACATTTTTTTCAAAATGAATCAGTTAATAGTGCTGCTTCAGCAGAATTTTGCGCTGAAATCCATTTCTCAAAAGAGCAAACAGATTTTTTATATTCCCAGCTGCCCCTGGTCACATGACCAGGGGCAGCTGGGAAATTGACAAAATGCCTAGCCCCATGTCAGATTTCAAAAATGAATACAAAAAAATCTGTTTGCTCTTTTGAGAAATGGATTTCATTGCAGAATTCTGCTAGAGTAGCAGAATTCTGCACTGAAATACAATTTTCAAAAGAGCAAACAATATTTTTTAAATCTGACATATTGTGAGTTTCCCAGCTGCCCCCAGTCATGTGACTTGTGCTCTTTACTGCTGTACTGCAAGTTGGAGTGATATCACCCCCTCCCTTCCCCCCCAGCAGCCAAACAACAGAACAATGGGAAGGTAACCAGATAGCTCCCTGATACAAGATAAAAGCTCCCTGGTAGATCTAAGAACCGCACTCATTAGTAAAAAGTCCCACTGAGACACATTCGTTACATTGAGTTGGAGAAACAACAGCCTGCCAGAAAGCAGTTCCATCCTAAAGTGCTGGCTCTTTCTGAAATCACATGACTAGACAAAATGACCTGAGATGGCTGTCTACACGCCAATATTATAAATTAAAAAAAAATACACTTGCTGGTTCAGGAATTAAATTTTACATGGTAGAGTGTATTATTTGCAGTGTAAACAGTGTAATTTAGAAATAAAAACTACACACCAAAATCATGACAGAATCCCTTTAATATATTGATAATGGGTTGAGTATAGAGGACTTCTTGTATTTGTCTATGTGAATTTTGTGGTCACAACCTCATTGCACCCCGCTTAATGTTTTTAAAAATTAGTGCTAAGAACTAATAGTATAGTATATGGGTAGCACTCCGCTTCCCAACATCAACCAGTTGCACGGTTAAAGCTTACATATAGTTTCTAGAAAAGAACCAGCAAAACCGGGATATGCTTGAAAATGAAAACATTTATTTAGTGAAGCATGTAGAGCCAGTATGTAAATATGTCCCACTGGAATTTACTGAATATATACAGAAATATATAAATATACACACACTGTATATTCAACATTATTTGTATATATTAATTAACTAATATAATAATTTTCCCTCTTCTCTGGCCCTCTTTTTGACACCTTGACATGTTTCACATAACTAGAATGGAAATACCTTGACTTTTTTTTGTCAGCTCCATTTCCTGCTTTGCATGTAATAATACAATATCCGTCACATTAATTGAACATGCTACTAAAAATGGATGCACACACTGAATCACAATTTCAGGGGGGAAAAAATGAAAGATAAATCAAATAACATGATTGTGTTTTGTGGATAAATTGCAGACAGCTGGTGCAGATTTAACAGGAGGTTGCTTTATAATGAATAAGAAAAAATGTGGCCAAGGTATTTAAAGTGGTTAAATTGAAAATATATTTAATTATACAGTATATTCACTGAGCCTTAGACAGATGGATTTATGTCACAATAAACATAGCTCAGAGATATAGGTTTAAGTTCTAGTCTTGCTGTTTCTGCTTTTTTCAATATGGCAACACTAACATGATAGTTTTCTTTTTTTCCCCTGTAGATCATCTCAAACTTGAATAAACTCAAATATTTCATGGGAATTCATGAAACAGCAAATTTCAATATTATTTTTTTATTAGCTGTGGATGAAATGAACAAAGAAACAACATGAGAAGGTAAGTAGAGACCTCGATTCTAGGATGGCAGTGGATGTGATTTACTTAGACTTTGCTAAAGCATTTAATACAGTGCCACACAAAAGGTTACTGGTTAAATTAAGGAATGTTGGCCTGGAACATAGTATTTGTACCTGGATAGAGAACTGGCTAAAAGATAGACTACACAGAGTGGTGGTAAATGGAACATTTTGTAATTGGACCAGTGTTGTTAGTGGAGTACCGCAGGGCTCTGTACTAGGTCCTTTGCTTTTCAACTTGTTTATTAATGACCTGGAGGTGGGCATTGAAAGTACTGTTTCTATTTTTGCAGACGATACTAAATTGTGCAGAACTATAGGTTCTATTCAGGATGCTGACACTTTGCAGAGTGATTTGTCTAAATTGGAAAACTGGGCAGCAAACTGGAAAATGAGGTTCAATGTGGATAAATGCAAGGTTATGCACTTTGGCAAAAATAATATAAATGCAAGTTATACACTAAATGGCAGTGTGTTGGGAGTTTCCTTACATGAGAAAGATCTAGGTTTTTTTTGTAGATAACACGTTGTCTAATTATGGGCAGTGTCATTCTGTGGCTACTAAAGCAAATAAAGTTCTGTCTTGCATAAAAAAGGGCATTAACTCAAGGGATGAAAACATAATTATGCCTCTTTATAGGTCCCTGGTAAGGCCTCATATGGAGTATGCAGTGCAGTTTTGGACTCCAGTCCAAAACTGTCCAAGGGATGGAAGACTTAAATTATGAGGGTAGACTGTCAAGGTTGGGGTTGTTTTCTCTGGCGCTTGCGAGGGGACATGATTATACTTTACAAGTACATTAGAGGACATTATAGACAAATAGCAGGGGACCTTTTTACCCATAAAGTGGATCACCGTACCAGAGGCCACCCCTTTAGACTAGAGGTTGTGGAATGCACTGCCGGGTGATGCTGTGATGGCTGATTCAGTTAATGCCTTTAAGAATGGCTTGGATGATTTTTTGGAAAGACATAATATCAAAGGCTATTGTGATACTAAGCTCTATAGTTAGTATAGGTATGGGTATATAGAATTTAATTAAAAGTAGGGAGGGGTGTGTGTATGGATGCTGGGTTTTCATTTGGAGGGGTTGAACTTGATGGACTTTGTCTTTTTTCAACCCAATTTAACTATGTAACTATGTAACAGATTTACCATATACTGTACATGATAAATTCACTCATGACTATATTGAATATGCATTTATATGTTTTATTATTCAGCTGGCAACAGGGTTTAAAGAAGGATCTGTCCAAAATAGTCCAAATTTATTGTACATCAAAACGACATCATAGAATATCCCCTACGCGTTTCAACCATATTGCTCTTCTTCAGGGAATAAATTACATAAAAAGCAAAAAAAAAAAAAATAAGCAGAAAGAACACGTGGGGGCACATTTACTAAGGGTCGAATATCGAGGGTTAATTAACCCTCGATATTCGACCATCGAAGTAAAATCCTTCGACTTCAAATGTCGAAGACGAAGTATTTACCGCATTTAGGAAAAATCTTTAGAATCAAACGTTTCGAAGGATTTCAATCCATCCATCGAACGATTTTCCTTCGATCAGAAATTGCTTAGAGAGTCTATGGGGAAGGTCCCCATAGGCTAACATTGGTGCTCGGTAGGTTTTAGTTTTTTTTAAGATACAGTACTTCGACTATCGAATGGTCGAATAGTCGAAGGATTTTTAGTTCGAATCGTTCGATTCGAAGTCAAAGTCGTAGTTGAATGTCGAAGTAGCCAATTCGATGGTCGAAGTAGCCAAAAAAAAAAACTTCGAAATTCGAAGTATTTTTCATTCTAATCCTTCACTCAAGCTAAGTAAATGTGCCCCCACAACTTAATAGGTTTTATATCTTAGCCGTGTTTATACAGCTTTCCTCTGGACGCGATTGGCAAGTGGCATGTGATGTCATATCCGCTTCCTGTTTTACATTTGAAGTGGAAAGATTGCATCGAGCATACCCAAAATTGGTGGAATGCAAATACATTCCATTTTATGTGTTGCAGCTGCACACGTCACCAAATAAGAATGCAATTATTACTGGTGTGTACCAAAACATATTGTGGACAAAAATCTCAATAAACATTATTCTACATCAAGGACACTAAAGAAAACAGTCGGTAGATATGCTAATAATTAACACAATATATCTTAAACAAACTTTATAAATTCAAAGTTTAGTAGTCATAGATACATAGTCACCGTGGCACCATCCCAACATATGTATAAGAATCATCTGAATAATATCGAGAACATTATGAGGATGAAAATATTCCCAACCAATCATCAGGGCCGTCATCTGAGTGGTACTGGGGGGACAATCCTTCCGGGCTTCTATATGTTAAGGGGGGGCTCGGTCGTGCTGCCTTTTCTTTCCTGCCTTTTTAAAACTGGAAATTCGACTTTACTAGTGTGAGAGATCGCAATTGCGCTCTCCGCACTAGTGTTCCTGCCTCCCCTCCTGACAGGTAAGCCAGTAAGCCTCGGGCATCTCCTTCATCGGAAACGGCGCTGGGAAGAGTCAGGCCGGAGGAGGTAACGGCTCAGCAAGCGAGCAGCAGATGCAAAACGAATCCACTATGTAATAATAAACTGCAGCCGGCGTTGCATCTCTGCAAACTCTAGAGGACCCATCGGTGACTGTGGCGCCTTGCCTGGCCTCCCAGCTACCGCAGCCGATTTTCTCCGCGAACTCTAGAACCCATTGAAGGCTGCGGCACCCTGCCTGGCCTCTCAGCTCCCACTAGGATACACTGACCTGTTGTCCCCGAGGGCCCGCCCTCATCTCTAGGCAGTTGGTTTGTGCTTTGGCCCTTTCCTCCTCTGCACCCTGTGAGTGCTGCTGCCACTGCGCCCTCCTTCTCACAGTCAGGAACAGCAGTGATGGACGGGGTTACAGGCTGCACCGCTGCAGGCAGCTGAAGGAAAGTATTTTTGGCAACTGAATTTTTCCAGGGGTGGGGCAGCTGCCCCCTCTTGCCCCCTTCTGTGGACGCCCATGATGATTATGTTAAGTGAATCTTTGATGAAGAAACATTTAGATAACTAATGAAAGTTATGTAGCCCTATTCTGCTACTGCAGGAATCTGGCACTGATTTTCTTCCTTGTGGAGCTACAGGTGTCCTGTGTCTTCACTACAGAGGGGAGCAGGTACACTATTATTTTGCTTTTTCCTAGGCTGCCATTGTTTAAGGTCATCTAGCTAAAACCGTTCATATCATCTCCCAAAGAAATCCTTTTGTGTTATAATTCTCTTGTAAGAGGCTAGCAAAATCATTGGATAGAACCTGGGGGCATCTTCTGACAGCTCTGGGAACATGGTTAGAAGAACATGGGCAATTTCTGAAATACATTACGCAAGCTGTCTGCTCCCTACCATATTTTCTCATAGTGGCTACAAAGACATAAAGCTTTACCAGCATCAGTACACACCAATTCCTCCACTATCCTGCCTGTTTCAAATGAACCATTCATGTCCACATGACCTACTGTAGCTTAAAGTCTTATTATTTGTGTTAAGTATACACTATAGGACTTATCAAAAAAATAAAGAAACACATTATAGTGATTCAGTACAAGCACATAATAAAACATTTTAGGTAGAACTTTATACATAACATTATATAATGTATTTGTGTTAAAACCCATATATATTAAGATTTTAAAACATGTTGCTCTAACAAAAACACCCCTATAACTTCAGTTTGTATGCAGTCATCTCTACACTAATGTCTTAATTCAGTGTTTTAGTTCCTAAAGCCACCATAAATGTAAATACAGACTTCTGAGTGCAAGAAAGAGGCTTTGTTACCTGAATATTTGATGGATAGGGGAGTAGGCAGCAAGGATTTCCACATGACTGGCAGACTAGCAGTGCCGCTCAGACTAATAAGCATCACATTAGCCAGAGAAACACCCCCACCTCTTTAATCATACATGGAGGCAATAATAATATTATAGCATACTGGTACAGTTGTTGATGGCAGTTAGAGATCATAATGGGCATTGAAGTTAATAAAAATTAAACTGCATATAGTAACATATATGCTGCACACTACTACATATATATTTTTTATACATTTTACATGTGTACGATTCTATAAAAGACTTTTGAAGAAGGATGAAATTGTGTCATGGTTGTGTTTCTAAGCAGGTGAAAATGTAACACATGTATGTCAATGAACCAAGTAGGGGTAGAGTGGAGCATATGAGCTCAAGGCTGCTGAGAAGGAAGCACTTGGGATGGTGTTTTGAGAAACATAGCTCCTGTTAGCAAGCCATTTCAAAATGATCTCCACTTGCTGCATTCTGAGTTACTGTAGGTAGTCTGATGTTAACAATGGAAGGGACTTTAGGTCTGCCTTGTCTAACAGAAGGAACGGTTGTCATTCGTATGAAAAGAGGGTACCTTGCTAGAGACTGGTCAGTGAAGGATAGTGAAAATACTATGGATTAACATACAGTAGAATAGGGAATCTTGTAGGGGGAAATTTACTAAAGGGCAAAGTGACTAATGCTGGCAAAAATTTGTAAATTTACTAACGGGCGCTGGCGTAAATTCGCTAGCGAAGCAGCTAGACTATAGCGATACTTCGCACGTTAACGCCACTATAACTACACAAATTAACTAAGACGTGGTTTTTAATGAAGGTTACCTTTTGCGCCAGACTAGCCTTCCCCACCTCAGACCAGGCAATAGAGTAGATAGGAGTTCCTCAAAAAAAATTTGAACATTTTTCTAAGTCCCAAAAAACACTGGCGAATTTTTAGCTTTTCAGGGTGATAGGCTGCAAAAGATCATACATTTTTTCTAGGGTACCCATCTTCCCCCCTACATTTCCTTACATATGGCATATAAACTATACATTGGGCTCATGTGTAGGGCATTATAAAACTTTATTTCCCTTTAAGGTTCCCTGGGCTTGTGTAGTGTAATGTATTTGCTGCAACATATACATCCATTGAAATTTAACTTCCCCCTGTATGCAAATTAGCCAATGCTAGCGCAACTTTGCTTTGCTTGCCAAATTAACACTAGCAAAACTTCGCCATCGTTCGGCGCCCTGGACGAACTTTGCATTTTAGTGAATTAGCATTGTCCTAGCCAATTTTCACCTGGCGAAGTGTGGCGATGTGAGTAAAGCCATCACTGGCGAATTTCCGCAGGTTAGTGAATTTGCCCCGTAGTCTGCAGGACAAATTACCCAACAGGGCATAATAATGCAGATAGAGAGCCAGTGCATCTGAGAGGAAGAAGATTTCCCCCACGCAGAAAAGCAAGACCCATCAGTGCAAGGCAGGAATGCAGTGTATAAAGTATAAAAAGGGTGCATTATGGGCATCACAAATGTCCCCTATAGTCAGCCTCTACAATACATGGTGGTGAAGGAATAAGCACAGTCATGTTAAATCCCTGAAAGGACATGTATACCCCCCACAAAAATGTAATCAGTGAACAGTCTCTTTGAAATCTTTAAATAACTGGCACTCTGGATGTTAAATGTTATTAGTAAGGCTGCAGCATCCCCTTAATTCCTTCTCCTCCTCCTCTAACCCACTCTGCCCCCTCAATCAGGAATTTACTTTGACTGTTGGCTTTTGAGCATGTTCAGTTCGTTTCAGCTCAGATTACTAAACACACCCTCCAGTCTAACAGCCAATGAAGAGATAGCATTGCTGGTTCCCATAGAAACTCTAGCTTTCTGATCATATTTTCTTCTCCTAACCACCTCTCCTGAGCTCAGCTTAACCATTACAGTCAAAGTATATTGTGCATGTGTAAACCTGCATTCTGCATTGCATGAACTTTACAGCATGCATGTCCTGTTTGCTGATCTCAATGTTACTGATGATGAGTCAGAGGGAAAATGGCTGCCAGGTGAAAGCTGATATTTGTTTTGGGAAAATGTGATAGCGCTAGCAAATGGAGGGGTATATGCAGTAAAATTATGTGACTTGGGTGGGAAAGATATGACCAACTTATATACATGCTAGTAAAATGTAGGTTTTACATGTCCTTTAAGGTGAGCCCCTTGCTAAAAAAAAAAAACCAGGGGCAGTAAAAGATATCACTTCTATTAAAATTGAACTGGAGGACCTGACAGGTTAGTTCTAAATAAAACTGTGTTAGAACAATTATTACTGATCTGTCACAGTATAAACTGTTAATATGAACTGCTTATTATAGAGTAACATATTGGGCCAGATTGGCATATTGAGATCTATTTACTGAATTATACAAGCTTTCCCTACTTGAATTTTTCTGCAATGGAAGGACTAGTTATTGTGCCCCACAGCAAAATCACTGGGCCCCCTAGTCGCAATTTACGCAACCTATGCAAAAACTTACCTAATTCGCAAAAACATACTTTATGTAAACAACTTGGGTATCAAGCAATGAGAGAGCAGAGCAGTATTACAGGGGCAGGGAGGTGGGCAGGGTTTGACCCCAATAAATTAAAATAAATTCACAGATTTTTAGCACATCAATTAATTATTGTTACTATTTATATGAACTATTACTCACTAGTTATGGGGCCATTGAGTGCATGCACCAAAGCTATCTTTGGAATCTAAAGTCCAATAATTGCTGAAGAGTTAGACATACTGGACTGGGTATGTTATCAATATGCCACATAGCAGTGTATGGTGCAGAAAGCTTTGACCCTTTCTAATAAGCGTCATGGTTTCCGGTAACACGTATCTGCCCATTTTCATTACATATTGATGCTGACTAAAACAATAATAGTTGTCAAAATCTAATACAACAAAGGCAAATCGACATCTGACTCTTTTTTGTTTTGTTTTTTAAAGATTTTTATTGGTTTTAAAATTCATACAAGGAAAAAAAGACTAAAGTTACCTCATGGTGGCAGTACAGGCAGCAGAGTTTTCTAAATGAGTTCCACGAGCCAATCACAGCAAATGATATTCCCAAAAGCAACATTTTAACAATTAGTGTTTTGTCTGTGGCAGACTGGTGAAAATACATCATTCATGCTCCCCTGTTTTGAATTGTTTGGTTGTTAATATCATCCTGGTGCCAGTCTGGCTCATTTGGCTACATGGATATAAAGTTTGCTTTAATATATAATCCATAGACAGCTTGACTCCAGAATTACAGAAGAAAGCCAATGACATAAAAACACTGGAGAGAACATGACAGTAATGTGTGTGTTTGTGTGCATATGGAAAGTGGTTAGGGAAGAGGGGGAGTGTAAAGTGAATAACAAGTTTAATTTGCTGAATAAATTCAATTACAACACATTTGCCTGGAGACAGAGAAAATCCAGCTTGGTGACACATACTGCATCAGTGAAAGAACTGCATCTTGAGCACAGTGCTCATGTTTTACCTTCTCAGTTAAACATTATGAAAGGCTGGTATACAGCTGGGACTGAGCCACTATTTCTCACTGTTCCAAATGTTTAGAATATATAGCAGCAGGCCTGGCCTCAAATGACCTTTTGCTATGCACTTATTTTTGAAGAGGGTATTCAGCAATCATAGAGCAAATATTTAGTGAAGGCCGAATACATTTCCGCGTTTCTTGATTTTTTAGTGAAAACGGTCGAATTGCTCGATTTTAGTGAATATGTTCAAATTGCTTGATTTTTCCGTGAAAATGTTCGAATTGCTCGATTTTATAGTGAAAAAGTTCAAATGATTTTTCGTGAATTTTTCGCCATTTCGCGAATTTTGCGGGGAATTGGTGAATCTTTCTGCGAAGTGAAACGTGAGAAATTCGCCCATCACTACAAATATTGTATCATGGCACATTTGTATTATTCTTCAGCACTTATTGGAATGTAACAACTGTAAATGTAAAGTAACAACAATTTTATTACATCTTATCTACAGAAACACTTTTTGTCAGTTAACATTTAGCAACAGGGTCTAGTAAGCTGTGAATGCACTAAAATGGAGAGACCTTCAACTTCATGATTAAAGTAGAAGGAAAGGCAAAATTACTTGGGGGTGCAAAAGTTAGGCATCTGCGTAAAGAAAGAAGAAGCAGGAAGAGGAACACTCCATGGTGTTTGCTGGAAAACCCTGGGTGGGGCAGTTTCTTATTGATAGGCCTGGGGTATCAGGTAAGTGAATACAATCAGTGGATGTGCCTAAGTTTTAGCACCCCCATTCATTGTTGCCTTTCCTTTCTCCTTTTTTTCTCCTATTGCTCCCCATTACTTTTAACCACAATTGCCTGGACTGGCTGGTATACTCACAGTTCCTGGATGTTTGTCTTTTGTGTGATTGAAATTGCTCAGTCAACAAAACACAGTGTGCCTTTGCCCTTAACATATACTCTAATGCAAAAGTTAACAAAAAAGTTTTTTCTAATACTGTATATGATTAGTGATGGGTGAATACATTCGGCAGACACAAATTTGTGGTGAATTTCCGCATCTTGCTGCAAGTGAATTCATTTTCAAAACTGCTGCATCCAAAGTAATAAATAAATAATTATGCGTTAAAATTGGCGCGCATCAAAATTATTCGGATGCCCATTGACTTTAATGCATTGGGACCAAATATTTGCGTGTATAAAAATTGTCACTCACATCAAAATTACTGCGCGTCAAAATTATATTGACAGCCATTGACTTGACCACTTCGCCAGGCACAAATGCGCTACAAACACACTACTTCACTAAAATGTGAAGTTTCATCCCGGGCATCAAACACTGGTGACTTTTCGCTAGCGTTACTTCGGCTGTGCGAGTAAAATTCGCAAAAATGAACGAATGAACGGTAGCAACGGTCTCTTTTGCTAGCGAATTGGCGATGTCACTGCGGATAGTAACGCTGTCAAAAAGTCGCTAGCGTTAGCCACTTCGCCCTTTAGTGAATCTGCCCCCAAGTTGGTGCAAGCAAGCTTTCTTCTTATGCTGCAACTATTACCTTGATTACAGCGGTTTTGTAAAACCTGTTATTGGTTTTTGTTGTAAAGAGCAAAAAAGTGGACTTTTTTGCATTTTAGCCGTGCCCCACTGAGTTGTGCTTAACTGTGTATGTTGTATGTGTACTGCTTCTACTTCTGAGCACTTCATAAAGAAGGGGTGGGAGGTGGATTGTGTATGGGCATTCCCTGGACTGCCCCTAACAGTACAGTATTTTATTTTGCCCTAATGATTGCTGATGCCTCTGGGGATGCTGTGTGATTTTTTTTCAGTGGCACGTTTTCAGTTTTTAATATTTTTCTAAATGATGCCATCAATAAGAAATCATTGGGAATTTTTCCTTTTGCTTCTAATGTTATGGTACAATTTAGAAGGAGTTTTCCTACAGTATATCAGTGCTTTAATACATATTCTTTTAGCATCTTCTATTTCCACTGGCAGCTGTAAAAATGTTACCCTTTATGACTTCTGAGGGTCAGTTACTGAGAACTAAATCTAACTTACCCATAGTTACTCCACTGTATTGCTTTTTAATTCAAGGGATAAATGCATATTTTTTAGGAATTCCTTAATAAAATAAAGGCTTTGTGAGAATCTGAATAGTTATGAAATTACTAGATAAGACTGTAAATGAAGTTTTCTGCATAATTTATACCACAGAAGGATTTCTAGCGCAGCCAAAGAACAATGGGTGCATGACACATTAGCAATGCTAAGGCTTTCATAGAAGGTTATATTTCTGCAGTTTCTCTGACCTATTTGAATTGTATGCTCTCTGCTGGTATTTTAAACTAAGAGATAAACAAAACATGGGCATCATTACATAATGATGAGATGCTAGTTAGAGTCATTTATTATTTCAGTTATTGTATTTGCAGTTCACAGGTGAGATTTGATTCATATGTATATATTTATATGTTGCAAAGCAATCCAGGCTTTATGAAGATTCGATATGGAGGGATATTTTGGGACATCTATAAATATAAATTGGTCATTTGTTATTTAAGTTGTCATGACTTTAAAGAATATCAGGTATTTTAACTATGTGTAGTTCTGTAACAATCAGAGACAATTAAACACAATGTAAGATCCAGATACATCTGTTTGATCTTCTCAGCTACATATACAAATTTTCTGAAAATTCCCCTGGCAGCAAAAAAAGTCTTGTAGATTCACATTCACAAAGGGTCAAATATCGAGGGTTAATTAACCCTCGATATTCGACTGGGAATTAAAATCCTTCGACTTAGAATATCGAAGTCGAAGGATTTTAGCGCAAATAGTGCGATCGAACGATCAAAGGATTATTCCTTCAATCGAACGATAAAATCCTTCGAATCTAACGATTCCAAGGATTTTAATCCAACGATCGAAGGAATATCCTTCGATCAAAAAAACTTAGGAAAGCCTATGGGGACCTTCCCCATAGGCTAACATTGAGTTCGGTAGCTTTTAGATGGGGAACTAGGGGGTCGCAGTTTTTTCTTAAAGAGACAGTACTTCGACTATCGAATGGTCGAATAGTCGAACGATTTTTAGTTCGAATAGTTCGATTCGAAGTCGTAGTCGAAGGTCGTAGTAGCCCATTCGATGGTCGAAGTAGCCCAAAAAACACTTCGAAATTCAAAGTTTTTTTTACTTCGAATCCTTCACTCGAAGTTAGTGAATCGGCCCCTAAGGGTCACTAACAAACACAGAGCAGTTTGCAAAGTGTAATCTTTGAACACAAATCAGCATGTACTTTACCAGCGATGTAGGGTTTCCCCCCAAAATTCCAGCGAACATGTGCCCATTGACATTACACTCGATGCATTAAAATGGATAAAACAGCAGATGCATTTTTTTGACCAAGTTGGGGAATGCATAATTTCTGGCACACAGTAGTGATGGGTGAATCTGTGCCGAGAAATGCATTGAAGTCAATGGGCGTTAAAATAATTTTTACGTGCGTCAATTTTAACGCGAGTGACAATTTTTATAAGCACAACTATTTGGTCCAAATGCATTAGTCAGTGGGTGTCAGAATAATGTTGATGTGCTCTGTTTTTTTTTGACGCGTTAGATTTTTCTATATAATGGATAATTGACCCCTGACTTGGTGAAAGATGAAGAGCATGGAAAATTGATGTTAACTCTTATTTTTAAATGTATAAAGATGTAAAATAAGTTCTAGTTTTGTCATGAGGCATGTCGGCGGCATTATTGTTTTACTTACATGTTCATAAAACTGCCACTGTGTAACTGAAACACTGAATAGATTTCTGATTTTATCACAAATTCTGTGAATGTAGTGTTTAATCAGCTTTATGTAAGCTAGAGACAACGCTCCAGGAATCAGTTAATGGGAACAGAGCACACATAAGCTGATTTTGAAAGGTCATCTGAGGATACAGGTAAATGCCCTATAATCTAATATGTCAAAAAACATTACACATGTTATATGTGATCTTTACAGTAGATACTTGTTTGCTAGTTAACAAGGAGGGATAAGAAGGAGGATACTCAAGCTTGTTTTTATATGATTACATTTAGCTATTTCTCACACAGCAAATCAAGTCTACATAAATAAAAAAATAATTAAAAAATATACTGGAGTAGAAACTTCAGTATATTCCCCTTGTAAGGAGGGAAAGATGCAGCAAAGTAAAATCATTATGGATTGATAGAAAGGTTAGTGTTGAGGTTGGCAAGAAAAAACATGGATTTAAGATACTCGCAGGGTTATCTGAAACTTCTTTTAGGTACAGGGACACTAATAAAGCATGTAAACACCATCAGGCAAGTTAAATAAAATAATGAAAATGACTTTGCAATGAACAGTAAAATAAATCCCAAATTATTTTAAATATGTAATAATAAAGAAAATGAAGCAAAAAGGAGTGGGGACCTTAGTATCAGAGGGAGATACATTTTGATAAAAACAAGCAGAGATTTTAAGCTAGTTTTCTTCAGTTTGAAGGAACCATTTAATGAAGGAACCAGTTTCCTTTTGATTGGCTAATTCTAATAATTTGAGTACTGATGGCTACTTGACACAGTAGGAGACTAGAACATGTGAAACTAAATAAAGGTCCAAGTTGTATTCACCTAAGGGTATTTATGTGATTGCCAAAGCTCTTTCTTTTCTGCATTCTTTCTACTTTATTTGATGTCTGACATGGTGCTGAGAGATTGGCAAATTGCTAATGTTGTGCCATTATAAAGGGATCCTGAGTCTAAAAGCTAAAGGCCTGTTAGTCTGACATACAAATTTGCAAAAATGATTTCAAAACTGCATTTCACAGGGCAATAATGTTCATTAGGCTGATTATTACACTGCATATTTTAACTGCGCAACACACTAAACCAACTGAAGGTGGCATCATTTTTTGGCAAAAAATAACTTCTTTCATTAAGAAATTTTGTTACATACACTGGTAAAAATGACAAAACGTGCAACCTTTTTCTACCTCTATCTAAATATATATAAATTATTCAACATTAATTATATTATTATTAATAAAGGTACCACTATGTATTGCATTTCTCAATAGGCGCAAAAGCCAACTAAATGATGACATGCTAAATTGTGGTTAAGAAAAACTACTTCAGGACAAATGAGTCTTGAATTATAAGCTAGTACTGTTAAGATACATTGAGCATTGATAATGTGTGAAGATATGGTATGAATAAAGATAGCTAACTACAACACAGGTTTGCTAGAGAAATATGTTTTTTAAACCCCTGGGGCTGCAGCGCAGCAAACTGCTTAGGAACTTGGTTGGAAATTTTCTGTGGTGCATGCACTGTTAATTTAAAGCGATTGGTTTACTCTAGAGCTAGTACTGTTCTGGAGGGCTTCTGAGCACTGGCTAAGTAATGGTATGCGGGGGAGCCACATGAATATTTCTGGGCCATTTTGCTGACCAAAGACCTAAGTCTGCATATCAGCTTTGGCTCCCTCCTCCTTCTCCTTTGAACAGTGATACATTTTAAGCTGTGATTTGCTGGAAGTGTTACAGTAAAAACTCCAGTTAACAATTGACCGGGTTGTTACTTATTTTCAGGTCATCAGCCATGGGGATCCACATTATAACATACAACATTAACAACTTGAACTTGTAAATTTGCAACTGGACATCATTCTCTCTGTACACTTTCCTACTTTTGGTTAAATTTGAATCATATACTTATGTGTTACTTTGTGCTTATGCCAGTTAAAGACTGCTCTTTTGGTATGAGGATTATTTATACTGACAAATCCACCAGTCAAGAGACACCTAGTAAAGGTCATGGGCTTTGGCCAGAATTTAGGCAGCATTAATCCTTTGCAAAATAAAGAGCTTCATTACATCAGGAAGTAGTGACTAGAGCTCACACACTCCTGGAAAAGCAATTGAGACAATGAGATGTCTGAATTCAAATGAGGAAGCAATTGAGGGCAGATAGCAGATGACGTTCTACACGCTGGATATCCAGAACAGTAGGATACATGAGAAAGCCTAAATACATATATATTTATTGAATGATACCATACTAAATGCATAATCTGTATAAATATCTGTTATGATATGGGGATATCATAAACCCCTGTCATAGGACTACAATGTATTTGTCTCCAAAGAATGTTCACAAGAAATGTATTCTTATATTATTAAAAAAATATTAATTTTATTATTAAGTACATCTCTAAACAATATGTTGGCGCTCTATTAATACATGTTAATAATAATAATATATTTACTGCTATCACATTCTTTTTGAAGTGTAAATTGAAATATGTCTAAATTAAGAGGATTTACGCTTCATTGACTGCAACACATGGATGACAAAATAATCAATATTAAAATACACTTGCCTCTTGAAACAAAATCTGTAGTAAAAAAGATGGTAGAAAAAATGAATCCACAACATTTTTAGAAAATGTATTTAATTTGGGGAATACTCCAGTGTATTTACTCAAGGCGTTAATATATTCACCCTTTTCTCAGTTATATGATTAGTTTATGTATGTCAAGGATTCTCTTCAGCATTTATAATAAAAGCCAAATTGCCTCAATCAACTAAAAAAAGATCACAGTAGGCAAACGCGTTAAATATCCACTTGTGCAAATTAAGCATAACGATGAGGAAATATAAATCTCACTTAAATGAAGATGTTAAAGTCAGTTGCATAGAATCAAAAGACAAAGCAGTTCCCATGTAATTAGATCTCATCTTACTAAGGAGCTTTAGGTAGGATATTTGCTTCTTACCATACAAACATGTCTATTTGTCTATTCAGTTTACATTGAAATCAAGTTGAAAGGATTTCTAAGGATAGAAAGTACTGTACAACTATGCAGAACCCTTTTATTGCTGATTCCTGGAAGAAACATAAGAAGATTACATCCATTTTGGTCCCAGCAGGCTGTTGTGTGATAAAAATAAAAATATAAAGCTGTGTGTTAGCCTGTTGATCTTCAGTTCTTTCCTAAAAAGACGAGTTAATACAATTAGTCGTTTTTCTCAAAAGATAAACTAGGACCAATATAAATATACTATGCATATAAATAAACAAAGGACTCTGGAATGCAGATGGCCAGACTAGGGTTGTCTATGGTCATGTGACTACTCAGAAAAAAACCTCATTACTTTTGTTTTCTTGCATTGTGAACAAAACATGATTTCCATATGTCTCCTTAGTCTCAGTGCTCAGAATAAATTAGTATTACCATCTGTCTCCTGTCCCCCAGTAAGTAACCACTGACTTATGTCATACAAAGGCCAAATAATCAGTGTGTTTATGATTAGGCACATTTTATAAAAGTAGAATGAAGGAAGGTTAGTCCCTATTCCTGTTCATTCCCATCAGAATAAATGGATGAATATAATATAACATAACTGGATGACATGTAAGGGAAGGATAAGAAAATCTTAAAGAATAAATTAACAAATTGACAGTGGGGGGATTGCAGAAGAAGATATAGAAATAGAATAGGTGGGTGGGTGGAAGAAAATATTGAAATGCCTTTGGTGTGCAGGAGGAAGAAATACTTAACATATTTGAAGGGAGGACTATTTAAGCCCATCTCTTTCCACACTAACTTTATTTAGTGTACATACAATGCAAATGTGGATTTCTTCGCAACTATAAGTTACATACAATAACACATCCTGGCATATTTCATTGTACTTTTTTTTATATTGTGTTGAATATTCACTTTCAAAAGAGAAGTTCTACTGAGTTTATGTATAGTTGTACCTCCCATATATCAATTCAAAAATCGGGAGTCCATATAGTTATTTAGCCAGGCCGAAGGGACCCGCCCCAGTTCCCAAGGCAATCAACTGCAGAAAAGTTTATATCAAAAACGATATAAGTCCCAAGGCCTCTTAAAGTAAAAACAAATTAATTTATTGATGTTCACATTAAAAGAGTATCTAGTACATACCACCCCACATATATCCCACCTTACGCGTTTAGCACCCTCCGGCGCTTAGTCATAGGTGTATCTCAGATATAAACTTTTCTATAGTTGTACCTCCACATTTCTGGAAAATGCATGTGAGTAGAGTGCAGTAGAACTCTGATTTGTGTAACTGATGACTGTGTACTTTTCCACTAAAATTTGGTTGGTAAATGGATTAATTAACTTCTGCTCCTGTCTATAGAGGGGCCTCTATAAAGTTGCCTTGACTTTTTCTTAGTAACCTGATGCATGAATTCCATTTTCCCTGTGCTTGTATTTATCCCATGCTACATACTTACTAGCAATAAATACATTGAAGGCCTAAGACCCAGTCTACAATGTATAATTAGACTTGCTGTAACTGTAAGGTGGAAAGGTCTAAATTACTCTCTTCATATTATAGGCACTAAATGTCTTCATGCCAGATCTGGACATCAGGGCACATTATCAGTAACCATAAGTGGATTCCAAACAGAGGAAATGCATCAGTGAACTAATATACAGTATTAATAAACAATAAGAATGTAGAATTTGCCTAATCATTACAAATTAAAATATTTCTACATATTAAAGGCCATTCCAAGTATTTCATAATACCATAATATTTGGTTGCATTTAGCTGTAAAGGAAAAAAAATCTGAAGCAATTTAATAAAAGGATATGCAAAGGAAATACCACTTTTAAAGGTAGTTGAAATTAAGCATTAATATGCTGGTCATGTTGCAGTTAACATGCCGAATGACATCTTGGAATGAATAAGCAAATGCAAGCATTGAATTCAAAAATATTACATTTTTTATCCATTTCCTATAAATAGTGGAAGAAAGTAAACTCTGTTTTGATGATTTTATGTGTTTTTAATGATTCTGCCACTCATACGGTTACATAAAGGCGTACTTATCTTATTTTAACTTCTTAGCAAGTCAAATATAATCTTTAGAGCAATAATTTTACAAGAACTTTGAAACAGTAATGCTATCTGAACTAAACATTAAATGGGTTGTTCACAATAAAATTTACTTTTAACGTGATGCAGAAGCAGAAATTCAAGAGACTTTGCAGTTGGTCTACATCTTTATTATTTGTTTTATTTAATTATTTGCTTTTTTAGTTAAGTGGATTTCAGCCTGGGAAAAAACTAGAAAATGCTGTTGGTGAAGTCTTGAAATGAGTAACAACATTAGCATGTGGCTGGTGTACTACACATCTGGGAGCCAGAGAGCAAGCAAATATATCATAATTCTATGGAGTGATGTGGCAAATTCAGATTCTGCATATCAATATATACTCAATTTAGTGGGAAAATTGTGAAAAAAGTGAAATGCAGCCTATAGACCGAATTCCTCCTCACTCTAGAGTGACATTCATCACATTTGCCATCATTATCTACAGACAACCAGTGTCTATATTGTATAAAGAGTATTATATTATAGGCAATTATTTAACTGTTCAATTTGGGAGTTGTAGGATTGCCTCCAAAAAGAAACAAAATAACAGTTCATTAGTGGAGCTAATATTGAATTTGTATGTTTGTGGTGCTCTATTTGGTACTTTTGAGGCCTTAAAAGAGAAGGAAAGGTCCAATTTATGGCAGTTGCCAAATGTTAGGCACCCCCAAGGATTGTAATCACTTACCTGATACCCCAGGCTCGTGCTCCTGTTAGCAGAAAACTGCACCAGCCTGGGGTACATGCAAGACAGTGATTCTCTTCCTGCAGTATGAAAAAGGAAATCAAAATTGTAGTCAAGGACACAGGCAGGGGTCAAACCAAACAGGAAATGCAGTACAAAGTCAGGATCCGGAAAAATAGTCAAAGACAGGCAAAGGTTCGTTCAGGCAGCAATACAGGACTAGTAAAGAACAGGCAGGGGTCAAGGTATAGAGAATCAGACTAGAAGAGCACCCATGAACTATCAGAAATAGACCAACGTTGTATGATGGAAAGTAGGATGTGGCACCTTTAAATATTTTGGTTTGATATATCATGATGGCACAGGAACTATAGGATTCCATTTTACCAGCAGGCTTTAAATTGAAACTGTTATTTGGTTGTCAAAGCTTAATTACCTCAGAAACCATAAAGCAATTTTAAAATAAAAATGGAAAATGAATAGCAGAGGGCCTGAAAAAAACAAGCATAAAAAATAAGAGTAATAATAAGACTGAAGCCTCACAATGAATTTGGTTGCAGGAGTTAATTATTCGTTATTAGCTAATAACTATACAAAATAAATGGAAAATTGTTATAAACAGAAATATTAGCATAAGGCCAAAAGGACTGAACAAAGAAACCAGTGGATTGTTTTTCAATTGACATTCACAGCAATTCTAATTATTTTATTCCCTCTTTGCCTGTCTACTCCCACAAAACCATGTGTTACATAAACTGCCTTCCCTCTTGAGGAAAATAATCATAGTGTATGTTTGAAGTATTAATGTGTGTGTGGGGTAACAATCATTGCTAATGAGAATCAGAAGATCTTACAGTACTTAGATACACAAACAATTCCTTTTGAAGTACTGTATCATTCACTATAAAAGCTATGAGTAAACTGTGTTGTTACTTTAACTTTAACAGCTATGCCTATAAAAAGTAATGGGAAGGCCATGTCTTCAGTGATATCACCAAAACACCTGAACTGTGAGGTAACATCCCTTGCTGGCTTACAGTAAAAGAAACTTCAGGAAGGCTACAAAAGCTGGGTAGACACCTTGATAGCACTGAATATACAGACTGGCTGAAAAGGAAAGGTGAGTTAGTAACACTTCTATAGAAATTAGAAGAAAAAGCAGTCAATTCTGCAAAGAAATCAGTATTTAATTTAAAGTTTAATTTAATTTAAATTCTGTCACTTCTATCTTCCATTTTTACTTAAGAAGATAGAAAAAAAGAGAAGAAAATGATCCAGGGACTGGTCCTATTGTCATCTTGGAGTCAGGAAGGAATTTCCCCCCTCTGAGGAAAATTGTAAAGGCTTCAACTTGATGGGCGTGTGTCTTTTTTAAGCCTTACTATGAGTTAACATAGCCCATTGTCTTCTAAATTAATACAAAGGGAGAATAAAATATGAAGGTACAGTATAGATATATAGAGAATATTATCTCTTGTTAGAAATGAGAAATGATGTTCTTGTATATGCCCAAAGCTTTTAGGGACACATAAAAAAACTGGTGTTCAGGTAGCAAAATGGCAAATATGATTTCTGCTGCTAATTGTAACTTGCTGCACTTGATGAAGGATAAAGGATTACTAATAAACTTAAGAGGGCTAAAGTAGGTGAATCCTTAAAGAGAAACCTAGAAGTACTTGACTAATAGAAATAATCAAGTAATAAATGTATCTGCAATGAGCAAAGTCAGTTATAAACAGTAAAGGCCATTATGAAATTGTACCTGAAGCTGAAGTCCCCAAAACCATGAATGTCATGCATGGTTTGCACTTTACAGTTATAATAAAAGATGTTAAAGAAATGGATATAACTTCCACTTTGTAAATTGCTGTGCTTGCCTCTATCCTTTTGTATGTACATTTCACACAGTGGATCAGCCTGTGAGAGGTGTATAGCACCCAAATACAACTCCAGCAATTGGTGACTGTAGAAGTGTTAGAATATCATATATGGCTCCCTAGCATAATAAGGTACAGATTATCAAAGTGTAACAGTTTACAATAAAAGCAAATACAATAGCCTTGTCCTATACATACTATATCATTTTTGGATTAAAGATAGCACCCTGCCTTCTAACCTAGGCTGTACAGGCCTAGGTAATCGTACAATTGAACCTCAGCAAGACCTCTTTGGTATACTGATGTAATAACTCAAATGTGAACTATTCCTGCCTACATGATCCTGCACTACATGCATACCTCAGGCAATCCACCCATGACTTATTCCAGACCTTAATATGGGCGCATGGGGAACTGCTGATTGCAGCAATCAGTTTGTGTGAAATTTTTAGTTTACCACTTTATGGTTCGTATCAACATGTGTTTACTCCTGGTTTGAATTGGGGTGTTGTCTTGGCCGCCATAACATCACTCCTTATGTTAGAAATTGGTTTTGGGTATAGGCTCACCCGTGTTTGGGGGGTGGGCAGGGTGGGAAGGGTTGGGTATTTTCTTTGGTTATTTTGTTTGCACTTATTCATCATATTTGTCACCTCTTTGCAGCCCCATGGTACGGATAGTGTCAGTACTATCTATATATCTGTGCAATGGGGAGAGTTAAACTAGTGTCCTGGAATGTGAGAGGGCTCAACTCAAAATTTAAGAGGGCATTAATACTCAATCACATTTATAAATGTAAACCTGACATAGTGTTGCTCCAGGAGACCCATCTCACAGGGCAGAAACTCTTGGCTCTAAAGAAATTCTGGGTGGGCCATGTATATCATGCCCCTTTCTCAACATACTCTCGGGGGGTCTCCATTTTAATTAAGAAATCATTGATATTCAAACTTTTAAACGTACATATAGATTTCTATGGTCGATATGTGATACTGCATTGTGAAATTAATAACCAACCTTTGATTCTGGTGAATGTCTATATTCCGTCACCGTTCTCTATAGAGGTACTGCACCTAATTTTTCAAAAAGTCACTACCCTCTCTCCAGATCCTATATGCTTGTTGGGGGATTTTAATGCCACTACTAACCCCAAATTAGATAGAACTTCAGGGACTGATCCGTCATCCCAACATTTAATTAAATGGATGGAAGCGCTAGGTCTGACTGACCTTTGGAGGGAAAGACATCCCCATGAAAAACAATTCTCCTGTTATTCCTCCAGTCATGGTTCCCTCTAGAGAATTGACCTAGCATGAGGATTGGTAGACTTTGCTAAACTGGTACACAATATCTCATATTTACCTAGAGCTCTTTCGGACCACTCCCCACTACAGGTTGAACTCCAATTAGGACCGCCCCAGGGCCAGCGACTGTGGCGCCTCTCTCCCTTATGGCTCACAGATGAAATAGTGGCGGACACTTGCATAAAAGATTTTGGAGAATACTGGGAGATTAACCAAAATACCGCCTCCCCCATAGTGGTGTGGGATGCAGCCAAGGCAGTGGCCAGGGGCACCCTTATAACTACCATACATGCCTCCAGGGAATCTAAAAAAGCTAGTGTCAAAGCTGCAGAAAAAGCGCTATTCGAGGCAGAACAGATACATTGTCAGACTAAGTCTAAGGAGAGCCAGGACACGCTATCTAGGGCGCAAAGAGAACTAGATCTTTTGCTTTCAGATAATGCTAGGAAAAAATTATTGTATTCCAGACAGCGGGGGTTTGACCTAGGGGATAAAAATAGCAAAACGCTGGCATATATGGCAAAACTGACAGATCAAGTCACAGTGATTCCAGGGCTACGGAACCATTTGGGAGATCTGGTGACTGACCCCACTGCTATGGCTACTATGTTTGCAGAATATTATAAAGGAATTTACTCTCCGCAACCTCATAGCACTGTTAATGACCTAGACCAATTTCTGGCAGGTTCGCATCTTCCTCAATTGTCGGCGGAGGAAGCTAAATTCCTAGAGGAGCCACTCACTAAAGCCGAAATTGATGCGGTCATAGCAGGCCTTCCGAACAACAAAACCCCAGGCCCTGACGGCTTACCAGCCGCCTGGTATAAACTAATGGCCAAACAAATATCCCCCAAACTACTAGATACCTTCTCTCATGCATCCACGAGGGGAGAATTGCCCTTCTCATGTTACAATGCAATAATTACACTGATACTTAAAGAAGGGAAAGACCCATATTCATGTGATTCCTATAGGCCTATATCGCTGATTAACACTGACGCTAAAATACTGGCTAAATTACTGGCGAATAGGTTGATGAAGGTTATTACATCACTCATTCATCCGGATCAGACAGGCTTTATGCCTCACAAGACCACGGCCATAAATTTGAGAAGATTGTTTACACATATTCAACTAGCCAATCAACATCAATCCAGTGGAGCGGTTGCCTCGCTGGATATAACAAAGGCATTTGACTCAGTCAGTTGGCAATACCTCTGGCAGGCACTTGAGAAATTTGGGTTTGGACCGAACTTTATCTCATGGATAAAACTGTTATATAAGAACCCCACAGCACAGATCCGAGTAAACAACACTTTATCAGGGGTATTCAACTTGGGTAGAGGAACTAGGCAGGGCTGCCCCTTATCGCCCCTGTTATTTGCCCTAGCTATTGAGCCGCTGGCAGCAACTCTAAGACGAACTCCCTTGGTAAAAGGTATATCAATTGGTAGAATAGAGGAAAAAGTAGCTTTATATGCAGATGATGTACTGTTCCTTGCAGATGCTGGCCCTTCTTTGAGGGCAGCACTAGAAGTGTTAGTAAGATTTGGTGCAATAAGTGGCCTACAGGTGAATAAGAACAAATCGATACTATTTCCCCTGGGGAATCAGGTTGTTAGGGAAGGGACCTCGACACTCACTGTAGTGACTAAATTCCGCTACTTGGGTATTATTATTACATCAGACACCTCCTTATATGTAGCTGAAAATTTGGAACCCATCCTAACAAGGTTCAAAACGGCAATTCCACACTGGATTAAACTACCACTAACTTTGTGGGGTAGAGTCAATCTATTCAAAATGCTGTATTTACCTAGATTCCTGTACCCGTTATGGAACTCACCTCTCTATATCACTAACCTTTTCTTTAAAAAAATCAATAGTGATCTAATCTCCTTCATATGGGCCAACAAGACTGCTAGAATGTCATGGTCTACTCTAACTGCTCCTACAGACAAAGGAGGGCTCGCCCTCCCCCATTTGCAGCATTATTATTTTGCCTCCCAATTATCCTACATTCACAACTGGTTTAACCCAGATGACAGTAACTCTTTAACTGCTGTACATGCCTCAATTCTGGGATCTCTGGAGGCTATACGTAACTCTCCCTATAGGCGACTGTGTGACCTCCCTCAGTTACCAGGAGTAATTACTACCCCCATTAAAGTATGGGCACGGCTATGACCGAAAGTGGGAAACCCGATACGTAATGTTTCTGGCAAAACTCCTCTTTGGAGAAATTCTAACTTGCCCCACCTGAAGAATCTAACAGACTTTAGTTACTGGCCACATATGGGTATAAGACACATTGAGGATTTGATTGTAGATTTGTCTCCCTGGAGCAATTGAACGCCAAACTGAACCGTCAAGATATACAATTCTTTCGATACTTTCAACTGAGACATGCATTTCAGGCACAGTTCAGTTCTTTTCAAATTACACTCACATTGCTAGGGTGGGAAGCCAGACTTTGGATTCCAGACCCCAGCAAGCTGCTATCTCAGCTCTACAATATAATTCAATCCTCTCAATTTCCCCCATTCAACAAAGCCAAACAAAAATGGCAGTCACTTATTCCTTCTCTAGAGGAGGACCAATGGGAAGAGGCCATAGATAACCTATACCCCTGTTTAATTTCACTCAGAGACAGAATGATTCAATTTAAAATGATTCACCAAATTTATACTACCCCATTGAGGCTCAAAGCCATGGGTAAAATAGACGGAACCACCTGTGTAAAATGTGGCAGGGATGAAGCTGGTTTCCTCCATTTGATATGGGACTGTCCTCGAGTAGCAGAATACTGGGCAGAAGTCATACAATACGCCAATGTCTTCCTCTCCTTCCCAGGAATCAAGTCCCCGGAGTTTTGCCTATTAGGTGTCATAGATGAGGTAGTGCCCTTACAGAAATCCAGAGCACTTCTGAGGTCGATCCTTTTCTACGCAAAAAAACTAGTAATTATGAAATGGATGAGCCCTAACCCTCCCTCACTGCAGCAATGGATTGACTTGATCAATGGTACATTACCCTTAATTAAACTGACGTACAATGCTAGGGGAACACCTGGGAAATTTGGGAAAATATGGGACCCTTGGCTAAACGTCAACCCCCATGCATCCCTTCCGGATGATTGATTTATGAGAAGTACTCTGCCGTAATTGAGGTTATTGGCTATTTATTTCTTCAAACCATCGCTATACATATAAGTACTTGTAAACGGAGTTGAATAAGTGTAAAGCATATATGTGCTGTTTATTGTTTGTTTTTTGTTTTTTTGTTTAAAATGCAAAATAAAAACCTTTAAAAAAAAAAAGATAGCACCCTGACCACCTCTATTTTTTATTTGCCTTTAAGGCTTCTTTCAATGTTAAAAGTCTTCAATTTTCCGCATAAATGGACAGTAAAGAATAAAAAGGAAAAAAAGCTATTCTTTCTCTAAATGACACCTACTCCGTGTTATTCAAACAGTGCTATGATGCTATGTCATTGTTTCTTTTTCCATTGTATATACACATGACATCTGCTACACATATGTTTTAAAAAAGTTCCAATTTCTTTTCATGTTTTTCTACACTTAGTAGACTCATGTCTGCACAAATCAATATAAAAAAATTTCCTGGATGTTCATGTAAACGTCCACAGTTTGCGTTCCATAGCTAATTTAAAATGTAAGTGAAAAAGAAAAGTCACATTTATACCAACAAATTATATCAGATTACCTTCTTTACCTTCTTTAACCCTATTAGTAACTTGATTTGATGTTTTTACCTACCTCGTAACTGTATAAAAATATGAAAAGAAGCAGAGACAGGACTGCAAGAAATGTTATAATCAGAATTTCTCTAGTGCTTTGTGGCTATCCCTCAAATATTTTTGGCTTGGCAATATTCTTTCTAGGTTTCAAAAATGTCTAATAGATTTGAATGTTACAATGTCTTCTCTTTGTTCCTCCCAAGTTATTTTTCATACATAAACTCATTCCCCATACAATAATTTCCAATAAAAACACACTACTTTTATTCCTTTTATATGTGTTTTTTTATATAAATTTATATAAATTACTGTTAACATGACAAGATAACCACTTTACAAATGCGCCTACAGATGAAGCCACTTGGATTTGTGAGTTAAATGCGTCATGACTCAGGAGTAATTGAAGAAACTGTGTTATCTTAAGTCATCTTAACTCATTTAATGCATTTAACTTTTTCATTAGCATACCAAAGCTCCATTGTTCACAATGGTGAATGCTTTAATTAGATGGGTTGTTGTGACACAGTTTTCTGTGTTAAATGAGATAAATGGGATATCTGTGTTTAGTTATTCTGTGTCAAACAGACAAACCAAATTGGCTGCATCTGTATGTATGATTTGTAAACTTGGTACACTGTGCTGTAGATCACATTTAATATAAAATGCCCAGTAAATCTAATATCAACATATGGCTATATTTACAGTACTAAATTGCACTTGGTTAATGTGATTTTATATTTCAGGTCTTAAAAGAGAATCACTCTTGCTATTTATTTATTATTATATCACACCTGAAAGTGCAAATTTAAATGGCAATATTTGCATTTGCCTTGTCGTTAGAAAAGGTTTTCTCCAAACACTATTTCTTTAAAAATATGAATTATGTCCCATACAAAAATTATTTTTATGGGGCCCTTTTATGATTTCATTCTGAATCAAATGAACAATAAAAGGGAGAAACACAATAAGGGGGGTTAATGCTGATATTCACAGTGTATATTTACCAAAACATCAAGTCATACTGTTCCATAATTAGTTCATATTAATCTAATTAATGTATTAGTTTATAGTGATGGGCGAATTTGTGCCGTTTCGCTTCGCGAAAAATTTGCGAATTTCGCGCGAAATTCGCGAAACGGCGAAAAATTCGCAAAACGTCGCCGGCGTCTCGTTTTTGACGCCGGCGCCCGTTTTTGACACCAGCGCCCGTTTTTTCGACGCCGGCGGCAGTTTTTGACGCCGGCGAATTTTTGCGGGCGTTTCGCGAATTTATTCGCTGGCGGCGAATCGCGCAAATTCGCGCCTGGCGAATAAATTCGCCCATCACTATTAGTTTATATTAATTCATATTTTTCTTGTTATGACAGATGCTTCATAATTTAATAATCTTTATATTAGATGAGGCTTTCTTTATAATTATTGAACCCCCCTCAATTCATAAGAGAAATAGTTATTTGGTTATACAATAGGAAAATCTATAGCAGTTTCAAAAGGCATACCAACAATAAACAGCATGTCATCCTGGAATTTCCAGGGACAGATGTAAATGTTTCCATGCTTAAAACATTAAATTTAAATCAAAGAACCAAAAACTTATGCTTATAGTAAGGGGGGGGGGTTGACAATTAAATGGGAAAAATGGCACTGGATATTACTATAGATAACAGTTGTGAAAAAGAAAAAAGAGAAACTCAATATGGGTTACGAGTTAATTATGTAACTGTTTAATTTTGGATGCAAATTTCAATCAATAATGCAGGGTAATGCCCATAATTCTAGTGTAACTGCTGTGGTTCTCTACGGTATATCCACCACAATTTTCCCCCCTATGCAGTAAATTGCACTTCTGTTTTGTCAGGACTTACCTGTTCTCGAACCCTAGTCTGCTTGATGAACTATATCTGCATTAACATACTTTACTTTCAGTATGGATGCAGGTCAACTATCCTGATGGGCATGGGTCACTCTCTGCCTGCTGGTCTCTCAAAAATTGGGCGTTAGTTGCATCTAGCAATTTCCGAGTGTGGGTTGTGTAGTTCCTGGAGCATGTGTTTAAAATTGTATTTGCATTCTACTCACTGGGTGCAAGTCTGGAACACCTATTAACACAGCTTGCTGTGGGGACCCTGGAACTATAACCATGTCCAGGCTGGTAGTAGTGCCAGGTTTTCCCACTGTTAATAGGCACAGTTGTCCACCACTCATCAAAAGATGGATGCATTGGCAAACATGTGGAAGTATCAGAGCATATTTAGATGTCAGCACCTTAATGTGCTGTGATGCAGGGATCTTTTTTGAACACACCCGTGCGTGAGTGCTCTAAAATGCAATGACGAGCACATATTGAGGTAATACATTAAGGTGCTGACATCTAAATCTCTGATACTTCCACATGTTTGCCAATGCATGTTTCATGTTTAAACCAGTAGTAGAAGTAACCACAGAGACCAATGCAGTGCACATGGAACCATGTTCATTAATAATATACTTATTAGTAAAATATGAAAGTAATTTTAATTGCTATAAATGTAAGGTCTGCAAACCATTACACTCAGGCTCATTTCCAACAGCCAGTAACTCCACACAGTCAGTGGGTTAGACACAAACACTGATAAAACAACTCTTCTTAAAGTTTAATGGATAAGAATAATTTCTGATACCTATGTTATTTATGTTTGTATATAAATTAAATGTTGTCAATGATGCTCATTCATTTCTTTTTTCCTTTCTGTTAGCTCTACAAAAGAATGAAGCAGCAAGACCATCTGTCAAGTCAGACATTTGTGTACAAGTAAATCCTACTTATTGGGTTATTGCCTTACCAAATGACTGCATGCATAAATCATAACTGAAACAAGGTTAAATATGTACACTGTGTAAACATATTTTCTTCTTCATTAAATAATATTTTGTTTAGGTTTACTCAAGTTTATTGCACGGAACATGACTTGGGTAATGCAAGATTGATTTGAGGAAGTAGAGAAAATATGTTCTTGAGATGCCATGAATTGTTTTATATTGTTTTGTTTTATTGTTATTATAAAGATAGCTGGAATCTCAGCCATTAAGAATGACTGCACTGCTACTTCATAAGGAATGTAATTATGCCCATACTAGCACAAAAACAATCACCTTTTCTATATTTAAGCAGATTTAACTAGAGGTTTCTAGTAGAAGTAGTCTATTCATTATAAATTGCTGCAGTTTGGCCTCCTGTAATTTGTTCAGGTAGAAACTATTCAGATTCTCTAGAGATGCAGCTTTAAGTGTCTCCTGGAAAAAATATCTTATACACATCTTATACACACATAACTGAAAAATAAGTAACGTCTATTAATGAACTGGGTGGATCTTACATTAATACAAAGCGAATAATTGCAAACCGGTGTGTTTACAGCACTTTAATGGAATGTCTATTCCTTTCATTTTATAGAAACTTTGAAATGGGTTTTTGTAAACATATCAATACAGAAATACCATTCATTGCTTTCGATTTGTTGAAAAAAAAATTAGTACACAGTATGGAACAGCAAAATACTGTAGGTAGAGATATAGGATTATCAGCAATTAAAAGCACATACTTCCTCCATATCATAATTGCAGGCAACAGTCAATTCCCTGTATTTAACATACTTGTTATCTTTTTCATTGTCTTGATTTTTGGTTAGTTTTTTTCTGGTTTAAACATCAATGGCAAATTCTTTGATCATGTTTTCTGTATTTAACATTCAGTGCACTAAAAATAATACAATCCTCTTTTCTTTAATGTTTAGGTTTGTGGGCCACTAAGTGAAGGAAACCAATGTGTTTAAAAAAGAATGTAAGTGCTACATAAGATGCTTGTGAGAAAAGGGATGTATCCTTGCTATATTGCAAAGGAAAAAGAAAGGGTTGTATTACGAGAAGAAAGGGGTCAGGGATTGCAGCACAGTGTTTAGGTAAAAAAAGAGCACAGGATCAAGGGAGTGGGTTGTGCGTGGGAAGGACAATAGAAGCCAAGAGACCTCAGACTTAGTCATAATATTGGAAGAATAAAAAAATGAGAAATATGGCTTAAAGAAAGAGATAGTTGATATTATGAGATCTACTTTGCTTTAGAAAAAGTTGGCAAAATTCTGAAGAGAGTAAAGAAAGGTGAATGGTCTGTTGTTTAGTGATATAGAAGGGAATATTATATTGAAAACAAATGTTTGAGATTGATATTATTATTGCTTAAACTTGGTTAGACTGGGAGGACAAATTTGAGGAGTAATGTATAGTAGAGAATGTCAGGTTTTGCCAGGAATTCACTCCGCTGATCATGAACAAGGATCCAAGAATCCTGTCTGAGCATTTAGCCACAGGGATTGGACTGTAGCCTTAAAGGGCCATAGGGGTCAACAGCAAAGGACCAAAAGGAGTTGTAGGTATTAACTTGAATTGAGAGCATTAACTAGAGAGGATAGTTTTGAGTACTGAGCCAGGACTGTCTGTTGACAGAGGATTAGATTATCGAGACCAGTGTCATATAGGGACAGTGAAAAGTTATGCCATTGGTCATCCTTATGCTACTGGCTTAATGCTACAGCTGAAACAACAAGGTTGAATAGAGAGAGTCTGAGACTGAGAGGGGTCATGATTATGGCAGATGGAAAAAAGAGAAAAACAGAGGTTCAGAGAGGAACATGACAGTGTAAATGGCGGATGGAGATCTGTAGATGATAGCCACAAAAGAATAGGGATCTATTGACAACAAGAAAGGAGGCGTATCAGAAAAAAAAGAGAAAAAAGAAGAGAGAGAGGGGGGGGATGACTTTGGAAAAGGATTTAAAATGGAGGGGTCATAAAGTTCTTTAACATTTTTATGGCACAGCAACAGTTGTAAAAGTAAGGGATAATAACACACAGTTGTCAATATAGCTGTAAATGCAGCTTGCAGAGCCAAAGCACAGACAGAAACAAAATCAATAATACAATATCTTCATCTGAGGTTCTTTACAGTCACTTAAATTGGTGTCCAAAGTTGCCTTAGTGTCCAAAACTCACATAGACACCATGTTATTAAATAATCTTGGCAGGACAACTGCGAGTTACCTGCTTACTACCCATACTACTTCACTACCCAAAACCGAGAAAACCATTATATTCTGAAAGAAGGAAAAATTGCATACTTAGAGAAACTAACTTTAAAATGTAATACAATAGAATATGAGCTTTTTTAAGAAATTAAATTAGTATCCCTTCATGCGTCTCTTTATTAACAGCTCCTGTCTAAGAACAGTACAGACCATGCAGGAATCTCCAGTTGCCCTTACTTCTCCAAGGCAGGAATAACCAGCCAGCTGTGTCTGCTGCTGAAAAGTATCTGTACTAATTATTGCACAGCTTGCCATTAATATCAGTTTTATTAATCCAGCTACAGGCAGTCTCTACATCTTTTTGACTTTTAAGGCTTGAAGTTCTAACACACTAACAATTACGGTCATTTTTTGCAATTTTCCTTGCTGGAGCACAATAATCAACAATAAACCTCAAATATACCTAAATCAATACCTAAAATATATACCTCTAAAATGATGCCGTGACACCCATAGCTGTTTGACAAGGTATATTTAATTAACAACATAAGTTATAGCTTATTTATAAAATGGTCATTTGTTTTTACTTTACAGAAGGCTAAAGCAAAGTATAATAAACATTTGAAAAAATTTAATTCATCATTTCTGCATTATGATTATATTCCTGATGTGAATAGTAACACAAGGAAAAGTACACAAGTCCCTTAAAAATACTGCTCAGTATATAAGTGTACAAATTGACTAATATAGCCAAGGAGAAATATCTCTAAAGCTTAGGGCAATATCAAGCGCGTGGGCAAGAGTTTTACAGATATACACTTGAATCACTACTTAATACCTCTCATTTACTCACTGAGCCAGGGGACCAGTTTATACAAAAACTATTTTTCTTTTAAGCTTGTCTAAAAAGTCTGCATTGCCTCATGTTGCAGAAAGAAATGTGCACATTTATGTTGGAAAATCCAATACTTTACATATAGCATTGTTTGCCCAAAGTATCCAAGAACCCAAGGACCTATACATACCTATGCATAATAAACAACATATCTACCTTTGTATTTAAAAAGCTTTGCCAATGTTATAATATTTCTCACCATTCACAATTGTGCAATGTATGCATAGAAACATGACAGACACTGGTTTAGATAGAAAGGTCTTTCCCAGTCCATCAAATACAGGTGCTATAAATAACTTGTCGTGGGTTTTACATATTCAGGAAGACACAAATAGTCCTTATATTGTTTTCTTGTTAAAGAAAAGAATATTTAAGTGTTATCTCAGTGATCCTGACAGATTTGGCCCAAAAATATGCAAACCAAATGCAAACAGCATTATTTATTAATTCATTGACCTGCCCATTAGTGCATTAACCCATCTTCATTTCTTCTTAATTACCATACTACTATATTATCATTTTTCTCTCCCTGACTTTAGACAACATCCCTGATTGTGATATGATTTACAGCCTTTATCTGTTGCATGTCATATATGTCATAGAGATACTGTAAGGGAGGTCATACACTGTATGGCCACCTTTTTATTATTCCTTTTATTCAGGTCAAAAACCCCAAATGATTTGGATTTTATGTAATGAATAGAATGAAGCCATCTAAGCATACTGAAACATAATCAGCAGTCTGCTCTATTAAGTATCTTTGAGAACTGTAACTGAGCTTAGTTGACATAGGTTAGATTATGTTTTTATTTTTTCATATTTATTAATCATGTGTTGCTTCCCAAGAAAGCATACCACAATCATTAACAATCCATCTTCAAATGCAAAAAAGGTTTTTCTCCTTTAGAAGAATATTGGCCTGTCATTTGGAAAATATGTCTTGAACCGCGTAGCCTGAAGTAAATATTCCATCCTTTTGCAAACACGTCTGTGCGTAGAATTAATAAACTACTGGCAGTGCGTCTTATGCATTTCAAGGATGTTTACACACACATTTATTCAGCTATGCTAAGCGCATATGCTTTCTTGTCCAGCAGACCAAAAAAGCACCTGTTAAGTAGCCTTGCTTTCAACTGAAGCCTTAGGGAAATTATTTAAGGAAGTAATGTGCCTTCAGACATCTTAGCTCTTTCATGTTTACATATACTAAATGTGTCTAACTACTTGTGTTTCTAACAAGGAAAGAAATGCAATAAACAAAATTTGAGAATGTAGAGAGTGAGAGTAAAGTAAAGTGAACTTGCTTATAGAAGGGGGTGACATTCATTGTTACTGTAACATGAAAAGCACAACAAACCTTAAAACCATTATACTACTGCTTCCAGACACCAAAAAAAAAAATACAGCAATGTGATGCATTACCCAGAAACTCATTACCCAGAAAACTTTATTACAGATAGTCCTTCTCCCTTAGACTCCTTTTTAAATATTTTCTTTTTTGTCTGTAATAATGAAACATTATCTTGTACTTTTTCCCAGCTAAGGTATAGTTAATCCTTATTGGAAGCAAAACAATCATTTTGGGTTTATTTATTTATGTTTAAATGTTTTTTTAGTAGACTAAAGGTATGGAGATCCAAATTATAGAAGAAAGCCAGGCCCCAAGCATTCTGGATAATGGATAATGGCTCCCCTTCCTGACTACAAGCAGTGACCTCTACAAATGTTGATCCTATTTTCATCAGACTAAGACTAAAGTACATATACAGTAAATCCTAAATACACTACATTTGTTGCTTCAGGCTTACAAATTAGTGGCACAGAATATAAAGAAGGAAGCAACTTTAAATGGATTCTTACTTTGTATTTCTTAACTTCTATAGTTCTGCTTTCAGTCGTTCTGCTTCCAATCTCAACCATCAATAAAATCTCATTGTTCTTGGAATCTCTAGACACTAATTTACACCTTATCATTTCAACCTAGCACTTCTTTAAACTATTAATCCTCTTGTCAATGGCTTAATGAATAAAGGTGATGTTGTAACATCTTGTGGACGATAAATGGATTACAAAACGTTCTAATTTTAAACTAATAACAACGAGGCCACAATGTTCAAAACCATTTATTTTCTCTGCGACAGTATTTTGTTTGGGTCCTTGTCTTCATCCAGAAGGAATGTGGTTGTAGCCTCTGATACTAATTACTTATCACTGTATAATGGTTTACTATAACCTTCTGAAAAACCATGGTAAGGCATGAGAGTAAATACTAACTAACTTCCAAATAATGTTAAAAACCACAATAAAGATGTGGCTACATTATTTCCACTGCCAAAGTATACAAGAGCAAGTAGTGCTTAAGCTCAGTTCCAAAGTACAGGTGTGGGATCTGTTATCCTGAATGCTCAGGACCTGGGGTCTTCTGGATAATGGATCTTTCCGTAATTTGTTTTTGCTTCCAATAAGGATTAATTATATGTTAGTTTGGATAAAGTAAACGGTACTGTTTTATTATTACAGAGAAAAGTAAATCATTCTTAAAAATTTGGATTATTTATATAAACTGTAGTCTATGTGAGATGGCTGTCCTGTAATTCTGAGCTTTCTGGATAACAGGTTTCCAGATAATGGATTTCATACCTGTATTTCAAAGATAAAGATACAAGGCCTGTTGCACAGCGTCAATGCCATGATCACGAGAACTTGCATGTGTAGGTCCATATGACACAAAACGGACCAGGGGCTGATAAAGGCTATTGAAATAGGTAGCTACAGAACAGCACTCACAGGACTTGTTTAAATTAAAAACGAAAAATTATAAATGATTAAAACATTAAAATTATATATATATATGAATTTTTTTTTAAATCCCGTTTTAGATATTTCTTAATAAGTTGCCTTATACGAATAATGCAAACAAAAATCTCATTGATCTCTTATGGATGACAAAAGAAAATACGTCTGCAATCATCTTTTGATAAAAAATAACACACACACAGATGCATGCATGAGATAGTATGGGCTTATATTTGTTCACTAACTGTCAAGGCCAGGCAACATTTGCTCTACTCACTCACGGAGTAAATATGCCACTTCATATATAAGAAATTGCTTACAAAATTAGATGGATGTGTGTGTAGCTGTAACTATAAAGTTATGTTGAGTTCAGTTCTTCTAGGAGGGTGATTGTCGCTTTAAAATGGTGTTGCCATGGAAACATATTAAAACAACAAAAGTTACTATGGTAACCAAGGATGGAAGAGAAAAACAGATGGGAACTCTGAATTTGTTAGTTGGGGGAGGGATGGAATGAAAGAAAATTATATGAGGAAAATTTCATTCAGTTCTTATATTTATGTTTCTGAAAACCATATAGCCAATAATTAACTAGGTAGCAATGTATTGTTGTGTATTCCCTCACAATAGGTAAAAAAACATAAACGTCAGCATAATAAAGTGGTGATTTGATGTCAGGAATTCAATACTACAATTAGTTTAATGTTGCCTTTATCACCCTACAGTTTTGCTGTTAATTGTGTTTATGATGTGCAGTACTCTGCATTTACTTATTTGTTAATGTGGTACAACTGATGTAGCTGTCATGATGGCTTCTGTATCCTTTTCCATTCATAACAGGAGCATGCTGCAACCAGACAATGACCCAGTCATCTCATGGGCACTGGGAAAATCCTGGCTCTTTAGTGCTGATGCTTAAAGGAAAACTATTCCCCCAAAATGAATACTTGAGCAACAGATAGTTTATATCAAATTAAGTGGCATATTAAAGAATCTTATCAAACTGGAATATATATTTAAGTAAAAATTGCCCTTTTTCATCTCTTGCCTTGAACCACCATTTTGTGATGGTCTGTGTGCTGTCTCAGAGATCACCTGACCAGAAATACTACAACTGTAACTGTAACAGGAAGAAGTGTTGAAGCAAAAGATAGAACTCTGTCTGTTAATTGGCTCATGTGACCTAACAAGTATAGTTTGTATGGTTTGTTTGTGTGCATACTGAATCATACGATCTAGGGGGCTGCCATTATTTTTTAACATGGCAGTTTTCTATTTATGATTACCCAATGGCACATACTACTAAAAAATGTATATTATTATGAAAATGGTTTATTTACATGAAGCAGGTTTTTACACATGAGCTGTTTTATGTTTGAGGGGTATTGTTTTCCTTTAATTACAGGGTAAAGGGTGGAGGTTGCTTAGTCCTCCTGTAACCAGAAAGAGAGAGAGAGAACTGTGGAAGTCTAAAGGGGTGATTTATGAATAATACGCTATGGAGAGTACATATAGATGCAATAAATTAAGATACTTGTATCCAAATAAGTTCCTACACTTCCACATGTTTGCCACTGTGTCTGTCCTGCCTGGTCTAATTATTGGAAGCAACTGTACCTATTGAGGCTGCGGAGCCCTAGACTTACTGCCACCCTGGACATCGCATTCGTTTCACCATTTTCACAGTTGGTTGCACCAGTGGACTGCAATATGGGCACTAGATTTGTGCTCAATGAACCAGATAAAAATGCTGTGTTGATCGCTGCTGGAATAATCAGAAAACTGCATTACGGGTATAAAACATATAGATTTGCATCTGAAATAACATTTGTTCATTACCCTTTAAAGACCCCAAATAATTTATATGAACATATTCAGCACAAATGTGTCTGATTTGTGTTACATGTTTTAATGAGAATGTCATTGTGTCTGGCCCATCACTCGCTTGCGGCACCAAATACACTGGAATTGTAGGATAAAACGTTGCATCATGTGTAAAAATCATGGAGGCTCGCACCCGAAATTGCATTTGCAACATTCAGTTGCACTCATATTATAAATATGCACTCTGCTCACCAGAATAACAAGGAAAGCCTATTTCACTCAACTCTTGTACTTGAATCACTGCAACTTTCAAATGAGAAGAAATACCAAATAACAAAAGCCTCATATTGTACAGAAGAAATGTTGCAAAGTGGATTCTGATAGATTGCTCTTGTAGTTGAGCCACCTTCCCTGCCTTTGGTGCACAATCCCCATTGAAGGTACCTCACAGCTGGTTTTACACTCCAAGAATCTCTCTATCTCTGAGCATAACCACTTGAGTCCCTAACCTGGTGGCCTTGTCATTGCAGGGTGCTAACCCTTCACTAAACTACAATTGGAGTTAATAAGAAAATTAAATATATATGGGGACATTAATGAAGTGTAGACAGAAGTATTCTGCAAAAAAAATTGCAATTATTCTTGAATCTGTATTTTGTTGTGGTTTTTGTATTATATTTATTTTTGTGGCGTTGTCAGGTGAACTGCATTGTATTTGCTAGTTTTTATTTACCCAGTCAGCTGTCTGATTGGATTTTTCTGGCAGCTGCCAATTGATCAAGTCTGTATTGGCCAATCTGTATTCAAGTGTCTGTAAGCAAACCGTCCAATCACTTGCCAGTGTGATATTTGCCTAGTTTAAGCAGTGGAGCTAACACATAATACCGCAAATGCAATTCATTTTGGACCACTAATACCAGCTAATAGTGAGTCATTTATACAAGAAAAGGGGCAGGAGGACTAATATGATCATAATGATATTTGTGCATGTCCAGTGTCACTATAACTTTAGTACTATATGGATGGTTAAAGGAACAGTAACATCAATAAATTGTTTTAAAGTACTCCAAATATACTGTAATGCAGTGTTGCCCTGCACTGGTAAAACTGCTGTGTTTGCTTCAGAAATACTACAATTGTTTATATAAATCAGCTGCTGTGTAGTTATGGGGGCAGCCATTCAAAGGAGAAAAGGCTCAGGTTACACAGCAGATAGCAGATAAGCTCTGTAGATCATAATGGTGTTATCTGTTATCCACTTTATTTTATATCCTTTGCCATATAGCCTTTTTACAATTTCTGCCATTGCTTCACAGCAGCTTGATTATATAAACTATAGTAGTGTTTCTGAAGCAAACAAATTAGTTTTACTAGTGCAGGGCAACAGTACATTATATTTTCATTACTTTAAACCACTTTCATTTTTTGGTGTTACTGTTCCTTTAATAATCTCTTTACATAACTACTGATTTACAACTGCAGAAACAATCATTTAAAAACATCTACAACTGCAATGAAAGAGGAAATATATTTTGAGTAGCAGATTTATTCTTGGTATATGATCAGCTTTGCTTTGCAAGGGAACCATAAAAGGAATATTACAATGCACTTCCTGCCTCATTCACAAATCCATATATGGCTCAACATGAAGTTAAAATAAAAAAGGTTTAGTTGTGGAACAGGATGACTGTGTGTTTCCAGGTACATAAGGTAACAGATGAGACAATCTTATATGGCAGCAACCAAATAGAACGGCAGCTTTTTAAATAATTAAGGACAAAATATTACAGTCAGATGTAGATTCTTAATTTAAAATGTTCTGCCTTCTCTTTGTATGAGAAGAACACAGCGTACCACAATATCATTAAGCCCTTTCATCCAAAGGATTATTATTACCGTCTCTCTGTCTTTTTATGACATTACTTTGTTTAGTTTACTGAATGTCACCCTGTCCCCAGTGGCTTCATGAGGTGAGAAACAGGAGGAAACAAAACATTAGAAAGTTCTAAATACAGGAAATTATATCTATTTAGCCATCAAACTATCCATCTATATTCTATCTATCTATCTATCTATCTATCTATCTATCTATCTATCTATCTATCTATCTATCTATTATCTATCTATCTATCTATCTATCTCTCTAACTATCAATCTATTATCTATCTATCTATCTATCTATCTATCTATCTATCTATCTATCTATCTATCATCTATCTATCTATCTATCCACTATCTATCTATCTATCTATCATCTATCTATCTATCTATCCACTATCTATCTATCTATCTATCTATCTATCTATCTATCTATCTATCTATCTATCATATATCTATCTATCCACTATCTATCTATCTATCTATCTATCTATCTATCTATCTATCTATCTATCTATCTATCTCTCTAACTATCAATCTATTATCTATCTATCTATCTATCTATCATCTATATATCATCTGTATATCTAGGTATTTCTCTGTTAATCTGTGTGTCTATTTATTTTTTACAGTACCAAATAAAACCTGATTCTAATAATAATAATAAGGGCAAGTTGATTTGTTGAAAAAAAAGTGGCAAGCAGCTTTCTGTAGGGTACCAGGACTGGAATATATTCTACTAATACATTTGATAGCCTAGCACCTATTGACACTTTCAAAGTAATACAGGTGAATCTTCTAGATGGTATGCTCTCATGTCATCTCAGTACTAATGTTTCTCCATTGTTTGTCTATGTAATAATATTTACATTCATTTTAATGATGCAGGTGGTTTGATGTTACATGCTAAACGTTTGTATTGTATTGTGATGTCCTGTACTTCTTTTTCAGCCCTTGGGACAGAATACTGTTACATAAACAAATAACAGTAAGGTGAAAGACGGTGTGTAATGACCCGGGTGTTTTTATCCTTTACTTATAAAGTGGCAACAAGTTAGACTGTGCTTTACAAAGTTTGCTCATCATACAAATCAGTCCCTGCCCCACTGGAGCTTGTAGTCTAAGGTCCTAATTATATTAACACAACAAATTAATGTCAACTTCAGCTGGAAACAACCTGCCTGTGTGTTTTTGGAATCTGGTAGGACACCAAAACAGACACAGAAACAACATCAAAATTCCTTGTCTACTTCCAATTTTACAGAGATGAAAACAAGAAAGGCGGTTATTATACTTATATTAAAGTCTGAATGCCAAAAACGCAAAAAAATCAAGTTTTTTACTATAAAATCAGAATTTTAAGTGGAAAAACACCCTCACATTTTTAGAGATTTATTAAACTCCGAGGATGGAAAAAATCTGAATCCGAAAATCTGGCATCTCAGACCTACAGTACCAAGGTTGTATATAAGTCGATAGGAGAGGTCCCTAACCTATTTTGAAGTTTCTGTGGTCTGCGCTGGAATTAGGCCAAAAATCCGAAAATATCCAAAAAAAAATTGTGCTTTTCGGGAAAAAGCACTAAAAAAATCAAGTGATTCTGAAAAAAAATCTAAAAGAACCCCCATACGATTCAGATCTCAATTTTATCCTGTTTTACCCAAATCCGATTAAATTGTGCTTTTTAAATAATAAATAAGGTCAAATTGTGGATTCTAGTTGGACTTTTTTAAATAAAATTATCAGAATAATGTTGATTTTGATAAATCAACCCCCCCCCCCAAGTCACCTGCTAAGAAACACAAGAATATGATGATTTCTGGTAATTGAGCTCTAAATGGATCGGTAACAAATAGGATTGTAATATGTACTGATATTGAATGCACATAGATTGGAGCATTGACCCTTAATTGCCCAGACTGAACCAAATACTGTTTAAGCACTCCCATAAGTAGAATCTGAGTATAGTTTTAAAGAGGGAGACTGAAAATTCAGGGATAGAATCCCAGGGGTAAGGAGAGGCAATGTTTAAGACTTGAGATGGTAGCGTAGTACATGGTGTGAAAAGACAAAACTAGTGATGGGCGAATTTATTCGCCAGGCGCAAATTCACAGCGGATCTCCGAGTTTCACCACTGGTGAATAAATTTGCAAAATTGCAGCGAAAATTCACAGCCGGCGATAATTCACCACACACCTATTGACACCCATTGACTTTAATGCAATTGGACAAAATAGGCACGCATCCAATAGTCGCCAGTGTCGGGGATAATTTTGATGACCACGAATTGACGCCAGCGGCAAAACGCGCATTTGCACATTTTTTGCCGTTTCGCGAATTCCGTGTAAAATTTGCACATTTTTCAGGGAAACGGGACAAATTCGCCCATCACTAGTGAACACAAATGAAAGAAGTACAAAGGAATAGAATATTGTAAGTAGAATATAGTGCTTTGAAGGTTAGCAGAAGTATATTGTATTCTATTCTTTGCATTCATTTTTTTATTAATTAGAACATTGAAGCTGGCCTAAGAGAGAGGTTTTAGCTTTTTGGTATTACTTGCAATGGGATATAGAGTATTCTGTGACATGGTTATGTCTTCCCATTGAATAGTTAAAGTCTACAGGCGTCTATTTGAATTTGAAAATTTTCATTTTTAGAAACCAACAAAGAGAGCAAATTGATTAGCAACCAAAATGCATATGACTGGACAACGATAATCTTATTGAGACTTTTCATCTTGAAAGACACTGATATTAAGGCAGGTAGAAGTGCCCTCTTGGTCTAAAATCTTGTAAATTGCTGCACATTATTTTTCCAAACACCCTTTACTACGTCTGTGCACCAGACACAGGTGTTCTCTATGAGATAAAGTGAAATATAAACCTGATTCATTGAAATATTGTAACAAGGAAGGAAATTCGGGAGTAAAGTGGAAGCTGTGTCACAGAGAAATATACACACCATTTCAGGGTTAGTGAGGCATAAGAAAATCTCTGCAGCTTTGTTAATCAATCTTTATCCCTAAACATGAAATCCGTATTGAAAAGAGTTTATAAGCTGGAAAATCAGAATACATTAGCGCTAGACCAAATATATTTATTGCTAGAATAGTATATATATTTTTATTGTACATGAACCACAGTGTAGGAAGTAGTGTCTCCAGTATTTTGGTGGTTGTGTATGTAAATGAATTTAAAATAGTGATTAGTATTAATGTTTTCAAGAAACGTGCCCGCATGCAGAAGCTTATCTGATTATAACATGTCATTTTTTGTTTAGGCATTCTATTCGGTTTTAACATTATGTACTGGAGCATTAGAAAAATCTCACATGAGGCCAAGTATGCATTCCTGAATAAGATTATTTCTTCAACACAGAGAATGTACAACGTGGTGTTCTTCTGAGTGAAGCTATGCAGTTACAAGAACAGGATGACATATGTAATTTCAACAAGATGTGTTGACAGAATTTAGATTCTTTACTTGTGTCTGTTACCAGAAACACTTTTGTATTGTCATTGCATGACAGGTGTAACTGGGCCAATATGCTTCTTATGCCCTTCTGCCTTTTTCATTTCAGGATTATTTTTGGGTCATAGTGTAAGTGCTGTTGATCTGAGCGTGCTATCCTACAAAGGTCACATGGCCTGAGAAGTTTTCCTCTAGAAGAAGGTATCAGGTTTTAAATTTAAGAAGCCTACTTGTTTGTTTGGGTCATAATGGGAATGCAGGTCCATCGGGAGAGGACCATGAATGCTCCAAAATGTCCCCCGTATATTTAATTCTCAAGCCTGTTTAATATATATCTGGCTGTTGTTTGGACAGATATTTATTGGGGAGGCATTCGGGAGGGCTCATACACAGGCAACTTTAGAAGTGACAACCTCTACATTATCCTTGCTAAATTATGCCTAGTACAAGTGAACATTTGTCCTTTGTCATACAATCCAAAAGTACACGTTGCACAACAATGGAAATATGCATGATCTGTGACTCAATTATGTGCTTTTGAACCATAAAGATATACCCCATTGCCTACTTGTTAAATATTGCATCAAGAATGTGCTAGAAGGCAGATATGGTCCAATAATTTTGATATGAGTGTTGTAGGATAGTGAACACTGGTTAAAGTACACCCCATCAAACTACTAGGCACAATGAAAGAAAAAATCAAAAGGACAAAAAGTTATATTAGCTACCCTCATAAAGATAGCAGTGGATTACTCACTACCTTCTTGGGACTTTTACAATATCACTGTTTCAGCCTCAAGTGAAAGCTCTTGCACATGGATAACAAAAATGAACCATTTTAAATCAAGTATGTAGATATAGATTGCCAGATGCAAGTCCCACAAAGGCCACTTATAATAACCATATATTTCTATTGGAGTCATTTTGCTAAATTTTTGACGCAGTTGTGGGAATTTATGTTAGATATTAATTATTAAGTATTGCATCCAAACAAGATCTTTCCATTTCTACATATTGCACTTGCCTCCTGTTAAGAATTGTGCGCAATTATCCCTATTAGCGCAGGGGAACCCTAGAGCTACAATCACATCCCACAATGGTCTGTCAATAGATGCTGTGAACTTGCATCTAATTTCCTCATTTTAAAGCCGAATGTTTCCAACTGTTAAAATATGGACATGCAATTGTTTCGGACAAAACTTCCCCTTGTAGGCACAAGTATCCTGGAATTATGGGGAAAATGCTGCATTCTAGGTAAAAAAAAAATGGCTAATTGTGTCCAAAATTGCACTTTGCACAATGCACTTGTGGTTGTAATTGACATTTTATTAGTGGATAGTACACAGTGGATGGGTGTCCTCTCTTATTTATCTTTCAGTCTGTTATTTAAGGAAGACTAAACACAAAAAATGAATATGGCAAGAAATGACATAGTTTATATATTGAACTTATTGAACAAGTCTTAAAGGAGCAACAAACCACTTGTTAAAAAAAACCCTACCCCCCTACCTCACATAGACCCCCCTCCCCCCCAAGCCTAGCTGCTACCCTGTGCAAATGCCCCTTATCGTTTACTAACCCCTCGGTGTAGATTCAGGGATTGGAGTTCATGGCATCTATCTTCTGGATCTTCAGTAATCTGAGAACGAGATTGGCATGTCGGCGCATTCATAGTTGGAGCAATTTCCCGGTTCGCGGTAACTGCGCATTCGTCAAAATTTACGGAAATTGCCGAAGCACTGGAAGAAGACATGAAGACCCGGAAGGTGGCTGCCATGAACTCCGATCCCTGAATCTGCACCGAGGAGTAAGTAAAAAGTTAGGGGTATAAACAACACCAACGAGCTGAAAGTGCAGTGTGGGCACCAAACAATAATGCTAATAATATTTGGGGGCAGATGGACTGGGGTGTCCTCCAACAGTTAATGACATATAAACACGACAGGAATGGGACTTATCCCCCTGCCCATGTGACCCCAAATTCCTCAATTGTAAATAAGTACTACCAAATAGATAAAAGGCAATATTTATTATTCAACACTATGCCGATATCAAATTAAAACCAATTAAAATAAAACTAAGCAGCGCTGCATGTGCAAAAGGGATCCCTTGTAATGGTCTCTAAATATACCACAGCATGAATGGCAATTTATATATTGAAATGTAAAAGTAGCATGTCTGGAACCAAGAACAGAGCGCTCCAATAATAAACCACAATCTCAGTTTGTTGAGAGAATAAACAGTCCCAGGCAATCCGGTATTGATGTTCAATTAGTTGTGGCCAAAACAAGGTATTCAAATATCCCCAGGTCTAGAAAGTGCCAAATTCGCCAAATATGTGTGGGGCACCCCTCTAACACGAGTCTCTTCAAAATGTCGGTGTATTTGCAACGTTAAGTATCAGGAGAGGGGAATGCACGCGCAGTGTATGCCAGAGCCTTCACGGAGGACCCAATCAAGTGTGGGTAGATGCAGACATTTGGATTAACCAACGAACGCCTCAATGGCGTATCCGAGGATATTAATATCTCCCAGCGTGACCCGCTCAATAAATGTAAAGATATTACCGACCAAGCGGAAGTCCAAGAGCGGCCCCACTATGAGTCCGTGAGATAACGTGTGGTGACGTCTCCACTGCAGTTCCGTGATAGTAAGCTGCGGCAGTCCCGGCACTTTTTGATCCTCACTCACTCAGCATGTGCTGCACCTCGACAGCTGTTTCGCCATGAACGTGGCTTTGTCAAAAAGTTAGGGGCATTTGGCCAGGGTAGCAGCTAGGCTGGGGGGGGAGGGAGGGGGATCTATGTGGGGTAGGGGGATAGGTTTTTTTAATAAGGGGTTTGTTTTTCCTTTACGGTTCAGGATCTCTATAACCGTAATCATCCAGGCCTCCACAGGTTGTCAAAGGAGTGACCTATATCAATGTATTTTATTTGCACAGTTCCCTGTTTTACTTACTATTCATATTTTAATTTTAGAAATATCCAGGAATTCTCTCTTCTTACTGGAAAGCCAACATGGATCTAAAAGCCATTTGAGAGAATAAATGCATATTTTGCCCTATTTTATTTTTTACAGAATACATTACATTTTCTGCCTATATATAGTTGTGGCTGAGCACAGATTTAGTGGAGTGTTTATTACAGTTCAGAGCAGTTCAGTGCAACATAAGTAACTGAAACAGGTTTAGAAAGGAATTCTGTAGTGTATAATTCTGTAAACACTGACTGGGAAAGATCATTGTTATTTCTCAGGCAATATCCACCCGCAGGCGAGTTATTTCTAGATAAAACCAGTTTTTAGCCATATCACTCAAAAGAAAAATGGGCTAATAAAAAACTATTTAGACTGCGTGCACTGATGAATTGTCTAACATTCTGTTAAAGAGACATTTTTCAGAGGAACTAAGTTTTATATGTTTTGTTTGAAGTGATAAAATGTTGACTTTATATATAAAAGGAAAGTAGACAAAGAAATATATTCGGCTAATTGTACTTTATAGATAAACATGTGTAAACATCAAGACTCTGCTGTTACACATATACCTGCAGATTATGCACAAGACTTAGCAGGAATTCATATTGTGTATATTGGCTAGTGTTTACCACGTTGCTTTCTCACAGTTCACCTAGGGTGCACGATAACCATCAAAAATCATTCTGTGGAAATCTGTAATGAGAATTACATGTTTATTTATGTTTAGATTAGTATTAATTCAAATTAAAGTTCTTAATATAAATGGAAACATAAAGTACCCATTGCTGTCAATTATATACCATTAAAAAGGTAAAAACAAATACTGCCTTTATTTTCTCCTTACCCCTTGGCATGATTCCCACCAAGCACCTCTTGAAAGAAGGGTGGCAGTATCTCCATAGTTCCCCTGCTTCAATAGGCACACATGGGCACAAGCAAGCCCGGACTGGCGATCTGTGGGTTCTAGCAAATGCCAGAGGGGCTGCTGCAAAGTGCCATTGAAAGTATCTATTTAGTGGGCTGGTGTGGGGTTGTTTGGGCCTCTATGTACTTGGAATGCAAGGGCAAATTTTGACTCCCAGTCCAGACCTGGGCACAAGTCTTGGAATGAATGAAGGGATGATCAGCACAACTATGCAGAAAAGGCGAGGAGCTGCTTTATAGGCAAGTACTAACGACAGTGCCATTAAAGGCTGATTTATAATTTACAGTAAACTAATCAAGACAAGCAAAACCACAATGCATCTGTTAAATTTTTAGATTTAAGTCAACTACACTCCAAAACACAGTCTGAAGAACATAAGACTAAGCACAGACAAGTACATTTCTGGCTGAAACTGATTGGGATATTCCAAATGACAGCAGAGATAAGTTATAAATACTAACAAGCTGTACTGGCTAAAGCTGAATAGAAATTAGTGGCAAGAAAAGGACATCATGTACTGGCTGAGATTGGATTTATGTGGCAACAGGGACTATTATGAATTGCTGGCAGACTATTGTGGGTGAGGCTGGTCTGAGGTGGCAGTAAAGAGTATTGAGACGTGCTGATAGATTACTGGAATGGCACTGTGGGTAAAGCAGGGAGCAAATCACAAAATAACATCCAGAATAAATAACAAGCTGTAGGATAAACAGCGCCAAGGTTCATGGTCACGGCCTGTCACAGAAAGTAATAGAATTTACCGTTCTGAAGAACAAATAGAGTCAATACCATCCAGCAACAAAGTAGACATTATAGAAGAGTAAAGTAAAATACAAAAAAATTCAAACTATTCTGTCAATGAATAAAAAATATTTTAAAGGATCTAGGGGGTTAGTTAATCAAAGGCACACAATCTACTGATCCACAGTGATCAATTAGTAGGTAGTATTTACAGGGTAGCTGATTGAATTGATTGTTTACTATGAGTTACACACACATACTCATACCAACCTATCTATACACTCACAGTCATAAACTATATATGCTAATATCTATACTTAAAAAAATTTAAACTCCAGTGTTTTTTACAACTTTTATGAGTTTCCGGCATACAGGATATGATGTCACTGACATAAGATTGAGGAGGATGAGGCTTCATCATCAGTTTGCCTCGTCTAAGGTTACAAAGGAAACTCTGTTAAAAGAGGTAATGTTCTTTAAAATTCTCACTTTAGTGAATTTTGCAGAAAAACAATTGCTGTCCCTGCGTATGGGATTTCTGGTGAATTTTCATGCCCGAATTTGTGGAAAGGCCTAGGGTGGAAGGATTTTAGGGGGCGGCATGCTGTCCAACCACACCCACATTGGTTCAGAAACACTGGGGATGCACAGAAGATACAATAGTTTTTAAACTTCCCGTTCGCCAATGACAGCAGGCCTAGGGGGCACCGGCTATGTAAATCCGCCCTTGCACATTTTCACTAGTGCCGGTCACTTCGACTTTTAGTAAATCTGCCCCATAGTATTGTGATTTTCAGTGTACTCAAGTATCTTATCCCTTATTACCTTTACTGTTTATTTACTAAACAACGAATGCAAAAATCATGAAAAATTTGTGATTTTTTTTGTAAAATCTGACTTTTAAAAAAATCTCCAATTTTTCAGAATTTATTAAACCCCGAGGGTGGGAAAAGTCAGAATCTGAAAATCCGGCATCTGAGACCTGCCGAGGTTGCATATAAGTCAATGGGAGAAGTCCCAATGATTTTTGATGTGCGCTGGGTTTTTGGCAATACCCCGAAGTTTTCGGAGTGAAAAAAATTCGGAGTTTTCGGGTGAAAAATCGTGAAGATTGGATGAAAAATCCGAAACAAATCGTGAAAACTTTTTTTTTTTTATAAATAAGCCCCAAAAACCTGAGCGGATTTAGTCAGTTTTTTAAGAAAATATTAAGACAAATTCATACTTTGATAAATAACCCCCTTAGGGTGTAGATTTATCAAGGGTCGAATTTTGAGGTGAGGGGAGTTTTTTTTAAACTCCCATCAGCTCGAAATTCAAATAAAAAAAGACCAATCGAAATATTTGAAAAAATTGAAGTTTTTAACTTTGGTTGTATAGGCTATATTTGAATCGTTCAAATCTAAGTTTTACCACATTCAGTCTAATTCGAATAGAAAGATTTGCCCCAAATTACTCCAAATAGGTTCTAGGAGATCCCCATAGGTTAAAACAGCAATTCGGCAGGTTTTAAATAACGAATGGTCAAAGTCGAAGTTTTAAAGAGACAGTAAATGATAAATTTCGATATTCGAATAGTCTGAAATAGAAAAGGAATTTTGGACTATTAGATATTCGAAGTACACTAAAAATAGCTCAGAATTCTAATTTAAAAATTTTAGTTTTTACTAGAACCCTTGATAAATCTGTCCCTTAATGTCAGACTAACAGCTCTATTCTTTTCAGGCTAAGAACAGGATCCCTTTTTAAATAGTGGCACCACATTAGCAATTTACTAGTCTCTCGGCACCATGCTGACACCAGAAATAAAACCCTTTGTATACAACTATTACCATGTTTTATAATCAATAGTTACTTGATGCTTTTATATTCCCTATCTAATCCCCATGTACAGTACCTGTATGAGAGAACTGCCAAATTTGTTCAGCAGTAGTCCATTAGCATTAGAAACCATAACTGGCTAGTTGCAAAGATATAGTTAAATTGAAAATTCGAATTTCTTTTATCGTCAAAACTGTCAAATTCGATTATTCAAACTAGATTCCAGTTTTTAAAAAAAATCAAATTAGATTTTTGAAATTTATCAAAATCTGGCCCTTTGAATTCGACTATTCGGCTCCTAAAACCTGCCGAATTACTGTATAAGTCAATGGGAGAGGTCCAGTGACCAATTTGGAGATGTTTGTAGCCTTCCTGACTTTTGAGTTTTTTCCAGAGAAAATTTGTCGAATTGAAATCAAAATTCGATTTGAGTTTTCGGGTCGGTAAAATTTGTCCTAGTTTAAAAAATTTAATTTATATTAAATAATCCCCCAGTAGAATTTAGAATATATTCAAATTCAAGGGAGTTTAAAAAACTCAGTTCAAAATTTGACCCTTGCTAAATGTGCCTCCCCATTAAGAGGTTTGACAATCGCAGAGCTAAGCTCTTTTAGTACCCTGAGCCCTTGACCTTTGTTTACCTTTACATGTTTTAGTCTCTTTTAAATTTCCTCTTGAGTGACCCATGCATCAGTAGTTATATAACAGAATTGGGTCTATAAAGATGGAAACCTTCAATAGCTGGTGCCAGACGAAAACTAACAGTTCAGAATATCAGATTTTTCCCTGCTCTCAACAACCAACTAACCTCCCTCTGTTTATATCCCTTTTTGCATAATTGTTTTACAATTTAAGTATTTAAAAAATAATTTGTGATTCATTTTACTCCTCACTCAAGTACTCTTTTCAATCTTTATTTTAGCTTACCAGCTTTTGTAAATGCTTTATTGATCTCTTTGTACCTGATATAAATTTCTATCTTAAGTTAGCTATCCTAGCTAACTTAAATGTTTTAAAAGCACAATTTAACACCAACAAGTTTTGCTTTGCAACATGTTCCTTGCTTACAAAGGGTCATATATTTACATGTATATTTATTAAGCAACATTTTTAAAGACATTCCATTTTCTTTCTGTGTTTAACCCTGTGAAAATCTTTTCCCAGTAATTGTATTGCAGAGATTCTCTAAAGCTGGCCATAGACGCAAAGATCCGATCGTACGAATCAACGTACGATCGGACTTTCCCATCTCCAACCCTCCACTAACCATTCAGATCAAAGTCTTACCATTCCGATCAAATAAAGTAGAAAAGAACAGATCAGCCAATGTACTACCTCTGACAGCAATTGTACGATAGTTATGTCTGACAAAGCTAGTGACAGTCTCCCACTGAAAATCGTACGATCAGCAATACATGCAGAGATATTACCCGCAGCCGACAGAAATTTTCTAACCTGTCCGATCGACCAAACGACCGAACTCCGCCAGACGAAAAATGTGGGGACTCTCCACACACGGTCCTGAAAATCATATGAATCCACAATTCATACGATCGGATCGTTGCGTCTATGGCCAGCTTAATACTGCCAAAGTTTGCACAGCTAAAATTTAGACTTGGCCGCCCCATTACTCCATTCAATCTGGATAATTGAAGTCACCCATACTAAAACTTGACCTAGTTGTGAAGCCTTCTCCATTTTTAATAGCAGCTAGGCTTCATACTCCTCACTTATACATGGTGGTTTGTAGCATACACCAATAACAATTTATCTCTATCTTCTTATAATTAGCTTTATCTTCTTCGAATGTTGCTTATGGAAACTAGATTATTAGTTATCTAGAAGGTAACTTTTGTCAACACTGTAAAGATTATTACACGTTCTGGCTCTAGGAAAGTTGATCAGTTTAAAACAGTATATAATGTATATGATAATGAAACACAAAGAAAAGCAAGAGGTGTTTCTACCCTTCCACTGAGTAAAAAATACAGCTAAGAAAGCTACCATAACACAGAGTTTTCAGGTCTTTAGAAAAGTTAGACTTCTTGCAGTCAATAAATGCTAAGGTAATTATAGTTCTTAGAGGGGGGTCTGAAGGACATGTGCAGTACACACATTTTATTATGATGCTTGTTAAAATAGGTCCAACTTATGAGCAGAACCATGCCAAGACCAAGGAGTTCTAGCAAGGATTAGAAAAGCTTTACACTTAAAAGAACAACATTGGACATTTAAGAGCTGTAGTGTTTAACTTTGGGAATGTGCCTCACATACAGTGCAATGTTTACCATAAAAATATACAAAGTTTATTCATTAAATCTATGGAGAACCTACAAATAACTTTGAGGGAAATGTGAATAATACAATAAACCATCCTGGATAAACTCAATGTTGGTCAAGTAATAGAGGTATGGCATCAATTATTTTGAAACTCTTTATTCAAAAAGCTCTGAATCACTCTTATGGAATATACAGGTATGGGACCTGTTATCCAGAATGCTTGGGACCAGGGGTTTTCCGGATAACGGATCTTTCCGTAATTTGGATCTTAATACCTTAAGTCTACTAGAAAATCATGTAAACACCAAATAAACACAGTAGGCTGGTTCTGCTTCCAATAAGGAATAATTATATATAAATTGGGATCAAGTGCAAGAGACTTTTATTATTACAGAGAAAAAGGAAATAATTCTGTTACAATTTTGATTATTTGATTATAATGAAGTCTATGGAAGATGTCCTTTCCATAATTCGGAACTTTCTGGATAACGGGTTTCTGGATAACGGGTCCAATACCTGCACTATAATATATATTTTTTCTCTCATGCCCTCCTTTAGGCTTTGGCACCTATCTCCTGGAAACTAGAAGAAAGAAGGATAAATATAATGAGTTTGATTGGGAGGCCACTGGACACAGGCCTACCTTACTTCTGTGCTTACTATTTAATTTATATATATATATATATATATATATATATATATATATATATATATATATATATATATATATATAAATAGTGTATATATATATATATATATATATATATATATATATATCTCTATATACTGCCTTGGTATGTGAAATCAAGATGAAAAAGTTGACAAAACAAGCAAGATGATCCACAGCAAGTACTATGCATACCTACTTACCTATAATGGGAATTAGAACTTCAGATTTCCAGTCTGTGACTATTAAAAAATCCTGTTCTTTTGTTATTCAATATTTGCCTTAATTTAACCATTTGTGATAAGCTGAAAAGATTCAAAACACTGTAAATACAAGCAAGCAAAATGTTTTTCATGCTAAATGTCCTTCCAGTATTTTTAGGATATGCTAAACATTGCTAAAGGGAATGAAAATGCTGTTTTTCTTGTTCAGTTGCCTTAGAAATGTTTTTCCTTCACATTGTTTTGCCTTGCATAATACTATTAGCTCACATGAAGAAAATAAGTTTTCTGCATCAATACAAAATATTACTCTGGCAGCAAATCTTTTTACAACAGACAATTTTATAAACAAGTGGAAAACGTTTTCTCTAGTCGGGAAGCTTTTTATCAAAATTTGGATTTATAACATTTTTTAATAGTCACAGACTGGTAATCTGAAGTTCTAATTCCCATTATAGGTAAGTAGGTATGCATAGTACTTGCTGTGGATCATCTTGCTTGTTTTGTCAACTTTTTCATCTTGATTTCACATACCAAGGCAGTATATAGAGATATATATATATATATATACAGTATTTATATATATATATATATATATATATATATATATATATATATATATATAGATTTATATAAATTAAAGAGGTTTTTTCTACTTCAAATAAACTCACAATGTTACAGAATGTTACCTCATTTATTAAAACATCTAAATATTAATAATTTGAATGAATAAAGTTGTGGAAAACACATGTTTTACTTGTCATTTTTAGTGAGTTTACAAGTTCACCAAATTTGAAAAACTTGAATTGAATAAATAGTTTATATTGTGGCTAGGACAGCACTTGAATAATTAATTAATTAATAATTATCATAAATTCATTTTTCTAAGACACTTTTTTCAAATTCATGATTTTTAGCCTCAAAAAATGTCAAATTGTGGAAGAAAAAAATACAAACAATAAGTAACCTCCATAATGTTAGCAATCATTAATGAAACCCATATATGTAAATAGAATAATTTAGGACTATGCTGCTTTTATGGCTATGATGAACTCAAGACAGGAGGGTTATTATTATTAACATGTATTTATATAGCGCCAACATATTATTACTTTTGTTATTGTTGATATTATGCTTCTATTTAAATTGCCTGTCTGTACTGCATGCTGTCATGTATGTATGTCAGCCATTCTGGTAGTTCTAGGTATAGTATAGTATAGTTGCTGTTCTCTGAGGGATCTATGAGGGCTATATAGAGTTTTTATGGGGTTTTTTTATTGAAAACTTTACAGCAGAATATTAACATAACTTAGATAAAGTGAGCTCATTCCCCATAGAGAATTGTATTTCTAAACAAATGTTGTATGACTTTTCCCATTGTCATGTTTAATGATTTCTAGGTTGTCACAAGTTACATTTTTAAGTATTGGAATGAAATCAACTGTTATTTTTGTTAAGGCAATAATATATTTAGAAACAGTGTCACTACTTGTATTGCAGAACTCCCAGAATTTTACATCTGTCAATCTGAAATCAGGTTAATTTTTCTTCCAGCTCTGGGGCATGTCCATACAATACACTATAACTCACTTGCCTTTTCTCCAACTTAAAGAAAGTCTACATATTCACACTTGGAACAAGCCAAAGACAAAATAATTAAATGAAAGGAAGCAGGGTACTGTTTAAGGTAAGTTTATACTTCAGACATTCCTTATACAGTATGTTTAGTCATTGCACCTCCTTGTATAATTGAACTGTAATGTACATGCACATTATATTAAATACATAACGAGCCATACCACTGAAACAATGTTACAGTAGTCACTACCCTCCTGTAAAGATTCCAGCATTGATAATGTGGGTCATAAGGAAGGATTTGGAGGCTTCCATTTGCTAAAGTATAGAGTGCAATAATAACTTGCACCATATATATGTATCTTATCACATATATGTGTGTGTATATATATATATATATATATATATATATATATATATAAATAAATATAGAATATTTTATATACAGTATATTTTGCATCAGTTCCTAAGCTCTGTAACTGACAGCAGCACAGAGCATGTGCAGTGAATAAACAGAAAAGAAGATGGGGAGCTACAGGGGCATCTTTGGAGACACAGATCTTGTAAAGTGTCTTGGGGCCACAAAGTAAGAATGACACAAGAAGCTCCAGTTCTGGTTAGTGCAATATAAATGTTGGTGCCGAGCACACTGGCAAACTCACAAAAATTGAAGCTTTATTACATAACCATCTCTTGCTTGATGCGTTTCGTATCACTGGGATACTTAATCATAGGCTTGAGTGTACACAGATATGGATCAGTATAGGCTGAACTACCAATCAAAAGGGAGGAGGAGGAGAAAGGGAAAATGACATCACATCACATCGAATCCAAACTTAAAGGCACAAAATGCCCAAATACAAAAAACACAAGAAAAATGCACAAAAGACACAGAATACTGTATATGTACTAATGTCTAAAAACAATTAGCAATGAGCAGGATTATATAAAGGCATTGTAGAAAAATATTTAAGTGAAAAAATGTATAAATGTAGATAAATAGTCAGTAAATAGTTATGATAGTAGTAAATACATGAATGGCCTTGTTCCAAAATTGTATATAAATATGAATATTAAGCATATATAATTATTATAGATATATAAACATGAATGAATATATATGATATAAATATATGTCTCTAAAAATACGTTTCTAAAAAATCGAACCTCTTTCTTCTTTTATATATATAGAAAACGACATTATCTGTTATTATCACACACTTAGGGCACATTTACTAAGGTTAATTAACCCTCGATATTCGACCATCGAAGTAAAATCCTTCGACTTCGAAGTCGAAGGATTTACTGCAAATACTTCGAACGATTAAATCCTTCGAATCGAACGATTCAAAGGATTTTAATCGATCGAAGGATTTTCCTTTGATCAAAAAAAGCTTAGAAAGCTTATGGGGAAGGTCCCCATAGGCTAACACTGATGCTAGGTAGGTTTAAAGTGCTGAAGTAGGTAGTCAAAGTTTTTTTTAAAGAGACAGTACTTCGACTATCGAATGGTCAAATAGTCGAACAATTTTTAGTTTGAATCATTCGATTCGAAGTCTTGAACTTTTGGTAGATGATGGAAAATTGCTACCGTCGGATGGGTAGTTTTCAAATATTCTCCAACTTGTTTGGTGATTATGCCTATGTCGGTATGTTTATCAACCAAATTGAATAATAGATTTTGGTACATTGTTAGAGGGGTCAGAATCACTCAATTGTCTTTCAGCTTCTGACATGTACATAGTTTTGTCCATTACGACAACCAGACCCCTCTTGTCGGGAGACTTAATGACAATATTCTTGTCTATTTTTAAATCTTTCAATGCCTTTCTTCATAGTTAAATTGGAATTTTTTGGAACGGTAGTTTTGTGAAGGTCAATAAGGTCACGTTGTATCTGTTTTTGATATTTGTTGACATTCGTGTCTCTAAGATAAGTGGGATAAAAGTTACTTTTTTTGCGAAACTTCTCTTTGGTTATGCGTGGCTCAACCCCAACACTGATATCTGAGTCATCACTCTCACGTTGTAAGGATTCAAGTGTGAGGATAGTACATGTATCACCAAAATGTAAGCACTCTGTGCTACTGAATCTTTTCATGTTACATTTGTCTACGTAGTCAGCCCCCCTCATTTCATTATCACAATCGATAAAGTATTTCTTAATCAAGATTTTTCTAATAAATCTATTAACATCCAATATGGTCTCAAATAGGTTGAATTTCTTTGAGGGACAAAAAGTCAAACCTTTTTCCAAAAGGCTAAGTTCATTCTTGTTTAGTGTCCTTGATGAAAGATTCAAAACCGTTTGTTCTTTTTTCTCAGGCTATACAGCTGTGTTTGACCCGGGTCTCCCTCTTCTGATCTTTCGTCTCGTCTTATGAGTGTCATGTGTGGTTCGTCCTGGAAATGTGTTCCCACATTATTATGCCATGCCATGGGTTAGTGGACTACAGAAAGTGTTAAAGATGTTACTATATACTCCCCCTGGAGATTTAGTTTAGCCCTTTGCTTCAGTGTCTGAAATAATGAAGTCAAATATAAACAAACAGTTATGGTGTAATCACAAGGTAAATATGCCTGCTAGTGAATGCTTCTCAGAGAAACATTGGCCAGACAAGGGCACCACTGTGCTGATGCAGTCCCATCATGTTCATAGTGAAGCATTTGTGCATGTATTCAGATCAGATCTCATGAAGTCTGTGAGTGATTGGAGGACCCATACACTTATCTCTAACAAATAAAATCAGAGAATGTAGGTAGAATATAACTTTCAGCTTTCTGTAATTAACCTCCAGCTTCCAAACAAAATCTGGACAGAAATAAACAAAAGAAAAGCAGAAACTAGCTTCAGGTAAGAATTTGGGTATTTTAATTACCTCCGAAAATCCACTAGTGTTGACTTCGCCGCACTTCGCCAGGCGTAGATTCGTCAGGACATCGCAAATTCACGAAGATCCGAAGTTCCGCTCAAGTTACCGATCGTTTGCGAAGTTGCGCTAGCAATGTTATGATCAGCGGTCTGAAGTTACAATCCGAAGTTAAACTAGCGAAGGCTAATTTGCATACGACACCAAATTTAGAAATTAATGGACACGTATGCTGCAGCGCATACTTAACACTAAACAAGCCCAGGGAAAGGGAATAAAAGTATATAGGGGTGTTCTAATGCCCTACACATGTTCCCACAGTATAGTTTAAGGTGCCATATGTAGGGAGGAAGGTGGGCACCATAAAAAAATGTTTCGCTCTTTTTCAGCCTATCACCCAAAAAACGTCAGCGTTTTTGGGACTTTTTTTTTTGGGGAAAAATTTTACACTTTTTTTTCAAACTCCTATCTACTCTATTGAACTTCGCCTGCTCTGACCTGGCAAAGTAAACTCTGGCAAAGGAGGTAACGTTCAGAAGAAAAGTAATCTTAGTAAATTTGCATATTTTCACCCCCTTCGCCAGAGTGCAACTTTGCCAGTGTTAGGGTGCGAAGTTGCGCTAGGCTATCTACAACGCTGGCGAATTTTCACCAGGGTCAGTGTTAGTAAATTTGCGAGGTGTGACAATGACTTCATGCTGGCGAATTTTCGACAGCGTTAGCCAATTCGCACTTTAGCGCCTGTAACTTTTCTGTAATTTTGAATAGAAATTATTTGGTGCAAGCAGTTTTTATTTGTCAGCAGGAAGGAAGTGCCTGCAGCAGCACTAGCATCATCACCACAAAATATATTTATTGTACTGACAAATTGACTCTTCTCAGAAGATGAGTACAGTGAAGATGATTAATGTGATGCAATCATGCGTGGGCATTTGGGACGTTTATAGAAGTATGATGTTCTCGTAATGTGTTTTGTACTTTTAACTAGTAAATTACAATGACAGAGCTTTAACTGGGGTCCATTTCACATGACTTATAATACGTTTGTGTCATTTTATGATGCTGAATGTTTCCAGTATAGCCATTTTTCATTCTTAAACTAAATAACATTATCTCTTATTTCTATAGCTCTGACATATTTGGTAAGATATACAGAGTAAGTGACTCAAGATAATTAAAAGGAATGGCCCTGACTGTGTGAGGGAGGGTAGGCAGAGTAAAAAAGGTGGGAAATTATTATAAAATTCAATAAAAAAAATTGAAAAGAAAGAAAGGTGGGACAACAAGGGGTTAAAATGAAGGCAGGAAGGGGAAGGGCTGGATGAGGAGGAGGGGATCATGAGAGGTAAGGGAATACGGGTAAGGAAGTAGCCGCCTTTTCCGGGAGAGCAGAGGACGAGCAACATCTCACCCACTTGCACTGTGTTCAGGTTACGTTGTGTGGAGGGTGGATGGAGTTCATTGGGGTCAAGTTCTTTGTCACAGCTCTGTATGTACAAGTAGCACAATATAAATAAAATATATATATACCTACAGTAATGTTAATTGTCAAAGTGAACTGAACAGCACTTTGACTAAATTCACATTCATTTTCTATTTTGGTTTTGAAGGCTTTTAAATATTGCATTGTTGTAAGTAACCTTGTGTTACTGTTCAATACTGTGAAATATGTTGGTGCTTACTTGCCAATTGCAGTACTGAATGTCACTGTAGAAAGTTTGTAAAACAAGCAAATTTATGTATGGTGTCTACAATTGCGCACTGTAATGTGCAGCACATTTATTTTCCTGTTATCCTCAGTTTTTCTCCAGCACTATAATGGTGTTTTTTCTAAGCATCAATAAAAGTGACATAAATGATCAGAACCTGGAGCTGTAGGGGAAGCCCAATATAAATGTAGCACAAGCTACCCAAGTTTACTACTGTTTCCCAATCTGTTACTGTGATTCAATTACGGATAATAAAAAATGGAAATCTAAATTTCCTGGCATGATTAAAATGTCTGATGTAAGCTTCTGGAAGTGTTAAGAATGCTGACAGTGTTCTGCTGTAACTGCTCCCAAGAGGCCTACAGACAAACATAAACCAGGTTGGAATTTTTGGAAAGGCCAAAAAAAGGGCAGAGATTTATAGGAAAGGCAGCCTACCCAATTTTTTTTTTTAATAAAAAACTGACTCTGATATATGAATTGGGTTGGAGAAAGCATAATGTTGGGTTATTTTTCTATACAGATGAAGTGCACCTGGCAGGCTGGACTAGCAATATTTACATTCTGGCAAATATCAGAGGGGCTCATATAAGATGCGAAAGACCATTACTTTTATATCTGCCCTGTTTGAGCCTTTGTATACTTGGAACATCTATTTTAAATCTTGGTCTGAACATGGCTACGTGTCAGGCTCTGCTAGGCTCCCTAACCACCAGACCAGGAGAGTAGCTGGCAAGTTCTCATTCTCTTGTGATTTGGGTCCTGGGCTTAGCTATTTTACCCCAGCATCCTTATTTGTGGGTTGGGGTCAACCTGCACTATATATAGCCCAGCCCTATTTTTAGCCCAGCCTTCTTCACAGTCATTGCTTGAGTATTAGCTACTGCTGGAGCACTGTGGCCTAGTCTCTAACTCCTGCGCCTGGGCTCCCGCCCCTCTTTCTCCGTGTTTCCAGTCCTGTCTGGTCTTTCTCCTTGTTTCCAGTCATGTCTGGTCCTGCTCCTTGATTCCTGCCCTGTCTGCTCCCCAGTCCTGATCCAGTTTTCATCTAGATTCTGTCTCATCACCTGCACTATCCTGTTCCAGTCATGTCTACACTCTGCTCTGTCTCTCGTTCTTCACTTGCTTCATCCTGTTCCTGCCAGTCTGGTCTTACTTGAGCACTGAGGCACTGTCCCTGGCTCTCATGCCCTGCTCTGGCCTCTGGCCCCTCCTTATCTAGTTAATATCCTGTTCTCTGCTCATCTTGTTCTTGAACCTAGTCCTAGTCCTAGTTCTGCTTCAGCCCTCCTTGTCACCCCCATCTTGACCTGGTTCTACGTCCATACTGTCCCGTTCTGTCTCAATCTTCATTCTAGTCCTGATCTGGTTCTACTACTGCATCATCTTGACCCTTCACACATGTCTACATCCAATTGATTCTTTGCCCTCTCCATCAATTTCCGTCCAGTCACAGATTCTTCACCTGCTCTGTCCTGTCCCTGTCCACACAGTATCAGCAGCTGCCTGAAGGATTCACCTTTCCTACCTATTGCTCCTTAGCGCCCCTACCAGTCCCTGACACTGCAGTGTTATAAGTCACTACAATGGCTGAGGTGTCATCAAAACAAAAGCTACCTGGATCACAATAAAGGATAAATCCAGCCCTGCAGAGAATAATTCCTGTTAATCAATTGTGCACAAACTGTAGAAAAACTGGAAGAAAATGTAGTCTGTTCACTTCAGATTATCACTAAATTCTTGATGAAATGTTCCCTTTCACTGCATTAGAATTTTGAGAGATCACTTATTTAATGTTTCTTTTGTATGGATTGTGGGGAAAAGAAAAACAGGGGCCAAAGACAAGGGTTTACTGGGCGTGGTAGTTAAAAGAATGTGCTGTGGCTTTGAGAAATTTGTGCAAGGTCATATTATGATATATTATTACTATGCCGGTTTCATTTTCATTCCATAAATGTATTTATGACTTGATAAAGTATAACCATGAACTGTAAGAAGCAGCTATGTTTACTTGTAGATTTGGGGTTCATATACTGTATGTAGATGAAGAGATAAAACAAGTATGGGAAAACAGATATGTCATTTGGAAAACAACTGCAGGAGGAGATTTTGTCAGCTTTCCTTCAGCAGTAAGTTAATTACTTACAGCAGCTGGTTTATAGGCCTATAAATATGAAATCATTTTTTATTATGATAAATAACCATTCCTTTATTACTGCCAGGGCATGAAGTGCATTTATGTTTCACCATGTTCCTAAATTTTAAGGGCTAGAACACTGTCTTGTGCCCATGCTATATAGCATTTTCTATCTACATCTCAATCAGCTTCATTTCAGTATCCTATGCCCAATAATGACATGGTTAATAAAATTATCCAAATGTATTGGCTTTGTAGTTTTTCCTTTACAATATCAGTGTGCTGCTGCAATCAGCCTTCTAAGAGACATCATTAAAAATGTATAATCCGGTGATACCACACAGGAACAAAATGCTAAGTTCTGTAATATTACTGTTTCTAGAAGGTTGATGATGTTCTGCTGGAGCTGCACATCCTCCTCCTCCTATCATTTTGAAAGGCACACAGTGTGTTCTGGCACCCTACCAGTGCTGCCGTGTCCTATTACACAAAATGCCTGGCACCCCACTGGCATTCTCAAGAAACTGTACATGCCATCCTTCAGTGTCCAGATAACATTGTACATATAATGTGGGACTAAAGTTTTATCAAAACACTCTGAGCTTTTTATTGGTTATTCTCCTTCATATGACCTTGATTCTTAGGACTCATATATATATATATATATATATATATATATATATATATATATATATATATATATATATATATATATATACATATATAACTATAATATCTTATAATAATAATCTACATCTAAATCTAGAAGAAGGCATCATACACTGGAAACAAATTGCTGATAAATATAAAATAAAAAATAGGCGATATTTATGAAATCTAAATATATGTCCCCATCACTTTTCCTCTATACCCTAGCAGTGCAAGTGGCCAGGCAGATGACGTGGCTGAAGTACAAGCAATTTTCCTGCAATGTTTGTGGATATACAGTTACAAACATTGTAATCATCTTCCCTGCGAGACATTATATCAGCACTATGTGCTTTAGGAATCTAATCTTCTAATGCTCAGTGATTGAAACAGGTGGACATCTGCTGAGCACAAACTGAATTCTCAATTCAGGGACACATGCTTGCTAATTTTAATACTACACCTTTGTCAAGGAGATTCAGCAAAGCAGTATTATCCCAGGCAAGGTAGCAGGTAGATATTGCATAATTAAACAAAAAACATACAGTAGATATCACAGAAAACACAATAGACTTGCATATGTTATCACTCCCCTATATACCTGTAATATGAGTCAAAATAGGAGTGACCCGTTCCATTGGATACATACCTATGGTAAATGTAAGATGACTGAGTTGCAAATATAAACTGGTGAACCTTAAAGCTAGGATTAGATATGCAATGTGGTCACAAAGAAATGCCATGACCAAATATTTACGGCTGTTGTTTTCAATAGTCATTGATATTGGCTGCTAAATGTTAGGAGAGAAAAATGGAAATTAATGTTGAAAGTGAAGAGATAGATAGAAGTTGAAACAGAAAGGGAGACTAGGATTTTTGACCTTTTTATTATTTGCGATAATATTTTGGTTTTTTTTGCCTCCATCTGAATCAACTAGCAGTTTGGCAGGTTTTACTTTGACACAAAGGTTCAACTTTTTTTCAGCCTTATCTACTATATTATTTTAGGGGTCATTTACAAAGTGCAGTTGTGGGGCTGCCACAGGTGCCACAGTCAGTTGTTTGAAAAATCTTTATTTGTGCTAAAAATGTGTACTTCTATATCAGCGCTGCTGCATTCTTGTCCACAATTTTGAATTAAGTCAAGCGCAGCTATTGATGGGGAGCACTAACTTGGAATCCTTTATCTGATGGTTATCTGATACACTCTGGGAGTTTTCTCTTTAAGATTTAATAGTTGGTGTGTATGAAAACAACTGAGGATCGTACACTACTGAGAGCTGCCTGTCCTTTGGAGTTTAGTGCAAAATCTATTTTTTTTCTTTTCTATAAGTCCTCGACTAGTTTTACTTGACAAAGTTTTGTATTAGAGTTTTTCGTGGTTTATACACTTCATAAATCGCGAATTTATAGAGTTTTGGAGAGGTCAAAATTTTTAAATTTTTAGAGAAAAAATATGACTCGTGAAAAAAATAGAAATCCGAATGTTAGTAAATTGTCCCCTTAGAATGCGAGGAAAATGTAATAAACTGATACATCAGAGCAGATAATTATGCAAATTTGTCAGATGCATTCATCTGCCCCACCGAATTGACTGTGTTAAACTTCACATAATTCAAGTTAACACTACACTGGAATGAATCATTGAACCATGTTGAAGAGTTTCTTAAATTTGAAATGATCTGTGTTTTTATAAATAGTGATGGGCGAATTTGCACTGTTCGCTTCGCCGAAAAATTTGCGAATTTCGCAAAACGGTGAAAAATTAGCGAAACGGCACCAGCGTCTCGTTTTTGATGCCGGCGAATTTTTGTCGCGAATTTCCGCGGGCGTTAAATTGCGCGAATTCATCATCCATCACTATTTATAAACAAAGTGTTAATAGTCATTATGGCTTAATAAAAAAATACAGAATAATAATAATAAATCTTCAGCTAAGTCTGTTTATTGCAATAATTTTGATTAGTAAGGATCGCAGTGTCTTCTTCCAATTCACAAGATATATAGAATGGACCATTTTTTTCAAAACCTGTGTGTAATGGCTGAAACTCCTGCAAGCTGGGGCTTACTATTATTGCTTATGCAGCAAACGTACACCACTCCATGCAGGTCATTTAATGATCATTAGCAAACTGTAACTATTCCCAGCTTTGGACAGAATGATACCCAATTGTCATATTTAAAACAAGGTTGGTGACGATGACAAAATATTATGTTCTGTTTGACAACCAGTGTAATTATTGGCCAAGTTTTATTTTATATTCACGTGGCCTCAGATTTTATAGCAATATGTTTACAGAGAGAATGTGAGAGTGGGAATACCACACTGTAATCATGGAGAGGTCGGCAGAAATGCAGGGAAAGAAGAAAGAAAATTGTTTGTGTTTTGCACACACTCCCTTCCCAATAGGTACTGTAAATGACCCCACCTTTTTCTGCACTGCTGAGCTCCAAAAACCTGTAGGTGCTCTGTGTTTGGCAGCACTGTATTCATGAGGGATGGAAGGGGAGGAGGACATGTAGGCACTCACCTCTCCCCCCAATGTGCACATCATTCAGATGTGCAAGTGAGCTCTATCACTCTGCACCTAGCAGTGCTCTAGCACTTGTGTTTGGGGGTCAATCAATAATTTATCAAAGGTAATAATAGACTCTGATCCTAACATTAGACTCAAGGTCATGCTTAAAAAGATGTTATGCTCATTTTACACCAGAAAATGCATAACATTTGTTTTAAAATCCTAACTATAGACTCAAGGTCATGCTGAAAAAGATGTTGTGTTCATTTTACACCAGAAAATGCATAACATTTGTTTTAAAATGAATTACATATTTATAAAGTTGTGGCATTTGCAAATAAAATCTCTATATTTAAAAGCTCAGGAGAAATATTTTTTTAAAAAAAAGGGGAATATGCTCCCTATTCTCAAGACCACTGAACTGTATGGGGACAAAGATGCTCAAGTAGCAAAGAATGGCTTTTTAAATATACCGGACTGGACAGAAGCTGGATATATATATTTAAAGGAAAAAAAATGGGTAGATAGATAGGCTGTGCAAAATAAAAAATGTTTCTAATATAGTTAGTTAAGCAAAAATATAATGTATAAAGGCTGGAGTGACTGGGTGTGTAACATAATAGCAAGAACACTACTTCCTGCTTTTCAGCTCTCTTGGTTTACACTGACTGGTTACCAGGCAGTAACCAATCAGAGACTTGAGGGGGGGCCACATGGGTCAAATCTGTTGCTTTTGAATCTGAGCTGAATGCTGAGGATCAATTACAAACTCACTGAACAGATATGTACCATGTGGCCCCCTTCAAGTCACTGACTAACTCAGATTTACAGAGCTGAAAAGCAGTAAGTAGTGTTCTGGCTGTTTTATTGGACATCTGTTCACTCCAGCCTTTATACATTACATTTTTGGCTAACTAAATATATTAGAAACTTTTTTATTTTGCACAGCCTATCTCACTGAACTGTTCCTTTAAAGGAGAAGGAAAGCCCCAGGGCGCAAAACCCCTCCCCCCCTCCCGTGTATTGCCCCCCTCCCTCCTCCCCCCTGGCCTACCCCTCCCGCTGGGCAAATGCCCCTAACTTGTTACTCACCCCTCTGCGCAGGTCCTGTCCACGGAGTTCACAGTCGCCATCTTCTCCCACGCGCGTCTTCTTCCTTCTCTGACCGGCGTCTTCTGGCGCATGCGCAGTAGGAACAGGTACCGGTACAGCTCTATTGCGCATGCGCCGAATGTCACGAAGTTTTCCGATTTCACTTCGTGACATTCGGCGCATGCGCAATAGAGCTGTACCGGTACCTGTTCCTACTGCGCATGCGCCAGAAGACGCCGGTCAGAGAAGGAAGAAGACGCGCGTGGGAGAAGATGGCGACTGTGAACTCCGTGGACAGGACCTGCGCAGAGGGGTGAGTAACAAGTTAGGGGCATTTGCCCAGCGGGAGGGGTAGGCCAGGGGGGAGGAGGGAGGGGGGGCAATACACGGGAGGGGGGGAGGGGTTTTGCGCCCTGGGGCTTTCCTTCTCCTTTAAGTATGCTGTAGGCGTCCATTTATATGTGCACTATAGGTCCAATTCATATATTCAGAGGAACAGCCTTGTATCAGAACAGGAATTGTCTAAAAAGCAGCAAGTGTCACATGGTTGAGTTAAAAAGGAACCTCAGGAGTAAAGCCCAATGAGACATGTTATGCTTTTACAGAAAAATGATTTAGCAATTGGTACCAGTGACCAAACAGCCCCAAATTAATGGGGGTGCTCCAATCCCATAGACATAAGTAGACCATAAAACAGTGGGCACACAAATATAAAAATGAAAACACGCAAGTATAAATGTATTTTGTGCAGATATGTTAACAGGTACTCCCTCTACCACCATGAATGCCTGTGAATACATATGAATTTTAATATGACTCACCCAAGGGGTGTCACTCTCTAAAGCATAAACAAAATACTCAGTTTTAAAATTAGCTGTACACAGCTTTATATATAAACGCCCAAAAATGTCAGGGAGCAGAAACGATAGGAGTTACCATTTAAAACAGGAAGAGGCTAGGACAAGCAGAGACACCAAGATAGAGGGTTCAAGCTGAGGACACAGGGGCACATTTACTATGGGTCGAATATCGAGGGTTAATTAACCCTCGAAATTCGACCATCGAAGTTATATCCTTCAACTTCGAATATCGAAGTCGAAGGATTTACCGCAATTCGCTCGATCGAAGGATTAAATCCTAATCGAACGATTCGAATGATTTTAATCCATCGGTCGAACGATTTTCCTTTGATCACAAATTGCCTAGAAAGCCTATGGGGACCTTCCCCATAGGCTAACATTGGTGTTGGTAGGTTTTAGGTGGCAAAGTAGGTGGTCAAAGTTTTTTTTAAAGAGACAGTACTTCGACTATTGAATGGTCGAATAGTCGACCGATTTTTAGAAGTCGAAGTCAAAAGGCGAAGTAGCCAATTCGATGGTCGAAATAGCCAAAAAAATACTTTGAAATTCGAAGCTAAGTAAATGTGCCCCACACTCTGCCCAATAACACATGCATAGAAAGTAGAGTTTTGTTCCACAAAAGCATTCATTTTTGCCAACACAACCTCCAGAAAAATGTATTACATAAAAGGAAATACTTGTAGATTGTAGATGTTTTAGGTTTGCCTAGAGGGCATCTAAAAAAATAATTTCCAGAAACTCAGTATTTTCCTAAACCTCAGCCACAACATTCTGGCTTGGATTTACATTATTTAAGTCTTGCACTGAAGTGATTGCACTTTCAAATGAACAGAACATCTAGTCAATGGAGGGGCTGAATATCTAACAGATCTGGAAGTTATTCATGTAGTACTGTTTTTATAGTTTCCAACTACTGCTTTGCCTAGAGGCTATAAAAACTCGATCTATATCACAAGAAAGATCATCCAATTGGAAATATACCACAATATATCCATTCCTGTTGAACATAAATGCCTGCTGTGTGAAGCCCATATCAGTTGATGTCACCATTAGTCCATGAAAACAATTGGTGACAATAGACAACAGAATCTTAAATTTATGCTGTGTTTCTTTTGTTTGGCCTAAATGCTATTTGCAAATCTTGTAAGGTAATACATTTTAAGTATTAATAAATCTATATATATATTGATTTATTTATACATTAAATACAATCTTTTCAAAGCATAATTTTGAAAGGGAAGTTGCAGGTAAGAAAGTATTGCTAAGTCATATTCTTACAGCCTTTAATGCCAATGGGTGTTTAAATTTAAACATACCAAATTAGAGGCATGTGCAATTATAGCCTTGAATACACATTCCTTTAGATGAAAATAGTCCTAGAACCATCTATTTATAATGTTAGCTTGCTAGCTTCTAACTCTCCATGAAGAATGTTTCAGTTAATATAAGCAACTCATCACCCATCACTCATATGTACAGATGTAAAACTAGTGAGTAGGAAAGTTCTCTACACATACTGTACACTATGTCCTTATAATTAGGTGCCTTTAAAAAAAAAAAAAAAGATAAACATATGCTATAATTACATTTTACTTGTACATGTATGGGATCCATGATTCGGAATGACCATCTCTCATAGACTCCGTTTTATTTAAATTATCAAATTTTAAAAAATTATTTTCTTTTTGTCTGTAATAATAAAACAGTAACTTGTACTTGATCCCAACTAAGATATAAGATTTTTCTAAGATTTTTCGCCACAAATCCATGGCTCCCAAATTTATTCAGCCATCACTATAAATAAGGCAACATTTGTGCTTTTTTTAGACTGGGAGCTTAGTCAAGGCTGAGAAGACCCCTAAAACGACACAAATCCAAATTTTCATAAATTAGGCCTAAATATAAACAGCAAAGAGAATTTTCAATCACAACTATAGAACACTGATCAGATTTTACTTTTCAAATGCCATCCCATTATACCAGCTCCATATTTCTTATATCACTAACTTATACTTCTGCAAATAGCCAGTCCGTTCTTCTATTAACTTAGATCAACCTTTGATCTACAGGTGGAGCAAGATATCAATAAGGTGAAACAGTGGTGTACCTTGTGGTGTACCTGGTGTACCCCCACCCCCGCAAAAAAACATTCAGTGGGGCCTGGTGCAAAGCAATTTCTAACTACCTACTGCCGACCCACACTCCCATCAGGCATACACACTCCTCCTCACTCACAGGTATAGTGCAGCTGGGGAGGGGGGGAAATATAGAGGAAGTGGACCCCATGGCCAGGGCCCCTTGTCCCCTGTGGTCTACTACCTCTATAGTTATGCCACTGGGGTGGAGCATAAACTGTCTTTTACTACTTTGGATTCTGAAAGCCTAGACCAACAAGCTATGATCTTGTTCACTAAGAAGAAGACACTGAGTCCTTTATTCTATCTATTCTATCTATAACCTTACACTACATGGATGGCTATGATAAAAAGGTTTTTAAATATAAAGTTACACATGCACATACTAGGAACACAGAATGCTTAACAATCATGTGTATATTTTTGTGGGTTTTATTTTATTGTATATTGACACATACTTTGATATTCACAAGTATGGTAGCTAGAAACAGCATACAAGGAATGAATTGAAAAGCATTATACCTCTTCTTTTGAAAAAATTAAAAAGCAAAGATGATTTTTATCTTCCAGAATTTTCTGACCCATTCTAAATGATGTATAATAAATGATGGTAAAGGAAGTATTTTAAGAGGTTGTTAATGCAGATGAATTATTAATGTTTATGGTTGTCCCTCTTTACTAGTTTTCTTTACGACTATTCCTGTTATTAAGGATAATGACTCACCGAATGTTTACTTAATGAGAAAAAATGTGTTCTTTAAGTTAAGGTACTGTATAAAAGAATAACACTTTCTAACATCAATATTCTATGTTTCTATTCAGCTTGCTAACTTCTCCTTGACTCATTGGTTATGTTTTTGTTGCTAATTAAAGGACCAGTAACATCAATTTTTATAAAATAAATAAATAAATTTGTTAGGATAGAACGAAAAAAAAACCACAAAGACAAATCAAACTTTTAAATCGCTAAGTAACTGACCGAAACTCTGCTTGCGCTCCTCTTCAGAAAAGGCGATCCATCGTGTGGCACTTGATTTCTCCTCCCTGCTTTCCTTATAGGAGATAGCCAGGGAGGAGAAATCGAGCGCCGCATGATGGATCGTCATGTTTTTTTTTTCGTTCTATACTAACAATTTTTTTTTTTAAAATTGATGTTACTAGTCCTTATATAATATAGTAGAAAACAGCACAGATCAGAGAGCACTCTGATTTCACAACTGATATTGTACCATTTATCTATACCAGCTAACTCCCACCCCTTTATGATACACATATGCTTATTAGTATTTCTGAGACAAATTTTGCATTCATTTTAGTGCAAGCACCTTTGCCCCTTTAATTTCCCCAAATGCACAAGGCACTTTTTGTCATTGCACAAAATATATCTGTAACTGAGCTTGTATTTCCTTTGAACTGACATAAAAATGTTATGTTCTTTGTATTAGACCTATGCAAAACACACAAACTTGCCTGTCTTTGTTTGCCATAGCAGAGCAACTGCAATGGTCACTAGTTCTCTTGGGGTATTACAGGGAGACATTTTATATTACAAATACATACAAGAAAGGCAGGGTTTCAGTAGGACAATCTGTGAGAGCAGGTTGGAGAAGGTACTGTCTTGTGCTAAGCATTTTCCTTGAGATGGTACAGGTATGCTCAGGATCTGGGGTTTTCCAGGATAACAGATTTTTCCATAATTTGGATCTTCATATATTATCTATTAGAAAACTGTGTAAACACTAAAGGGATTATTTTTCAAACTCCGAATACAAAAATCATGAAAGGGTTATTATTATTACTCCAAGATTTTTTTCACAATTTATTATACCCCGAGGCTGAAAAAAGTCTGAATCCGAAAATCTCCAAGCTGTTCCTGTAGAAGTCAATGGCAAAGGTCCCATTTCAATATCATGGTCAGCACTGAGTTGCGGCCAAAAATCCGATTTTTCACATTTTGGTGCCAAAATTCCGATTTCGGGGGGAAAATCAGTCTTTTTGGCGGAAAATCAGACTCTTTTTGTCCAAACCAATTTGAACGAGCTTCTTCTATGATAAATAAGGTTCAATTGGCAATTCTGTGTTTGTCAGACTTTTTTAATAGAAATAATGAGATATATTTGGACTTTGATAAATAACCCCCTAATAAACTGAATGGGTTTCTGGATAACAGATCTCATTATTGAACCTTCTCCTGCCTGCTCTCAAACATTATCTTGCTGAAACCTTGCCTTCCATGTATGCATGTTTAGTATCACAGGGTCTCCCTGTAATACCCCAAGAGAATTTAGGGTTATGTGACATGTGACTATGGCAGTGAACATTACATATACATATTACACTTAATGCAGTTTAATTAACCCTCTTTACCTATACCTCTTTTATACTGGCGTATATAGAAGGATACCATCTTTGTTTATCGATAAGTTCAACAAGGGTCCAAGAGAATCAGTTTCACATTTCATAGCATAGATGGATGAATCAAAAGTAATTTAAAATATTTTCATTATGTCAGTTATGTAGAGTGTAGCCATATAATTTTATCATGTGCCTGTTTGCTTTTTGTTCCCTAATTCTTCATGATTTGGTATGTTCTTTTGGACTTGGAGTAACAATAATAATCCTTTAATAGATGCTTTAATTTAAAAAATTATAGTAAACATTTATCTATAAACATCCCTTCAACTTTAGTTAATAAAAAGCATAAATAACAAAACTGACTTTCACAAACTGATTTTCACATAATACAGCCCAAAAAATGTGCTTATACTGTATCATTAGTATTTAACAGATATTACTGAGGCTGCGAGCCCCATCTAACCTTTAGAACAAGCATGTCCTGACTGTGCCAACCTGCTGTTTCTGAACTACAACTCCCAGAATTTTGATTATAAGAACTTAGGTTAAAAAATAGCCAGAGGACTGCAGTTTAAGTATATCTAGTTTAGGATCTTTTTTTTTACAGTATTATAGATGAACCTTTTTAACTTACAGAGTCAAGCATAGAAGTTGCTTTGGTAGAGATTAAACCATGATATATTTTTTCCAAAGGAATTAAACCTGCTCTTATCTTCATACTTCCTGCTGTGTCTCGTTATAGTATAAAAGATAGTAGCTTCCTGGCCTGGAAGGGGGAGTTCAAAGATGAAATTGCTTGTTATTAAGACACAAATAAAAAATCTTCAAAGGGAACATATTTTGGAAAACAACTGTTATATCTGTCCTTGTCGTTACTGATTGTAGTCCTTGAATAATACAAAGAACATTTGCTTTTCTCTTCTTAATATTTCCTAAATGGTAATAAGTAATAACGTTCTAATTAAAAACATCAAAGGAATAAATATGGTTAGCAAAAATTAAAACCAAATAGTAAATGTTTATGACAAGTAACAGAAGGATCTGGAAGGTATTCACTACCAATAAGATAAAACATTTATGAAAGTGGTATCTACCTTCTGTAACCTGGAATAGCGTAATGTTGGCAAGGGTAAATCAATTTTGTAATCAAGGTATGAAGATATCATTCCAAAATACACTTTTTATTTCAAAACACATCTAAGACAAACATGTCCATATGCAATACTTGATTCAATATACTACTCTGATCATGTTGAAGACTGAGCATATATTATTTTCCCAATAGATATCCGTTAGTCACAGATATCTCTAAGACAAATATTTTAACCCATTACAGATCTAAATACATTTTAAAACTCTGAAAATAAATGCGAGACCCATGAGCGTGATCACTTGCTGTTTGTTTTGGGGGTTATTTATCAAAGGTCGAGTTTATGTTTTTTTTACCTGGAATTAATTGAGTTTATAGGCTAAAAAAACAGTGTAAAAAAACCAAAAATCATGAAGGCAAAAAACATCTTCAAAAGGTTAAAGGAACCTCTGCCATTGACTTCTACATGCGTTGACAGGTTTTAGCTGGAGTATTTTTGGATGCGCACTTTTAGAAGCTTCGGGGCATAATAAAGCTCAAAAATTTGAGGTTTTGCTTACCTGAAAAATTTGAGTTTTATAATGAAACTACTAGTGATGTGTGGGTTGGGTTTTACCTGAACCACTCCCTCCCGATACCCATCCTCCTACCACCCGTACCTGACTTCCAGATTCCTTTTCTAGACCCGTGCCGACCCATCCGCCAATGATGTCACAAAGGGGCGGGGCAAGCAGCCACGCAGCTATGAAATTTGAACCCGGCAGTCGGAAACCAGCAAGGTCGTGGGCGGGGAGAGCAGGCCCTCAACCGGGAAAGGGGGGGGTGAAGTCGGCCTTACCCGCAGGTAAACCTGATGATCCTGCAGTTAGTTTCACTAGAAACTACCCTTGAAAAACTACATTTTTTTTAAGGAAACAGAACTTGACCTTTCATACATAACCCTCTTAAAATAATAAAAAAAACTGACTTGCATTTCAGCCTTAAAATAGGTTGCAAAATCCTATCTTAGTAAGATTTAAAACTACTTTTGTGAGATCTCACTGTGTATATTGTCTGTGAACCTATCTTGCTGTTTTTTTGATGCATGGCACTGTCAAGCAGGAAATTGGGAACCACTCAACCTAATACAATACTATAAAAAATGAATTCCTTAGATCATATTCTAAAAAGGAAGACTACTGTTTGAATTATATCATTTTGGACACAACATTTTTTGTAATCTTTAAACTGCTTAAAAAGTCAATAATTGTTAATTAGGTTAAGCTTGTGCTTGGCACCATACTAGTTCATTGAAAAGCAATGTATTATACATATTTAAAATTCATACTTTTACGAGGACTAAAATGACACCTTACAGAAAATGCTGAAGATAATATTTAGATTTATATATATATATATATATATATATATATATATATATATATATATATATATATAAAACAGTATATATTTATATATATAAATATATATATGTAGAGATGTGAAAATCTTAGACACCCTTACACTTTACAGACAGGCACATCCCTAGTAATATGGACACCTCAGTGGGTCCTTATGGGGACCTTGTGCTTATGTAACCCCTGCAGTTCACACAGTGTACACTAGTGGCACTGTGCCAGAGTATAAAAGGTTTAGGAACCATGTGCTCTGGGTCCATTGCTTTAGCCCAACCAAGCAGGCTGGAAGGGAATGGGTAGTGCTGACCCTAGGCGCCTTGGCCCTAGTAATTAGACAGCTATACTCATTTTATAGATCGCTCTAGTGATAGAGAGGTTAATCAGTTGAGCAGCTCAAGGCTCCGCCGAGGAGATTGGAGGGATTAAGATCCCAGGGTAATACTGACCCAGAGTAAGGAACCAAGTGTTGAGATAGGGGTGTCAGGAGTTCCCCTAGTCTGCCACTGGCAGATATCCTGAAAACTGGGCAATACCCATCACATGCTGTCAACTTACTCTCTGCTGTATATTCCCTAGCCTGTGGGGATTCAGCCTATACGTGCTGTGAGTATATGCTTCCTTTATGCTGCTGTGTATGTTCTATACTCCATTGTGGATCAATGTGCTAAATGATCTCTGTGCTATTGTTCAATAAATATTGTTCTTTGTTCAACTGTTAAAGAACTACTGGCGCCCATTATTGTGCTATCGCATCAGGTTACAGTTTCACTACACCCTTGCCTCCACCCCACTGCGAGGGCTTACCCCTGAGAAAAAGAGCTCATCGGTGGTCTCGGCCCACCAAGGAACGTAGCTAAACTGTCCCAGCACAAGTCAGTTTACTATAGCGATACATATATATGATAAAGGTCTTAGAGAAAGACCGAAACGTTGGCCGGTTCCTGTTTTAAAATTATTTAATAAACCTGAAGTTTTAATTGAAAAATCCTGGTGTGCACCTTTATCAGTGGATTATGGATAATGCAGCTTTTTTAGGGTAGCACCCAGGTATGTGATTTATACATATATCTTTTGAACTTCTACTGGATGGTGTGCGTTAGGACTTCATATCTATATATATATATACATATATATATATATATATATATATATATATACCAGTCTCATGGGTGTCCGCACTCTTTTCTCCTGTTTTGCTGAGGTGCACGATCAAAAGTTGTAATGTATGTGATAAAGGGTCAGCACACTCATTTGTAGATCAATCAAACGTGATTTTATTCAACACAGCATTGTGTCCACAATGCTGTGTTGAATAAAATCACGTTTGATTGATCTACAAATGAGTGTGCTGACCCTTTATCACATATATATATATATATATATATATATATATATATATATATATATATATATATATATATATATATATATATATATATATATAGAAAGTGAGGAGTGCAGTGACATCTAGGAAGTGCAGAATGGAAAGTGAAAGTAATTGCCTGCCCCGTCTATATATGCCTTAGGCAATATATGATTGACAGCTTAGTGTTTTAAATTAATTTATAACAGGTGTAAATGTTTCAATTAGAAAACAAAAAGAATTTGGGTTTCATGTTTAATTTTAAAAGGACTTTTATTATACAGCTTTTTATGTCTGGGTGACAGGTCCCCTTTAAGTGGCTAAGTGTGGCTGTGCAAATGATACAGGAAACCCCATCAGAATTCTCTCACTTTCACTATCTACTCCTCCTTAATCTTTCACCTTTCTTCGCTTTCCTTTAAAGCTAAAAAATTCAATAAAGGAAATCTTTGAAAAAAAAATATATCCAATGCTGAAAAACAGACGAGAAAAGCTCCTCATGAGACTCCACATGAGGTGAGATAAATTGAGAAGAATTTTAGAATTTTGAGAAATATGTCCCTTAGAAATGGAGGAGGAAAACACAGTTTCATCTCAAACTTCAACCATAGGACCAAGATTCAATTGTTTATACAATTCTTCTCTAGGAGATGGCTTTTGTCACTCACTCAGGTAAAGATGTTTTACTTCAGTACATTTTTTGATGTGATGAAAAAAAATGTCACTCTCTTATTTTTTAATTCTTTCTTCATTAAATCCAACCTTATGTAATATGTACAAGAATTACAGAAAATATTTACAAGAGAGGTTAATGGCAATTCCTACAAATGAGACAGGGAGACAGATGTAAAATAAACAGTTCAAGTATAAAGAGCCAAATCATTATACATTTGAAAGCTTATATTAGAGGGGCCGTGAGGGCACATAACACCAATGAAATGAGATAGATTATATAATATAATGCAGTCTTTATACAGGAATTAGATTAGCATTTTATTTGCCACTGGGAGCCAATAATTAATTTAAATATCTTTATAAAAGTACTTAAAGAGGACATCAGATTTGGGGCAGATAATTTATTATTACATTTTCCCCAAAATTTGCTTTGTGGGAAAAACTCAGATTTTCACGATTTTTTCGTGAATTTTTCGTGAGTTTTCACCCGAAAGCCCAAAACCCCCGACACAACCAAAAATCAATGGGACTGTTCCCATTGACTTTTATGCAACCTCAACAGGTTTGAGATGCCGTGTTTTTATATTCGGGCTTTTTAGCCCTTGCGGTTTAATAAATTCCAAAAAATGTGTGATTTTTTTAAAAGCCTATTATAACACAAAAAATCAAAGATTTTTCAGATTTCGGATATTCCGAGCTTAGTAAATAACCCCCTAGATGTTAAATGACTAATAGAAGCTGGCTTGCTAACATATTGACAACTTACTATTGCCTTCAAACTTACAAGAGAATGAATGAAAAGTATAGTTATAAATGTAATATTGGCTGAAAGGGTGTGTCCATCATGTTTAACCCTTCAATGTATTCCCAAGAATCAATGATAAATGAATTGATATGTATATACGCAAACATACCCTGCAAAGGTATTCAGACCCTTTAATGGTTTTCTGATTTTACTGAATAAAATATAATAGTAGTAAAAGTAGCAATGTTTAGTATGCATTTAACTAAAATGTACAACCTGCATTGGTAGAAATCGTATTTATGTTTCGTAAGCTCTTATATCGTTTATATAAATAAGCTACTTTGTAACCATAAGGATTGTCAATCAAGTTGTAGCAGCCCATTTGTATAGCAGATATAAATAACTAAATAAATTTTGGGGTGCTGTAATTTGACAAGGAAATAATTTATTTGCATATGATGGACAAACAGGTATCAACTTTAAATATTACAGTATTTTCACTTTGTGGTGTTGCTGGCCCTTTAACTTACGTCCTCTCTCTTGTATTTACTCAGTAGCTCAATGCAGGGAGCCTTTTATCAGCTTAATCTTCTTTCTGACCTCATAGCAGCAATCTCCACCAGGTTCACTGCTTAAGACTTATCCATAAATTTTATAACGAGATTGCAATGTTCAGACACAGAATCTTATTACTTTTCCCACAGACAGTCGGAGAAGCCCATGCTCTATTGCTGTATACTGTATTCCAATCTCCTTAACCCCTTCCCTCTAGACAAGAAACCTACACTACTGTTACTCTCCAATTTTATATGGATACCCCATTTTTAACTATAAAACTCGTCATACCTTTTTTTACATTTCTTTATTACATTTATTAGGCTAGGGCCAAAGGATAGAAAGTATCACATGGTATTTAAGCATGTAAGGTATCTAGACAACCTGAAGCGTTTTTCTATTTTTGATGCAGTGAGATGGGCAAATGTCATGTGGCTAGTGATAACCTACATTGTTGTCACACTGGACCAGTGCATTCCTGTACCAAGGTAAATGACAGTGTAGCCAATCTTCTTGGACCTTCTGGAACACCATTACATACCCCTAGTAGCTGGATCGGGAGTGCATTTGGCTAAATTGTATCCCAGACTAAAGTAATACTTTGGGATACAACCCAAATAAAGTAATGCCATCCTAAGAAATCTTGTTTATGATATAGCCCAATCAATTCATTCTTTCAGTCTTGTCTATGAAATGAATACTATGGACTTGTCTAAACTTGTTAATATTTAAGGGGCAGATTTAAGAAGGGTCGAATATCGAGGGTTAATTAACCCTCGATATTCGACCAGGAACTTAAATCGTTCGACTTCGAATATCGAAGTTGAACGATTTAGCGCAAATCCTGCGATTGAATGATTGAAGGATTATTCGTTCGATCGAACGATTAAATCCTTCGAATCGAACGATTCGAAGGATTTTAATACAACGATCGAAGGAATATCCTTCGATCAAAAAATCACAGGCAAGCCTATGGGGACCTTCCCCATAGGCTAACATTGACTTCGGTAGCTTTTAGCTGCCGAAGTTTTTCTTAAAGAGACAGTACTTCGACTATCGAATGGTCGAATAGTCGAACGATTTTTAGTTTGAATCGTTCGATTAGAAGTTGAAGTAGTAGTCGAAGGTCGAAGTAGCCCATTCGATGGTCGAAGTAGCCCAAAAAACACTTCGAAATTCGAAGTTTTTTTAATTCGAATCCTTCACTCGAGCTTTGTAAATCTGCCCCTAAGTGTCCTTTTAGAATTATACAGAATATTTTTCTTTAATTATATTTGTTAAAAGGCCTTAAAAAAGTCCTTAAATTTTTGTTTAAATAATTCCCTACCTTTCCCTATTCATTGCCTGTGTCTATATTATATATATAAAGAGTTTACAAAGCTGAGTAATCAGCGAAACGCATTGGGCGGAATAGATGGACGATGGTGTGAGTAGGTCCCACTGGTTCCCAAGGTAGATAGGCAGGCTTTGCGCGGGGAAAACAACGGAAGGGAGGGAAAGGGAATAACAATACAGACTACAGATTAAGCCATTGAGGCGTGATTAAGGGGTACTGTAATTTATGATCGTTAATTCACCTCACCGCCAGTTCACTTTATGAGGTTTTTAAGTAAGTGTTATTTTAAGGACACGGTCTTGCATTGCTGTAAGTGTTGAGCAACAGTAATTCTATTTAAAGGTGGCGTGGTTATTTTTAAGTATGGCTTGAAAGTTACGTTTTATTATACCATTAGGTTCCACTATCTGAACTGGTTGGCATGTAGTAATGGAGCAAGGTATGTTCTATATGAGTTTAGTTCCTAATTAATTCAGTCTTAACATTAAGCTTTATCTGTGGGCACAATAAAAACTTTGGTATGATATTTCTAAACTGAGATGAAGGTAACGAGCGTTAACCTATATACTGTTTGCTTAAGTGCAAACTTAATCACACATTGGAACATAGTATTTGTACCTGGATAGAGAATTGGCTAAAAGATAGACTACAAAGAGTGGTGGTAAATGGAACATTTTCTAATTGGACCAGTGTTGTTAGTGGAGTACCACAGGGCTCTGTACTAGGTCCCTTGCTTTTCAACTTGTTTATTAATGACCTGGAGGTGGGCATTGAAAGTACTGTTTCTATTTTTGCAGATGATACTAAATTGTGCAGAACTATAGGTTCCATGCAGGATGCTGCCACTTTGCATAGTGATTTGTCTAAACTGGAAAACTGGGCAGCAAACTGGAAAATGAGGTTCAATGTTGATAAATGCAAGGTTATGCACTTTGGCAAAAATAATATAAATCCAAGTTATACACTAAATGGCAGTGTGTTGGGAGTTTCCTTAAATGAGAAGGATCTAGGGGTCTTTGTAGATAACACGTTGTCTAATTCTGGGCAGTGTCATTCTGTGGCTACTAAAGCAATTGCAATGTCTTGCATAAAAAAGTGCATTAACTCAAAGGATGAAAACATAATTATGCCTCGTTATAGCTCCCTGGTAAGGCCTCATCTGGAGTATGCAGTGCAGTTTTGGACTCCAGTCCTTAAGAGGGATATAAATGAGCTGGAGAGAGTGCAGAGACTAAACTGGTTAGAGGGACAGAAGACTTAAATTATCAGGGTAGACTGTCTAGGTTGGGGTTGTTTTCTCTGGAAAAAAGGCGCTTGCGAGGGGACATGATTACTCTTTACAAGTACATTAGAGGACATTATAGACAAATGGAAGGGGACCTTTTTACCCATAAAGTGGATCACCGTACCAGAGGCCACCCCTTTAGACTAGAAGAAAAGAACTTTCATTTGAAGCAACGTAGGGGGTTCTTCACAGTCAGGACAGTGAGGTTGTGGAATGCACTGCCGGGTGATGTTGTGATGGCTGATTCAGTTAATGCCTTTAAGAATGGCTTGGATGATTTTTTGGAAAGACATAATATCAAAGGCTATTGTGATACTAAACTCTATAGTTAGTATAGATATGGGTATATAGAATTTAATTAAAAGTAGGGAGGGGTGTGTGTATGGATGCTGGGTTTTCATTTGGAGGGGTTGAACTTGATGGCCTTTGTCTTTTTTCAACCCAATTTAACTATGTAACTATGTAACTATGTAACATGGTAATCAAAATGTTGGCATTTGGAATGATGGGATGCTATTGTAATTGTTTAAGGATCTGATTGACCTCCTGAGGGGCCAGCAACAAGAATAGAGAAAGCAGGAATGAAAATAAAAAAGATGAAAAGAACTCGAAAGTAGGAGAAGAAGAGAACATACAAGAGATATATGCAGTACAGGCATGGACGATAAGGTAATAAAAAGGTGAACAGGGACAGTAAGAAAAAACACCAAGATGCCACTAAAGTTTCTTTTCTGCTGGGCCCCTGGAACTTGACATCAAATCCAACTGCATAAGGCTTTACTTCTACTGATTGGTCCCCACTAAGTTTTATCATTTGGCACATAACTTTATTCACATAACAACCATGTTTCCTGATTGCCATTTTTAATGTCTATCTAATCATAATAGGTAACTTTAGGTCATATTGAAAATGCTTCTGCATTTCATATAACTTTGTAGCAAAGTTTTGTTGCCGGTGTCCAGCTGGTCATGTGCCACTTACAACCAATAATATGAGGCAGTACACGAATGTTAGGGCATACCAAAACTCCTCTTTGAACAGAAAAATTAAATGAATCAAACAGCCATCCAATCCTCTTTAAATGATTAGATATGAATATGGGGTTACTTATCACTCTGTCTTGATTCTGTCCTACTGAATCTGATCACAATAGTTCAGAAAACTCTTGTGGGATGTACATGTCTACACAGGTATTTATGTTAATGTTACACAATGCATTATAATATACTGAAGGATGAAAATTAGCTTTAGCAATACTTTCCTGCATAATTAAAAAAATGTAAAGTTAAAAAAGCATGGAATGATATATAATGCTGTTTACTAATTGCATTCACTGTACCAATAATCCAGCTAATGTAGGCCAACTGAGTACATTTAAATCTGTTTTGGATTATTAAACCTGTTTGTACAGCTTGTTATCTTTAAAAATCATTAAATCGCTGAGCCATAAGTACATAAAGTCCAGGAATGAATCAAAACAGCAGCCTTTACTTCTAAATGTAGACTGCAGTTGATGACTGTGTCACCAGCATGTAATTATTTTTCATGTATTTTTCTTGCAGTCCTGGTCTGATCTAGATCACACTGTTTTGTTTTTTTGTGTAAATGTAATAGCTTCTATGGTCTAGCATTTGGTTAAATACATAATTTGCTTATGCTGATATGAATACATTATGTACAAACAAATATTTATTTTAATATAAATTGCAGCTGATGTCCTTGGTATTAACATTAACAGGTATACGTTTATAATCATGTGGAAATTCTCTAAAAATAGAATAATTTAGATCTGTGTTTGAGAAGTGCAAGGTATAGCCCTCCATATGCCTTCACAGCACCCCCAACAGACTTTGCCATAATATTCTAGTAACATGTGAACTCATTTAGAGGCATTCATATGTGACTCTTCTGTTATTTAGCTTTTTATTCAGTAGGTCTCCAGTTTGCAATTTGCAATCTGGTTGCTAGGGTCCAAAGTACGATTCAAATGATTGTAAGCGATCGATCGAAGGATTTTTATTAGACCAAAAAAAGCTTAGAAAAGTGCTGGGGAAGGTCCCCATAGGCTAACATTGCAGCTCGGTAGGTTTAAAGTGGCATGAAGTATGAAGTCAAAGTTTTTTTTAAAGAGACAGTACTTCGACTATCGAATGGTCGACCGATTTTTACTTCGGATCGAATTCGATTGAATTTGACCCATTCGATGGTCATTTTTTTTACATTCAAATTCTTCACTCGAGCTTAGTAATGCTGTCCCTAAATGTGTAGCCTTGCAGAGCATTTGTTTTTTTAGACAGGGTCAGTGACCCCCTTTTAAAAGCTAGAAGAAGACAACATGAAAAATGAAGGCCAATTGAAAAGCTCCTTAAAACTAGCCATTTTATAACATACTCAAAGATAACTTAAAGGTGACCTACCCCTTTAAATCCAAAGAGTCACTCCAGCACCAGGAATAAAAACAGGACCAATATTGTGCAGTTAAAATGAAGTGCATCTTCTGCAGATATACACCACGGCTTTTTGTCTGTGCACATCTTAATTTTAGATGCTTTTCAAACTGCCTAAGCAAATCTGCCAAGTGTAATGTTGTTGTTTATATGAATGCATTGTTTGTAATACATGATCCTAGTGGCACACATATGAAAAGTAGGGCTTCTCTTAATTACATGCATAGATTACAGAGGCATTCCTGAAGCCATAAACTATTTGGTTATATTGTAAATACCATTAGGTCCAAATGCAAACATAGCACTTAAGGGCTACAGTTTGTACAGATGAGTGCAAGGGTTAAAACAGCATCACAGAAACAAAATATGTACAGTAGGCTAAACACCATAACAGCAGATCATTCTAAATACTATTCTGCTTTTTACCTACTTAGGGGAAGTAAAATAGGAACAAAATAGAACTTAAAATCACAATATTGAAATCCTAAAACCATTTTTTAAATACACAACACACAAGTTGGAATGGGGTGAACATGTGGGACAAAAAAGGGCAATGGGCTAACGTATGCCAGCAGTAATCGGGGAAAGGGAAATAAAGTGCTAGACTTAAAAGACACAGGTAAAAAGCACAAGATGAATGGATACAATATTGATTGTATCTAGGAGCTGTAAAACTAGACCAAGAAAGAACAGCTAATAAAAACCTAGTCAGTTTTAAATACATTGGTACATGTAATTTCCACACCATTACTGTATGAATTCACAACACAATACTGGAGGTCGGCGCCATACATTGCAAAATGGATATGTTAATTACAACTCGTTTTTCCAACTTAGAATATCCCTAGTTCTGTACATTGACAGATGTGATTTCAAATGCTTAATATATATTCTACTGTCCTAAAAGAGGATACAGGTAAATCAAGGTTTAAACTGTAACCAATAACCCACAACATTTTCACTGCTTTCCAATATTAGTGCATCAACTACTAAACATGAAAGCTATGATAGCTATATGTCCTAATCTTTCATCCTTAATCTTGAAAATTGCATGAAGCCCTCATAGGGGTTGCGCCACCTTTTTATGGAAATGATGGTCATATCAGTAGCAATTCTCTACCTTGTTTTATACTATCAGTGCATCACATGTGTTACATAGGTAATATAATACATCTCAAATACCAATAATGAATAGAATTATGTTTATAAAGATGTTCACTACCCTGGGTCATAATACACAGTACTTAGTAGTGGGAAGTAGGGTATCACTGCAGAATGTACCATTATAAGTGCCCCCCTTAAAAAAAGTATTGTAATCCTATCAGGTCCGGACTGAGATTTAAAATAGGCTCTGGCATTTCAGGTACACAGAGGCCCAAACAGCTCCCACCAGCCCACTAAATACTGACTTTCTATGGGTCTTCATAGCAGCCCCTCTGGCATTTGCCAGAACCCACAGATTGCCAGTCCGGGCCTGAATCCTATAGTAAACTAACTATGAGCTGAAACCCAATAATGTACTCCAGATGAGACCTTAATTCCCAGGGGTTGAGCCGCCGCAATAGTGTGGAGGCAGGGTGTTATGAATCTGTAACTGTATGCAATGCACAATAATTGGGCGCCAGTGGTTCTTGCAACTTAAACAGGGAACTTATTTATTAAAGAATAGCATCTACAAAAGAGTTCACCTAGAAATCAACAGGAACATGTAACAACAGTGGATTGGCATGCATACTCACAGCATCAATGGCCAATATAAGTCCCCACAGGGATGATAGCATACACAGTGTCTACAAAGATACACCTAGCTGTCAGCCATTACTTTAAGTAGAGTGCTCTCTAACACTTAGCCCCTGCTTCTGGGCAATTGGTACACAGGATCATAATCCCACTCACATTCCTCAGAGGAGCCTCAGCTGCTCGGCTAAATAGCCTAACTATCTGTCACTCCTAGAGTGACCTATGAAAGTGAGTAAGTCTATCATTAATAGACCTGACCTGTCTAGGTTCCATTTCACCCTTCCTGACTGCTCAGGTAAGGTGATTAACAAATGTGTGCTCACCTGGCATTTTATCCCTGAGACAAACTAAGAAATATTTGAGGGATCCCACTCATCGCACAAGCATAACAAAACAAGCTTCTTGTTCAGGAGTCCAGGAATGTTAATGTGAAAGGAAGCACAGAGCTGCCTTGTGCAGCGTCAATGCGCATGATAGGAGCAGGGCAACGCAGGCTGTAGCTTTAAGGGGATGCATCAGTGACTTGTGATGTAAGCAGTGGGGGCGGAGCCAACGGATGAGTTTGGGACCGTTGGTAACAGGCTTGTTAGCCATTTGTGGACAGTTACCGGAGTGACAGGTCGTGTCAGCATGGCGTCAGTAGCAGAGCTGTTGCAGCGGATAGCGAGCCAGGCTGGTGAGAAGGGGGACGCATGGGTCCAGGAGCAATTGGCCGCTCTTCCCTTTGCGTCGAAGGCAGCGCCATTGCGGATGCGGAAAGCGCGGCCTCCAGAGCGTGTGCGCATTTCTGAAGATGGCGGTCCGTGTATTAGGAGGCGCAAGAGGAGTCCATCAGCACAACAGCCAGCGGTGAGGGAGATGCCAGAAGCGATTGGTGTGCAGCAGGTGAGAGGAAAAGGCAAACAGCGCGCAGAGAGGAGCAGTCAGACAGGCAGACGTGAGGCAGGACCCAGACGGAGGCCAGTTATACGAGATGGCGCAGGTTTGACTGAGTTTGGATGTGGAGAGGCAGAACAGGCACCAAGGTCAGGAGAGAGGTTCGAGGGGCCTGGTGGAGACGGCCCTGGGGGAAGTGGGACTGTTTTTATGCAAGATGAGAGCAACAGGAGCACTTATGAAGTGGGGGCCAGAGAGGAAGGTGTTGCGGCCAGTGGGTCTGTTGACTGTTGTGACACTGGGGAACTGAACTTAACGGCACCTATGCTCAGTGGGGGGTGGGCAAGGGGAGTGTCTTCTGTTCTTCTCCCCTCACAGATGACTTTGGACGGCAGCAGGCTGAGGGGGCAAAGCAGCGATGACAGTCAAGGGACTGGCCTGGTTCACGGCCGCGGCGGCAACGCCACTACTATTCAGGCAGCAGCAACTACAGAACAAAGCAGCTATGGCGGGACAGCAACACCTGGAACGTCAGGGGAGTAGGTCCCAAGCCATGTGGCGGGTGAGTGTGTTATTAATGCGGGTGGTGTTGTTGGGGGTGGTGGGGGAAATTTTGCAGGTTTTATGGCAGGCTTGAAGGACTTGATGAGCAAATGGGAAGGGCACACGGGTCAGAGTTCAAATCCAGTGGCAGTGTGGGTTCCCGGATCGCAAGGGGAGTCATCAGCAAGGGTGCAGAGTGTCGGCGCGCGGGCTGAAGCGGTAGCGGTTACGGGTGTGCAAGTGGGTGCCACGTTAAGTGCGGTGGAACAGGTCTCCGGTGCTGACGGAGTCGTGACAGCAGGTGGGGAGGCTGGTAATAAAAATGAGGAGAAGAAAAAAGAGGGAGTTCCAAAAGCATTGCCAGTTTCGGATGCGGCAAAAGGGCATACTTATATTTGCTTTGAGGGTCCTCTTGGTGCGCATTTAAAATCCGAGGTGAGAGAAAAGATTTGGAAGAGGGAGAATATTGATATATTCACATTGTTACCGTTGGAACGTTTTAATATTGAGAAGTGGGAAAAGGGAAAGGAACATAGAAAGGAAGAGGATGAGGATAGGAGACGTTATAGGCTAATTCCACGTACATTTGGGAATTGGCTGCAGGCGTTTTCAATCATGGCGAGGTGTCATAGGTGAAAAACACCCTGAGCACTGTTCGGGTCTTTTTTGTTATTTGGATTCCATTTGGGAGGCTTATAGGGTTTATGGTGGTACGGCCTGGCTGAAGTATGATGAACAATTTCGGCAGCGGATGTCAGTCAGGCCAAGTTTACAATGGGATCATAAGGATATTGGTGTGTGGTTAAGGGTTATGGCAGCGCAGAAGGCGCAACCCGGGTCTAATGCGGGGAGTGTGGGTCATCAGCCTTTTCTTACAGGCGTCGGCGGTCAGGGCGCCGCCAACACGACAGCCCCCCTTAAAAAAGGTGTGTGTTGGCAGTTTAATGAAGGCCAGTGCAAATGGGGTACTGGGTGTAAATTTCGGCATGAATGTTCAGTTTGCGGGGGCTCCAACCATCCAGCGGCCAGGTGTTTTAAAAGACAGCGTCAAGGTGGGTTCAAACAAGGGGATAGTGGTGGAAAAAGGGATGAGCCCAATCAGAGTAAGTAAGCTGGGTCCATGGTTGGCGAGATATCCCAGCAGGGATAAGGCATTGTTTATTGAGGAGGGTTTTTTGTTTGGTTTCAGGATACCTTTTAAAGTTGGTGAATTGGGGGGGGGTTGTAAAAACCTTAAGTCGGCATCACAATATCCAGAGGTGGTGAGGGAGAAATTGGTTAAGGAGGTTCAGTTGGGTAGGATGGCGGGCCCGTTTTTAGTTTCACCCTTAACTAATTTAAGGTTCTCACCGTTGGGGGTTGTTCCAAAGAGGGAGGCTGGCAAGTTTCGGCTCATACACCACCTTTCCTACCCTAAGGGTTCGTCGGTCAACGATGGTATAGCACCGGAGTTGTCGAGCGTGTGCTATGCATCGTTTGATGATGCAATTGGATTGGTTCAGAAATACGGCGCAGGGGCACTGATGGCCAAAGTGGACATTGAGTCTGCTTTTCGTTTGCTGCCAGTGCATTCTGACTGCTTGCATCTTTTGGGTTGTAAATTTGAGGATAGGATTTACATTGATAGATGTCTTCCTATGGGATGTTCCATTTCATGTGCCCATTTTGAAGCTTTTAGCACTTTTTTGGAGTGGGTGGTTAGAGAGGAAGCGGGATCCAATTCCATCATACACTATTTGGATGATTTCTTTTGCGTAGGGAAAGCCCATTCGAGGGAGTGTTTAGTTACTCTTCAGATCATTTTGTCGGTTTTTGCTCAGTTCGGGGTTCCGGTGGCTGCGGAGAAGACGGAGGGTCCAGCAAGCATATTAAAATTTCTGGGAATTGAAATTGATTCTCAGGCCATGCAGTGTAGGCTACCAAAGGAAAAGATGGATGATCTTTTTAGTTTGGTGGAGTACATGTTACATGCCAAGAAGGTGACTTTGAGACAGCTGCAATCTTTGCTAGGTAAATTAAACTTTGCCTGCAGGATCATTCCCATGGGCAGAGTGTTTAGTCGTCGGTTGGCCCTTGCAATGGCGGGAATTAAGCAGCCGCATCATTTTATACGGCTAAACAGGGATCATAAGGCAGATTTGCGGGTGTGGCAGAAATTTTTGGCTGAGTTCAATGGTTGCTCGCTTTGGCTTGAGGAGTCAAGGTCCAGTAGGGAGCTTGAGCTTTATACCGATGCTTCTGGTGCAATTGGTTTTGGAGCTTTCTTCCAAGGTTTTTGGTGTGTGGGGCAATGGCCTCAAGATTGGGTTGAGGCAGGTTTAACCAAAAATTTGGCTTGTTTGGAATTATTCCCAATTGTGGTGGCAGTTTAAATCTGGGGGGAGAAGTTGGCGAATAAAAAAGTAAATTTTTTCACAGATAACATGGCGGTAGTCTTGGCAATAAACAATATCACGGCTAATTCAGTACCAGTTATTAACCTTTTGCGTTACTTAGTATTGAAAAGCTTGGGTTTTAACATTTGGTTTCGGGCTTGTCATGTGCCAGGAGAAAGTAATGGAATTGCCGATGCCCTCTCTCGTTTGCAGATGGATCGCTTTTGGCAACTGGTTCCGGGGGCACAACGGTACCCCTCACAGTTTTTGGAGGATCTATGGAAAATTCCATTCGGCGATTGGCTAGTTGGGTGAAGAACTCTTTAGCGCCCTCTACTTGGGATTATTATAATGGGGTTTGGAACCAATGGGTGGATTTTGAAAGGTATGTATCTGGTCCGTTGGAGGATGGGGTAAAATTGGATTTATTGTTGTGGTTTTTGGACAATTTGGGGGAGGATTGCTCTTTCTCGAGTCAGTAAGGTTTTGGCTGCCTTATCATTTTTATTTAAGTTGAGAGGTTGGGTTGATGTTACGAAGTGCTTTGTGCGGCAAGTGATTAAGGGCCTGCGACGGAGAAGAGTGCAAGGGGACGGGAGAAAGCCGGTCACGTTCGGATTGCTCGGGGGTTTGTTCGGGCAACTGGGGGTGGTTGCGAGTTCGGTTTATGAGATCAAGCTTTTTCAGTTGGCTTTTTCTTTAGCCTTTTATGGGGCATTTCGGTTGGGCGAGATTGTGAGTGCTTAGAGAAGTAGTGAAAGGGGTATTCAAATTGACAAGGTTGTTTTGTTGGAGGACAGTTTGCACTTAACCATTTTTAACTCCAAAACGGACAAGTTTGGTAAGGGGTTATCGGTTCATTTGTATAGAGTTCAGGGCTGTGATACATGTCCTGTGCACTGTTGTCAGAATTTTTTGCGGGTTCGTCGTTCGTCGCGGAAGTCTTTGTTGGTGCATGAGGATGATTCAGTACTTTCTAAATTTCAGTTTGTGGCGGTTTTTCGGAAGTGTTTGGTGGGTTTGGGGTTGCAAGGAAAGGAGTACGCTTCACATTCTTTCAGGATCGGGGCGGCCACTGAGGCAGCACGTTGTGGCTTGGGTGAAGCAACAATAAAAAGAATCGGGAGGTGGGAATCCAACAGATTCAGGTCGTACATTAGACCGCATTTGGTATGATCTAATGGTTTTTTCTATTTGTTTTTGGTGATGTGAATTTATCTGTTTTAGGGCATGTTATGTTACATTTCTTCTTTTCAGGTGGACGGCGCTGCATCATTTGGCTGCTGGGGCATTCTTATGTGGTGAGAGCAGAGAATAGAGCATTGTGTTGAGCGGGTGGCAGGTATTTGGGAATGCCACAGGAAGATGTGGATGTTTATTGGCATGGCCGCGGAGGCATGCTGTGGAGTCAACTTGTTCCACAGGTAGAGGAGCTCCTGCAGGTTCGGGGGCCTCCGGATATTTTAACATTACACGTAGGGGGTAACGACCTAGGTTCTGTTCCCATGAGGGAACTCATCCATGCAATGAAAAGGGATTTGTTATGGTTATTGGTGAGGGCCCCTGAGTTGATTATCCTATGGTCCCAGATGGTGCCGAGGAGGTATTGGAGGTATGAGCGGTCACATACAGCGATAGAGAGAGTCCGGGTGAAGGTCAATATGGCCATTTCGAAATTCGTGAGGCAGCAAGGGGGAATTGCAGTGCGGCATAGGTTGTTGGAGGAAGGAACGGATTACCTTCATCAAGATGGGATACATCTGACAGATTTGGGTATGGATTTATTTAATTTTGGCCTGCGGGAAGGGTTGGAAATTGCTCTAGAGGTGTGGCGGGGTATGCGGACTTGAGGGGGATCAAGTCCGTATACTTTGGCGGGTCCCTGGCAGGTGAATGGGATGTTGAGGAATAAACTGATGTTAATCAGGATGGTAATGTTATGGGAGTTGTTAGTAAAGTCCTCTCTAAGAGCAAAGGGGTCTCTGGGAGGTAGTTCTGTTTATTGGGTTTATGGCCCGAAATTAATTTGCGTACCCACCATGTTGGGAGAATTTGGTGGATGGTGGCCGGTACATTATAGTGGGAATTTTCTGGGTTAACTTGCCAGGGACTCAGGGTCGAACAGTTAAAATGTTTTCATGTATTAATATGTGCATGTCATTTTATTGTCATGTAATGTTCGAATGTTTAATACACTGTTTTATTTATGTATGTTTAATAAAGCTGTGGCCAATAAATTTATTTCCATTCGAAATTAAATTGGTGTGGGCTTGTTTCAATTTGGGCTTTAGGAGGTATTTGAAGGTGCAGAATGGGAATTTGCCCTTGCTCTTATCAAGGAAGCACAGAGCTGCCTTGTGCAGCGTCAATGCGCATGATAGGAGCAGGGCAACGCAGGCTGTAGCTTTAAGGGGATGCATCAGTGACTTGTGATGTAAGCAGTGGGGGCGGAGCCAACGGATGAGTTTGGGACCGTTGGTAACAGGCTTGTTAGCCATTTGTGGACAGTTACCGGAGTCCCACCCTCCCTCCCTTAGGTGGTGGTTTGTGGGATTTCGTATATGGTATTGCTAGTTGTCACAGCGGTGGCATTGGGGGAGTATGAAGGGAATTCGGGCTGAGTTTTACGGGCGGGTCCCTGGCAGGTGAATGGGATGTTGAGGAATAAACTGATGTTAATCAGGATGGTAATGTTATGGGAGTTGTTAGTAAAGTCCTCTCTAAGAGCAAAGGGGTCTCTGGGAGGTAGTTCTGCTTATTGGGTTTATGGCCCGAAATTAATTTGCGTACCCACCATGTTGGGAGAATTTGGTGGATGGTGGCTGGTACATTATAGTGGGCATTTTCTGGGTTAACTTGCCAGGGACTCAGGGTCGAACAGTTAAAATGTTTTCATGTATTAATATGTGCATGTCATTTTATTGTCATGTAATGTTCGAATGTTTAATACACTGTTTTATTTATGTATGTTTAATAAAGCTGTGGCCAATAAATTTATTTCCATTCGAAATTAAATTAGTGTGGGCTTGTTTCAATTTGGGCTTTAGGAGGTATTTGAAGGTGCAGAATGGGAATTTGCCCTTGCTCTTATCATGAAAACAGAATGCAGAGAAGCTGTTTATTAGAGAAGTCCAGGATGAGATTTGGAGGTTCCATACCAACTATTCTTTCTGTTCTCCTTCTGAATTAATTGGGCAGGATGACGAGTAGCCGATCTGCCAGGACAACACTGGTTTCTGTGACAAATGGTCTCCATAGAACCCATTGGGTAAACAGAATCTATAGTTTGTTGGTTGCTAGTATAGGAAGTATAGGCTAATGCTTTACATTTCAACACAGTCATTAGAAAATCCCTTACACAACTGTTTGTTTTGTATTTATTGCTTGACCAAATTTTGGACATGGCCTGGAAATATTTACCTTACTTATAATATGGCACTCTATTATATTCCTAAATTCAAATCCAAATATTCCTAAAATATTCTTTAATGATTTTAATTACTATTCTTCTTTTTGCATCTATGTTGTTTATATAGATTGTTAAAGGGGAGTCCAAAACTCAAAAAGGGTTAATTGCTTGTACTGTAGATGGAAGTAAAGCTCATTGCAATTGTATCATTTTGTGATATGAAAATAGCTATACATACATACATTAGGTAACAAAAAATAAATCACAGCTAGTAAGCATGGAGAAGACATTTTCCCACTAGACACAATTCCGCTTGCAGCAAGTAAATCAGCCAACATGAACCCAAGCCTATCATAGAAAAACATCACATTCCTTTTTTTACCGGGTGCAAGAGTGTCAGCGAGTGATTTGATACACTTGCACTGTTTTCCGTCCCCAACACAAAAACCCTGAATTGCTTTTGTCGAGGTAACCATTGGGAATCTGTGCATCATGCCTACATGCAGATAGACTGAAAAAGGTCATGTTTGTCTGGACATTAGAGCTCTCAGGCAGACTTTGGCAATCTTATCTTCCTTCCAGTAACAGTGTAGTCATTTGAGGTGAGGAAGACTAAAGCTGGCCATAGACGCAAAGATCCGATCCAATTTCTAGAAAGCACTATTTACAGTGTATCTCAAAATAAAGTCAACCTTTCAGCCATCAATGGTTTTATCAGTTATGGCTATGGTAATATTATCCTGTGACAAAAAAACATTATTTGTGAATGAGAAATGTCTTAGCTGGTCAGTTCCTCTGGTTCTTAATGTAGCATATCTGTTGTATAATAATTTTATAAACAAAATCAGTGTGTTTATTTTCCCAATGTAATACTGGAAGACTCTCGTTTATGACTCACATGACACATAATAGGACCGTGGCTACTATGCCATGTACGTCACTCCAGTGTCATTGTCTAGCGTGTGCTAATAGATTTTAGAGAGGCAATGAAACAAAAGGGTTTATTTGTATGCCTCTGCCTTTCATTGCCTTTCCCAGCATTACTGCAACCTGATCTGAGAATCAAAAGTGGTTTCTTGGGAAAACACAGCACATGGACAAACGGGCATTTCCTAGAAGAAAACACTGAATCAGAACAAACAAACACACTAGATTCTGATTGACAACACCTTTTTAGTTCTGCCAAATGATATGACAAATCCTGTGATGTTATATATTATTCTGATATTTGATCATTTTTGAGGATTAATTACAATAAATGCATCTCACGTCAGTACATGGTACAATATACATACAATATACGCAGAGTACCTAATATTTAGTCAGCTATGCTAAATGCTACCTGGGCACAGACATTTGGGAGAGAAGAATGGGCTTTGTAAAAGAAGGAATCATCTACCAAGACAAAATCATGGAATAGGCAGGAAACTCTCTTATCTCATTTGAAGACCATAAGCAGTACATATAATTAACTCTAACCAGGAACATTCATCAGCAGCTAGAAGTAAATGTGGAATTCTGGGACTGCAGAGTTGCCAAACGTCAAATGTGACACCAATGACCCAAATGTTTGATAGTATGGTATGAGTTTAAATGAATACATTACAAAATTGGGGAGAAAAGCTAAGAATCATTTAGATTTATAATGCTTTCACTTACACTGTAGGGTGAAAAATAACTTTTCAGAGCTTATTATTATTATTATTATTATTTTTCTTCACTCATATTTTCCAAGTTTACATGGCTAGTAACCGTGTAATGCCCTAATAGACATGTGTTTCCACACAGCCAGGTATGGTCACTGAAGCACTGTACCTTGCACATTGTTGGGTAGCATTGTTTTCAGGTTTTTTTGTTTTTGTTGACAACTATGTAGACGATTGTTCTCTTTTCAAATGCCCCATTACCGTGACATTGTGAAATAGACTGATCCTACTTAGTGAACTTTACTGCCTTTACACAGAATGGATTTCAGTAGCCTTAGTCACAAGAATAGACACAAGCTTCCATAGCTAAAATGTGAGATTAATCTCATTTGATTTGTGCATGACGAAGACCTCCAGTTAATGAGCTTGGAACAAGAATCTGCCCAGACTGTACTGCTTCAGAGTTCCACACCAGTGTGCTAGTCCCATAAATGGATTGAAGGAGAGTGTATTTCTGAAATGGATGTTCTCTCCTAATCTAAATTTATCCTTTAATGCTCTGTACTTGCATTATAATACAGTAAGTCACATTAACACTTGCCCCGTGGATCAACAAGAGGGACAGGATCAGGATTTTTGTTGTTTTTTTTCCAACCATTCCAAAAAAAGTGCAAGCAAATACCTAAATAGCTTTGGAAATGCTGATTGTTTCCTTTTTAAAACACAATCCATCCAAGAAAAACACACATATATACGTACAGTACAGGAAGAAACAGTTGTTTTACTGTTCAGATAACAGAAGGCTTAGATACCTTAAATGATTTACCCCATAAAAACTATTAAAAATTACATTTATATTTTTTCACCAACAAATTACACTTCCCATATGCCCATTATCATAAATAATTAAAAGAACATGAAATTGGTGTCTTAAGGGATATAGTCTTTCAATCGATGGCCAAAACACTTGGCCTACTCTATATATTGAGGATGAATTGCTTATTTGTTTTATACGATAAAGAATCTCTTCTTATGCTGAAGATGACATATTTTGTGGTTTAGTCACCAAGTGAGAGTTCCAATTTAAATAAATTTTTAGCACAGAACTAAATTGGGATTTGTTTTGTTTTTTGTAAAGAGCTCCTTTTTTATTTTGCAGTGTTTCATTTACCCTTCCATTCTGCTTCATTCAATTTCACAACTAAAAATGCTATCTGGCTTCCAGGATCACTAACCCCAGAATATTTCAGTGTGCTGCATTACTTGTTTTAGCAGCATTGTATTAAAGCTAGAATGTCTGATTTTTCTGTTTATTTATAAATGGAACATGGGGGCATAGTTGACTGTTTTCATACTATTTACAAAAAACAGGATTTCTGTCTCCTTGAATTTGTATGAACATGTTATATCTTCAGCCACTTAAAGATCTGCACTCAGAAGATTTGCTAACCTTATAGAAGCGCTATTTGCTATCTCAATTTCTTTGCCCTAAATTAGCTACACACCTCTTAACACGTTGTGGGTAAAAAGACTGTACTTGCATTAAATAAATTACCCCTATAGAGTTGCTGGAAAGTGAGGAGGTCCTGGCTTGTATAGAAGAGAAAATGAAGCAGTACAGGTAGAGAGAAGTGACATAGTTTTACAGACATCTTATCAAATAGCAAAAAGGTGCCAGCCCTGGAGGCAATGTTTATGGTGAACTAGGGAGGGAGTTGTTTACTCTGATTCACTTTTGTAGGTTAAAAAAAAGTGATTTGTGTCTACAAATTGTACATTTTACATTGCCCATTGCACAGTGTTTGTATTTAGGACCTAAAGAGTAATAGGTGCATGTACCATCTCAGCCAGGGGAAAATTTACTGAAATCCCATTAGATCCAAGTCTTGTGAAAAACAAATGTAATCTGTGGACAGATTATTTAAAAAAGCTTCTCCAAAATTAAAGGGGTAGATTGTAAACAGGCATCCTGCTCTTAAAATTTTGGGTATAGGCAGTTCTAGATACAAAATACAAAACGTTTAGAACTTAATGTAGGAGCAAAGAAACCTGCATAGGGCAATGAGCGTGGATATGTAGCGAAATGCCAAATTTCCCAGTTTCTTATCTTCTTCCAATCTCCCTTTACCAGTTAAGGTAGTAGCTGTTAATGGGAGACATTTTGAAAATCACACTTTCTTTGAATGATAGATACCCTTGCCACTAGTTTTTAGCATTTTTGACTACATTAAGACAACATGGATCTTTTATGGATCTGAGTGTCAAAAGAGCTTACAGTTTTATGGGGATAAGCCACAATGACATGCAGATAACCTTTAATACCCATTAAGGACACTGTGGCCATTTGTTTATGACATTTAGCTGCTCTAATTCTGCAAACATATTTAAGGAATGCTATGGTTGTGTTTTCCAGGGCTTACTTGGCCATAACAGGCGATAGTCTATTTTATTTGCTTAATTGAAACTCTAGCACCAGAGAGTGGTTGAAAGCAAGCACTTCAAAGCCGTACAAAATTCTAAAAATAAGTGAAATGAGCAGCTTAATAGGCACTCCTGTATGCTCTTGAGTTACTATTCAAGATGAGCAATTTAAAATAATTTTAAAAAGTTTAAAATATTCTCATAACTCTACAACAGTCAAGAGATAATATTTAAAACTGCTTTTATTCTCCAAATGTATTCCTAACACCATTATTGAGGTGCTGTCCCTCAAAATTTAGTATAATTCCAGCCTAATGCTACTTGTTGCAATAAGATGAAGAAATAAAGACATTCGTTGCACCAGAGATAGCATTAGGTTCCAGATATATTACATTAAAATCATACAATAAAGGGACATACTAAGGGACCCAAGACAAAAGTCAAGATTTCAGAATTAACCTTGCTCTGCCGGCTTCCTTTTTTTGTAAATCGGCGGGCAGATCTGCTCGGGTGTATAAAGGGAACCCAGAAGTTGCGAACAGGCACGGGTGGAGGGAGGGCGGATTAGGGTTGGGTAAAACCCAACCATGTCACTACTGCTGACCTAGATTCTATGATCCACAGCACTTCTAGGGTTGAAAATTAATTCACAGTGCAGTGCTGTTTTATACATCTAACCACTTACTGATTGATCTTATTCTACCCAGGGGACCTGAAACCACAAGTCTAGATACCAGTGTTGAATGCAATACAAGAAAATTATCAGGGTTTATGCAATCATACATAAACCCATTTCTATGCACTGATATGTTTTTTTTATAAATAAAGGAAAGGTCTACTAAGGGCAAGGGCATACGAGAGAGTTGGCTCCACTGCATCTCAAGTGGAGAGGAACAGATCTGCTTTCTTCCTCATTTCCATGTATCTGCACTGAAAATTACAGCTTCTGGCTGAGTGCAAGTGCACGAAGAGGAGATCGGTCCAAAAAATGCAAAAGCAAGCATTTTCAAAAACTGTGTTTTTCAGATACACAAAGAAGAACAAGAGGGGATCCGCTTTTCTCTACCTGCAAAAAAAACACAGACTAAATACAGCAGCGCCGTGCTCTGTGTACACAGGGCTGTGGAATCCTCTGAATCTGTCTCTGATTCCTCAGTTTATGGTACATCCGTCTCCAACCCCTGCTGCTTCATAAAGACTAGTATATATATATATCTAACCAACTGAAAGGGACTAAAATCTTCACCAAGTTGGATCTACGTGGGGCGTATAACCTTATCCGCATACATGAAGGAGACACCATCTTCCACAACATCCTAATCTTCTTCAAAGACTTGGAAAATCATTGTTCTCAAGTGGAGGAAGTACTCTCTTGTTTAAGGAAAAACTCCCTCTTTGCCAAATTGGAGATGTCCGTCTTTGAGGTGTCCAAGATTCCATTCCTTGGTATGTCATTTCCCCCGAGGGATTCGAGATGCACCCCGCCAAGATTTCAGCTATACAGAAGTGGCCTCTTCCCTTAAGTATCAAGGCCATACAGAGATTCATTGGATTTAAAAACTACTACCGGCAATTCATTAAAGGGTTTTCCTCCCGTATTTCCCCTATCCTTGCTCTCATCCACAAGAGAGGTAAACCCAAATCCTACAGTAAACAGTAAAAAGGATATCAAGGATTCTGGCTGTCCGCTTCCTCTGCCAGTATATGTCTGTTCTCCCTCAGACTCAAAGTAAGGATCCAAATTTTCAAAGAAAAACAAGTGCTCACAGCACGAGGTCAGGCTCACAGAGAGGAGAAAAAGAGAATAAAAAAGTAGAGAAAAATTTCGGCCATCGCTAAGCGCCTGAGGTCTACACGCGGTGGGAAAAGATGCCGGCGACTTTTTGCACTTACACCAACAGTTTGGAGACTCTTGGGAATGCTGAAGCGATGACTGTGGGGAATATAATACTATATGTGAACTTATCACTGGAACATTGTGAGTGTATTTTTATCGATTGTTTATTAAAAATGTTTACAATTTAACACTATGTTAGTGAATTCTTATAGCGGGATGCAGTTTTGGAGCCGCATGTAAAATCCGCTGCTGATATCTACGCTTCTTTAATGTGCAGTATCCCTTAAACGTTTGTGAGTACCCCTCTATATAAATCCGCATGGGACAAAGTTTGAAATAGTGGATAACAAAGCACAAAAATACGCTGGAGTGGATACAAGGGACACTTTATTTATTATATAAGTTGATCATAAAGGGTGTGTGAACGCATTTGGAAAATACTACACCATATTGGCCTGAAATTTTTCTCTTCTTTTTTATTCTCTTTTTCTCCTCTCTGTGAGCCTGACCTCGTGCTCTGAGCGCTGGTTTTTCTTTGAAAATTTAAACCCAAATCCTAGCCTCCTCCTGCTATGGAAGCCTTCCAGGCCCAGAAAGATGCTTTCACTTCAGCCTTGGTTCTCCATCACCCTAACCCTCAATTACCATTCTTCATTGAAGTTGATGCTTCCGATGTCAGAGCAGGAGCTATTATTTCCCAAAGACATTCTGCTAATGGGAAATTATATCCGTGTGCATACTTTTCAAAGAAATTCTCTCCGGCGGAGCAAAACTATGATGTTGGGAACCGTGAACTTCTGGCAGTGAAGCTTGCCTTTTGAGGAGTGCTGCACCTGTTAGAAGGAGCTTTTAACGCAGTCACCATCTATACTGACCATAAACACCTAGAATTTATACAAGCTCTTAAAAGACTGAATCCCCGACAGGCAAGGTAGGCTCTCTTCTTTTCCCGCTTCAACTTTGTTTTGACCGGCCAGGCTTCAAGAATCAGAAAGCGGATTCAGAAGCTTCACTTCAGTGGATCGTCATTCTGAAGATCCCGTCAATCCTCCTGCCAGAATTATTGCTTCCCTTTTTCCTCAGTTTACTGAGCAAATCCTGTCTGGTCAGTCTTCCGCTCCTTCTGATACTCCTATCAGGATGACGTTTGTACCCCCTGAGCTTCGCCTCCCCATTTTGCAACAAACCCATTGTTCTCGGCAGGCCAGACATCCCGGACCCGGAAAAGACCCTAGAGCTCCTGTAACATTTAGTATGGTGGCCGTCTATTTAAAAAGATTTCAAAGACTTTGTTGCTACTTGTACTGTTTGTGCTACCTCCAAAGCTAGCCATACTTGGCCCAGTGGTTTATTACAACCTCTACCCATTCCCTCTCATCCATGGACTCACCTTGCTATGGACTTTATTGTAGAGTTACCACCCTCAAAAGAGAATACTGTCATTCCTCTGCGGAAACTCCTCTCAGCGGTACAACTGTCTCAGTTGTTTATCCAATTCATTTTCCAGCTGCATGGCTTCCCGGTGGAAATAGTCTCTGCCAGAGGATCTCAGTTCATATCTAGGTTCTGGCACTCTTTATGTAAAACTCTGGGTATCACTCTTCAGTTCTCTTCTGCTTACCATCCCTAAACTAAGGGGGCAGTGGAGCGGGTGAATCAAGCATTAGAACAATTCCTGAGGAATCATATCTCTCTCTGTCAGGACGATTGGTCTGATCTCTTCCCATGGGCAGAATTCGCTCATAACAATGCATGCCAATGCATGTCCTTTTATGACAGTGTACAGACAACATCCTCCGGCCTTTCCACAAGACTTCATGTTGACGGATGTACCTGCTGCAGATGATCACACAGCCCATATGCCCGCTATTTGGGCTGTGGCCAAAGCAAATTTGGAGAAGAGAGCTCTGGTTCATAAGACTTTCACTGATCACAGATGGAGAGCCTCTCCTACATACAAAGTTGGTGACAAGATGTGATTATCTACTAGGAACTTTTATTTAAAGGTTCCTTCTCCCAAGTTGGGTCCAAAATTTGTCGGTCCTTTCTCCATTTTAGAGATAGTTAATCCTGTAGCTGTCTGACTACTACTTCCACCTGAGATGCGAATTCCCAATGTCTTTCATGTCTCCCTGGTAAAACCAGCAATTTCCAATTGCTTCTCTTCAGATCAGTCTTCCCCTGCATCTATCTCCATGGATGGTCAACAGTAGAATGAGGTAGAAAATATTTTGGATTGCAGGCTTTCCAGGGGGTCTTTACAGCTCCTCATTAAGTGGAAGGGCTTTGTCTCGAAGAATGCTCTTGGGAGAAACACTCTAATGTACACACCCCTTGCTTCTACAGACAATTTCCCCAGAAGCCAAGGCTTGGTGGTCCAGTGGCCCTCTGTGGGGGAGAGGATACTGTCTGGACCGCCCATCCAGGTCCTTCCTCTTCAGTGCAGCGTCCAAGATGGCGGTGCCCATAGTCACTACATGGGTAGCAGCATTGCTGGGCAACAACGCCGGCGTCCTGACACCAGCGCGATGAGGTAACGCAGTTGGATCAAAAATTCAAAATAATAGGATGCCCAGGACGCCGGTTCAATGTCAAATTATAGGTTTTGTTTAGAACATTACTGGGTGCTTAATAATTCTTGTTATACTGATTTCTGGACTTCTGACCCTACCTGAACCTCAACTTTGCTACTAATCCGCCTGCCTATTAAACTTCTGCCTGGATATTGACTACGACTATGCCTGATCCCTATTTGTACCACAAACTTGGACTTTAACCCCTAAGTTTCCTCCTTGGTCCAGACTACTCCCACTGGGAGCTGATAGGCCCCCTGACAAATACAATCCAGAATTGAGTAAAGTATTGTTCTTAGAAACAGAATTGCTTCTGCCATATCCTCTTTCCTAAAAGCTCTTAAATCTGATTTGTTTATTTTCAGTGCTTGTATTTAAAGTTATTAGGTGTTGGAGACTGTACATTTTTTGGCACCTCCAACTCATTGTACCCAAAATTGCTTCTGACTTCAAATCTACAACTCTGACTTTGACTCCACAGCTCTGTGTGTACCCTTTCCCTTGGGGTCAAACAGTTGCAGAATAAGCTTTCTGATGTCAGTTTAATGACTTTCACAACCACAGCCACAGCTGTGATGGCACAAACTTATGCACAGTCGTAGGTGCCATTCATTAGATTTGTGATTGGCACAGATGTACCCAAGTTACCTCATTTTCCAAATTGAGCACAAGTGTGCCTACTGATGTATGGGATAGCCTGAAGCTGGCCCATGTCAATATGTGCAGCAGACTTGCACCTAAAGAATAACAGGAAGATGCCATTTTGACGATGGATACTGAAAGTGATATTACAAAAATTTCAAAGGAAATTGTGCACAATACGCATCAGATTTACTCTTCAGATGTTATAGCATTAGACCCAACTCCTCTTTGTGGCAAAAAATTATGCTGTTATTGTGGGGAAAACACTGCATTCTGGGTAAAAACAAGTTGCATCCAAACTTGTATTTTGTGCATTGGTACTAAAAATATAAATTTGCTAACAGGAGATGCTATTGGATAAAACTTATGCGTTGCTGCATTCATCAATTGAGAGGTGAGAAATGAAATAAATTTTTAGGTAATAAAGCATACGGTTTCCTATATTGGCCTATAGAACGAGGCAGGAAATCTCTTCTCTGAAAGGCACAGTCATTATTACAAGGCACATGTATTGAGAGAAAATTAACACAGAGAAAATTAACACAAATTCAGAAAAAAAAGTTGTTAAAATGTTGTTTAAAATGTTGTGCAAAAGGACAAAATCTGGAAAAATTCTGAGAATTGGAGAGAAAAGGTTTGTAAATATGGTGGGAAATCTAATAAATCTCCACTTAATAGTTCGATCAAACGATTTTTCCTTCGATCGTTCGCTCGAAGCCTTTGCGGTAAATCCTTCGACTTCGATATTCAAAGTCGAAGGATTTTACTTTGTGGGTCGAATATCGAGGGTTAATTAACCCTCGATATTCGACCAATAGTAAATGTGCCCCCAAGTGTGTGTCTTGTCACATGTATGTAGCAGTTCCATGCAGTATTTACAGGTGAGAGATGCAATGGGGTTCTGATCTTGGAATCTGAGCTGCAAATTCTGAGAGGGGAAATTGCAGCACTGAGGGCGGAGGCAAATGTTGGGGAGGAAAGGAGGCTCACAGAGGGTAGAAGGGCTGGTCCACAGCTAGTCCAAAGCAACAGATTCACAATTTGGGTGAAGATGCTGGGGAGGACAGCTCTGAACTGCGCGTATGGAGCAGGCTGACTCTCAGAGCACCCTGGGAGGCAGTGTCTGTAATATGGGCAGTGGTTGGAGTGTGAGGAAGGAAAGGCAGGTTTTATTTATAGGGGATTCAATTATTTGAAAGGTGGATTTGGTAATCTGTTGTAAGGACCCTTCATGCCAAACAGTCTTCTGCTTGCCTGGTGCTAGGGTTTGGCATGTGGTGGAACGAGTGGACAGATTATTAGGAGGGGCTGGGGAAGACCCGTGGTCTTGGTATACATAGGTACCAATGACAAAGTTAGAGGAGGGGGAAGTCTTCAAGAATGATTTTTAAAAAACTAGATAAAAAGTTGAGGGTTAGGACCTTCAAGGTAATACTAAGAGATACAGTATAACCTGTGACACAAGCAACATTAACAAGACAGCAGGAGATTAATACGTGGCTGAGAGATTTGTGTAGGGAAACGGGTTTTGGGTTTCTGGAGAACTGGCAGAGGCTAAAACTAACCCCAAAAAGTTTTATAACTATATCAATAGTAAAAATAAGCTGGTTGAGAGTATTGCTCCTTTAAATAATGGCACTAGGATGATTGTAACAGATACAGAAAAGGCAAATGTGCTAAATCAATTATTTTCTTCAGTGTATACAATAGACGAGTTCCCAGACCCACCTCATAGCTGCACTGATAGCTCAGCTTAATCTAGTCAGTGACTGACTCAGGATATGATTCATAAAGCTTTACTAAAAATGAATGTGAACAAGGCGCCACGGGCAGATGAAATACACCTTTGGAGTCTAAGAGAGCTTAGTTCAGTTTTCTATATTTTTGATTTTCTCAGACTCACTTTCATCTGGTATGGTACCTATGGACTAGAGGAAAGCTGAAGTCATTCCTATATTTAAAAAGGGATTACGTTCTCAGCCTGGCAATTATTGGCCAGGAAGTTTGTCATTATGAGCAGCAATCAGCATGGCTTTATGAAGGATACGTCATGTCAGACGAATTTGATTGCTTTTTATGATGAGGTAAGTAAGATGCTGGGCAGTGCCCCACAAACAACTGCTTTCTAAACTAAGGTATGTTGGGCCTAACAAAGTCATTTGCACGTGGATAGGAAAATGGCTACATGATCGGGTACAGAGGGTGGTTGTTAATGTTACGTTCTCTGCTTGGATTAGGGTACTTAGTGGGGTCCCTCAGGGCTCTGTATTGGGCCAACTTTTATTTAATTTGTTCTTTAATAACTTAGGTGAGGGTATTGTAAGTAGATGGATCAGTGCTTGCAGATGACACAAAACTATGCAGTCCAATTAATTTGATCCATGATGCGGCATCCTTGCAGCAGGATCTTCACAAGCTGGCAATTTGGGTGGCTAAGTGGCAGGTGAGATTCAATGTTGATAAATGTCATGCACATGGGATGTAAAAATATCCAAGCCACTTATCTCCTTAATGGGACTTCACTAGGCAACTCCATAATGGAATAGGACCTTGGAGTCCTTGTCAATAATAAATTTGGCTGTAGCAAGCAATGCCAGTCAGCAGCTTAAAGGGCAAATAAGGTAAGGAATTGTATTAAAAGGGGCATAGATTAATGGGAGGAGGGGGTTATTCTTCCACTTTAAAGAGCACTGGTAAAGACCCATCTAGAAAATGCCATACAGTTTTGGTCTCTAGCCCTTAAACGAACATTACTGAATTAGAGAGGATCCAGAGAAGCGCAACTAAGCTGGTAAAAAGTATGAAAAATCTCAGCTATGTTGGGGGTTTTCACACTGGAGAAGAGGTGCTTAAAGGGTGATATCATGATAACTATGTATACATATATAAGGGATCAAATAATAACCTCTCTAATGCTTTATTTATCAGTAGTCTTTCCAGCTGACACGGGGGCACCCAATCCGGTTCCAGCTAAATATTCAGAAGGGGTTTTTTACAGTGAGAGCTGTGAAGATGTGGAATTCTCTCCCTGAATCAGTTGTACTGACTGATACATTAGATAGCTTTAAGAAGGGGTTGGATGGCTTTTAAGCAAGTGAGGGAATACAGGGTTATGGAAGATAGCTCATTGTACAAGTTGATCCAGGAACTGGTCCGATTGCATCTTGAAGTCAGGAAGGATTTTTTTCCCTCTTTTTCCCCCCCTTGGAGAGGCTTCAAATTAGGTTATTTGCCTTCCTCTGGATCAACTAGCAGTTAGGCAGGTTAAAATAGAGTTAAAAGGTTGATGTGTGTCTTTTTTCAACCGAATTTACTGTTACTGATGCCAGTAAAAGTAATCAGTCACAAGTCTTACTGATAGTAGAATAAAATGTCCCTCTATATTTTCCTATATATTTTTAGGATACATTATTTTATTTTGTCCTAGTCATTTGGTAATTTCACACAATTTCAGACCAATTAATTGTATACTTTCTTTCTATCAATTAATGATCTATTCTCGAGGGCACAATCTTGCTAAGAGTCTAATTAGTTTCCCATTAAGGCAGATGAATAAGGACAAAGTCATTATCTAAGCTTATAGCTCACCTACAATAGATGCTGTTTTGTGAGATGTGAAATCATTAGCTAACACTTTAGCTACTGGGGAGAATTTACATTTGCTGATTCTGGAATCTAATCAAATAGGTTTAATAGTCATATTCAACTGCTGTATACCAAACACGAGAAGGGACAAAAGAACACTTCATCAGGTGCAAATATGTTACCAATGCGGAATTCACTAAAATGAGAAGTTGCATCTCAGCAGCCGACAGAGGCAAAGTTTCAGTAAAGTTAATTCGTCCATGTGAGCATTTCAAAGCGATCTTTCACTTGACTTCAATTCTGCTTAGAGAAACTTCGTTAGTTCTCTTACACTTAGGTCTATTTGAATACGGCAGGTATATATAGGTCATATAGACGTCTTTATTAGAGAAGTTGGTGCAAATGCTTGAAGTGGCCACTTATTATTACAAATGTCCAAGGAAGCATATTAAAGACAAAAGAGATCCTCTAATGCCCTAGACATGAACCCACCCTAAAACAAATGTGCAATGCCCCTCAAATGGTTTGTAAAAAAATGTTAACACAAAAATATTTAATAATTAGGACTTTTGAAAGCAATCCCGTTTTAAAATATGAAGAAACGCCAGCATTTTTTAGAACTTTGATGACTTTACAGGATATGATGTCACTGACATATGATTGAGGAGGATGTAGCTTCATTTTATCAATTCGCCAGGTCTAAGCTGGCGAAGGAAACTCTGGTGTACTCTGTAAAATTCGCACTATAGTGAGTAACGTTCGTCTGAGCGATAATTCGCCTGATGGTAATACTCTGTAATATGCCAATTAATATGATATAAACTAAGTATTCATTTTGAAAGTAAAGTTTTCCATTACAGTGACATTTTAAGATTCAATAAAGTTGTGAGCTGCATCAGTCAAAGGCATAGCCCCATGCTATATGTTTCGCAGCTGACTGCATACATGTACCCACATGGATCACCTGGCAGCCTGATATACATATCAAAAGCCCAGAAGTGTGCATTCTAATTAGTATCTTAGTTTTCTGCAAACTTAACAAAACCTTTAGCAAAATGACTGCAGTACTTTTGTAAACAACACCAACCACAAAATCTGAATTATGAATGTTCAGTTACCTTAATATCTGACTTATGTAAAATGTACAGAGGCAGATTTATAAACAGCTAGCTATAAACAAACATAAAAAGCGTACTTCTCAAGAGCTTATTGCTCTAAAGCAGCACGATAAAACCATGAAGAAGCACCCTGAAGAAAAATAGCTGATGTAATCAAATATAAACTTAGCAACTGAATAATTTTAGCTATAAATTAGAATTTTGGGAAGTGTTCTTGAAATTATTCTAATAGCAAAGGTTTCCCTAATCCACATCTACAAGTTTATTTAGCATACAGGCTTTTTTGTACCAATGGCCTTAGGAGTATCTACTAAGATACATTCTGTTTATTGTTTTAGTGAAATGGATGCTTTTTGTTACCTGTGCAAAACAATGATACAGAAAACAGTTAACACATGACTCCCTTTGTAGGATATGTGGGAGGAGAAGTAATTTCATCATCTTAACCTTCTTAGCTAAATAGGTTGTAAAATAAATTTGTCCTCAATTAATTCATCTGTAAGCCTGAGGTACAGGCAAAAGCTTTGCAGGTCTGCTTATTACTATTTTTTAAGCAAACTCTCAATCCCACCATACAGTTATTCTTAATATACAGTAGGGCTGGTTTATAACATATTGAATAGTGATATCCTGAAAGATTTAATTATTTTATCAAAACATTCCTGTCAGTCAGGAAAGGTTTTGATGAACTGAAAAATGTATCAAGCCTGATAGCTATGGCAGTTTACAATAAAACAGCAGTTTACAATGCGACTCTCATTGTGATCTGGCCCACCTCATGCGTTGAATTAAATATATGAGATATGTAATATCTGACATCAGCAGTCCCTGGAACACAACTGAATACATTGGGAGATACACTTCATGCACTTTATGCATAGTTGTATTTTTCTACCCACATTAATTACAGTTTGGAAGCATAAACATATGGCCATTTCTATTCTCCACATGACTTGTTCTGAACCTTAACACAATGTTGCTGGGTAAAAGACCTCTGAGAAATGCATGCAAGGTGTTGTGGGAAATGGAGTCTTGGCTGGAAGAGATTTGGCTTCTGCTTCATTGTTTCAAGAGTTAGATACAGCAGTGCAGAAATGGACAAACAAATACCACTCAATTACACATTTGCATTGGATCCCTTATCCAGAAACCCACTCTGCAGAAAGCTCCTAATTACGGGAAGGCCATATGCCATAAAGTCAATTTTAAGCAAATAAAATTAACAAAGCTGCATGCCTATTGTTGGCAAAACAACTACTTGGTTTATTAAATGCTTAAATGATTTTTAGCAGACTTAGGGGGTTATTTGCTAAAACTTCGAATTTTTCATATTTAGATTATACCAAGCTCCTCCAAACTCCCATCCAGAATTTTACCTTATTTATCAATAAAATAACTCAAAAAAGTCAGGTTGGGAAAAAACTTGATAAAATTGAGCGAAAACCCAAATTGTATGTATTCTTCGGATTTTACACCCGAATCGCTCTAAATTGTTAGGATTAACAGACAAAACCCAGAGCAGATCACAATATCTTCAAATTGTAAAAGGGACATCTGCCACTGACTTCTGCAAGGTTTGAGATGGTCGTTTTTTAGAATTCAGACTTTTTGCAGCTTCGGGGTATAATAAATCTCAAAAATGTTGAGGTTTTTTTTTCCTCTAAAAATTTTTTAAGAGTTTTTGCCCAAAAAACCTTGATTGAGGTTTAGTAAATAACTCCCTTAATGTATGGAGATCCAAATTACAGAAAGATCTCATAGCTGATCCTGAGCATTCCAGTTATTAAACCTGTATATGTAAAAGCATTGGAAGGTTACTTACAATTGTTTTTAATTATGCAAAAATAAAATAATGTGAGTGGAGTTTAAGCTCTTATAGCCATCCCAAGAATGTGTGTGAGGTCTATTGTTGCTCTACAATGGTAATTATGGAACAGAAAAAGTACACAAGTAGCTGTTGCTGAAAAAGGAGAAAATCACCAATATAAAATAATTGTCTATATTATGGCATAACTGTACATGACCAACTTTATGATTACTTTTTTTTTTCTCAGGAATCAAAAAAATTCTTAATGTAAATGCATTGTAGAGGGACGTTACATGCCTGAGTTATTGTACATTTTGTGTAACAAAAGTTTTTTATTAACAACTTTCTCTAGGTATCATGAGATAATAATTGATTTCACATAGGCTCCACAGACAATTACATCAATACATTATTATATAACAAAGCAAATGGCCAATTGGATAACATATACAGTCTTTTCTATGGGGACATACTTTAAGCAAAAAAATCCACAGTAGTTTAGATTTATTTTCTATAGTTTTTTTCACCATGTCGTTCATGAGTTACAAATCATTATCCATGTTACTACTGATTTGCAGCAACTTGGAAGATGATTTGTAGTAAAAAGTTACAATTAAGGGAGCTAGGCGCAAACTCTAGGGATGCAAGGTGCAAAGTAAGAGGTTATAGACTGTTAAGCTACTTTGGGCTGACTTTATGCAAATCAGAGTTCCCCTTGTATTGTAAGATAGCTGTGAAAGAATTTACTTCAGGATTAAAGAAGTTTAATAAGATAGATAGGGACAGTTGAAAAAAAATATTCAGGAGTCAAAGACCAGTGTGATCGGTAGGGGTGCAAACTGAGGGAAATCCTTTCAAGACCATAAGCAAAACATAATAGGTGATGCAGTTAATAAGAAAAAGGTCACCTTGGCAATTTAAAAAGGTTGGAATTCTGCTGACATTATAGGGCTTGACTTTGCACAACGATTTCATGAACCTACAGAATTTAGTATTACTGATTGAGACTTATATTGGGCCAGATTCAATTCAGTGAGAAAAATGTTTATCATGTGAAAACTCATGGATTATCATGTGACAACTCTTATTGAAGTCTATGGGAAAAAAACTGAATTTGGAGAAACTTGTCTGTGAGTTTTCACATGATAAACCTTGAGATAATTTTTTGTCACTGAATTAAATCTTGCCCATTGTTTTTTAACCTCAGGGTAGGACTACACAGACGTTTTCTGCGTGATCAAACGCTCTACGACAAAAAGCATGCGACGAATCACATGCAACGGAAATAAGGTAAGAGATAGAAATGTCGGATGAAGTCACAGTGTTGATCTGACGCGACACGACTGTCAGATGCAGACGCAGCGTGCAACGCTTACGTTATTTCCATCGCATGCAATTTGTCACATGCGTTTTGTTGCATCGCGTATGTGTAGTCCTACCATCAAATAACTTTTTTTTTTAAAAAAAAAAAGTGGCAATTCCAGCTTCTAGCATTTTGAACTGTAAATGCAAAGATTCATATGGAAGCAATTATGGGAGAAGATGTCAGGACTCATAAACTTCTTTTTCTGGGGCTTGAGCCAGAAATCAAAATTTATTTATACCAACATGATTCCAATAATTTTATAACAACTAAGGAATTGGTAAAATGCTCAGGAAAAATTTTAGGTTTGCGCCACAGTGTTTAAGCGAGATGAAATGGAGCATATGTTGATCAAATTGTCTACTATGCAACTATAGAGTCTATTTGGGTAATGGCTTATAGCATATTGCATTAGTATCCTGTTACCAAAAACATCAGCAGTATGAAATCTACCCTTGCTTACTATATGCATTCGCATTATGTGTACAAGATTCTTTCCTATTGTTTAAGGTAATAAAAGTCGCATAGAATCAAAACAGTACACCAAGTCTTAGATGTTTTGTACAGGGCTATTAGAACTGAATGTTCTGGAAAATTGTAAACGTAATTATGATTAAGTAATATGATAATTTGGGGAAACAGCTTCCGCTATTGCAGAGGCTTGGAATTTAGACTCTGCTTTCATGGTGTTCAAGGCATTTAAACTTGAAGCAAAACACTTTGTCGTGTTTAAAACCAAGTCAGTTAATGCTACAGCTGTTTTCTTATACATCCTTCTATAAATAATAATATTCACATACTTCACACACTTGTTTGGGCATAAGTATGAATGGTGTCAATTTGTTAAACAATTGTACCCATTTTTTTCAATTTCGACTGCCATTGAAAGCGAGTGAACGAAAAGGATTTCAAGTTGTTTGCACTTGAATGTAGTTATTGTAGGGCCCCATACAGGGAAATTGGATTCTTGTTTTGTGTCAGAGCACTTATTACCATCCACCCCATGTGATTGCACCCGGGCCATTGCAATGATTCCTGATGGAGGCAAAATGGAAGGCTATTGTGAGCATAGGGGTGTTTTTCAGCAGGCTGAGATTCAGCCCATTGTGGCATCAGCTTAAGACTCTTCTGAGAGAAAAGCCTTATTGTGACTGTAATGGTCTGTGTTTTAATACTGTTCTGAAATAATTTAATTCACTTCCACTGTGTTTAATTAAATAAACCAATATTTTTTATATAGCAAATAGCCTTTGGAGCCTCTTGAAGATCTGTATAATCCACTGGACATGATACTGGTTATTAGAATTGCTTCGAGGGTTCTGCCAATGCACTGGCTTCAGCTGGCTCTTACAAATCAGAGGGATCCAGTGTTCAATTAGGCTAATAATTCTTAGGCTGCAGGCTGAGAATCAGTCCCATGTAGCAGTAGCCTTAAGGTGGCCTAACACGCACAGATATTATTTATATATTATTCGGTATGTGTGGTGGGAGAGAAGGTCAGCAAAGGCTTGGATATTGGTTGTCTCGTTGATCGCCCAAAACAGAAAATTTCAAAGGTGCCTGAACACCAGCAAAGCAATACTGCTGAGGTAGAATTCTATTGTAACTAACTATATATATCTGATGATTCAGCTCTTAGCATTCGTAGTGAAAATTAACAATCTTTCATGTGACCAATGGATGCAGGAAAGATTGTAATTATAACATCACCTTTAGAATTAGACCATTTTTGCTTTATCTCATTTACGGACAACAACTAAAATGCTTGTGCTTGTAAATACAGTTCTCATTTGTACTTCAAAAGTATATGATAGCACCTATTAAAATAGATAAATGCAAATATACAGACTATAACTGTTAAAATACCCCTTGGGTTTGTAATTTTCCATTAATGTTTCTTAGACCCATTTAAATGTATTGATAGATATAGTTATTCTACAATACATCATGTTCCAACACATCTTTTTAGGAGGCTGCTCTGGTCTGATTAGCTGCTAGAATTTTTGATAATCCTTGGTACACAATAAAGGGATGAAGCAATGGCTCCCCTTTAATACAATTTAGTTTCTGTACTCCTAAGACTCTATTGCCAAATGGCAAAGCTTGAAAAAGAATACTGGAAACTATAGTACAGTAATTCCTATTGTATGATTTAAAATATGGTGAGAAACCACAGTCGCCCAAGCTAAATACAAAATGAAGAAAGGAATCTTACACTTAGTAATTACATGATGAACAGCCACTGGTGACTGAAAGGCTGCTAAGCTGATTTTTATCCCTTGGCTCCAGAAAAGAAAAATAGACACCACACATAGACAGGAATCTGCGAAGAGTTTTATTCCTGCACAGATACCTGGTTTTGAAGTCTCACACGCATTCTGCATATCAAGTGTGTGAGCTGATAGTAAGAGTTGCAAGCAAAGATGAGCACAGCACCAAAATCCATTTGGCACTACACTATTTTTACTAGGAGTGGAGTAGAAGCACATTTACTGTTGTGTTCCAATTGTGTCTTGTGTTTATTTTATATATCTAATACACACATTATACTGTCTACTTATGTGGTGTGTTATTAGCTGTATCCATACGCTGCCAACTGTCAACACTTGCTTTAAATATTGTTGGGAGGCTTGCTGACAAAAACAGTATTTGCTCCTCTTGTCTGCTAAGAGAATTCAGAGAGGGGATTTTGCCAAAATTAGTAGGTTGTGGGTTACACATAATTTATGTTCCAGTGTGACTTTAGGAGGTTGTAGTAGAATCATTTTTATTCCATTAACTTTATTTGCTAGGCGAATCTGGTGAGGCCATTTTGTTAAACAAATTCATCCCTGGAATAAAGTCTATCTGCCCTTTATTAGTAGCTTTTTGCACAATGTCCTTAAAGAAACATAACACCAAAAATAACACTGAAAATGCTTATATGTGTTTAAATATAATGTGCTGTTACCCTGCAGTTGTACAAATTTATGTTTGCTTTGCATAATGCTACATAAGGGCTGATCTTGGCCTGCCGAAAAACCAGGCTAGGAATCAACCCCCAGGCATTTTGGTGCCTGCACCCAGGCTTTTGCATCCAGCAGTGCAGGCACAGGTGATCAGTTGTTGTCGGGCATTAGCCTTTGGATGCACTGCTATAGTTAATATAAATAAGGGCTGTGTAGCCATGAGGGCATTCATTCAAGCTAAATCAGCCAAGAAGGCTCAGGTTTACACAGTACCCCTAGCAATGTTTTTTCCTAGTCAGTAAGGAGATAAGTATTCCAAAATGCTTCTGTTTAAAAACTGTCATAGTTACTGCTGGCAAGGGAAATGTATGCACACTGCTAAACATCAAATCATCAGACGGGGTGCATCAAGGCTATAACCACAAAATTGTGAAAGTGAGTGTAGGACTGGTCAGACCAGGGATGACTTTGACGATGACTTTGAGATGGCCAGCATAAATATATTGCAACATATGGATAAACAATCCCTGCTTTGTTTAAAGGGGATACCAATTTTTAGTAGTTTAATGCACTAGAGGGGGAATTTGAATAAAAGTCGAAAGGAGAAAAACAATTTGCAGCAATAGAAATAAAAATCTGCATTTTGCAATCTAAAATTCTTCCTTAAACTGTTATTGCATTGCAAATTTTAATTGCGCACTTTTAAGAAGTGCTTGAAGGTGTTGTAATCTTTTGGAGAAAACATAGCTTTTTCATTAAGAAGTTTTATTACATTCACTGCAAACTGGTGCAAACTATAAAATTCGCAAACTTTCTTCCACTGTAGGAACTGGTCTCCTTGTTTCGTAAAATCTATATTACATTCTCTCAAAGGAAAATGTGTTCGCACAACGGCATAACTTTTCCCATTGCGATATGCCCTATATATGTTGATGGTGGATGAGTGCATAGTTACTGCTGGCACTTGGTTTTTGTGGGGATATCCAGTGATCATTTTGTATATATCCCATCTATGTTATTCCCATTTCTTGGAATATAAGTATAAAACGCTGATGATGGCTTTGAGAAGAACCCCATATAAAAGCAACTTTCAACCATGGAATGTGTTCAACTACATTGGGTTAGATTCCTGAAACAGAGTACTGAATTAGAACCTCGTCCGACCCGTACCCCAATGAAACAATCAGTACATCTTCTGGCCTGACCCACAACGAGAGCTGTGCAATTTTAGAAATGGCGTCACAAAACCAGAAATGACTTCAAATCTGTATCACTGTTCTTTAACACAGGATACCCACGGGTCACCCGTGGGTTTTTCCCACAGAATCCTGACCACATTCTGAATGACATCCCATAACTTTACCTGAACCCAGCTCAGGTAAAGGATTCCAGTTTCCACAAGTTTGCGTATGTTCTGTGATTAACAGATATAAAGAAGAAAGCAAGGTACAGTATTGTGGGAATGTATGGGAACTATTTATTATACTGTGTAAAATGAAATTTGCCAGAAAAACAGTGTAAAAATCTGTGTAAAATAAATGGCAAATTTATGCCATGCGAATGGCAGATTTGCCACTGTTATGTTACACTGTTTCATACCTTTGTAAGTTCTGTAAAGAAAAAAAAAGCGTAAACAATTACGATATTTTTATGTTTTTTTTTACACATGTGCAAAATTATTCTGCCATTTTTTACACCGCATAATAAATCTGCCCCTTAGTCTTTTTGTGTGAGAACTGACTGATGTAACATTGTCATGCATAGAACATAAATGCACAGATACTGTTTTCAATTGCAATTATATATATATATATAAATATATATATATATATATATATCTTTAAAATAATTTAAATGCTTCCATTAATTGTATGATGGAAAAATGCTTAGAATTAAATTGTCTTTTATCATGCAAAATAGCATTTTTCATTTTCATTATTTGGGCGGAGTTCCCCTTTATTGCAGTCATGAACTGTGCTACATCACAAATATTTACTTGATGATTGCTTTTATACAAAAGCTTACATTCAGTTAAACAAAATGGTCTACTGGCCAGCTGCTTCACAAATGTCCTGTAGTTCAGGTCAGAGGTGATGAAGCTCCATAGTCACTTCTGGGTCTTATTTAGGGATATGCCTTTTTATTCACTGATTCATTGATTAAACCAAGTATGTTTTAACTAATGCTTGGCTTCTTACACAGGAAAATGTAAACTTGCAAACCATGACATTGGTCTGTAGTTGTGTCAGCAATTATACATCTATTATCTTTTTGCATATTTTTGTACTAAATTTAAAGTGCTACTAAAAACTTAAAAACTAACTTAAAAAACATTTAAGTTTTTTACTATAAAATACAGATTTTTATTGGAAAAAAAACTCAAATTGTTAGAGATTTATTATACCCCGAGGATGGAAAAAGTCAGAATCTGAAAATCCGCCAACTTGGACCTGCCGAGATTTTACATAAGTCAATGGAAGATGTCCTATCCTATTTGGAAGTTTCTGTGGTCTGTGCTGGAATTAGCCTAAAAATCCAACTATTTTGGGCTTTTTGGGCAAAAATCTGAAAAATTTGGACTTTTCAGGAAAAAGCCAGAAAAAGTTGAAAGATTCAGAAAAATCAGAACTAAAATTTTTTTTTAATACAATTATCAGAAAAATACGGATTTCAAAGTTACCTATTGGTCACGTTGATGTATTTTTGCTTTCATTGTTTTTTCAAGTAATTGTCACTTGAAATTCCTAAACCTGACTTTTTTCGCCAACCTGACTGTCATCTTCCTGTCAGAGTTTCTAATGCTAACTGAGTACTGTTGCACAAATATGGCAGCTCCCTCATACACACACGGGGAATCAGATAAGTAATGTAAACACATCGGGCAAATAATTTCATGGTGAAATTATAAATAACATACAAAGACAATGTAAAAAAGGTTTCATTTCTGGTTTCTGTATCTCTTTAAGTTTATAACAATCAAGTATTTACTATAAAAAATTGATAACTAGTATAGTACTCTCAGGGAACTACAGTATATTGTCATGGATTAATCTAACCTAATATCCAAAATCAATTACTTTTTATTATTCATAATCATGGGCAACCCGCTAAGAACACAACTCCAAGTAGAGAATTTATCATTGACAACCATCCACTGTACATTACCGAGACCACAGATCTTTAAAAAGCAAACGTTATGTAGAATTGCGGAATCGCATCTATTACAACCCACTGCTCGAGTTCCATTTATTTCATTGTAAAAAACAATTACATTTGTTTGACATGATTTGTCCTTTTGTTACTGAAAAAAAAACTGTTTAGCAATAGTTGTGGCAAAAAAACCCAATCTTGCCACTGACACACGCCATACGCAACCACAGCTTGCCAAATTCTGTCATCCCTAGAACTTTTCCTAATCAGGAATGAAGGTTGAATACTTATTTGTAAATGCAAAGTTTTTGAAAGATAATATTGATAGCCCCCTGTAAGCTGCAATGTAATTGTCAGGGTACTTACAACGTGGCAGTCTTCTGTCTGTGAAATGCATGCTCAAGCTGAATGTTGCCCAAAGTGGATAGAGTATGGCAGGTCCGGACTGAGAATTAAAATAGGCCCTGGCATTTCAGATACACGGAGGCCCAAACAGCTCCCACCAGCCCACTAAATAGTGACTTTCTATGGCACCTTATAGCAGCCCCTCTGGCATTTGCCAGAACCCACAGATTGTCAGTCCAGGCCTGGAGTATGGAAAAAAACAGTTTAAGAGCACCAATGTAATAAAAAAAAGTGAATGAGATTTCTAAATACATTGGACATGAATGCAGTATTTTTTGGTATTTACAATGTGGCCATTATTTGTTTAAGGTATGTTTAAACCAAGTTTTCAAGCACAGACTGCCACAGGTATCTAACAGTGGGCTTGCAGTGCAAAAGTGGGAAAATGGGATACCTACTGTATAATCTACCTGGGGTGGCATAGGCTTTTGTAAGGGGAATGTAATAAATACCAGGCATGCGGCGGGGTCACCTGCCGCTTGTGTCATGTGTGCGCTGGTGCCGAATGCTGGCTCTTCTGGGTCACACTGTGCTTCGAGTAAATCTGGAAATACCCAGGTGTTGCGTGACGTCATCACGCGGTGATGCGAATTTCAAATATTTAAAGGCCACATCTGTCTAGTTTATGGTGCCCAATGTAAAGGTTCCTTCCAAGTCCCTGGGTGCTTTCTAAATCTGTTTTCCTGAAGTGTATTCCTGATTCTGCAATCCTGCTACCTGAACTGAACCCGCCTCTACTCTTTCCAATTTTGGTACTTTCCAAGTACTTTGGTACTTTTGGTATTCCTCTCTGTGTATAACCTTGGCCTGTGACCCCGATCTTGCTCTTGTTACCCATAGTTGTACTGCATTGCCTGTTTTGGTTTGACCCGGCCTGTTCCTTGACTCTGCTTACTGCTCCTCCGTCCATCCGTACACGTTCGGTTCCTGTGCCCACCCAGAACTCTCTCCCTGGTTCTCCCGCAATAAGACCTGGCGGCATCTGAATAGCGGAGGGCTCCACCCAAAGCCAAAGGCTGCTGATATAGGCAGAAGAGTAGGCTGTGACCGGAACCTTGGGGTTAATTCTGGGTTTGGTTTACCTTACGTTACAGGGAAAGTACGTTTTTTTAGTGTGTGTTTTCTATCTTCCCTTTTCCCTTGCCTTTATATAATGTGTGTGATTTGTACCATTTATTTCTTTTCCTTCTTGATTATTCAGAAACCAAATAAAAGCTTTGATAAAACTTTCCAATAAAGACCAGCTTTGTGAAGGTTTTTTAGATATAAAAAAGTGCAGTCAGTCTGCTGATTTTCATATATATATATTGAATCCTTAGCTCTAACTTTTTAGCTTGCTAAAAAGGTCACATTGGATTTAACTGAAACTACACTGTTATACACAACAAAATTATGTGCATTTGCATGTGATTTCAGCTGTATAGCTCCTACTACATTCATAATGATATATGGTTGAGTACTATGTTGGATAATATATAGCATTTTAAAGAAATGTAACTCTCAATTTTATTTGGAAGATTTATGAGTTTAAATTTTGCCAAGCAATTAGTTGATAGTTTGATGTACTGAGTATGAATTATTCAGGCCTTTAAGTACATTATTATAAATGCTTTTGCATTAATTTGTTACGGTGTAGCACTGACTACATTTATGTTAATGTGATATTAAATGTTTTTCCTTTGGTTTATAAAGCTTGTTAATGGGGAGCATGAATTCTTGCAACATGGTTAAATGACCATTTGGTATATTTATTGTATGTTATCAGCACATATGTACGCTAAGGGGCATAGAATAGTGTGCAAAATATTATGCCATAAGTTTATTTAAACAACTGGCTTATTAATAAAACATAAATCTTCCACTACAGAGACCAAAATGGCATATTTTTAGGGGCAGATTTACTCGAGGGTGAAGTGGCTAACGCTAGCGTAAATTCTCCATCTTAACCGCTTTCATGGACTTCGCCGATTTACTAATGGGCGCAGGCCTCACTTCGCTAGTGAAGGAGATAGACACTATCGGTGATTTGCACTCTAACGCCAGGTGACAATTTTCTCTTTCGCCAGACTTGCATTTGCCAGATCAGACCAAGTGCATAGTTCATATTTTTAAGTGGAAAAAGTTTCTAAGTCCAAAAAAAAACTCTGGCATCTTTTCCTTTTTTCAGAGTGATAGCCTGCAAAAGTCCTTACATTTTTTTTTTGGGTAACTGGGTTCCCCCATTCATTTTCTAACATATGGAACATAAACTATACAGTGGGCTCATGTGTGGGGTACTATAACAACTCTATTTTCTTTATTAAGGTTCCCTGGACTTGTGTAATGTAATGTATTTGCTGCAACATTCAATTTTGAATTTCCTACCGTATGCAAATTAACCTGATCGCAAGACCTCTAGCAAATTTGCGCTAGGCAGAAATGAACGCATCTTCACTTTCAATTGCTCGCAATGCCGAAGTAATGATAGCGAAAATTTTCCAGCTTTCGGCGCCCACGAAGAAAATCCACATTTGAGTGAATTAGCATTGTCTGAGTGAATATTCGCCTGGTGAAGTGTAGCTATAGGTGCGAAGCAGTCACTGGCACATTTTCGCCCTTGAGTAAATCTGCCCCATAGAGGTGCATATTTGATTTTATTACCTAAAAATACATTAAAAAAAAGAGCACCATTATTTTACAGCACTCTACACCTAGGGGTTATTTATCAAAGTTCGAATTTATCTCAATATTTTCTGCTACACACTCCGATCAAATCGGCTCTGGTTTTTTATGCTTAATTATTATAAAATTTTCCCGAAAATTTGCTTTGCGGTAAAAAAACCAGATTTTCACAATTTTTCAGATTTTTCATCTGATTTTCACAAATTTCATGATTTTTATGGAATTTTGACCAAAAAACCCATCGCACACCAAAAAAATCATTGGGAACTAAGCAGAAAAATAACATTTTAGACTTAAAAGTAAAAATAGGAGTAACAAAATTTTCCTTAAATCAGCCCCTTAATTTATTTGACCATTAGATGTATCTATGCATCTCATACATAGATATGAAATTAGTGATTGTACATAAATGTATGAAAACCCAGACTTGTGAATCCCTATGAATTCTCATCAGCTTGAAATGTATCACATTTATTAATGCTTTACTAACTGTCTGGAAAATTTCTTAACAGTCACGACAGTGTTTTAACAAAATTGGCATATTTAGCATAGCTTTTTAGCTCTTTTACATGTGCCAGTTGTCTGAATGGATGTAACTGCTTTAAGTCAAATTCAATACTTTTCAACCAGGTGTTAGGCTAATGGTACATGGGTCAGTGAATCCAATCTGCTGTGTTCAATTCCCAGTATGCAGGTGCACTGACAGCCACAGGGTCTGTCTATTAGTGAAAATTCAGAGTGGATTTCAGCATGAAAAGACATAGGGGCAGATTCCGTAAAGGGCAAAGTGACTAATGCTGGTGGAAATTTTGCCAATTTCCTAATGGGCGCAGGCATCACTTCGCTAGAGATAGAGATAGAAGCTAACGTTGCTTCGCACTCTAAAGCCAGGCGATTTTTTTGCTCTGGCAAATAGACGTAAATCTGCAAATTCAGTAAGATGCGGATTTTACTGAACGTTACCTCATTCGCCAGAATTGCCTTCGCCAGCTCAGACCAGGCCAAGTTCAATGGAGTGCATAGGACTTCCTCAATTTTTAGTCCCAAAAAACGCTGGTGTCTTTTCCTTTTTTCAGAGTGATAGCCTGCAAAGGTCCGTAATTTTTTTTTTAGGTAACCGGGTTCCCCCCTCCATTTTCTAACATATGGAACATAAACTATACAGTGGGCTCATGTGTAGGGCATTATAACAACTCTATTTTTTTTATTAAGGTTCCCTGGACTTGTGTAATGTAATGTATTTGCTGCAACATATACGTCCATGTAACTTTATCATTTCCCGCCGTATGCAAATTAGGCAGCACTAGCACATCTGCACTTCGGTTGCCAAAGTAACGCTAGTGAAAATTCGTCAGCGTTCAGCGCTCTGGACGCAACTTCGCACTTTATTGAATTGGCGTTGTCCTAGCGAATTTACGTCTAGTGAAGTGTTGTGATGGCTGCAAAGCCGTCGCTGGCAAATTTTTGCCGGTTAGGGAATCTGCCCCTTAGCGTTTGTTTCGAAGAAGTTAAAAAAAATGAGTAACATAAATGTATTTCATATTGGGCTAAGTAAAAGATTGCCTTCAACAGGAATAACTGCAGGCAACATTTTCCTTACGAAACCTGCTAAATTTTAGGGTTAAATAAAACATATCACAATATAAACAAAAGGTCTTTGTCAGTATGACAGACTCTAACCTTTGACTGTATTGTTCCAGGGTTCACTTATTTGTCAATTATCTATTCATAGTGATATTGAAGGGCAGAAGGCAGTACATAAATGCACATGTTCTTCCCTAATTTAAATATCAAAATGGCTCTTAATACACTAATAAATATAATTAAGGTTATATCTTTAAAAATGTTTTTTTTATGTAATCCCATAAAAATGAACATGCTATTATAAAAGTACTTATAGTATACCTATAGTATTAGCAAGTCATTCGCCTTTTTAAATTACTTCTAAACTGTTTTCTTTTTCCAATTTTTTAAACTTTTATGTGTGACATTAATAGTTACTCAAAATGACAATTTTTTTTCCAGCATGAAAACCTGCCACCCTGACACATTCACTTTGGGACTCAAAATATCGTTTGTAGAATAATAGAAGAGTGAAATAGCACAAAAGGTAATTAATTAACCCATCCCCATGTCAGACGCAATTAATTAATTTGAACAGATTCACATTTGCCATTAACAACATCTATTCCATTTAAAAATGTAAATGATAAAAATGCTGATAAAATAGGTTTGGGAGGGAATAACAATCTTTTTCATAGAATTTATCGCATGTGATTAGATCCTGAAATGGAAATTTGCTTAACCAGTTGCCACTGATAAATGTTTTTAATGCTCAGTGGGATATTTACATTACGTCCAATGAACCAGCTGTACAAAAGAGACGAAATTACACGCAGTTGCTTTAGGATACCTACAGTAATACTATACATTTTTCATGAGCTTTTGTACCTAAAGAGTGTTAATCTGCCGTTTCCCAGCATTCTTTGTGTTCACTAAAACACAAATATGAGAAAATTCTTCCCTTTGGAAGACTTATTTCTCCAAGCAACACTGAGGGAAATATGGTGTCCTCTAACAGATTGTTTAGTCTTTCGTTTCTGAGAGGTAGTCCATAAACTTCCATGTACTCCACCAAATCTCCTATAGTGTTATAATCTAATGTCAAAAATGCTGTAAAGGACACCCCTCTGTAACATGGAAAAAACTACAGGATTTCACTACAGAAAGACAGCAAAAATCTATGCCACCATAAGCACACTAGAAGACTCTACACAGTGATCCAGTGGCTCACCAGAAACATGTTGCTCAACAACCCCTTGGATGTTGCTCCCAGTAGCTCCAAAGCAGGAGCTTATTTTTGAACTCCAGGTTTGGAAGCTGCAAATTTTGGCCGCAAAAAAAAAGCAGGTGTACTGACAAACAGAGCCTCCTATATGCTGCCAGTCCACACAGGGGCTATTAAATAGCCAATGATTGCCCTTATTTGGCACCACAGGACTTTTTTCATGCTGGTGTTGCTCCCCTACTCTTTTTACATTTGGATGTAGTTCATTTAAAAATCAATTTTTAAATAATTGTTTTCTAAATCAATGGATCATTTGTACCCTTAACATTATTATCACTACCCTGTATTTATTAGAATTTATTCAAACACAGATAATGAGCTCTGCATAAACAAGCACCCCTCTCTCCCCACCTGCAGCCTGTGTTTCAGGTTTGAAGATAAGGAGTTTATTATACAAACTGCTTATAAGTAGATTGCTTATTTCATTAACTGCCTTCTCCTAGTGCCACAGATCATCTGGAAGTTGCAAAATGAAAGCACTTTCATTTTCATTTGTTGCCCTGTTTAGTGTGATTAATAACAGAAAAACATTTCTGAGATTAAACCATAGGATAAAAGTAGTTTCAGAACAAGTCAAATTTATTTTTCCATCCCCAAACTTTATCCTAAGCTGTGGCATTGGGCCAATCTGGGCATGCTGGGAACAGAGCCTTTTTAGAGTGAGATTTGGTATACAGGTATGGGACCTGTTATACAAAATGCTCAGGAACTCGGGTTTTCTGGATAATGGATCCGTAATTTGGATCTTCATAACTAAAAATCATGTAAACATTAAAGGGGTTGTTTACCTTCAAACAAATAGTTGTTTTCAGATCACCAGCAATAACGACTGTATTTTCTATGTGTCACTGTTTTTCTCATATAATAGTAAATATAATATATAGTAAAGTGCAATTTTTCACCTTCTAAAGCAGCTCTGGGAGGGGGGTCATCGACCCTGTAAACTGTTCTAACTTGACATTTCTTATCTTTGTCCCTGCTGAGCAGAATCTCTGAGTTTCATTAAAGGCAGCTGTTAGAATTGATACAATAGTTGCTAATACTTCAGAAATGCTGCTGAGAAATGTATCAACTAAATGTTGCAAAATTGTAACAGTTTAGAATCTGCACCTGAATTACTGAGCTGCCAGACTTAACTTTAGACTAAGATTCTGGAAAAACAGTAAAAAATAAATAATAGAAAATAATTGAAAAAAGTAATTTCAGGGGAACAATCTGAAAAACTGAACTGAAAAAATTGTTAGGAGGGTGAACAACACCTTTAAAGAAACCCAATAGGCTGCTTTTGCTTCCAATAAGGATTCCTTATATCTTAGTTTGAATCAAGTACAATGTACTGTTTTATTATTACAGACAAAAATTATATCATTTAAAAAAAATTGGAATATTTGGATACAAGAGTATATGGAAGATGACTTTACTGTAATTCTGAGCTTTCTGGATAATGGGTTTCTTGATAACGGATCCCATACCTGTAATATTAAAGTCACCAGTCCATATTTTTTTTTTACTTTCCCAATATGGCTATTGTTTGGGACATAAACATTAAATAGTGTCAGGGCATTTACAGATTGACAAAAATAATGAGTTTTTTTTATCAAGGAATAATGTATCCCTTATTCACCTTTTGAGAAAAGATCATCTGCCTTGAACCTAAGGGGTTGCCTTATAATTTTTTTAAAAATATATTTCTATGAAAAACTGTATGGGGGAGTCCCACATGAGATGGGGACACCTGTTGCAATTGACAAGCACACAGATATAGCACACTGGTCAGTAAATTTTACTGGTTTAAAATCTAGGTTTAAGACAGACATTACGATACAATGCAATCCATTACTACAGACTAATGTCTGATTCTGTGATTTTGATGGGGGATGGGTTCATATAATGTCCAGTAATGAATGCAAAAATTTCCATACAGCAGATGTTAGGGGTAATTTATGGTTCTTTCTTTACTTGACTACCGGCCTTAAAAAGAACCATTATCATTTTCTGAAGGCAAATGCATGATCACCAAGTTGTTTTGAATCTGAATAGTATTGTTTCTAGATCATTATTGTGTAAGTGTTTATATAGTTGTAAACTGAATAGCAGTGATTTTGTTTGATCACTTAGTATCCAGTTATTCCTGTCCTTGTTATACTGCATTATGCTCAAAGAGATTTCAATGCCCCCGCAGTGACTGCTGGATTATATCAATGTGGGAATGTGATGTCTACCCTATGTGATTTTCCTTTACCCCAGTGATCCCCAACCAGTAGCTCGTGAGGAACATGTTGCTCTCCAACCCCTTGGATTTTGCTCCCAGTGGCCTCAAAGCAGGTGCCTATTTTTGAATTCTAGGCTTGGAGGCAAGTTTTGGCTGTATAAAAACCAGAAACACTGCCAAACAGAGCCTCAATGTAGGTTGACAATCCACATAGGGGTTACCAAAAGGCCAATCACAGCACTTATTTGGCACCCCAAGAACATTTTTCATGCTCGTGTTGCTCCCCAACTACTTTTACTTCTGAATGTTGCTCACAGGTTCAAAAGGTTGGGGATCCCTGCTTTACCTCATTCCATCAGGGCTGATCTAAGATCAAAGATTCCACTGGAGGGCCCCTGCACACCCCCAACACTATTTGTACTGTCTTTACCCCATTCCTGCACTCATATATGTAATGATAACTCTGGAGAATATTGCATATATTAAGACAATCTGCCTGAAGATACAGAGGTGTAAGAACAACCAGATTAAAGGGAATGTCAACCCCCCAAAATGTTTTGCCAAATAAAAGAAAACATAATTCTTAGCAACCTTGCAATATTCATTCATTAAACATTTTCTGTGTGTTGTGTGTTATATAGCCATTGAAAGCAGTGTTTGTCCCTTTCTATTCTCTGCCCTGGTGGGTTTAGACTTTTGACAAGGTACTGTAGCTGTCTTAGCTGGGGAACTAAGACTTTTCCAACATTAGGCTTGATTCAATTCAATGTGCTAAATGTGCAATAAAGAAAATATTTGTTGACCTGCAATAAATAATGATTATAATAATAATTATAAATGATGAGTTACTGTGCCCAATTCAATTCATTGCAAGATTGGAATTCTGTATTGCCAATGTCATAATTGGCTTGATGAAAATTTCCTAGAGAAAAATGCACATGGATGTACCTTGTTGGTTATCGGATGCTTTTGAGAAAGAACCGCCCCTGCCCAACCTCTGAGGCATCAACCTCTACAATAAAAGGAAGAGTAGAATCAGGGTGACGAAGAATGTGAGCAGACACAAATTCTTTCTTAAGAAATTCAAAAGCCTGAATAGCTTTGGGAGGCCACATACTTGGATCCGCACCCTTTTTGGTTAGATCTGTAATTGGAGACACCACCAAAGAAAAGTTTCTTATAAATTGACAATAATAGTTAGCAAAACCTAAGAACCTTTGGGTTGCACGTAAGGAAAGAGGCTGAGCCTATTCCAATATGGCCTTAACCTTCCCGGGATCTATTTCTATACCCTTTCCAGACATATTGAACCACAAAAATTGGACAGAAGAAACCTCAAAGGTGCATTTCTCCAGTTTTGCAAATAAATTATTCTTCCTTAACCTGAGCAAAACCTCCCGGACATGTTTCTAATGATCATCCAAGTTAGAGGAAAAAATTTGAATATCGTCAAGATATACCACAACGAATAACCCCAGCAAGTCGCGGGAGATGTCATTGACAAATTCCTGAAACACTGCGGGGGCATTGCAAAGACCAAATGGCATCACTAAATATTTGTAGTGGCCATGGTGTTAAAGGCCGTTTTCCACTCATCCCCTTCCCTGATACGAATGAGGTTATATGCACCCCTAAGGTCAAGTTTGGAATAGATGGTAGCATTCTTGACCTGATCAAATAACTCAGAAATCAGAAAGGGGATAGCGGTTTTTGATGGTAATTTTATTAAGGCCCCTATAGTCAATACATGGGCGAAGACCTCCATCCTTTTTGCCCACGAAAAAGAACCCAGCACCAGCAGGGGAACTAGAGGGCCTAATAAAACCTCTTTCAAGATTTTCTTTGATGTACTCTTTCATTGCTTGCGCTTCAGGCAAAGAAACAGGATAAGTTCTCCCTCTAGGGGGGGTAGACCCAGGGATAAGATCAATTGGGCAGTCATAACGCCTATGTGGGGGGTAATGTTTATGTGGCTTTTTTTAATGTCACAGTCGGCACCCTAAATCCAGAACCTATGCTAAGCACCCTGTTCTTGGCTCTTGCTTCTGCCTTTAACAGCCGCCTTTCACCTTGGAAGGAGCCCTCGGCTAATCAGATGCCACCAGGTCTTATTAAGAGAGGTGCCAAGCGAAGGGTTTTGGACAAGCAAAGGGGCACGACGGTAAAGAAAAAGTCTTTTGATCAAAATCATCAAAACAGGCAGGGGTCACAACAGGTAATCAGATATCAGAAGCTTAAACAGCACAGAGGCACCAGGAACTCACAAGGAAGAGTTCCATTGAGTGCTGGCGCCTATAAATACTGAAGAATTGTGCCATGCACACCCTAGTTACCAGCGCCACGCCGCGCAGAGGAGATGCGTAGCAGGCTAAACCATATTTTCGTTTAACGATTCTTTCAAACACCTGGTAAGTTGGTTTTTTTTGCCTTAACCTACATCCAAAATGTCCTATTGATTGATTTTTTTAAAGGAGTTGTTGACCTTAACATTTAGGGGGTTATTTATCAGGCTCCGAATTTATCTCAGTATTTCTAATATCAAACTTTAAGCAACTCCGAATTCCCGAATAGACTTTATTTATGAAGAAAAAAGCCTGAAAAAATAGGGTCAAGCAAACTCCAGAGCTTTCCCCGAATTGTTCAGAGTTTTCCCACAAAAACTAAAAGTTTTTTTCGCCAAAACCCTGGAATCATCGGATATCAGTACGGACATCAGCGCACTGGAATCTTCCCCATTGACTTATACAGGACCTCGAGAGTTTTTAGATGCTGGGGTATAGACTATTGGACTTTAATAAATATCAAAAAAATCATAGTTTGTTTTTTTTTGCTCTGAAAACGACAAATTATTTGAGGTTCAGATATTCGGACCTTGATAAATAACTCCATTAATCTGATGTACAGATTGTTTCTCATTGACACTTTGCAACTGGTCTTGTTGTTGTTCAAGAAATCATTGAATTTGTGTGATAGTCTGTCTGTCTACATGTTTCTCTCTTTATAATCTCGTTAACTATATAATCTATCATTCTAATCGAACTATGGAATCTATCCATCTATATATACCTAAATAGTTTCTAATTTCTATGTTAAGGGAGCGAGGGGAAGGAGAGAGAAAGAGAGCAAGATGTTTTTCGAAGGTAAAGTTACACTGAATCAAAAACACTGCATATACTAAAGTAATAGAATCAACATTTTGTGAACATTCACCCATTTGCTTATTTGCTTTGCACATTCTTGTCTTTTTTTTTTTTACAGAACAACAATAAAAAAAAACATTACCCATGGGACAATCTTGTACTGTAGCACAAAAAAGCAGCTTGGCCAAAAATATTAGTACATCTTCTAATACTTTAACAATGGATGATGTTTCATGTTAATCCAACAGAAAAATAAATTGTCCATCATCATGAAAATGTAAGAGAGGATCATGTTGTCATGCACCAACCATCTTTTACACAACCGTCTGAGACAACAAAATGATATAGCATGTTCCACTTCCAATATTCCAAAAAAAGGGTAAGAAACAAGTTTTAAACACGTAGAGGCACATTTACTAAGGGTGGAATTTTGAAGTGCTTAAACTTCGAAATTCGACCATCGAATTGAAAAAATTCGATAGTCTCAGTTTTTTTTTTGATTCTAATTAAAAATTTTCGTTCGATCATAGAAATCATTGGAATCGAACAATCGATTTAATCGAACGATCAAACAATTTTTTTAAAAAAACTTTGACTTCTAAAAACTGACTATAGGTTCTAGGAGGTCCCCCATAGGCTAACATAGCAATTCGGCAGATTTAAGGTGGCGAAGTGTCGAATTTGAGGTTTTTTAAAGAGACAGTACTTCGATTTTCGAATGGTCGAATATTCAAAGTTTTTTCAATTCAAATCAAATTTTGGCCTATTCGATGGTCGAAGTACTCAAAAATTATTTCGAAATTTGAAGTTTTTGAATTCGAAAATTCACTTCGAATTCACTTGTGCCCCATAGTATAAAAACATAATTTTTTTGTTTCTAAGACTTTAGTATTGTCCTGATATGTGTAATTTGCTTTGTTTATACTGTATTTTAGTTGTGTAACATTTGCAGCAAAGTGCCTTTTTTATTTGACACCAATGGTCAGGTGTTAGTGGATTTAATTGTATTTTTTTCACACAAGCCACAACAAAAAGCATCCTGTTGTATGGATTTTTTTATTTTATTTTTATTAATAAAAATGGTGGCAAAGATTTGTTGTTTTTTTTTTATTAATCAATTAAGAAGTAGTCAGAAGTAGTCGGGTAAAAAACTCGAATCCTCGATTTGATCGAGTTTTTGGCATAAAAAAAACTTGAATCAGTCAAATTGATTAGTTATAGAGTGAAACTCACTGAAAAAACTCAAACATCATAAAGGCTACTAACCTGGTTCACGGGACCTCTGCCATTGATTTCTACATGACCTTGACAGGTTTTAGTTGGTGTATTTTTAGATTTAGGTTATTTCCAGCTTTGGGGTATAAAAAATCTTGAAAAATTAGAGCTTTTAAAAAAAACTACGAGTTTTTTTGTTAATAAAAAAATTAAGAGTTTTTTTGTTAATCCAAAAATTCAAATTTTGACTGAAAAATACTGTCTAAAACCCAAATTTTTCAGGTAAAAATCAACTGATAAATAACCCCCTAGATGTTAAAAATAAGGTTTACTTACATTTAGTCAAGGTTTTAATTCCAATTCCATAGAAATGTGTACAAAAATGTGTAGGAAAAATTTAATTCTATAGAAAATATAGGTTTATAATTGAACATATAGCTTTGGTTGTAACACCTACACCATTGATATCTTACTGACATGTCTGGTTGCTAGGGCACTAGGATAGAGGGTGTTATAGAAAAAAGATATTGATAATGTTGATAATGTTTCAGGAAACAGCAAAGAGTACTCTCACATAAAAAGCTATTGACTGTAGGGAGGACAGTACGAAATGTTTAGAAGCATGTAATGTGCAAATTACACTTATCTTAAAAATAGACAGGGCCAAATAACAACATTATAATGATCCTGCTTGGAAAAATAAAGAGAGTAGAGTATGATATAAACTACAGCAAATAAAAATTAGCACAGATGAGGTAACAGACACATGACATTTTTAAACTAACCAATCAGAATCTCACGTGTAATAGCATTTTAAATTATCTTACATAATAGAAGCATCTATTAATTATTGCTGCTACACCTGGTTCCCATGTTGGCCTGCATCTGGGGAATGAACAGGAGGATCTTCATGTTGCTTATCACCTTCAATAGCTTCAGGTAATTGACGATCCTCCAACAGATGATGCAGACGATGCAAGCTACTAAAATGAAATTGTACACTTCACTAGAGGAATACTGAAAAACATCCCCTGAAAGGTCCAAACAATGGAAGCGCATCTCTAGTAAGCTAAACGCATGCTCAATGACTTGTCTGGCCCTTTGATGTGCTACATTGTACCTGTGTTTACCAGGTGTGGCTGAATAACCAATTGGAGTCAACAGTCAGGGTCGACAACCATAACCACCATAACCTGAAAAAGATTTGATATATGCTTAAATCAATATAGTGAGTTTTATCATTATACATAGATTAACCTTTATAAAAATATAACACTTTGCTCTTTTGGCATCTTTAATTCTGTCTACAATTGCATTTTAGTTTTTGTTTCTGGAGGGGGGGGAACTGGAGTGAAGAGAAAAAACTTTAATATAAAACAGTTATATAATTACTTTAACAAAGGTAAGCGTGTCAACAAATTTGCTCCTAATAAACACTTTTTAAACGATTCCTCTGAACGAATACTGGTTTGAGTATTTAGTAGAAAGACACCAGTAAGGGACTGCACACATACAAGGATGGATTTTGACTAAGAATGACTTGTAAATCATGTTACTTAAGAATTGTTTGGCACTCTTTAAACAACATTTGTATGTAATAAGAGTTGTAAGATGTTTAATATGACTAAACACTGTCAACATATTTAATATTATATGGAAAGTTTAAACAATACTTACCCCCAAGCCAACCACCACTTAATTGACCAGATTCAAAATGCCTGTAGACCTACTCGGACATAAAAGTTCCTTTTCACTTTCAGCCACTCCTGTAAGGTGTTGGGAAATTTGATAAGTAGTTGACATCTTTTTTTAACAGCTTGTAGAAGTTAAGTCAGTGCAGAGAGAACGTCAATTGAGACATGCCACTGACAAGAACTTCTGAATTCCTCCATGATTAAAGGAAAACCAAAGACTTTTTATTAAAGTCCCATACCCCCTACCCTACATAGACCCCCCTCCCTGCTCCCCCCAGCCTAAGTGTTACCCTGGGTAAATGCCCCTAACTCATTACTTACCCCTTGCATGCGCAGTTGTTCGGGCCTGGCAGATTACGCCAACTGCTCATGCGCCATCTGCTCATGCGCCAACACGCCGCTCTCTTCCTGAAGATTACTGAAGAGAAGACGATGGCGCCCATGAACACGAATGCCCTGAATCTGCAACAAGGGGTAAGTAAAGAGTTAGGGGCATTTACCCAGGGTAACACCTAGGCTGGGGGAGAGCAGGGAGGGGGGGTCTATGTAGGGTAGGGGATTTTAATAAACTACAACTATGAACTAAAAATCGTTCGACTATTCGACCATTCGATAGTCGAAGTACTGTCTCTTTAAAAAATTCTTCAACCTCCTAGTTCACCACCTAAAACCTACCGAGGCCAATTTTAGCCTATGGGGAAGGTCCCCATCGTTCGATCATAGGAATAGCGCTAAATCCTTCGACTTCGATATTCGAAGGATTTTACTTTGACGGTCGAATATTGAGGATTAATTAACCCTCGATATTCGACCCTATGTAAATGTGCCCCTTAATGTTCTACAACTTTTTTGCAAACAGCCTTATTGTTGGTACTGTGACTACTATTGTGCAGGGTCCCCTCAGGGGGGATTATGGGAAACAGATGTCCCAGAGGGGCGACTGATTAGGGCAAACTTTTGTAAACTGTGTAATTTAGGGGGTTCTTTACTAAACTCCGGTCAGGCTTTTAGGGGCAAAACTCGAATTTTAAATCTAATTTTTCGAGATTTATTAAAGCCCGATACTGCAAAAAGCCAGAATTCGAAAATCTGCCATCCCTGCCGAGGTTGTGTTTAAGTCAATGGCAGAGATCCCTATACTATTTTCAAGTATCTGTGGTCTGTGCTGGATTTAGCCAGAAAATCTGACCATTTCAGGCTTTTCTGGTAAAAATCTAAAAAATTTGGCTTTTCAAGGAAAAGGCTGAAAAAATCGTACCATTCGGGTTTTCTCTCGATTTTATGTAGTTTTTACCCAAACCAAATCTAGCTTTTTTTAATAATAAATAAGGTAGAATTGGAGTATTGGACTTTGGTTGTGTTTTTTTTATTTAAAAATATTTGATAAATTTGGATTTTAATAAATAACCTTCTTAATGTATACATCTATGTTAATTTATGTTTATACTTTTGGAACTTACTTGTCAAACAATAACAAATCAGATCAGTTTGACAGGGGCAGGATTGTAGTGTTTAAAATTAGGGCAATCTCCACTGACCACCAATGAAAAAAAAAAGGCTTAAGGTCAATTCAACTATATATGCTTAGTTATATGATCTCTTACATCAACTTTTCTGCAGTGGAATGACTAGTTCTTGAGCCACACAGCAAGATGATTGGGTCCGTAATCATGACATTTTCAATAAAAATATTGTATATTGCATCTGCTGATCAATTAAAATCCCACTAGTCCCCTTATAGTAAGTTCATAGGCCCAGCAGCAGTTGCAGGGTCAGTTTTCTCTATAATTACACCCCTCCTTTTCAGGCAAATGATTTGTGAGTCTGTAGCTTTGGTTTAAAAAAGCAAAGCACACATCCATCAAAATTAACCTTTTGTCCTAGCGAAACCTGCCCAACTGCTAGTTGATCTTTTGTGTGCATATAAGGGACATGGGCAAAAATCGTAGTACTTTGCATGTGTGTTCATGGAGGGGGTGGGGACAGACAAATAATTTGTATGGGGGCGTCAGGATTTCTGATGATGGCCCTGCTACTGTGTGCATAATAATTTTTGAAACGTCACCTCCATACACCTTCTATTACTGCACACAAAAAAGAATATTCACAAAAATACATGTTTCATATTTTTTTTTTCAGCTGGTGCCCTTGATGTGGTGGCATATGGTGCAGTGTGCAGCAGGCCATTGGCATTTCACTTTCATATTTCTATTATCAGTGTACAAAGGAAAGAATAACAACACCGATTCATGTTTTCACATAAAGTGATCACCCAGTTTAAAAATCCCACCATATAACAACACAGTAAAGGACTGCCTATACAGAGCTTACTGAAATATCAAAAAGAAGCATGCTTTCCCACTCAACCGGTAACACTATAGATACATGCACCAATCACTATAAGAACAGTTACCATGGAAACAGGCTAGAGAGTGCAGAATATTGCTAGTGAAGGGTTATTGCCAAAACTGAAGAGATGCTTGATTTTGCAAGGAAAGAATATAGGCTCCTGTCAAATGTCTGGTACATAGCAGCAAATATATTTTATCCTGAGGCATACTATTACTATCACTTATTTTGATGTACTTTGAATCCACCTTTAAAGTGTAAAATTTGAAGCAGTTGCACCTATTACTGTACAATCTACATTCTGTAAAAATAAAAAATGTAGCTGAATTATTACAAAAAAAAAAAGAATTATTTATAATTTTTATAACTTGTTAATAAACAATAGTGAACTAAGGTTAAAGCATATATTGTAAAACTTCCGGGATTGAAGAATTAAGGTTTACAGACTACATTAAATTGTATTGGTTTTTAACCACAGTTCAACAAATTTCAGCCTGTAAAACAACAATTTACTAGCTACAATGGGCTAAAAATGTAAAACAAACTTTAAAGGTCAACTGACAAAGCGGCACCATAGATTACTTTAGTATTTTACTAACTTCACATGCAGCTGTAAGTCATATGCCTTGTACTTAGTACACTGCTGTGTGTTTAAAACACACTCATAATGGCTATTTTATGACACATAAGCATGCCCTCTGTAACACTTTTAAAACCTTTAAAAAGATTATTAGTACAATGTGACTTAAAAAATTCCATTTGAATAAGGTCCGGGTTTCAAAATGTGTTTCATGACATACTGGTTTGTGTAAGATAGGATGCTTTATGCAATTGTCCTTGAGAAAAATATCCAACTTGAATAGGCCAAGAATAACCTAATATTAATTAGTCATGGATAGTAAACTAATCTTTTAAAGATGTACATTTTACCCATCATCTGGCAATGAAAGTATTTGATTTTTTTAACATTCTTAGTTATTTATAACATATAGAAAAAAAAATATTAGTATTAGTAGTAGCAGGGGCAAAATAGGAAAAGTAGTCAAGAGAGGCAGATTTATCAAGGATCAAAATTTGAGTTCATGAGAGTTTTTTAAAATGAAATTTATTAAAAAAAACAAATTTTTCAAAGTCGGGTGAAAAGGATCGAATTAGAATCAAATTTCACCAAAAAAATCTTGAATGTCAGGAAGGCTGCAAACAATTCCAAATTGATCCCGAGGCATATTCTTAGGCTAAAACGGAAATTCAGCAGGATTAGGTGGCGAATAGTCGAATTTGAGTTCTTAAAGGACCAGTATATGATTAATCTTGAAAATCAAATTTGAATTTTTTTAAAAAACTTGAATCGATTATTAACAATTCCCTAGTCAAATTTGACAGTTTTGACCATAAAAAAAACCTTCGACCCTTGATAAATCTGCCCCTTAGTATATATACAATAATGCTTGTTACGACTTAAATTTAAAATTGGAAATTTGTGTGTGTATAGGGGGGAATAGGGTACTAATAAATAACAGAATAGAGTCGTTTTTTTCCATTTTTATTTTCTGGAGCAATTTTCTTGAAATGCCAACAAAATTATTTCAATGTCCTCCAAGGTTGTGTTATATGACAGCTACCTGTGTGCAGACCTGCGATAATCCCTTAAAAGAAGAATGAAATACAAAAAAAATTGGGGCCTAGGTATCTCCCACATATATCCGACAACAGATATCAGGACATTATACACTTAACTACTGGCCTTTTTTCTGTCATTTTTATACTCCTCAAGAGGAGGAGTTATCCATGATCCCATTACATTTTAGTATGTCCGTTAGTTCCTTGGGTAGTGATAGGAATTTTTATGAAAAATGTAAACACTTATACAACAAAACCATGACATATCAGAATGATACTATGTTACAATATTTACATTATTTACAAATATATTCATCTAGTGAAAATTCGACTTCGACCATTCGCCATCTAAAATCTGCCGAGTTGCTGTTTGGGGGACTTCCTAGAACCTATTTGGAGTCAATCGGTGGACTTTGGGAAAAACTTTGAATCAAATTTGTTCGAATGTGCTATTACTTCGATTTGTTCAATTCGAATTTAGCCAAATACAGACCTATTTGATCGAAAACTGACCTATTCGACCAAAAAAAAAAACCTTTGACTTAATTTCTTTTGGTCTTTTTGAATTCGAATTTCGAAGTTTTTTCAATTCGAAATTCGACCCTTGATAATTATGCCCCTTAAAGTAACAGTTCAGTATGAAAATAAAACTGAGTAAATAGATAGGCTGTGCAAAATTAAAAATATTTCTAATATAGTTAGTTAGCCAAAAATGTAATGTATAAAGGCTGGAGTGACTGGATGCCTAATGTAATAACCATAACATTACTTCCTGCTTTTCAGCTCTCCAACTCTGAGTTAGTCAGTGATTTTAAGGGGGGCCACATGGGACATAACTGATCAGTGAATTTACAATTGATCCTCAGCATTCAGCTCATTTTCAAAAGCAACAGTTATGACCCATGTGGCTCCCACTCAAGTCACTGATTGGTTACTGTCTGGTAAACCAAGAATGCTGCACAGTCAGAACCAAATTTCATAGAACACAGATATTACTTTCAATATAATTTACAAACAAATTTAAACTAAAGTTTGCTTCATTTGCAATCATAGTTTTTGGGTGGAGATTCCTTAAACACTATACCCATAGGGAACCAACTAGTTGTTTATATACAACAAACAGTGGAATAAGTACTATAATTCATTATTCAACCTGACAAACTTTAAAAACTGACAGCAAAGTAAGATCACTGCACTAAGAACCTGCTCACATATTATTCTGTCAATCACTAAAGAATAATATGAAATGTGCACCACAAACAGCAGGACACAAGATAGGGTCATTCTCTGGACCTTTTGTCTTTGATAATATTATTTGGTATAATTCTTCTTGTTCATTTTAAAAGCAAGAAAAATAGTGTGGCTCTACAGATAGAATTGAACTTTAGAGACACTCCAAGTGATCCTTTTCCTTTTCTGTTACTCGCCTCCTACATCTCTCTCTCTCATTCTTTCTACCTCGCTCCATTCCTCACTTCTTTCTTTCTGCACTTCTTAAAACTATAATTAATATTTATTCTTTTACTCTATTCCTGTCTGTCCATCTTCAAATCTTTCTAATTTTATTTTGCTCACTGTCTTTCACTTTTCCTTTCCAGTTTATATTTATATATATTTTCCATCCACTGTCTGCTTGACCACATTATACACCCAGGCCAATTGATATCATTTGTAGTACAAACAGATTTTGAGCAGGAAAGTTCCAAGCAATTTCCCCTTGTACATAGGGAGATGGCATGCCAACGAGCTGACAAAATTGTACCATATATGACTAGTAACACTACCGCTCTTACACTGATTTTATATTTAGAATATCAGCTATGAAAATGACAGGATTACTGTTTTTTTATCAGGAAAACTTTTTTCAAAACTCATTAATCATTAATGCCATTTTACAAAAGGAACCACATACTGCTTTAAATGAGGGAGCATACATTTTATCTAATCAAAGTGTCAGTTAAAACTCTCAATACAATTATGCAACACCGGTTACTAACAATGATATAGATTATTGTACTTAATAAATCAATAAAAATGAGCCCAATCATAATGTTTGTTACATTATCTATGGTTTAAAATAGAGAGATAACTATAACGTTGTAATAATACATTTCCCAGAACAATAAAACAATAAATTAGTCAATAAGAACATGAATAGTTTATAATATTTCCTGCATTTTTCGCCTAAAAAAACAAAAAACAATAAGGGGCAGATTTATCAAGGGTCAAATTCAGAATATGAATTTTTAAATTAAAAATTCGAGTTTACTTTATAGTGTAATCCGACTAGGGAATAAAATTAGATTCAAGTTAAAAAAAAAAACGAAATTCTAAATTTGTAAATGTACTGTCCCTTTAAGAATTTTAATTCAATTATTCGCCATCTAGAACCTGACAATATGGTGTTTTAGCCTATGGGGGGCCTCCTACAATCGATTCGGAGTAGTTTGGTGGACTTTTGAAAAAAAAATTTATTTTATTTTTTTTGGTGAAAAAACTCTTATCAAATTTGATTCGAGTTTGCAACTCGATTCTATTCACCCATTTTTTTAAAAAAATCATTTTTTTTAAAATAAATTTGGATTGGTTGTTTTTTTTCGAATTTCGATTTTATGGAAGTTGATGGGCGTTTTTAGAAACTTCCATAAACTCGAAATATGACCCTTGATAAATCTGCCCTTAAATGTAAGTAGAGATTTACTTAGAATGTAGTCTATCTTGATACTAGCTGTTCTACTAGTAATTGCATCAAAAGTAAATGCATTAATTCAGTTAAGATGCAAATTATTAATGTAGCTATAGGTATTAATTTGCAAATGAAAGCAAATGCCAAACATAACACCTACCTGGAAAACGTAAAAAAGCTCGACACAAATATAAGATCTATAAACAACTTAGTTTTAAGGAGAAGGAAAGCTACAAGACAGTTTATTGCCAACAGATTAGCCACAATAGTGCAAGATAGAACACTATGGGGCAGATGTATGAAGGGTCGAATATCGAGGGTTAATTAACCCTCGATATTCGACTAGGAACTAAAATCGTTCGACTTCGATTTTGCGCAAATCCTGCGATCGAATGATCGAAGGATTATTCCTTCGATCGAACGATTAAATCCTTCGAATCGAACGTTTCGAAGGATTTTAATCCAACGATCGAAGGAATATCCTTCGATCAAAAAGTCTCAGGCAAGCCTATGGGGACCTTCCCCATAGGCTAACATTGACTTCGGTAGCTTTTAGCTGCCGAAGTAGGGGGTCGAAGTTTTTCTTAAAGAGACAGTACTTCGACTATCGAATGGTCGAATAGTCGAACGATTTTTAGTTCGAATTGTTCGATTCGTAGTCGTAGTCGTAGTCGAAGGTCGAAGTAGCCCATTCGATGGTCGAAGTAGCCCAAAAAACACTTCGAAATTCGAAGTTTTTTTAATTCGAATCCTTCACTCGAGCTTCATGAATCGGCCCCTATATGTATTCTGCGGAATGCTTTACCATACCTGAGTAAATAGCTCTAGACACTGTCTCTGTTTGTTTAGCTTGGTGTGACATCACTTCCTGCCTGAGTCTCTCCCTGCTCATTTACAGCTCTGAGCTCAGATTACAGCAGGGATGGGAGGAGGGAGGGGGAGAGGAGCAAACTGAGCATGCTCAAGCCCTGCCCTGCAAGGTTTATGCTGAAAACAGGAAGTCTGATACAGAAGTCCATGTGTACACAATAAAAGGAAAGAAATGCTGTGTTTCTTTTGACAGAGAGCAGCATTAGTTAAATACTGAGGGTTTACTGGTGTATTTATATAGACCTTTCTGATAAAGCTTACTTAATTTTAGCCTTTCCTTCTGCTTTAAGAGCACAGTGATAAGGGCAGCTACTCAGTATCCACATTTTTATTTGCATAATCCACTCATTAAATCAAACATAGAACACTGATAGTTTATTTAAATAAACATTAAATCAGCACCTAAATCAATATGAAAATATCTATAGGAATCAAACCATGTCCAGTTTGTCAAGTCTGTTTTAAATAATTTTAAAACAATTCTAACACTATTGTATTTCTACATTGCCAATGACATGACCCAATATCATGTTGATTGCACTTTTTGCAATCTATAAGGTGGTAGTCTTATGGTGGTAGAAAAAACAGGGGACATCCAGGCACGAAAAATAGTATAAAACATATGTTGTTAATTGTAGATTAATTTAAAAAAGGATCAGTATCTCCATTGGCCTTAAGTGTTTCGTTCTTCCAGGGCAGTAAATCATGAGCTAACTTCACATCCCAAGAAGTTGGGGTTATTTACTAAAATCCGATTTTAACTAATTTTTTTAATAAAGAAAGCTCGGACAAACTCCCATCCACAATTTTACCTTTTTTTATCATTAAAATAGCCCGAAAAAATCAGATTGCAGAAAGACTCGATAAAATCAAGAGAAAACATGAATCATGTGATTTTTTCAGACTTTGCTCCAGAATCGCTCAATTTTTTCGGGTTATCACCCAAAAACCCGAATTTTTTTGGATTATCAGGCTAAACCCAGCACAATCCACTACCACTATATCTTCAAATTGTGATAGGGACATCTGCCATTACATGACCTTGACAGGTTTAAGATGCTGGAACTTTGGATTCGGCTTTTTGCAGCATCGGGGTATAATACATCTCGAAACATTTTAGGTTTTTTTCCATCCAAAAATGTGAGTTTTTGCCCCACAATCCCAACCAGAAACAATCTAGGTTTAATAAATAACCCCCTAAGTGCTTAACAATTAGGAAATATGGGGAAAAGATGCAAGACTGCATGTTATATATGCTATTCAGTGTTTGTACTGGAAAATATATATATGAGGTGAGATGAAATAAATGACCAAAAAAATTATGCAGTTTGTATGATCCTCTTTCAATAAAAAAATGTGCAATTTTTTGAATTATTGGAATGAAACTTGCTAAAATCAAGCAAAAAGGCACTGTCACACATTGCTTCATTCAGGAATACAACAGGGGATAAAGAGAACAGTATCCATGGAAACAATATTTTTTCTTGAAAGAATTTGCAGACACCATAGACACAAAATCCCATTGTTAAACCAAAATTATTTGGGGTTTAAAATACCATGCACTGCAGTTTAACAGAGTGGTATTGAACCTATCTATAATGTATCATTATTGATAAACAGAACAGAAAATGCATTAGAAAAAGCAGAAAATGTTTATTTGGTGAATATTTTGTACAAATCACATAAGCACTTAATTCACCTGTGGTGCTGTTGCTAAAAGGATTGATGCCATTGCACACTGTGGCAGATCACTGACCGAATTCTAATAAAGCTTACCAATTATCTGAATATACAACTGAACACTATGAGACTGGGGTATCTAACCTGTAATCTAGATCAGCCTCTGATATGCCACAAGAAAAAATTAACCCCTTCTCTGTCACTTTGCTGCCTTCAAAATGTGCATGTTTGTAGGCATCAAAGCAGTGGTGAAACTATACATCTCCAGGCCCCCTGCAAAAAATTCTTAGAAGAGGCCCTGGTGTCCACAGCAATCCACACCCAGACACAATTTTTCAGGTAGGAAAGCTGCTGGGCGGGGGGGGGGGATTTTTATACAGCAGACCCCTTGCAGGTACAAGCCCTCCTGTCCCCCTCCCCAGCTGTAACTGATGCCACTGCATCAAAGCATTCCTTGAATGCTAATTGGCTCAACTCTGAAAAGTGTTTGGAAGGAGAACAACCCCTTAAAAGGTACTCATTCCAAGCATGTGGGTGTCATGTGGGTGAAAGTGATTACCCAAATACTATAGGACACTTGAATGTTGAATGATGGAGAGCAGCTTGCCCTAAAATGTCCAGTCTGGCTAACAGCAAAACACTGTAGAAGTGTTGTATTAAATGAAGATTTTCTCTTTTTAAGAGACAAGAGGAATACTTCCCCTGTTTTTCTGCCTGTGACATCATCTAGCCCAGTTACAGGCTGGAGAGGAATCCGATTGGCTGGGCACCCCAGTGCATCCTTGGGAGAGAGGGTGTGCCTGACTTTGGAGCCAAATGTACAGGGTCTCCCAGAGAGCTGAACAGAGTCAGCATGAGTAGCTGTAAGAATGTCAAGTACCGAGAAACTGTTAAATCTGTGGAATCTGTGGAGGTACAGATTGAGCCCAGCCTGTCCCTTGCCAAGCTGCTAGAAACTCAGAAGGAGAAAGGTGCCACTGTTGAGATTGATCCTGTTGCAGAGCTGCACACAATCTCCAGTATTATTGCCTCTGAGAGCAAACCGGTGAGTGAGCCACCCAAGGGAGGATACTGGCACGGATACAAGCGTGGGGCCCCAAAGTGAAGACTAGTCTTGTGTAATTACCTGCTATATGGGAGCTGCTGCTAAATTCCAAAGGGAGAGGTACTTTTGGGAAATGGTAGTGCTACCTGGGGAATAAGAGCTCTGGGGAAGGGACTTTCATTTGAACTGTGTGGTTATTAACCCCTTCCAGAGGATTGGGACTTTGATATTAAAAAGGACTGTGTTGGAGCAACAGTTAAGTACCTAATAGTGATTTAGGTAGTGTCACACGTGTCCCCAGTGTAGGAGTGCACGGTGTATTAGTTTGCCCAAGTTTTACTGCAGTTTATATAAAGTTTATATTTGTTTCATTTGCAAACTGTGTGTATTATTATTCCTAGTGGAATTCCCCTGAGGTGTGTTCCTCAGTGTTCCCTAGGCACTTTGCTGTAATTCCCAGTTCCCGGTACTTTTCATACACAAAAGGGACTCAGGGCCCCTGGATTGTCAAGGGTAAGTTGCTATTTAAAAACACAGTAACCAAATTAGGGTTATATTAACTTATTTTTACCTGTGACCTGTGTGCCCATCTTGTTTTTTGTATGTTTGCAGACAGAATTATGGGCCTAGTTTCGGCATTGCTGCTAACTTTGTTTCATTTAAAAAAAAAAAAGGGCATAGCTTTTGTTTTTTCTTACATCACTTAGTCCAAATGTATTCTCTTTAAGTCAGTGCTGCAACCTTTCTAACAATTCTATTTACTCACCACATACCTTTCAAGGTTAATTGGTATTGTGGTACAACATTCCAGGATACTGTTAGTCAAACAAACTACTTGAAATAGTTACTTTGCTCTCACCAAGAAAAGGGTCATGTCTTTGACTCTCTTTGACTCCATATGTGCCATGGGGGAGGAGGTCAAAATTCAATAGTTGCTGGGATCCCTATGGGCCCACAATCCCCACTGTCAGAGTAGATGCCTTCATCTCATAACCTACTTTATTACATATATATTGCTCCCAAAATGCCTAGATTGATTAATAGTGATAGGCGAATTTGCGGCGTTTCGCTTCGCCGAAAAATTTGTGAATTTTGCGTGAAATTCGCGAAACGCCGAAAAATTCGCGAAACTGCGCCGGCGTCTCGTTTTTGACGCCGGCGCCCGTTTTTGATGCAGGCGTCCGTTTTTTTGAAAAACAATTTTTTGACGCTGGCGAATTTTTTCCGCAAATTTTCGCTGGCGTTTGGCGAATTTATTCGCTGGCGGCGAATCGCGCAAATTCGCCGCGAATTCGTGCCTGGCGAATAAATTCGCCAATCACTATTGATTAATCAAAATGTCAATTAAGAGTCACGCAATACTTTCATATATATGTTATATATTTATGTTGTATCTGAAAAGTTTTGCATCATCACTGAAACACACCTGACTATGAAAGTTAATATGTCCTATCCCATAAAGAGGCCTGTGACTGATCTAAGAATACATAAAATTAAACCCTTAAATTAATAGGTCACCTATCTGAAAGTTGGATGAGACACCAGTGGAAGACAAATAATTTGTTTCTTAGAACAGGAAATTCTTTAACATACTAACTGGGTTATTTATCAATGTTTGTTTTTTTCCCAGTGATTCAAAATTATTTTGGCACTTAAAAGCAAGAATTACAATAATGGTTTAAAAACCGCAAATTTTATACTTATTAAGCAAAAAAAAATTGAAAGCTTGCAAGGTGATGTAGAAGCGAATTAGAGCTTTATTAGTCAAAATGTAAACAATTTAATTTGAGTATTTTAACTTTTAGCTTGTAAACAGATTAAAAATTATTCAGATTCAAACACAACTCGACCTTTGATAAAAAAAAAACCCTAAAAGTTCACCCTAAAGTGAATTATCCCTTTAATTAATTTGATCTCAAATGAAATAATCAGGTTAACATTAAAGGGACAGTATAACCCCCTTGCCTGGTTCAATATGGGTTCAATGAATAGGGCTTGTGCTACAAATATGTTTGGATTTTTCTTTGAATTTTAAAAATCTATAGTTAAAAAGGGCAAACAGATAATTTAAATATACTCCATGTGTCTACCTTTCTGAATCTGTAATTCTAAATTAGCTTTTGTACTGGTTTCTTTTTAAAGGAGAACTAAATCCCAAAGTTAAAAAACCCTACCCCCTACATATACCCCTCCCTCCCTCCTCCCCAGCCTAGCCGCTACCCCGGGCAGATTCTGTCCAGCGGAATTCTCTTCGGTAATCTTCGGAATCAGACCGGCGTTGCGGCACATGCGCAGTTGGAGCAATCTTCTGTCTCGTGACAACTGCACATGCGGTGAAACTCAAAAAAATTCTCATTCTGAAGATTACCGAATCAGCTGAAGATGACGCCCGTGAGCTCCGCTGGACAGAATCTGCACAAAGGGGTAAGTATATTGCATTTGCCTGGGGTAGCAGCTAGGCTGGGGGGGGGAGCTAGGGGGGTCTATGTAGGGTTGGGGGTACGTTTTTTTTACCTTTAGGGTTTAGTTCTCCTTTAAAGGGATTCTGTCTTGATTTTTATGGTGTCATTTTTACTTCTAAATTACACTGTTTACACTGCAAATAATTCACTCTACCACGTAAAATTTCATTCTGAACCAGCAAGTGTATTTTTTTTAATCTATAATATTGGTGTGTAGGCAGCCATCCCAGGTCATTTTGCCTGGTCATGTGTTTTCAGAAAGAGCCAGCACTAGGATGAAACTGCTTTCAGGCAGGTTGTTGTTTCTCCAACTCAATGTAACTGAATGTGTCTCAGTGGGACTTGGCTTTTTACTATTCAGTGCTGTTCTTAAATCTACCAGGGAGCTGTTATTTTGTATCGGGGAGCTATTTGGTTACCTTCCCATTGTTCTGTTTTTAGGCCAATGGGGGGGAAAGGGAGGGTGGTCATATCCTTCCAACTTGCAGTACAGCATTAAAGAGTGACTGAAGTTTATCAGAGCACAAGTCACATGACTGGGGGTAGCTGGAAAACTGACAATATGTCTAGCTCCATGTCAGATTTCAAAATGAAATAGAAAAAAATCTGTTTGCTCTTTTGAGAAACAGATTTCAGTGCAGAATTCTGTTGGAGCAATAAAAAAGTGAAGTGAGTGAAGATATACTCTGAGTTATTGGTGCAGTATACTCCATTCAAATTCTGTTAAGGGTATTTTGTGACAATGAAAATTTTTTAAAGCACCAAACTAACCAAATCAGAAGGATTCATTGCAGGAGGTTATAAAAAAAAAACATTATAATAAACAAGTACAAAAATGCATGAACACACACGTTTATGAAGAGTAGACAAGAAACGGTATATTCTCTGACCATTAGTTTTCTTTGCTCTGTCACTGAGGAAGTTACAGAATCCAATTAAAGCTGCTTCACATGTCCTTGTCACAATGCTGATTTGGCTTTGCTTAAGGTTTGTGTTCATAACCAAAGCCACAATAAACTTATATTGAGGAAATGGGCGTGGAAGAGTCACTGAAATAAAAATTAGTTACCAGAGGTTTTTTTCCCCTACATGTTGATGACAATTACTTTTTAGAAACTTGTAGTCTAAAAAGAGAATTTTTGTAGACACAATGAACAAACTGCGTATTAAGATTCATCTCAGTACAGATATAGGATCCCTTATCCAGAAACCCGATATCCAGATAGCTCCGAATTATGGAATGGCTGTCTCCCATAGACTCCATTTTATCCAAATAATCCACATTTTCCTTTTTCTCCATAATAATAAAACAGTGGCTTGTACTTGATCCAAACTAAGATATCATTAGTGCTTATTGGAAGCAAAACCAGCCTATTGGGGTTATTTAATGTTTAAATGAATTTCTAGTAGACTTAAGGCATGAAGACCAAAATTACGGAAAGATCTGTTATCCGGAAAACCCCAGGTCCCGAGCATTCTGGATAACAGGTCCCACACCAGTACTTGTTTTAACATATGAATCTCTATAAAGTAAATAAAGTACAGCTATGCATTCTGTAATTATATGTGTATGTCATATAATTCCAGACTCATATATGTTGCTAAATGATAAATGGCTCATTTAATAAGACAAGGTCACTGCATGATAATGAAATGGTTTATCCCTTGCAGTGTATAATTTCATATACACTACATTAAACACTAATGAATAAAAATGAAAGGGATATTGGCTACTGATAAAAAATTGACAATTCAACATAAATTTACTTTTTCTCTGTAATAATAAAACAGTACATTGTACTTGTTACCAACTAAAATAAAATAAATCCTTTTTAGAGACAAAACAATCCTATTGGGTTTAATGTTTATATGATATTTTAGTTAACTTAAAGCAATACTGACATGTTCCTATAAAAATCATAGGAACGTGTCAGTATTAAGTAGTTGCTGCACTCAGAATAGTTCCCCTCAAAGCCTCCCCAAGCCCCGCGAACCTTTGCGCAGCCGACCCGCTGGCACAGCTAACGGATCTTCTGCCTTGCTCCCGTGATGCTGGCAGAGCGATCCTTCCATAGGCTGAAGTCCTGTTTTCATTCATAATTAGCCCATGAAAGGATCCCACCGCCCCCAGCCCAGCGTCACTGAGACAGCACAGAGGATCTTTTAGCAGAGTCAGAGGGTCGGGTTAGCTCAGGTTCACGGGGTTGGGGCGGCTTTGAGAGGGGGTTTCAGGGGAACTATTCCGGGTGCAGCAACTACTTGACACGTTCCTATGATTTGTAAAGGGTAGTGTCAGTATCACTTTAATTTAGGATCCAAATTATGGAAAGACCCTTATTTGGGAAACCCCAGGTCCTAAGCATTCTGAATAACAGATCCCATACCTGTACTGCAATGGGGCTGATTTATAAACATTGGGCAAATTTACACCTTGCCAGTAACTCAAAGAAACCAATCAATGATAACCTTTTTTAGCCAGCTGCGAGTTAGAAACTGAAAGCAATCATCTGATTGGTTGTTATGAGTTATTCCCCATGTGCAAAATTGCCCAGTGTTTATAAATGACTCCCATAATGAGTTTAAGCAATATGAACATTTTAGACACTGTAAATGAATGGCAATTTTTTAGTCACTGGAAGGGTTATAGATATATAGATAGATCTTCTATTTATGAAGTACTGACAATATCTCCATCCTACCCAGCATCTTCCCTATTCTACCAATCCTAGCAAAAGCAAGTCCTTAAAGGGGATGATTACCCGAAAAATCTTGTAAGCGGAAAGCAGATTTTATTCTAAACAACTTAGTATAAAATGAATTGATGATTAAGGGTGATTCAAATTTGGCCGAATACGGACCTATTCGATCGAAAACGGACCTATTCGACCAAAAAAAACACTACGACTTAATTTCAGTTGGTATTTTTAAATTTCGAAGTTTTTTCAATTCAAAATTCGACCCTTGATAAATATAACCCTAAGTCACTAAGGCCAACTTTACACTTTCTACTAACCAACGCTACATTCCACATTTACCTTACGCTACCTTTCCTATTGATCTTACACTGTGTTCCAGAGTGGTGAAATTCCTTCCTAGTATGTGGAAAGGGTAGTAATGCTGATGCCGGTTCCAATCAGTTTTTTTACTGATGTAAATGTTAATGCATAAAATGTTAATGTGTCAAAAGTTGCTGATTGCAGTGGTTTTAAATACCTGACTAATACCTAACATACAGCACTATTACAAGCAGCATTTCTTTCATTAAAAAATCTCATAAAGTAAAGTAGCTGCTAGGATCATCAAACCCTCATTATGGCAGACATTAATAACACAGCTGGAAATGTTTTGACCAGGTAGTTCACCTTAAAATTTTATTATAATGCAAGCAGTATAATTGTAAGCCAGTTTACAATTGGTTTTTAATTTTTTTAATTTTGTGCGGCTTTTACGTTAGTTAGCTTTAAAGGGGTGGTTCACCTTTAAAGTAAACTTTTAGTATGTTATAGAATGGCTAATTCTAAGCAACCTTTCAATTGTTTTTCATGTTTTATTATGTATAGTTTTTGAATTATTTGCCTTCTTCTTCTGACTTTGTCCAGCTTTCAAATGGGGGTCATTGACCCCATCTAAAAAACAAATGTCCTGCAAAGCTACGCGTTTATTGTTATTGCTATCTTTTATTATTCATCTTTCTATTCAGACCCTCTCCTATTAATATTCCAGCCTCGTAATCAAATCAGTGAATGGTAGCTATGGTAATTTGGATCCTAGCAACCAGATTGCCAAGATTGCAAACCAGAGAGCTGCTAATTAAAAAGCTAATAACTCTAAAACCGCAAATAATAAAAAATGAAAACCAATTGCAAATTGTCTCGGAATATCACTATCTACAACATACTAAACATTAATATAAAGGTGAACAGCTCCTTTAAGTTTATCAGTTCTCCAACCTGAGATTTTAGAAGTTATCTGGTTGCTAGGGTCCAATATACCAGAGCAACCAGGCAGTGATTTGAACAAAGGAACTGAAGATGAATAGAAGAGGCTGAACAGGATGTAATAAATAGTAACTATAACAAAACATTTGTAGAATAATATTTTTGGGGGTGCTGGGATCAGTGACCCCCATTTAAAATATGGAAAGAAGCAGAAGAGGTAGCCTACTAATTCAAAAACTATAAAAAATAAAGACCGATTGAAAATTCAAAGAATAGGATATTCTATAACTTTATGTTTTCTAAAAGTTGAACTTACCATTTAAAACACTGCATATATCTTATCAGTACCGAAATGCTTTGCATAGTAAAACATTTTTTATTTCTCAGTATATATATGAAAGGCCAGATTTCAGATCAATATCTACTTTACTTTATCGCTCAATGCCAAGGCAAACTGGGGAAGAGATCTTTCTTTGGAACTGTTCTGTGACATGCGGAATGCAAAATTCAGTAACTCAATATCAATGACATTTCATGGGACTAGAAAAGATCATTGTAAATGAGTTTAAATTTTAACTTGTAAGCAAAGCATCTGGTAAGTCAGGTGACATTATGCACGTGCAAGGTTGAACACGTGAGACATTATGAAGCTGCATATAATATTGTGTACCAAGACTGATTTATGACTTCCTCTTTAAACTTCAAAGATGGCATACTCAGGATTAAAATAGGACAACTAGCATTTGTGTTATTTAACAATTTTAAGGGATTTGCAAATCTAAAATATAGGACTGGAACGGGAGCAGATATATATTGCATATCAACTCTAACATAAATGGAAAAATCCCACATGACAATTAACTTCCATGGGAAAATTATACTAAAGTATGATTCAGTGGTAAAAAGCATACACCTGTATTCAACTGGCAAGAAACAATTTTGAAGATAAAATGACAGCTATTTATAGAAAGCGATGGTTTCCAGACCTGCACTCCTCCCTCAAAGACGACAGGTTTTCTGGATATCCTCAGAGGAAAAACAAAAGCATTAATAGGTATTTGAGTAATTTCAACAGACCCTTCTGGGTCCCTCTGGTGCTTCCTCTGAATTTCCTGGAAGGTGAGAACAGGATTGAGAATGACTGAGGATTAGTGAGTAGCAATACATGTGTGCTTCATCTTGGCCGAGGCTGTTTTTTTTTTTACAATTTGCACAATACTGCAGCATACGCAGCCTGCTTTGGAACTGGGCCAATTATTCTCATTCTGGAAAGTTTGCTATTCTATTTCACATGTATGATGAAAGCAACTACGTTATCTCCAGCAGCATGTCCACAGACCCATGTACAGAGATTAGCGTTACTGATCCCCTGACATAAAACATTATGGTGAAACTTTCCATACAGATCTTTGAGGATAACCTTGACATTGAGGAAGAGACACTGGGAAAGGACAGTTTTGTGCTAGTGGTCAACCTACATGCATACTAAATATTTAGGGCCTTGTTTATCAAAATCCAATTTTTTAGTATTTCACTAAAAAAAAAAATCTGACCAAACTAGAATCCATGATTGGACCTTATTTATTGATAAAAAAAAAACACGATTTAAGTGAAAATACGAATCTTATGATTTTTTTAGGGTTTTCTCGAAAACCCAGAATTTTTCAGATTTTTTGGTGAAAAACACAAATGTTTCTGATTTTTAGGCTAATTCCAGCACAAACCACAGAAACTTCCAAATAGGATAGGGACCTCGCCATTGACTCAAATTGTTCAAGTTTTTAGCATTCAGACTTTAATAAATAACACTCTTAGGGGCCGATGCATCAAGGGTCGAATATCGAGGGTTAATTAACCCTCGATATTCGACTGGGGAATGAAAATCCTTCGACTTCGAATATCGAAGTCGAAGGATTTTGCGCAAAAACTTCGATCGAACGATTAAATCCTTCGAATCGATTGATTCAAAGGATTTTAATCCAACGATCGAAGGATTATCCTTCGACCCAAAAAACTTAGCCAAGCCTATGGGGACCTTCCCCATAGGCTAACATTGGGTTCGGTAGCTTTTAGGTGGAGAACTAGGGGGTAGAAGTTTTTTCTTAAAGAGACAGTACTTCAACTATCAAATGGTCGAATAGTCGAACGATTTTTAGTTCGAATCATTCGATTCGAAGGTCGAAGTAGCCCATTCGATGGTCAAAGTAGCCCAAAAAACACTTTGAAATTCGAAGTTTTTTTTACTTCGAATCCTTCACTTGAGCTTGGTGAATTGGCCCCTACTAAATATACAGAGTATATGTATGCTTGAAACTGAACACTAGATAGTTCTGCTGTCAGTCCTACCATGAGCACAGTATCAGACTGGGCCGACGGGACACCGGGAATAAACCAGGTGGGCGCAGGCCCTCATGGGCCCCTGTTGGCCCAGACCTGTTCTCCTGGCTGCCCCATAAAGAGCGACTTGCCTGTGCATGTGTGCGGTGGGCCAGGGGGTTGGAGGTAGGGTTGCCACCTTTTAAAAAAAAACTTACCAGCCAGTGGTGGGGGCGGGAACTATAGGGGCGGGTCGTGATGCAAAAAGGTGTGGAGCCGAGGCATCGTGCCACAAAAAGGGGCAGAGCCAAGGGAGTGTGCCGCAAAAAAACACATTGCCAGTAAATTTGTAATACCGGCCCGGCCTTGCCAGGTCTTTTACCGGCTAGGCCGGTAAAATACTGGCTGGGTGGCAACCCTAGTTGGAGGTCGGGAGGGGGCCCCGGGGACTGCCAAGAGGGCCTTTCGTTTGCAGCCCCGGTGGGCCCCTAAGGTTCCAGTCTGACCCTGCATGAGCTTTACATAACCTGACAGCAAATAACAACGGTTCTGCTGAGACATATTTCTGGCCATATATGGAATTCTTTAAAACCCACTGATTTGTTTGTAGGCTTTTCAGGGGGAAAGTCAATGCACTCCCCTCCTCTACGCAAATGACAAGGCTGCCTGTTTTGATGAGGAGGGCTGCTGCTGCTGCTGCATTTCTGAGCCCTCACATGGAGAGCAGGCTGCTTGTTTACCTTGTGTGTGGGAGATGAAAGAACAGCCCGCCCCTCCTGTGGAAACTGCACTCATTCAAAGCAGATCAGATCTATAGGAAGAGAAGACAAAAAAAGAGTGAACATAAAGCAATGTGTCATAGTAAACATCCCACAAGAAACATGATGACTCAGTACGTGTCGCTTTTTTCATCCATTGTGGGAGACCATGCTTAACAGCAGCTGTGGGGGCCGGGTTATTTGACACCGCTCTGTATAAAGAAGCTGCGTCACTTAGTACTTGACAGTATTTTGTGTATTACAACGTATGTATTTTCCTTTAACCCATTAGAGTAAGGTAGAAAGAAAAACACAGGACAATTAACTGTTTCTGTAAAGTAATAACATTGTCCCTTTTTTATACAGTTCAGACATATTCTACAGAGCTTTACAGAGATGATCCATCATTTGCACCAATCCCTGCCCTAATGGAGCTTACAATCAAAGGGAGACTATATCAAGCTCTGTGAAGATAGCACCATGGCAGATATAGACCCACATTGTACTGTGGCATATGAATAGTACATTTTGTGATTTTCAGGCAACTAAGGAGGCATAGGGTTTGGGGTGCACAGAGACTATATCCCTTTGATATAGTCTCCCCTATTTAAGGTAAAGGTGGCCAATACTATTAAGGAAGATGAAGTTACACCCCTACAACCCTCAGCTGAATTTAGCAAATTTAACATAAATATGTATTCACCATATTGGCACCTATTGTTCTGTGAGACTCCAATTTCATTGTTATTGTTACTTTTTGATATTTATCATGCTATTCAGACACCCTCCCCCTTTATTCATATTCAAATTTCTCATTAAAATAACTCTGTTGTTAGGGCAATTTGTACCTTAGCAACAAACCACGATGCTGAACTATAAGCTAAATAATTCAAACAATAACTACAAAATGAAGGCCACTTGCAAATTGCCTTTGAATATTACTGTCTTCATTATGCTAAAAGTTTAATACAAAGGTGAGACTTTAAGTAAAAAAACTTTGAATTTCGAAGTATTTTTTGGGCTACTTCGACCATCGAATGGGCTACTTCGACCTTTGACTACGACTTCGAATCGAAGGATTCGTAGTAAAAATCGTTCGACTATTCGACCATTCGATAGTCGAAGTACTGTCTCTTTAAAAAAAACTTCGACCCCCTAGCTAAAAGCTACCGAAGTTAATGTTAGCCTATGGGGAAGGTCCCCATAGGCTTTCCTAAGTTTTTTTGATCGAAGGATATTCCTTCGATCGTTGGATTAAAATCCTTCGAATCGTTCGATTCGAAGGATTTTATCGTTCGATCGAAGGAATAATCCTTAGATTGTACGATCGCAGAATTTGCGCTAAATCCTTCGACTTCGATATTCGAAGTCGAAGGATTTCAATTCCTAGTCGAATATCGAGGGTTAATTAACCCTCGATATTCGACCCTTAATGAATCAGCCCCACAGTCTCCCTGTTCTCTGTACATTAAATAAATATGATCATGACTGGAGTTTAGAAAACAGTAGAAATTGGTAGATTACCTGAGCAACACTATGGCCACTTTTGCTGTCACAACTCGCAGCAGCCCCTGATAAGCTGCAGGGAGAAGCTGGGACACAGTTTACCAATAGTGATGTGCGGACTGGCCCGACACTAGCACTTCCTCCTGCTCTCCCTGCCCGCCACCTTCAACTGCAGGCTGCCGGCTTTATAGCTGAGCACCTGCTCGCCCCGCCCCTTTTGTGACATTATCGGCGGGCGGGTCCATAAAGGGAAGCCGGAAGTCGGCGGGCGTGGGTGGAGGAAGGGCGGGTGAGGATCGGGAAAAACACACAAAAAAACTAAAAACACAGTACATTACTATTACACAACTATACAAAATGCATTTGAAGTCAGAGCATAAAATAACACTGACCTAATTAATACCATACACATGAGTGCAAAAAATCCTTGCATATTGTCAAAAGCCCCCATCCCATATTCCTGATAGTTTAGTATGCAGTGTCTCTATGAACAATGCTCTTGCAGCCATTTATGTTACCATTTCAATGCTCAGCATGGTCTCCTGCTGAAAGGGTTACAGCTACGACTAGTCATATGCAATTTTAGCCAGTGATCTCCCACAGCTGAAAAATTCATGGCAAGTAGCACCGTCACTGCTGTGCTGAAAGGCGGTGCGCATAGTACTATAGTATGCTTGTGACAAGGCATGACTCACTTGAATCTGCTAAACAACAACGGGAACCTCCCCTCAGTACTCATTTAGACATTGCTGCAGCATTCGTCTTTCCCATGTCTTTCACATAACACCCCTATCCCCCCCCCAAAAAAAACCAATTCATTTTGGACAGTAGACCCAACCACAACTCGATGCTTGGATTGTATCTATCTGTGACCTACCCTCATATGGGAGTATTTGGCTAACTGCATTCTTGCTGTTTGATGAAATAGCAATGCGGTGCTGCCTGGATATTTTATTACATTGTGCATATGGGATACAGTGTAGCTCAGTGTAGCCCACTGAACAGCAAAAAGTCCCTTCTCTTCACACCCAGGAGGGGAGTTTAACTGCAGGATTGCGCTTATGAAGGGCGAGAGCATGAGAAATCACTGCAGCCACCCTTAATACGCCCCCCTGCTTTGTCTCTGTAAAGATGAGGGTTGCCCAGTGGGATAGGAAGAACTAAATAAATAAAGCCTATCGGTAGTGTATGGAAAGCCCTGATGCATTCCACAGTATAGTGATGAATCACAGCAGAAATACTGTGTACATAAAAACACACACCCAAGCGCACCTCAACCTGCACAAATAACAGGACGCTTGCAATATACAAAAACAGTTCATTTGGCAAAGTGCCTGCTGTTTTGCTGACAACCAGTAAGAGCCTTCTCCCTAGGCAGTGTGGGAAGTGAGAAGCAGGTGCTGGAGGGGTCATGTGCAGCGTTGTCCAGCCTGCAGCGTCTTGCTGAGCTGTCAACAACCCAAGCCACATGGTTTTCTTTAAGGTGTAGGGTCCTATCAGCTATATAATGCAGGACCTATCTAAAGAATGGAGCCTCAGATGTTAACGATCTGCAGTTCCTAATTATTACCTAATTATTACCTAATTACCTCTTGCAGGTTTAGACAGTTGTACCTCAAAAACCACCGAAGGACAAAAGGTTGGGCAAAAACAGTAGTTTAATTTGAAGGTTTGTAATGGAATCTACCTTCGCTTCACCAGTAAAATATATACTAGATGCCAATGTTAACAGGTAAAAAGATTACAGAGTTAGGGAGGCTGGATATTATTCTAATGGGTGCCAGCCCTGCCTGGCTGCCCTTATTATGCTAGTATCCAACTGCAATATTTACTTTCTACAGAGTATTCTTCACTCTGCTACTATAAGCAGAGCCATATTTTCTGTATAGAAACAGACAGCTAACCCTGTCATTTTTATCCTACTATTCTTTCTGTTTACATATTATCATCTATCCTTCGCTCATTTCTTCTCTTTGTTGTTATACAAACATATAGACATATAAGGCCAAATAGCTGGGTAAGCAGGAGTGCCCACTGACACCTGTAAATGAATCCTAATATGTAACAGCATTGACAGACACTGCTGGGATATTAAATAAGATGTGAGCTCTCCAGAGGCACAAACTCACATCCATTGACTTGCCTGGGTAAATTCAGAAGTTTAACTGTAGAGGAAGCAAATCATGTGATTTCTTAGGGTCCCATGAGGGATAGTGAGGCTGGACACAAGCATTTTATTTTCTCTTTGCTATTCGTAATTACAGCTGAATTAGGTGACCCCCAAGAGCAATAAGAGGGCTGCATGTGGGGTATACAACTAAATGCTGCCATTTACTGACAGCCTCAAGGACTCCCTGGCAATGGCAAGGTTTGCAAATGCTGAATGTTCTCTTTCTCAAGGGCAACCTGCGTATGCTTTAATTGAAAAGAAAAAAAAAATCCATTGCTTGTTTTTTCTTTAGTGTAACGCTTACAAATGCCACCAATGCAATCCCTGAAGATGTTTTCTTTCCCTTTTTGACGCGGGGAGTCTGAACGAGTGGGGGTGGTTTGAAGAAAACAAGTTATTTTTTTCGTGCCATGGACCTTGACAGCTCAGCAGCCTGTGTTGATGTGCTGCTGGGGGGTGGTGGATAGGAGGAGATCACAAGCTGAAGGTAGACTGGGGTGGGAGGATCCCTGCGTATGTGGATGGAAGATACTCAGCCCACATTAGCCATATATGGTGCGCCTTGGCATTCTTTTCCTTCTACTAGGCAATCCTTGTGTACAACTGTAACAGGACCCTGCCAGCGTATTTGTCACAACAAAAAGAAAAAGCTTTTTGCAGTACAGGCAAAAGGAAGACATTTTTCTTCCACAAATCAGATTAGCAAGAAAGGGGCATGGTGGGATACAAGCACCAATTGTTGCCTGCAAACTTTATATCAGCAGCGTGACAAAAAAATACAGCAGGTTCACCAACCTTGGTGGTCAGGTAATCCTATGGCTGAATCCTGATTCCAAAAAATTGTCTGGAAAAGAAACTGCTATTTTGCTTTACTTTTCCAGGCCCTTATTTGACCTTAAAGGAAATGGTTAGAGAGCCATATACCATCAGTCTGGGGTTTATAAGGTAAAGTCATTTTAAGGGGGGGAAGGGGGTTAGCAGTACCAGTTGTACCCCTACTATGTAACATCTAGGTGTCACAGGTCAGTAGTGGCTAGAATAGGAATAGGATGCTGAACTCCATCCAGTTGAGGCAACACTGGCTCTTGGCCAACCTCCTGGTCAGAGCTCCGAGTAAACAAACTTAAGAGACTACTTAAGTCAACTGTCCCTAGTTTGTACAAAAACTGTTTTTGGTCAAATTGAACAAAAAGCCCTGATGGCAGCATGTACTGTTGGTAACCAGACAATAAAGCAATTGGCACAAGTCAGAGCCTTTAATATTGAGAGCAGAGGTCCTGGCAGTCTCAGTATTGCTGGTAAGCACCGGGAAAATGACGTGTTTTTTTTTCTTTTTCTTCCATGGCACAAGTGAAGCTGTCAGTAAAATATAAATACATGAACTCTGATAAAATAATGGAAGCAAAGACAATGGTGGTGGGTATTGCTGGCACCCACCAGAAAAAAAACAAAGGCTTTTTTTGTTGCCTGGTTGCATTTTAGTTCCTAAATTGTGAAAAATCTAATCTAAAATCTAATAACTTTTTCTGAATTTTACTATTGTGTTTTCCTAAATTAGCCATTCTGTAAAAATGATGTCCCTTGTTTGCAAAAAAGCACTGATATCCTCAAAAGTACCAACCTTTCCACAAAAATACCTTCTTATGCCACCTAGCCTAAAAATTCAAGAATACGTTAAAGGGGTTGTTCACCTATAAATTAATTTTTAGTATGTTGTAAAGAATGATATTCAGAAACAAATTGCAATTGGTTTTCATTATTTATTATTTGTGGGTTTTTTTTTAATGTATTTAGCTTTTTATTAAGCAGCTCTCCAGTTTTCAATTTCTGCTAGGGTCCAGATTACCCTAGCAACCATGCATTGATTTTAAAAGAGACTGAACTAGGAACAGGAGAGGCCTGAATAGAAAGATGAGTAATAAAAAGCAGCAATAACAATAAATGTGTAGCCTTACAGAGCATTTGTTTTGAGATGGGGTCAGCGACCCCCGTCTGAAAGCTGGAAAGAGTCAGAAGAAGATATATCATTGAAAAAACTATAAATAATGAAGAGCAATTAAAAAGTTGCCCATTCTATAACATACTAAAAGTTAACTTAAAAAGAGAACAACCCTTTAAAGGTTACTGCATATTTCACTCTTGTTTTCTCATTGTGTGAAAAAACTTGTCCTTGTTTTCAAAACCCTGAAGGAAAGAACACTTCTTCAATGCACCTAGCACTAGTTTGCCTAAACACTCTTCCCTTTTTTCGTCATGTTAGCAGAGGAGACTCTGATACTACAAATGGGAGCTCTGTGCAGAAAATATACACGACTGATTAAATATTGGGAGCTGACGTACGGCTAGCAACTAACACGAAAAAAAACGTATTGTTTTGTTCTCTGACACAAGCAAAAGTCACGAGCAGGGGAGAAAAATAACCATTGCGAGTAAACGCCCGCACCCTGCATACACTACTGAGCTTTGCTAGTTGGCTTATGGTTGTACAACAACACTGAGGTACTTCGTCACTCCCACAAGGTGGCGACGTGCCACGTCACTGCGCTTATATACGTGTAGTCGTGACGCAACAGTCTCGGGATTAGCTGTCTGGCAGCAGCCAAGGAGCTGGATGTTATTTGCCTTGCGGGACGTTTAAGCAGCGCTCCTTCGTTAAGAAAATCGTGACTGCCCGCGGAATGCAAAACGACCAATGCTTTTTTTGCTTGACGTCTATTATTGAGTCCTAAGAAGGGCAGCATTTTTGAGATTAAAACAAGAGCATGGCCAGTCCGCACTCTCCAGGGCAGCCGGTTCTCCCTGTCAGCTTAAATCTCAACCACAACAATAACAACAACAGTAGCAGCGTAAAAAAATGTGGTTATCTACGGAAACAGAAGCACGGACATAAACGGTTTTTTGTATTGAGAGAAGCCGGTGAGGGTTGTCCTGCCGCCAGGCTGGAATATTATGAGAGTGAGAAGAAGTGGAGGAGCAAGTCTGCCGCAGCCAAGCGAGTGATTTCTCTGGACAGCTGTCTTAATATCAACAAACGAGCCGACGCCAAGAATAAGTACCTCATTGCTCTGTACACCCGGGATGAGTACTTCGCTGTGGCCGCGGACAGTGAGCAGGAGCAGGAGAGTTGGTACCGAGCTCTCACCGAGCTGCTCAGCAGCGGCAGAGGAGTAAAGGAGGCGAGTGGCTGCGCAGGTACAGGAGGCTGCTGCTGTTGCCCAGGCACTGCCAATTGCACCACTAGCTGCACCACTAACCATCTTGCACTGACAGAGGACTATGGACTCATCACTCCAGCAAATGCTGTCTATAAGGAGATGTGGCAAGTCAACCTAAAACCTAGGGGTCTGGGCCAAATTAAAAACATGACTGGAGTGTACCGGCTGTGTTTGTCTGCTCGCAGCATCAGCTTTGTGCGTCTGAACAGCGAAACCCCTTCAGTCACTCTGCAGCTAATGAATATTAGACGTTGTGGCCACTCCGACAATTACTTTTTCGTAGAGGTGGGCCGCTCAGCCTCCACTGGACCTGGGGAGATCTGGATGCAAGTTGATGACACGGTTGTAGCTCAGAGCATTCATGAGACAATTTTGGAGGCGATGAAAGCTATGCGAGAGCTGGTTGAGTTCAGACCTCGTAGCAAAAGCCAGTCCTCAAGCTCAAACCCCATCAGTGTGCCAGGCAGAAGGCATCACCTGAACCAATTGCCTCCTAGCCAGACTGGCTTGACAAGGAGAACCCGAACGGATTTGCCTTCTTCTTCTGTTTGTGTTTCAGCTAGCACATCCTCCCGGCTTCGCACTGCTAGTGAAGGTGACAATCTAAGCAACAGGACAGTCGCTGGAAGTCCTCTAAGCCCCAGTATGCTTCGTGCGCCACTTAGCCGATCCCATACATTGAGTTTATGTGGACGAAATTCAAAACTGTTTCCAATTCCTGGGCCACTGCAACACAGTCGGTCAATGTCAATGCCTGTTCCCCGATCCCCACCAACAGCTGCCAGTCCCATCAGTTTATCATCTGGCAGTAGTAGTGGACATGGCTCAACATCTGATCCACTAATTCCACCACAGTCATTTAGTTGTAGTGCCTCTGCATCTGGATCACCAACTGACACAGGTTTTATGTCTTTGGATGAGTACAGCTCCAGTCCTGGGGAGTTAGCAAGAGTTTATCTGAGCTGTACTAGTGGTACTCCAGATTCTGCTTCTGCCACTCCACCTCACCATGGAGAGTTAAATGGTTACATGTCAATGGAGAGGCAATTTCCAGGTGTTTGTCCATGTCGTCATCTTGAGGGCTCTGTAGCAGAAAAGTGTGCTCGGAAGAGGACCTATTCCTTAACTACTCCAGGAAGGCAGAGAATGGCACCACATCAAGTCTCGTCTGCTTCTCTTGATGAGGCCACTCTTGTTCGTGCCACATATAAGGGGAGCTCTGGACTTCTGTCATCCTCCCCTCAGGTAACTTATCAACCTTACCCAGAGGATTATGCAGATGTTGAGATTGGCCGACAGGATAATGATGGATACATGCCTATGTCTCGTGGCGTTGGTGTTTCTTCCTCAGACTATGTTCCCATGAGCCCAGCCAGTGTCTCTGCCCCCCAGCAAATTCTGCAGCCTCGAACCTGTTGCATTGAATCTTTTGAAGGTTCCCAAGAAGATTCTCCAGATGGCTACATGAGAATGTGGTGTGGTCCTAAATCTCGGACCGTACCTGTACACCAACGTCTGTCCCCTGCCGAGTCACTGACATCTTTTACTCCTCCAGATTATTTCTATATGCAGTCTAAAAACAGTTGTTGTCAAACAAACAGTGTGGCATCTCGATCTATAAGTCCAGCAGAGGCTGAACCTTATGTCATGATGAGATCCTCAGCCTCCCCTTCTCCACATTTTCGTATTGCTCGTCCCTCTCGACTTGCACTACCCACTCTTCCTAGTATGAGTGAACATCCTCCAGAATCATCCAGCCCTCCAGGTGGAGAATATATACATATCTACTTTGGGGAAACAAGACCTCAAGAATCCCTGTCTGTGCCTCCTCCCTCTACTGCTACAGAATCTGTCCTCCTGTCTGTTGCTGGAAGTCCAACGTCGTCCTCATCTTCTGGTTCTGGTCCTCAACGCTCCCCAATTTCAGACTACATGAACTTAGACTTTTGTCCCCCTTCTCCAAAATTAAAAATAAATTCCTCACTAGGTCCCAATTCGGATTATACAGAGATGAGTCCAAGGAAGATCTCGGCATGTTCGATGAGTGATGCATCCCTCAATGAAAGTTCCTCTTTAGAGGGGGCAGGCTCTGGTGTACAGTGTCTCACTTTACTTATGGACAAGATACCTGGAAACTTTAGCCTGCCCAGTCCTCCCCCAGATCCCAACCGGGGTGCCAAGCTTATCAGAGCAGATCCACAAGGGGGCCGGCGCCGCCACAGCTCAGAGACATTCTCCTCCACCACTCAAGTGACCCCTGTATCCCCTTCATTTGCACACAGCCCCAAAAGGCACAGTTCAGCGTCAGTGGAGAATGTGTCCACACATACTGGTGAGACTTTGGAGGCTCCTGAGTGTGGCAGTCCCATGTGCAGAGAAACATCGGCTGGTTTCCAAAATGGACTTAATTATATTGCTATGGAACTGTCACCTGAGAAGCGAAACCTGCTGCTACTAACACAAGCATCATCCAGGGGACATCTACCTGCCCTGGGACTTGCAAGCCTTGACATTGGCTCTTATCCAAGCATTGATTTCTTGGGACATAACAGGCTAACGGGTGCAACGACTGTCAGAGGTGAGTGAGCCTAACTGGCACAGATTTATTAAAAGATTGTTTTTTTTATTTTAAAGCTCTGTAGTTATCCTGGATGACACTGTGAACAGTCAACCTACACTAGTACTATATATGATAAATTAATTGGATGTTCTTCATGACTGAGAAGATTGTATTGTCCAAGTTATTGTTATACCAGTGCTAGTATAGATAAATCATTGAGTGACACAACAGAAGGGAAAATTATGGCGACAGCCTATATTTGGCTTCAGAGTTGTTTTGAGAAAGAAAATATACATGTTTGTCTTTGTCTGTAAAAAGTTATGAATAATACTTAAACCTCTGTTTGATAGCACTGTTGGTACTCTCTTATCCTGTAATGGTTGTTCTATAGAAGGAGCTTGACAAAAATGTATTTAATTTCAAAGCTAAATATATGTTTAATTTTTCATCTGCTGGGTTACAGTGTGTATGTTGTTCTGTATGTCTTATTTGCGAAGTAACTATTGAAGCTGTGAGTCACAGTGCAGGTTCCTGTACCTTGTATTTACGCAGAATAGATTGCAGCATTATAGGTCTATTTTTTGTTTTACTAATTGCAGCAGCATCATCACTGCTAATTGTCAAACCTTATGTATCCTTATTCTGCGCTAGACACTGGGAAATAGTGTGGAGATATATTTTTTTAAATCTATTTATGCAATCTATTTTATAAGAAATATAATATTTAGTGTTGTATATACCTTTGCATTCTATAAATGTATTCACTCCTCCCCTCCTCACTTTCATACAAACTAACAAGGAAGAGGTAAAATAAACAGATTATGTTACACTTCGGCTGCACATAGTGGCTAGCTAGTTAACTCAAGCATCCATTCTAATCTAATTCACATAGCTAACACTATAGCACTCATTCATAAGTATAGTCTTAATGCATGGCATGTCTGTTATTTTGTTATGGCAGGGATACTTTTTATATATGACTTCCCAAAGCATAAAAGCAAAAGCAGCTTTCTTTTTAGTAGCCACTACATTGACTTTGACAATTAAAAGAACAGTTTTGTGTAAAAATAAAAACTAGGTAAATAATAAAAAAAAAAAAAACGTTTCTAATATAGTTAGCCAAAAATGTAATCTATAAAGGCTGGAGTGCCTGGATGTCTAACATAACACAACTTACTGTTTTGCAGCTCTCTAACTCTGAGTTAGTCCGTGGCTATAAGGGGGGCTACATGGGACAAAACTGTTCAGTGAATTTGCAATTGATCCTTAGCATGCAGCTCAGAATTAAAAGCAACAGTTATGACCCATGTGCCCCCCATCAAGTCACTGAGTGGCTACTGCCTGGTAACCAATCAGTGGAAACAAAGAGAGCTGCAAAGCAGGAAGTAATGTTCTGACTATTACGTTAGACATCCAGGCACTCCAGCCTTTATTTGCCAAACTAACTATATTGAAAACATTTTTTATTTTGCACAGCCTATCTGTTTACCCAGTTTTTATTTTATACTGAACAATTCCTTTTAAGCTCTCTACAATGCAATTAAAGTTTTTTTGGGTTTGGTTTGGATATTTTCTGGCCTGTTCTGGAAAGCCCTTACATTATGAATACAGATATTGTTTTTCTTCATTAGTCATTCATGATGAATGGTAGTAAGCTTGCCTATTAAAAATAGAAGGTTAAAATTGAATATATGAAAGTATAATTACCAGTTTTATTATATTTTTTAAAGAAAGATAGTAACGTCTAAAAATTTTTTAAGGTGTTTTCAATACAGTTCATAGTCAGTCATTTTTATGTCCGTTTGAACCATAAAAGCCACTCTTTAGCAGCTGAATGTCAGCATTTGTTTTATATGATAACAGTTCTTTACATTCTCAAATGCCTAATACATCAAGCAGACAACAGATTAAGTATACACAACATTGGTTATTCTACCCTGCAGCTATTTTTAAACTACAACTACCAGCATGCCTTGGAGAGCTGTTGTAGGCTTGAAGTCTGTGTCTGTGTTGTAGATAAACTAAAAAAGTGGAATATGAATCACAGATTTGTTCATTAATGTATGGGTCACATTTTATTCTGGCTATGTTTACAGTTTTCAGAGTATACACCGTTCTTTTGCTTATAAACAGTGATCTTAATAATAGCTGACAGTCCTGATGCATTATTACTGTACTTAAAAGCTTGCCAAGAATTGTGAACTGAATCGACTCAGCTCACATTTTTTTCTGTTACCCAGCAACATTTTTGTGCTATGCAGCATTATTCCACCATATCCTTTGCACCACAAGCATTTTTTTTTTTTAGAAATGTTTAGTATCTATTGAGCATTAAATGGAGGATGACCACAACATGCCCTTATATGGCACTGTTAAGTTAAGACAAAGTCCAGCCTGTGACTTTTTAAGATCTGGCCAGATCAAGTTTATGGCTCAGTGCACAGTCGGGTTATTTTTCATGGCTAATAGTAGAGAGAGTGTTTGGAACTTACACTACAAATGTAAAAATCTGTGGGCCCTCTAGCTGTTTTGAGCAACTACACCCAGTTGCACCCTGCCTTAGTTTAGTTTCAGTCAGATGTGTAAAGTAATAAGATGTCAACTCAGATGCGTTTTGTGGGAGTCCCCCTCATTTGCCTCACTTTCAGTAATTTGCACCCAAGGTTATGTTAGCCCCCTCCATTGCAAAGCATTGTAAACACACTCACAGGGAACTTCATGCAGAACAGGAGACGTCTGATTTGGCAAGGTGCAATGGGAGCGGCCTAGATGCTCCAGGATTTTTGGTGGGGTCATCAAAATGAGCCTATAAATTGCTTAAAAGTCACCATTTTATTGTAACCAGACTGATTACAACTGAAAGAATGTTCTATCTAGTTTAGCAGATATTCCTTTGTCAATTATTGATTCCCCTCTTGCATCTCTTGGCATATACATGTATAGATAAAGCTCCATGATCACTGTGTTTCTTTCCTAGTATGAAATGGTCGTATGGATACAAACATTAGCTGGGTCTCTCACTGAGTTCAGTCAAGCAAGAGAATTTGATAGAAATGCTAATCTGTCTTGCATGAAAAGGATAGCATGTGACCTTCTGTTGTTTTTACACTATTTAAGTGCACCAGTTACTTAACAGTACTGATAACTTACCCATTCTAGTTTGACCTGCATGCTCCTGTCACAGCAGGATGATTCTGGTGTGTCTGCACCTTGGCTAGTATCTGACAAAAATGCAGAATTTGGGGACTTTTTTTTTTATCACCTTGCTTCCAATCCATGGTAGGAACATTAAATAAGTATTCTTTAAGGTTTTTTTTAATCGGTCCATACACTTTTTGTTAAACTCTTTATCAGCGTGGCCTAGTGATCTTTTATTTTAGGGCAATGTGACTACTTTGAGCACTTTAAGCACCATGTCTTTGGTGGCCTGAAAAAGCCCTACAGAAACACATGAAACCACCCCTAAGGATCTTAAATGGATATCCTCTGACAAGTGCACATGAAACCTCTAAAAAAGCAAAATATGAAATGCAAAGCTTAAATAAATTGGCAAGTACATGTCAAGAATTTGCAGATTTTAACCATACTGCACTAACATTTGGGCACTTAGGAGTGCAGTAAAGACTCAGTTGTGATCAGATTGCAGTTGGCCTGTCCAAAATGCAAATTTCTTCTGCTGATGATACTTTCTGGTGGTTAGATGGTATGTCAGCAGATGAAGACATGGCAGGATGAGAGTCATTTGAAGCAATGAAAATAGTGTGATATACAGATCCTGCAATAACACCATTCTGCCCATGATCCAAACAACTGGTTAATTCAAAGCTCTGTCTGTGTACGAAACACCTTTAGTTGTAACTAATTTGTAATAAGGTCCAAGCACAATGATAGCTTGTTTTTTACTAACCCTTCTGCTGGCAGACAGGCTTTAAAGCAATTGCAGATCAATGGGTAGTTTATATAATTTCTATGGGATTATGTATCATTAATATTTATTTAAGTGTCATAAAGGACTGTGTGTTTCACTCCACTAGCCATTTCATAAGGTCCTATGGTTACAGAGAATAGTTAAAGCTACATTGTAGACCATGCTGAATGGTATTTTTGTTCTAAACGTGAACTAAGAACAGTTGTTGCTTAGGGCAGAGGAAGTGCTTAGTTTGATGATCGCTTCTGATTGCTTTCAAGATAGCAAGACAGTCTTACATTCACTTGTTCTGCAAGTATAAACAACAGAAAGAACACCAGAGAAGGAAAGTTTCAAATGTGCCTGTATATCTTAAACAAAGGTGTATATTCATTAAACTCTGGCAGGTCAGAAAAACTGGGATAAAGTTTAAGTAAGCCACCTGGAAGTATCGGGATGGATTCATCAGCTCTGTTACTGAATATATTTAGGAGTTTGTTTATTAAAGCCCAAATGCTAAAAAAATCGCCAAATTCAAGGGTTTTTTTTTACTATAAAAGAATTTTAAGTGGATGTAAAAAGTCCATCTTAAGCTCCCCATAGACGCGATGATTCTTCTTGCCGAACGACCTATTTTAGGGTCGGACCAATCCTTCAAAATTATCGTGCGGTTAGTGGGATTCGAATGGTCGTACATCTTATGATTTTTAAGACATCCTGTTCTGCGCTGGGTTTCATGTGACAATCCAAAGTTTTTGTGGTTTTCAGGAAAAAAAAACAGATTTTTCGGAGGGAAAATCAGAAAAATTCATACGATTGGAATTTTCATACAATTTTCAAATTTTTTTTCCCCGAACTGAAATTTTTCATGAAAATGTATTGATAAATATGGGAAAATAACCCATGCGAACTGGTCAGTATATTTTAGAAAATAATTAGATAAATTCAGATTTTGATAAACTACCCCTTTATAGCCATTGGTGGTGTTTATATAATAATATTTTTAAAGGAGTTTTTTTTTCCGGTAGCGTTTTTTTGTTAATGTTGGAAACGGGTAAACTAAGTCTTGCCAATCTGTGTATGGTAAAGGTGTTAATTTACTTTGTGTATTACAGATGAACCGATTTACTCTAAAGCGTTGCATAAATGTTTGGCACTATATAAGTAACATAGTAAGTTAAGTTGAAAAAAGACACATGTCCATCAAGTTCAACCTTTTAACTTTTTTTAACCTGCCTAACTGCCAGTTGATCCAGTGGAAGGCAAAAAAAAAAAAACCATCTGAAGCCTCTCCAATTTGCCTCAGAGGGGGAAAAATTCCTTCCTGACTCCAAAATGGCAATCGGACTAGTCCCTGGATCAACTTGTACTATGAGCTATCTCCCATAACCCTGTATTCCTTCACTGGCTAAAAAGCCATCCAACCCCTTCTTAAAGCTATCTAATGTATCAGCCTGTACAACTGATTCAGGGAGAGAATTCCACATCTTCACAGCTCTCACTGTAAAAATCTTCTTCCGAATATATAGGTGGAACCTCTTTTCTAAATCCCCCAAGTAACAGGCAATAATAAAAAATTGACCTGTTCTAAGCAACTTGTCAGTTAGTCTTCATTAATTAAGAGATGGTAATTTTTCCATTTAAATTTCATGCCAAAGAAAAAAAAAACATTTAGGGAGACTGCTACTGCACTACTACTGCTACTAATTTTTACAAAATGTGTGGTTATGGTTTTATTGGTTTCTTTGTTCGTGACACATAGTTTTTACTGGTGGAAGTAGATGATTAGCTTTCTTGTGTCTGTGACTTCTTTTCACTGACACAACTGGATTATGAATCACACCACAGTGGGGGTTGCTGCTTCCAGTTTCTTTTGCTCATTTAGTGGTCATTAATTAAATACTTGTGTATTTTAAACCCTAGGATGCAGGTGGGTGATCACCTAAAATGGTGGCTATTGTTATGGCTTTAGGAGTTTCTCAGATACAGGAGTGCTATCAGTTTGTTTAGCTGAGACATACGCTTACAAAATAAAAAGAATGTTTTAAATGTGACAAAAAATGAATGCGGAAGGCACTTTAGCCCTTGCAATTCATAACTTTGCTTAACCATTAGAAAAACAGATGGAATGCAGGCGGGTCAAAACAAGAATGGTATGTATGAAAAGAGACGTTTACACTGTAATAACTTGAGGTTTTAAAGAGCTCTAATAAATCCCCCAAATGCGGTAACATATGGTAATTGAACTTGAGAACACATATGCATGTTAATTTGCCCTTTGAAAAAAATGCCAACTTTCGCAAAGAAATATTGCATGGCACTACAAAGCATTTTTCAGCTGCGCTTTAGGGGCAGAAAATATTGCACTCGTGTCCTTTTGAAGTTAGTTACAAAGGCAGGAAGGGGGCACCCTTTATTATAAACAGCTCTAATAAAGATGAGAAAAACTGCTGCCCTTAAAAGACCCCAGGCTTTGCCTGTGAGCTCAGGATTAGAGTGGGTGTTGGAGCTCAGCATGTGCACAGTGCCAAAATTGTATTCAAGGTCAGTAGATGCCTAAAAGAAGTGAGCTAATCTGTTTTATTGGTAGTGCAAAGGTACTTTATATGTGAGCAGATGTGAGGACTAAACACTGCAGTTCATTATTACCGACTCTTTTACTAATATTAACCCATTTGGTTGCCACAGTCATCTAAATGAATTCCACTTATTATGATGCATGTATGTTCCCTGCCTGAAATCGATATTGAACAACCTGTAATGGGTTATACGAATACAGACACATTCTATATTAGCATAACAGAATATGAAGTAATATTTGGCTGCTGTATCTTTTATTCATAAATACATTTTACATCAGTCTTCGGTGACCAAAGAGGCCCTATGAAGCCAGTTTAATCCAAGTCAAATACCAAGTTTTGGAGATTTGATCAGTTGACTATTTCATTCTTTGGTCTCATTGTTTATTTTAAGTTTACCAACACACAGATAAAAGGGGCACGATTCTGGCACAGAACAGCATAAATTCTATCGATGCACAACCTTGCTCCCATTTTAACATGATGCACTTGTGATCATAAATGAGACTTATTATCTCTCGCTGTGTGCAAATCAAATAATCCAAATATTAGTATAATGAATACGACTGCTAAAGCATGTGATTCACATGGTATTTTTTATCACAGCAAATCCTGGGAAAAGACATGGTGACAAAACAAAGAAAAATCTGTGTGATTTGCTCTCAATTACAGCCATTCATCATGATTCTCTGAATTTTTGCCAGGTTTATGGAACATTATTACATTCACTGCATATTTTAAGGTTCTAAATTATAAGTACACCATGTACATTTAGTAAGCTTCCTTTTAGATAAAAGATTGTGAAGGAGGCTGTTGCATATGTAGCTCTGCTAAAATGTGTCCTGCTGCTAAAAGATTTGTACCAATCCGAGGAGATTCATTGTTATTGTTTACATTTGTGAGTCCTCTTCATATCTTTTAGGAGAACATTTCCTTCCTCAGCAGATGGCAGCCTCGGGGCCATGCACCTGCCATGACAAGCACAACACAGTAGTAATCTACCCCAGCATTTCTGATGACAATAGGCTAATGATTGCATGCCATCTGCCTCCTCACCCAATGTAAAATAGACTAAAAGATTTGCTCTCCAGCAAGGGAATAGCAGAATTTGGTGAGAGACAATAATGACAATTCCAATACGATTAAGATGCAGAAAAGACAGTATTTGGAAGACATAGAGACTGAGACCAAATACTGAGTTTTTATTACAAAATATTAAAGACTCATGCATACAGGTAAAAGCTTCGATATCTTGAGTGAATCTAAAATAATAATGGGGAATTAATTTTTTCCCTGTGTTAGGGCTGTAATTGTATTTCAATTAGTACTAGTATATTTCTGCCCTTATATTGAGTATGGTTAGTTTTGTAAATTGCAAACATTGATAACGTGGATTTAGCAGTAAAAACAATTAAACAAAAAGCTATGCATACCTCCCAACTGTCCTGTTTTTTGTGGGATTGTTACTCAAATGGCCCAACTTTCTCTTTGATGTCCTGCACTGAACAGCCAGAAAAAGATAAAATGTTTCTGAAACTTAATTGGCTTTTGGCAGAGAGCCCAGAACACTCAGCAGGTGCACTTAGATACTTTTGTAACAATTTAAGATGAGCAAAGAAACAATTGTAACAATTTAAGAAAAGCGGGTCTCTTGGGGAAACTGTGACTTGCATCTTAAAGGGCAATTCACCTTAATAAGCAACACATAAAAACCACAGAAATGTGTTCAAACTTTCAGAACCTACCACATTTTGTAAAATGAACATGGTAATTAGGGTATGTGGCCACAAAAATGGGAGTAGGTGATGCATGTTTTTGTCCCCCTTTATATTTCCAAAATGTTGGGAGGTATGGTTATGGCAGCCATGCTAAATCTCCTCCAGGTGACAAACATTTGAAGTTACATTCCTACCAGGATTAATGTAAATTGCCATTGTAAAAAATGCATAGTGTAGTAGTATGTAGTGGTTTATTCAATTTGCCAGAACCTACTTCAACTGGAGGTTTCCCTGCATAGGCCACTCTCTTTGCTGGCTGATCATTGGCTATGGTAGGTAGTGTTGAAAGTGGCAACTTCCCCCAGCCTTGTGTATTGGAGTTTGGAGATTTACTGATGAATGTCAGATTGCCAATATGACCTAATCTCTAAGTGAATGGTAGTTGCCATCCTATTGCTAGAACGGTGGGACCTGCTTTTTCTTTCTTATTTAGCCAATCGGGTGTGGGTTCAACTAGTAGAGGAGCAGCCTATACAAAGAGGATTCAGACCGGGAATGTCACCTGCATATGTATTAAACTCCAGTCTCACCAGCCCTGAACTGATCCTTGATCAAGACACAAACTGTCAAAATAACAAACGCTTCAAAAGTATTTTTTTATCTATTTGGATGCATCTCTTAACAAGTATTATAGATGCAGTTATTACCAAGTACCTCCATTCCACATACATTCCTTCATCTCTAGTTTACAGATAAGGAGGAGTTTGTTATTCAGTATTGGTTAATTAGCATGAGCATGTCTGTAGTATGCTCTGGGTGCAACACGTTAGGTTTGCACACTCACAAAGCACCATTCAAAACTATGGTGCAATATGAAAAAAAAAATATGTAGAATCAATATATCAATCACTGCATTGTTAAGTCAAAAAAGCATAAATACAAACATTGTTTGGTAAAGCATATATACATACCACCCATGTATATGTTCCCTGATTGGTGTGCCCTCCGCTTATGTCAACTTTTGTATGCTCTGAGTGCTCCAGCTGGGCCTCTTGGCTTCGAATTGAGTCTGTAAATACCTGTAAATTACAAATATACATGGATTCCAGTGTAGATGTTACGCCAATCTGGGCTATCCACACCACAGATTACACACTTGGTTTATCTGGGCCTTTCTGTACCAAGGTTCCCCTGGGCACACCCAGCTGGATCAGCATCCAGCAGCCAAAGAGGAAGAGGCCACTCCTTATACACACTATAGTGCAGTGTGGCAGGAAGTTGTCATTACACCTCTTTACAGTCTTGGCCAACTGAGCTTAAACTCAAATGGGTGCATAGGCTTTTGCCTAGTAACTAAGGAACTGGGTAGGGCCTTAAAGCCATAGGGGCAGATTAACCTCTATAGGCCCCTACATAGATATGTACCTGCTATTGTTGTTGGTGCCATGATCTATTCAGATGAAAAAGAAAATACTTATCTGTCAAGTTATTGCCTTCTTTATACTGTATTTATTTCTTAACGTTAGTCAAAGTGCAGCAGGACACATTGGTATTACCCGGTTTGCAAGTCGGGAAGTGTAATCCTGTAGAACTGGTTGGAAAATGTTTCCTGATTCAGTGATATAAAAGTCTTGTGTATAAGCACATGGCTCTGTTCTGTGATTGTGATGGTAACAAATAAGAATAAGGAAATCGGTTCCTGGCAGTTTTTAGTTTAGCTTTCTTAGCCTCACGTACACATTTGGCAAAAAAATTATATGTCTGTTCAAGCCCTTATTATATGACATTCACCACTAAAATCCAGACTGATTGATTGTGGAATATGAAAAGCGCCATCTTGTTATTTTGGCAAGTGCTCAGGGATAAATAACTGCCTGCCCAGATTCTGCATGTTGAATATGCCCTGTGGTTTCTGTATTTGTATTTTTCACTGACATTTTAAGAAATAAAAAGAAAATCTGTGTATTTTCAAAGCTACTAGCATTTTCTTCCTTTAAAGGAGAATTCAACCCTTTAGGAAAAAAAAAACAGTACCCCCCACCCCAAGTAGACCCTCCTCCCCAGCCTAACTGCCGCCCCCGTGAAATGCTCTTAACTTTTTATTTACCCCTCGACGCAGATTCAGGCATTGGAGTTCCACGCAGCCATCTTCCGGGTCTTCGGTAAGCTGAGACTGAGACCGGCGAAGCAGCGCATGCGCAGTTGGATCGATTTACCGGTTTGTGATGCCAAAATGGACGGAAATTGCAGAAGCGCTAGAAGAAGAAATGCAGACCCGGAAGATGGCTGCGGTGAACTCCGATGCCTGAATCTGTGCCAAGGGGTAAGTAAAAAGTTAGGGGCATTTCCATATGCTTGAATGAGACAACTTGTGTAATGAAATGATAGTGTTAGTAAGACATCAGACATGGTTAAAATCATGGCCCCTCCCACTCATGCTCCAGTATGCAGAGAGAGAGAGAGAGAATATTCTGTGCATTCAGTGAGCTGGGCCTTCATGCTGTACTCTCTTTATACATGATAAACAAAATTATATGCTTTCTCTGCAATGCCCTTAAATTGTTAAACATGTTTTAGTTAGTTTTACACCTAAGAAGTAAATGTGCATTTCACACTTAGCTATTTATCTCTCATTGTGTTAATATGCTTCTTTTGGTGTAGTCTTTAGGATAAGTTCGGTTTACACTATTCTGTCTGAAAATTATTAGAAATAGGCCAAGATCGCTAAATAAAAAAAAAAAATGCTACCCAAACGGCACCCTGAGTTTCTGTAGCCTTAAGTAGGATTATGTGACGCATTGGATTAGACATTGTTGAGCAGCTTGTTTTAATAGAAAGGGTCAGAGATGGGACAGAAGTGTAACGTCAAAGGGTTGATACTAGCAGCAATAGGGAAAGTTCTCTAAAATGTACATGGGGCTGATGCCTTCCTGCATATCTTGCATTGTGTAATGCCGAAATATGCCATTATCTATACAATGTACCCAGGGAACATATTGTGATCACATGATTTTTTGTTGTATGCTGTACCACCCCTTATTCTGATTACAGCGGGGTTCTGTTGTCACATTTCTCTGTCTCGAATCTGTTCAAATTCATTCTCACTGTTATAAACATCCTGCTGTTTGGTCTTCTGTCAAATATACTGTACACTGTACGGCTTTAGCAGCAGGGCACACAATCATTAACTCCCACACTTCGCTGAGTGGTTGGACATCCTTTTTTTAAAATGGGCCATTGGAGGAAAGATATGCTTTGACTGCAATGTTGAAGTTTTACTATGCTTTCCATTATGGTGGTTGGCAGGGCACACTTACATTTGGATGTTATACAGGATTGTGATGAGAAAAATGCTGTTTCCCACAGTATTGTTATTTGTTTCAGGTACACATTGGTCATTGTTAGTCATATACTATTTTTCTTCCTTTATATTTATTTTGTAGTTCTGATATTTGCATAGTTGTGCATCATTTCAGAAAAATTTCTAAGTACACTGCTGCTGGGTCAGGGAGTCGCTTAATAAGTGCTCTAAACATATGTTACAGGAGCCAGACTTGACTTGCTTAATGTTTATTTGAATTCCACTCTGTTTTAAGAATCCCTTTTCTGTAACCACAGAGTGCACACAACACAGCTTGCTTTTTAGTCAAGATGCTTTTCAAATCTTGCGATATTTCCAGGGGCAGATTTCCCTGATTCAGATGGAGAAGCTGCTAGGTACACAAGTAAAAAGCACAGTTGGAATAAAATATAAAAGAAACAACTTCCATAATAATCATGAATACTTTCTTTTCATTTCATACTGGAGAAGTGACTGCACCAGAATTATGCCATAATGCCTTATAGCGAGTCTAGTAGTCGTTTCGGTACTGTTCTGTTTAATTGACATGTTCATTATTAGATCATGTTAAATAAATTAACCTTGTAAGTTTGACTTTATGATTGGATAGAATCCATTCACTTTCTGTCCTTTGAAGAACTCAGATTTGTCGAGGCACATTGTAATTTTATAATATAGGAAACGTTCACGTCCCATTCTGCACCTGTTTCTTGAGTAAATGCAAGACTTCCGTTTGTTCTTTCTCATCCGGTACATTCTATTTGCACACCAGGCAAACAAAGACAGCAAGACTTGCATAATGACAACTTTGAACTTCATGGCTGTCTTTGCAACTTTGATAAACACATTGAGTATAGTGGAAAGATGTACACTTATTCACTTAATCATTTAACAGCACATCTCCAATGTGAATGCATATATGTACTAACAAGTGAACCTGCATGAAAGCAGGTTCGCTCCCAAGACAATATGTGGTTTGACAGTGGCTGTGACTGGGGTTTTTGGATAGGGTGCTGCTAAATATATTATGCTGGTATGGTTATGGAATACGGGGATTTAAAGTTCACCAGCAAATCTGGTGAAGGTTTTATAGTACATAATTATAATTCTGTCCTTGTGGTTTACATTGCCTTTAGTAAATATCTTCTAAAAAGTGCTAATATTTTCCTTAAGGGTGGTGGCACATGGAGAGATTTAGGGGCAGATTTATTAAGTGGGAAAAATTCGCCAGTGACAGCTTCGCAGGCAGCACAACACTTCGCCAGGCGAAAATTCACTCAGACAACGCTAATTTACTAACATGCGAAGTTGCGGCCAGGGCGCCAAAGTGAAGTTGCACTATCATTAATTCGGCAAGTATAGTAAAGTTGCGCTAGAGTTTGCTAATTTGCATATGGCGGGAAGTTAAAGTTGAATGGACATATATGTTGCAGCAAATACATTACAGAAGCCCAGGGAAGCGTAATAAATAAAATAGAGTTGTTATAATGCCCTACACTTGAGCCCAGTGTATAGTTTATGTGCCATATGTTAGGAAATGTAGGGGGGAAGCCGGTTACCCCAAAAAAATTCACGCTCTTTTGCAGCCTATCACCCTGAAAAAAGGAAGACTCCTGCGTTTTTTGGGACTTATTTTCAACTACATTTTGAGGAAGTCCTATCTACTCTATTGCACTTTGCCTGGTCTGAGGTGGCGAAGGCAAGTCTGGTGCAAGAGGTAACATTCACTAAAATCAGCGTCAATTTGCGCAGATACGTCCCTTCGCCAGAGTGCAACTACGTCTGGCGATTGAGTGCGAATGAGCGCCAGCTAGCAAAGTTATGCCTGCATCCGTTAGTAAACCGGCAAATTACCGAAATGACATCACGCCTGCGATAAATCTTCGCTACTGTGGGTGACTAATCTCTCTGAAATGCCTTCTCATCGGCAAGCATGTGAATCGCCATAGGGATGACATAAGAGTCACTTCAGTTTTCCGAAGTCAACTAAAGTTTCCTTGTGAGATGACTTCGGAAAACCCAAGCAATGCTTATACCGTTCCTCTGGGGATTCACATGCTTTCTTGCTAGTGGAAAGGCATTTAGAGGAGATTTATCGCAGGTGACTAAATCTTCCAATGTGCCACCACCCTAAGTTAATGTGTCTCCTTGTCACCCTAGTGAGTGAATGTATAAACAAAGATGAAAGCAGTGTTTGCACTGCGGTGCTGTTTCCACCTGCCTGCGTAAGCAGTGTGGCTTTTACCTGCTAGTTGTTTGAGGGAATCTCCTTATGAACACAAAACAGAGTACAATGTACTGGAATTGGCTACAAGTAGCTCTAGGGGTTCCTGATAATAAAGATCCTTCCACATCATCAAGGACACAAATGATTTAGAACTGTATTGACTTTGGTGTCATAGCTGTTGGCTCTGTAGGCAAACAACATGTGGAGAACAAAGTAATTGTAAACTTTAGTACATTTACGCATTATTTTTAATAGGAAGCAGGATTTCCCTGTTCTGCTTCTGTGTAGCAGATGGAATACTGTCTCTGCACAAAGAAACTGACATGACGTTTGGCAGAGGGAATTACCTTTACTATTTACTCTTTCACTTCCTGTGATTATTGGCCATGGAGCAAAACAATCAAGTGCAAATTACTGAATTTTAGGTACAGGTATAGAATCCGTTATCCAGAAACCCGTTATCCAGAAATCCTAATTACTGAAAGGTCATCTCCCATAGACTCAATTTTATCCAAATAATCCACATTTTTAGAAATGATTTCCTTTTTCTCTGTAATAATAAAACAGTACCTTGTACTTGATCTAAACCGAGATATAATTAATCCTTATTGGAAGCAAAACCATCCTATTGGACTTATTTAATGTTTACATGATTTTCTAGTAGACTTAGGGCATGAAGATCCAAATTACAGAAAGATCTGTTATCCAGAAAACCCCAAGTTCCAAGCATTCTGGATAAGAGGTTTCATACCTGTAAAAACAAACTATCTCTCTGCATAAGTTCTCGCTAAGTTTAGTGGAAATTGTAATAGAGATGTAGCTGCTGCTGATGGTGCACATTATTATCAGGCATTTTATTTACAGGGCACGGATGCTTAATATATATACTCCCCAACACTCAATGTTTTCAAAAGTCATTAAAACCCAGTGGAATCAATCTGATTAAAAAAAAACAAAAGCAAAAGGTTTTTTTAATGTCATGTCAGAAACGTGTTACAAATGAGAATTGCTAAACATTAGTGTAACTGAAGTTATATGTTCACTGTTTGAAAAATATATATTTTTTAATGCAAATTCAGATAGCATTAAAGTCCTTAATTCCTCTGCTTATAATTACAATCAACTTATGAACTTTTTCTTTTTTTGTTTTACAGAGTAACAACACTAACTCTACATTTAACAAAAGAAGATCCTTGAGCCTACTTTTTCAACCAGATGCTGCTAAAGTTTTGTTATTTCCTAATGGATGGACAGAGTTTTGCTCAGGTATATACTGTGCTGAACTTGGCTACCGCAACAAAGTGAGCTTGCCCCTGTGCTGTTCAGTGGCATTATTCGTCATGATACACTTATGACACAAATCGCTGGAAACCGATCTTGAGAGAAACGATAATTATATTCATGCAAGATGGTAACTAATAACTGAGGCCTTCATCTACCTACTTTATTTATTCTTCTGTAGGCTGGGATATTTATGGGCATCAAATAAAACCGTAACATCTGGCATATTTTACAATAAAATGTACTGGATGTCCTACCTCAGTAAACAAAATCAAGCAAGAGAAGATGATGGGTAACAGATTTCAAGTTTCCTTGCGCAATGGAGCTTCCTGGGTTATTTGTCAACCCTTCAAGAACAGTCACACCAGGACACCAAGCAGAATGCTTAAAAAGTAATACAATTCTTAAGAGACTTGGAATGTTTGTTTTCAAAAGCGGACCAAAACAAATCTAGAAATGAAAAAAATGTGATAGCAGGGACATGCTTTGCTCAGTTGAACTGAGCTTTATTGGAGCCCTTACATTTGGACTGACAGCTTATTGTATGCACTCTGATAGCTGACAGAGAATGGTTATTTATATAATTTACAGTAAATTATGTACATTTTCACCAAACATTTTTCGTGTGTATTGACAAATGAGTTTATATATTTTAATGTCATTGCTTTTGTAGTTTTTGTTTTGTTTTATTTTGAAGGTACTTGTATTTAAAATAAGGTACTTGTATTTAAAAAAAAAAAAAAAAAAGATTGTAATATGTTTAGCAGCCTCATTGCTCTTAACCAAAAACCACATTCATGTGCCACACAATGGAGTATCCATCCTTTGTAACATCCCCCCCCCCCCCATTCCAATTTTGAAATTAGCAGGTGGCATGACTCTTCCACACTGACCAACCTGGTCTCAAAACAAGATATCACGGCTGAAGTAATGTTGTATAATCAAGTGTGAAATGGGATTATTGGCAGTAAAAAAACAATAGTGCAATGGCCGTCAGGGTCTGCTTTCCAGTGTTCTGAGAAAAGACGACAGATACCACATTTTTGTACTACATATATTTTTTTATAAGTAAAAAAGTATTTCTTTAATATCCAGATTACTGTAGAAGAGGCTCCCCAGCCTCCTCAGAAGCATACCTTCTATTAAAGTAACAGTAACATGAAAAAATTTAAGTCTTTTGAAGTAATGAAAATATAATGTAGTGTTGTGCTGCCCTGGTACAACCGGCATGTTTGCTTCAGAAATATTTTATATAAAAAAGCCGCTGTGTAGCCATGGGTTCAACCGTTCAAAGCAGAAAAAGGCACAGGATACACAGCAGATAACAGATAAGCCCTGTAGTTTACAAAGGAATCCTTCAGAACTCATCTGTTATCTACCGAGGCTACACAGCAGCTTTTTTTTTATATAAATTATAGTTTCTGAAGCTAACACACCAATTTTAGCAGTGCAGGGCACAAGTACATTATATTGTCATTCCTTTAAAACACTTTAATTTTTTGGTGTTACTGTTCCTTTAACCCGCAATTGGTGTGATGCTAGCTTGTTGTAAACCTGAAACAGCTGGAGAAGCAACTGTTGTTTTGAGAGAAAACTGTTCTTATATGAGGTGTGGGTTGGGATCCACAGAGCTGTTAAGGGGTTTAGTACCAGTCAAGCATGGATGTCATGCATTTTGCTACAGACACCCCTTATTCGCTTTTCTCAAGACCCACCCCTTTCCTGAGCACTGAAAACTATTCTTTTGCTACTTCGCAGGGTTTTGATGAGGCTGGAAGGATCACGCAGGATGTGGAAATGAGTTTTTACAATGTCCAATACCCTGCCGTAGCATTTAGGGGGCTGTAAAGCAAGGACATGGAGACTGCATGATTTCTTTCCCTCCCAGCAGGAGAGCAGTAAGGCAGGTTAGACTGCCATGCGAAATGCGTGACACTTGACAGGATTGGATACAGTAAATTAAAGCTTTCCATGAATCTGAACAATAGATTTTGCAAATGTAATTGTTAAATAGCAGCACTAAGTCTTCCTGCTTACACAATGAAAGTCTTACATGTTTGGCTTGTATTACCAGACAAAATGAATGTAAATTCATATCTGATTTCTTCTTTTTTTTTTCTATTACGCTTTTTGTAGTATAATTCTTGTAGGCGGGGAAAAAAAACGTGCTTTATATGGCAAATTCTGAACCACAAATGAAATGGTTTGGTTATTAAAATGATTATAGTGTACTTTTATATACCTTTATCTGTCAATGATGTATAAAGGCTTTCTAAAATATTTTTGGCTTAGTCTCCAAATTAAATAGAAATAATATTTGCTATGTAACCATATCGGCACTGAACGAACAGACCTGCTGACTTTGAATTCTGATTTATACTTAAATTATTAACTTGTGTAGATAATAAAATCAATATTGTGTAACTCTGTTTTACAGCATACTTATGCCGTTGGTGGGCTTCCTGAAATCTAGCTCAAATCTAGCTGTAAAGTTCACACAAAGCTTATGCAATATATACATTTGAAATTTAGTTTACAGAATACAACCAAAATGTACAGGTTTGCATAAACACCATAATGTATATTTATGTCTTTGTACATCTTTGCCCAAAGTCAAATTTGAAAATATTTTGCTATTGTAAGTTCAAAAGTTATTAGACAGTGTTTCTTTTTGTTTTGTTTTTGTTTACCGGGTACATATTGGTTTGAATATCATGATGTTAAATATATTTCTTGCTATTGTGGTATGACAAAAGACTTAACTTATCTTGCAGTGTCTTCCGATGTATATGGTGTGTATATATATACATATATATATTAATATAAATGTGATGCTGCTGGAGACGAAAATAAACTGACCTAGAGTAGTGCATTGTATTTAGTCTTTATTGATTATGGATGCTGTCTTAATAGCCATATGCAATAAATACATTATTTATGATACTTTACAGTTCTGAGTTTGCTTGCCTTGGATTTGCTAAATGAATCTTAGAGGGAATGAATATGTGATATCAGTATTTCCACCATTTAGCAGCAGTGGTCTGAGCACTCCCATTCATGGGTCCCCCACTATTGGACTTGGGAGCAGTCTAGTCTGTGTGTGTTTTCAGTGTTCTCTGAAGTAATAACGAACACCTCTGGATCAGAAGTCCAAAAGTGATCTTTGAAGTAATGAATAGCACCTTACAATCCAGCAGTCTGATGGATGAGTCTGGATTTGGTTCATGCCAGGAGAAAACTGCCAAAACATGTATTGCTGACACTTGGTAGAGGAGGAAGAGCTATATTGACAGTTTGGGTAGGAATATGATTTAGTCCAGGAAACTGGAACTTTTTAATCAAATCCACCTTGTTTTTAGACTTGTAAGGAGGGCATGAAGGGAAAAAAAGATGCCAATGGGTTATACATGAGGAAAAGATGTTTAAGATAATAAAGATGTAATTCATCTTTTTTTTAAAAAAAAAAAGCCAGATCTTGACGTGCTTGACTGGTACAGAGTATTCCTGTCTTAGCTGCTAAACGGAGATCTTCCAAAGTAAATCTCGCCATACACGGGCCGATATAAGCTGCCGACAGACAAAGGGGTATATTTATCAAAGAGTGACGTTAGCGATTGCCACAGACCGCTAGAGTGAAATTCCGCCACTCTTCATTTTTATGGGATTTTGAAAGGCATATTTATCAAAGGATGCACCTTCACCTATTGATAAATACACTTATCATAGAAATGATTGTAGAGTGGCGGAATTTCACTCTAGGGGTCTGTGGCGATCTCTAAGGTTTAATTTCTGGTGTCCGTATCTCTTTAAGTTCTGGCCTCTGTGACTTTTCTCACACCTTCCTGTTTGTGCAGAAAGTTTTGAGGAACAACCTTTCCTAGGAATCTTCTGGGTGGATTAATAGATCTTCCACTTCCTGGTAACTGAGCCAGCAGTATCCACTGGGACATTCAAATGCATGGAAATTGTTTTGTAACCTTTTACTTATTTATGCATTTGTATTTCTATTAATTCTTATTTAGCTGGAATGCTCTTCATACTTCATTTCACAGCTGCTCTTTATTCTTCAGATTGACAGATTTGTAAAAAAATACAATTTGTGTATTTGAAGAGAGCATCATTTTACACAATATTTTTGAAAACCAGTAGATTAGAAGAGGTGCTGCTTATATCATGTGTTTTCCCTGCACAGATTCCATTAGAGTGTAGTGCACAGGGCTTGGAAATACAACAAATCCAAAATTCAACTTGGGATTCAACTGTATCCCAGCAATTTTACAGGTTTTGGCCAAAAAAATCAGGAGCAGATTCAGCAAACTGTTAGATTACATTCACCAACTTTTTATTCATTCCTAAAGGATTTTTAGAAGTGTATTTATCAAATGGTGAACCAAAAGGGAATGAAAAGAAAGTGGATGAATTTTTGAGCTTTAATTTTGGATAGATCTGCCTAACATTTGTCTTGAAATGAACAAAGGCTAATTTCTGGTAGCTGGACTGGAGCAATTTAGCATTTGTTCGTAAATGCACTCCAGTATCATAATAAAAGTGCGACTACTCGCACTGGATGCAGACCCATTGCTTATATTTTACAGAAGTGCTGGGCAAAATACAACCCTGTGTAGGCCCAAATGTCATGCCACTCACAACTTCTAAGCATTCCTATGTAGGGTAGGGTTTTTTTTTACTTTACGGTTTAATTCTCCTTTAATCCCTCATTGTGTGTGTAGACAAATAGCAGTAAGATTTTCTGAGCTGCCAGTTTTAACAGTAATCCATCGAATTGTGCATCATATTTTATAATGGAGGATATAAATGCAGGGACATAGGTCATAGTACCTTTCCTTATAGGGCAAAATGGGGAATAATTAAATATATTCCACACTAATAATAATAAGATAAAACAATGGAATCATTTTGTTGCATGTTCTTTTATTGCACTTATATTGTTTTACAGTCAAGTTTCTGTTCTGCACCTGCTTCTACATGATACCCATGCAGGGACAGTAAATTGCAAATGGTCTATTCAGACTTCGGGAGAAGAAACACTTGTAGGTAGGTGTCTGGACAATATTTAAGAGCTTAAAATGTATGAGATATGGGAGCTATATTTGTGGCCTTCATCCAAACCTTATTTTCTAATATGTTCTATGGGGAATGTCAAATTTAAGGGGGTGGGTCCTTCACCTGCAGTAAACCATAAATAAGACCTAAAAAACCAACTTGAATTAAAGGGTTTGTTCAGTCAAGTTTCCTCCATATGAATACAACAGCTGAGTAATAAATAAGAAGATTTGCATAGCATCTGCTCCACTCTTGCTGTAGCCATTGTATTGAGGAAATCTAAACCTGTTCTTCTTGAACCAAATAAATATGGCATGTATTAAAATGTGTTTTATTTTTTTAATTAAAATAAATCCATAATTTTCAGTTTCATTATTCTGCAGGCCTTAAAAAATATTTTTAAAAAAAAGTTGTTTTAAATGAAGAACACTTTACAATTACAAGACATTCTGGAAAATATTTGTGAAAAAACAAAAATTTGTTGGATGCACACAGGTTTTAGCATCACTAACTTCAATGCCAATGGACTCAGTCTGATTATTGAGTTTGGGTTTGGTTAATGCCAAGAGAATGCTACTTGTCTGAATAGGTAATTCTGACTGTGAAGTTTTGTAGAGGAGCAATAATGTTCTGTGGCTTTTTATCAAGGTTTAGGCTAGGGTCTTGGGTTCTAGTGAAAGCAAACCTTAAAGCTTCAACACAGAATGCCATTATTGACCCTTCTGCACTTCTTAATTTTGGCAACAGTTTGGGAAAGCCATTATCTTTTTCAACACAATAATGCCTCTATCAAATCAGGGTTCATACAGGACTGACTTGCTAAGGTGAAAATAAAAGAACTTGACTTGTCAGAACAGAACTCTGACCTCAACACAGCTGGACACATGTGGGATGAGCTGAAACTCTCAGACAATCCCAATAACCCAACATGTGCCCAATGTCATTAATGCTGTTGAGGCTGAATGAAAGAAAATCCCACCAGGAATGTTTTAAAATTAAATGGAGTGTCTTCCCAGAAGTGTACAACATGTTAGAGCAGCAAAGGGAGGTTTTCAGGATGGGACGTTGTACATGCAGATATTTGGATACTTTTAGACATATAGCGTATTTCATGTTTAACTGGTAAACATGCTGTATATGTCTATTATATTCTCTAAAATATGCACCACATAACATTATACACCATCTTCATCTACATGTCACAGCCCATCTTAAGTGTAAGAGGCCATAGTGTATCCCATGCTTTAGCCCTAGGCAGACCCTGGGACGTTAAGAACAATTAGATAAGGAAAGTCTAATAAAATCTAAAAAGTTGCCTTGCAATAGATATGCAAAAGCCAACCCTAATTTAATTTATATACTGTATATCAGAAGCCTCTCTGGAACGTAGCTTAAGCATGAACTGAAATGCTAACAGTGGTATGTCGGGTAATTAGATTCTCAATTTACAAAAAAGAAAAAAAAAACCATGCTGGCACCTCCCCACTCAATGATTTCTAGATAAAGTACTTATTGAGAAAGCAGAATTTAGTACTATAAAATGTAACTTTTAATGACCTGCATAGATCATAGACCAATAGATCAGACAAAAAACAGACATTGCACAAGTTAAAAATCCTGCTCCGAGACACAAATCATGTGCGGACCAATTGTTGCAGTGTGCTTTGGTGGGCAACGTAGAGTCAGCTGTTCTCAGCCTCACCTCTATCCCTGCCTCACTATGGGAAAGTAACCAGGACACCAGTACAGCACTATTCTCCCCTGGTGTCCTTCTAGTCCTCAATGTATTGTTAGCTCTATAATGTGCAATTGCACTTGAATAGCATTCACCACTGCTAAGTATCATTTGGTCACTACTCGGACAGTCGCATAAAATTAAAAATGATATGCCCCCCTCAGAGGGACACAGTTCTCGCTCATAAAAAAAACGTTGTGAACTCCCTGAGTGGTCGATGCGATTCATTATTGAGCTACCAATACAGAATGGGCTTTTCTTTTCTCTTTTGAGTTTTTGTTTTACACATTTACATCATCATCTTGGTAATTCTTTAATTTCAAGTGTTGCACTCTAGCAGTACGTGCATGTGCATGTTAATGCAGGAATTGAATACTGCATGATGGTTATATTATGGGGCCCATTTATTATCAGTCGAATTTCGATTTTTTTTTCCATGAATCTCTAAAAATGTGTGGTTTTCTCTGAAAAGCTCTACAAATTTTAGATTTGTGAAGTGTGAAAACCACTAATGCAAAACTTCGCCAGGTAAGGGGCCCATTTACTAACATTCAAATTTCATTTTTTTTCTACAAATCTCTAAAAAGGTGTGTTTTTTTTTTTTTTTTGTTAAAAAAACCCATAAGTGGTCAAACCTCTAAAACCACTAAAATCCATCCTTTGCTAAATAGGCCCCCACATGTCAGTTATTTGTTTTATAAATTGACTTAGTTTAATGAAGGTAAAAAGAAACACAAATATTTTATCTAATTTCTTACCTTCATGGTATATGTTAATGTATATCTAACACAAATAAAGTTTACTTCACTGTACACAATACCAAATAGAAGGAAATTCTGATTTAAAGTTGGTTGGGATCCAGAGAGTCAGCATCAGTGGTCTGTAGACGTCAGTTATGGAAGGAGTTTTCAGTTTTTTGGTGTTTGTTTCCAGTTCAGCTTTTTTTCACTAACAGAATGTGACAGAAGCTGGATCTACATAGGGCACATAGACAAGGAACACTGTCAGAGCAAGGCAGTCAAGAGAACAAGCAGAGTCAAAGTAAAATTGCCAGGAAAATATATCAAATGCAAGGCATATAACTCTGGGAATGTCTAAATATAGTGGAACTAAGCAGATTTGGTCAGTGTAGTTCTGAAAGACAGAACCAAGGGCTGAATGAAAGTAGAAAAGAGAACATAATAGAAATACAGTAAGTATAAAAGAAAAAGGACTAGAAGACAAAAAAACTAATTCAGCAAGTTAGGAGTAGCACATGCAGGACATGGTCATGATGCATTAGCATAGAAGAAAAAAACTGTTGAGAATCAGTAGAAAATATAGTACCTAGAGCAGTTCATCTGTGCAGGTGCAGAAGTGACTGATTCTGAATAAAATGATTCACGTTTTTTCCATTTGAGTTTTTTCTTAAAATATTTGAGTTGTAAGTTCACTTGAGGTATAAAAAAAAACCTCTAAAACTCAATCTTTGATAAATCTGCCCCCAAGTGTATAGGTTAACTAAATACTAAGTGTTCACAGCTTATCGAGTAGCAGAAAGCAATGCCAGGAAATGATTGGCAAGCTGAACGCAGCTGGCACACACTATTGTTTCCATGGGGCCTACATCTTGAGAATAGAGCAGTGCTGAAGGTTGACCGAGTGTATCCACTGAGAATGTATATGATGGGTCAAAGTACATGCTAAAATAGAAGTCCTCTGCTTACAATGATGCACATGGGACTATTGCTACATAATTTGTTATCCAACACTCACACCACCAGTTTCCAGTTTGGTAAGTTAAAAGTATAGGTAGAAATTATGTTGTCCTGCCATTTTAAGAAAGCTGTGACTCTTTAAATCCTTATCCCATGTAATTCCTACTTCCCCAAATTGCCTCTCTTATAGTCACAGGTAGCCAGATCTAATATTCCATTTACAGTACAAAGGGACAAGCTCATCAGTTCCTTGGCCTGATCAGTGAGGTCTGTCCTGTAAAAAGATTTTAGTGCATCGTATTCCACCTTTACATTACCTTTGCCCTAGCTCCATCCCAGGAAATTCTTTCAGGATGAACAACCTAGAAACTCAAATTAATCGAGTTTTCCACAGGAAAAAACTCAAATTTCTTAATTTATTCCAGTTTTCAATCGAAACCCACCGAAAAAAACCTCAAGCATTATGAAAATTATTCTTCAAATGGTTCACGGAACCTCTGCCATTGACTTCTACTTGACCTTGACAAGTTTTAGCTGGAGTATTTTTGGATTCGAGCTATTTCCAGGGTCGGGGTAAAATAAATCTCTCAAACTAAAATTGAGGTTTTTTTTTTAATCCAGAAAAATGTGTTTTTTGTTTTTTGACCGAAAACTACCCTTGTAAAACTCGAATGTTTTGGGAAAACACAACTAGACCTTTGATTAATCTGCCCCCAAATGTAGGTGGCGACCTTGGTTTTGGGTCTACCAGAGCAACTGGATTCATTGCTATAAAGCTATGCCAGCAGTTAGTTTTAGATTATATTTAGAAAGTTGTATACTATCAAGTCAACTCTAGTACTATACACTGAGATAAATTTATAGCTTTCTATAGTTTTCCATTGTAATAGACCCAACAAATAACAGTAACAACTCGATCTTTATGACCACAGGGTGTGCTGCCATTTATACAATAAATGGAGAATACTTTTCTTGAAGTAAGCTTGCACTGAAAGCAAATTTATAGGAAAGGAATATTCTTTGAATAGGAAAGAGGTGCACCCTTACAATATGTAAATACAGTATGTATATGTAAAATAAAAGTCATGCTTGAAGATGGTCTGATCTATATGTTTAGCTCGGTAATTTTAGGCTTTGTATTAGCTTCTAAATAAATGTGAGTGTGTGTTACATTTTACCCCATAAAGCTAAAATGACACAGCTGCACAATTAAATAAATACTACATAACAGCAGTGGAAACTCCTCAACAGATTATACATGAGGTTTATTTAACCAGTATTAAAAGCCACTTTAGCATGAAAGAGTGTAGCGTACATGGGTTCTACATCTTCAAAAAGTTTAACTGACCTCAGCACTGTACAATAAATGGGTGTACAGGTATGGGATCAGTTATCCAGAAAACTGTAATCCATAAAGCTTCAAATTACCGATATCCCATAGCCTCCATTTTATTCAAATAATCCAGATTTTTGAAAATTATTTCCTTTTTCTCTCTAATAATAAAACAGTACATTGTACTTGGTCCAAATGAAGATGTAATTAATCCTTATTGTAGCCAAAATGATCCTTTTGGGTTTATTTCATGTTTAAATGATTTTTTCAGTAGTCTTAAAGTATGGAGATCCAAATTATAGTAGGGTCCCTTATCTGGAAAACCCCAGGTTCCGAGCATTCTGGATAACAGGACCCATACCTGTATACACTGTGAATACAGATTTACATACAAAAACAGCCAATAACCAATACAAGATATAAAGAGGGTTCAAATGGGTGCAAGCTGCCACCAATGTAATTTGTCCCTGCTGCTAATCACTAAAGAGGAAAAGGTATATGCATCACGTTACCTATGTTCCGTAATAAAAATATCCTTATAATATATATATATTTTTTTTTTTTATTGAGAACATTTTAAATCTCATGTTTGTAGCATTCAATATAAAAAGGGAATGAAAGTACTTATGATGGGATCTGCATAATTTTTGAGAAAAGACAAGTTAAAATGAAATCAAAATGAAATCATTTCGCTGTGCGAGCCTTGTTTTCCTTTGAGATGGTTTCTGATCCTGCGTTCAACCCGCTACCAACTGAGATAATTATTCCCAGCTGACGCTGGCTGCCTGCAACCTCATTTCACCTCCCTTTGTCTGGATTTGTTTACTCGGCTATGATCACCAGTAACATTGTCGTCCCTTATCCCTTTCGTTGCTGCTTCTTCGATGGATTTTCAGCACTGCAATGTTGTCCACGAGACAGCTGTACTGAAACTCACTCTATCGTAAGCCCAGTTGGAAATAGAACAGCTTTCTTTGTTCTTGTTGCCTGTGCCATGAATAATAGGGGAAGGCAGACTTGACTGCTCAACACGTGCTGTTGAAATGACAACAGAGTTAACAGATTGCAAAAGCTGTATTACAAACACCAGTGAACTCTAGAATGTAAAGTCCCCATGCCAGTGACCTCTGTGCTAGTGATATCCCATTGTGTCTGCATGACATTGCACTTGCCATGTTACATGTTATTTTCTTATGCTGACTCACAAATAATTTGATTTATATTTGCAGTACCAGCCATACAATATATTTGTCTTAAGGAGAGATATTAGAATCAGAATATTAACAGGTGCTGTGTGCTATCCAGGAATGATGGAAATTATGGGGCACTGGGTTGGATCTTCTGTATGTATATTTTGTTGTCATTATCATCAAAGCATGCTACAGATTACTGAAGGATATTGAGTGCTATAGTAAACATGCACAGGAGCACAGAAAATTCCTACTATCAATAGGGTTCCAAATTCAAATATATTTTTTTAAAAAAATTACAAAAATCTTTATTATAGCATAATTTAAAATATACAAATAAAGATTGTTTTTTATTTTTTAATTTCAGAGTATAGACTGTACATATATATTTGCATTCTCACCAGTGATGGGCAAATTTCTCCCATGTTGCTTTGCAATATTTGTGAAAAATTAGTGAAACTTGAAAACTGATGCCCACGTCAATTTTGGACGCGCATCCAAATAGTCGATCGCATCATTTTTCACTGGAATTTATTCGCTGGCGACAAAACAGGGAAATTTGGCACGAATTCGCACCAGGCAAATTTATTCACCCATCACTAATTCTCTCCCAAGCACTTACATTTTAGCTGTTGGGCTGATATAGTGAAACCTTAATTTTACATACCCTGATTTTACACCTTTTTTGTGGTCCCATTAACATATAATGCATAATGCTTAAATTGTGGTTCTACCCAAAACATGTAACATCCTCCTAAGGAGAGTTGAACCCAATATGGAAACTTGTAGCTAATAGCACAATAATTATGTTATTTTTTTTTTTTATTTCTTTGTGGTTATAAGTTCATACCAAATCCCCCTTAGTAAAATTAGCCTCCAAAAGGTTATTTTTTGTCAGGGCATATATATTTATGAAAAAGCTGCCATTATTCATTATTTTAGTATACTAACTCAGTTTACAGGTATAGGATCTGTTATCCAGAAACCTGTTATCTAGAAAGCTCTGTATTACATCTCCCATAGACTCCGTTTTATCCAAATAATTCATGTTTTTAAAAGTGATTTCCTATTTCTCTGTAATAATAAAACAGTACCTTGTACTTGATCCAACCTGAGAAATATGTAATCCTTATTGAAAGCAAACCCAGCCTATTGGGTTTAATAATTGTTTAAATGATTTTCTAGTAGACTTAAGATATGAAGATCCAAGTTACGGAAAGATCAGAATTTATGGAAAACCCCAGGTCCCGAGCATTCTGGATAACAGGTCCCATACCATCTTTGGCATGTGCACTGTAAAAGTGTTACATAGGCTCAGCCACCATGCATAATGATGTGTTTCATGCATAGAAATAGCCTCTGTAATTTGGCAATTTTGCATTGTACCCTAAGGATTAGATTTCAGTCTGTCACTACCCCAGTGCTGTCCACTGAATGTTAATATATTAACATATTTCTCATATGTTCATTTGCATAGGTTTGAGCCAAAATATAGTGCAAGCTAAAAACAATTTACTTGTTATAAAAAACAGCTCTTGTGCTTTTCACGTGCCTTTCCATACCTGTCTGTTTTGGCTTAAACCTGTTTGCAGAGGTCTAAACAGGCAGCAAGTGATCTTGCAGAAGTGATATAGTAAATCTGCACACAAATAAAGAATCATTGTGTGTCTGACTCTCCCTTTCTCAGTTCTTTATGTTACTTGTGCTATTTCAGGATGAAAACCAAGTTAATTTACAGGCAATGTTTCATGGTGCAACTTTCATTTCTAAACTTGGGGGCAGATTTATTAAAGGGCGAAGTGGCAAACGCTGGCGACAATTGACCATCGTTACTACATCCATGCACTCAGTTCTGTGCCTCTATATTGCCGAAGCAACGCTACCAAAAAGTCACCAGCATTTGGCGCCCATGACGAAACTCCGCATATTAGTGAATTAGCCTTGTCTGAGAGAATTTTCGTTTGGCGAAATTTTTTTGGCGAATTTGCCATAAAGGTTAACAGATCATTACAAAATGTTGTGACACTTCTTGCAAATGCATGATGCAGGTTTGAGTTAACATCCATGCACTCAGTTGTGCCTCTATAGTTTTAACAAGTGTCCCTGATTTTTTACATAATCTGGTGATGTTATTTTAACACCATACACAGGCAGTAGGACCCGTTGGGTGCCACTTATGCTGTCCTAGTAGATGTTTTTGGCTTTGGTAGCTTGCTAGTGTCCACAAACCATTCTTTGTTTAGTATGAAGTATGGCTGAACCCAAAGACACATGGGCTCATTTATTAACACTGGCCAAATTAGTAACCCATAGCAACCAATCAGAAGATTGCTTTCACTGTTTAACCTGCAGCTGAAAAAAAAACTCATCACTAATTGGTTGATATGGGTTACTGCCCAGGTGCAAATTTGCCCAGTGTTTATTAATGAGCCCCATTGTGAGAAATAAAAAAGTCCCTGCTTAATAAATCAACCCCTCATGGTTTAAGATAAAAATAGATACAGCATTTGAAAAATGTTATCATACACAGTATTTGCTCTAATTCTATTTTAAACAAATGTATTGTGTCATCAGTTGATCTTGTAAAAGGCTAGATAATTTAGCACTGGCTTCAGGTTTTGGGAATGTGTGGAAGGGAGTTTCAAACCCCACAATACCATTATTGACATTACAGGGAGTCTACCAAAAACCCACTGCACTGTAATACTGGACTTTCTGGAAGCCTGTAGGTAATGTAGCACCACTGCATTCAGCATCGGCACTGAAAATGAGGATTCATCATTCTTTGTCTTTAAAAGTGAAGGTTCTGTCACAATATTGACATATATTTAAAATGGACTTTTATAGAATTGCAGTTCTTGCGCATTTCCACTGCTGCATGCTTCTACAGTTCATGATAGAAGACAAAGCTATGAACACGTGGATGATATTTTATGAAAGCCTTTATTATTTGATTCTTTTCAATGCATGTTCAACAGCAGTCAGTCAGGTCAGACATTAGTTTTATGAGTTGTAACTACTCTTTACAGAAATAGGTGGAACAACCATTAGTGCAAGAGAATTTGTCTGAATTAGAAATCAGCTTATTGATCCACTTGCACACTTTGGAAACATGTACAAAAATGAACTGCGGGGACAACATGAGGGCAGCTTCAGAGATACCATTGTATTGTGTAACAATAACAAGGAGACAGGTATTCATACATATACTGACCACATACAAGATTTCTTATCTTTCCCAAGTCTGTCCTTTGGTTTTTACCTTCCTTAAAAATGAGACAAGCAACAAGATCATGATCAAGATCCATGACATCCATGATCATGATCAAGATCCATGACATTTGAAAGTGTTTTTCTAGTTTATGGTACCAATTTAGAAGTTTTAAATTGCACCATTTGAAACTGCTGTGCCAGCACCCTGACAGCTGTCCTGTGTCAGCACCCTAGCCTTCAGCTCTTTTGACAGCAATCCAGTCTTCAGCTCCAGTTCCTTCTGTCTTTCCTTTAGCTCCAGTGCTTGCAGTCTTGCCACTAGCCTTTGACACTACAGTCCTGCCAGCAGCCTCTGAGCCTGAGGAACTCTCTACCCCAGCCACCAAACCTGAGTTGCTGCTTCCCCTGGCCTCTAGGTCTAACCTTACTACTACAGTCTGTGGTATTCATCCTGCTGCTGCCTGCAGTAAACAATGTGTCATTGACTCTAGTAGCTTTGTCATTGATCCAGCTTTTTCTGCTGATCCAGGTGGTCCTCCAATTCCTGTTTTTGCTGATCCTGCTGAACCTTATTTTGTTCTGACTGTCTGCGCTATGTTTGCATATTTGTTTTTTGCTTCCTTTTTGTTTCCTATGGATTATTAATTTAAATTTCAACAGGCCCCTAAAAATGATACCGCTGCCTGTGTTCAAACTCTTAACCTTGTTTTACAGACTACAGAAGATACCACTTTATTTTACCCTCAAGCAATACTTTGCGTTTAGTCAAATCGATCGTTACATTTGTCACTTTCTGACATGATATAACTACACTGGAATGCTGGGTGAAACCCCTGCAATGTGGGTAAAACCATGGCAGTTTGTGCTGATATTTCATATAGGGTAAAAAATGGATCAGCGCCTTTGGCAACGGAGTCGAACTCGCCAGAAACAAAGAAAAGGGGGGAAAAATAAATCGACATATAGTGTAGTATTTTTGAAATGGTAGTTTCACACCAGGTGCTTGTGTACAGAATTTATATTGTGTTATATTAGTTCCCCTTTTCCAGATTCCCCTTTATTTTGGTCCTCCACTTCGGGGGCTGTGCTTATATTTACTTTTCAACATGCATGTGAGTCTTCCACCAAAAAATGGCTAAAGTGCCTACTTACAAGACGTTTACTTTTTCAATCACATATAATAGTGTTTTCCTTTCCCTTTACGACAAACATCTGTGCCTTCCACCAAGAGATGGCTAAAGTGCCTACTTACAAGACCTTAATCCTTGGCTCGCATGTAATATTGCTTTACGTCCCTCTCCTCTTCTCTCACTTCATCCAATCACTCCCACATGGAATAGAGACTTATATTGTGTAGTACGTTTTAATAAATATTTAAAAAAATATAAAAAGATTTTGCACTCACATTTTAATCGGATTTTACTAAGGCAGTTGGGACAAGACGCTGACAAGCAGGAACGCAACCACGAGGGATAGGAAAAGCCGGCTTTTTTATTCCTACCCCGGAAAGACCTGGGCAACCTGCAAAGGACAGCTGATTTTTTAGAAATGCTTGTAAAATCCGATTGCGTGCAAAATCTTTTTATATTTTTTTAAATATTTATTAAAACGTACTTCACAATATAAGTCTCTATTCCATGTGGGAGTGATTGGATGAAGTGAGAGAAGAGGAGAGGGACGTAAAGCAATATTACATGCGAGCCAAAGATTAAGGTCTTGTAAGTAGGCACTTTAGCCATTTTTTGGTGGAAGACTCACATGCATGTTGAAAAGTAAATATAAGCACAGCCCCCGAAGTGGAGGACCAAAATAAAGGGGAATCTGGAAAAGGGGAACTTTCTGGCGAGTTCGACTCCGTTGCCAAAGGCGCTGATCCATTTTTTACCCTATATGAAGCATTCCACAGTTGAGAGACTGAATAGGACCGGCAGGAGGAGACTAAACTAAAGGACTAACTTTTTTCATTTCTGGTGCATATTTTGCATTTTGTGCATTGTATTGCATTTAGAGAATTTCTGTGTAAACTTGTGCTGATATTTACTCATAGAGCCAGTCTGGTAACTGGGGTCTGATGTGTTTAACTGCAGAAATATACTCTGTACATACTACAATGGCATTCTGTGAAATGTAAATCAAGGCAATCACAATAAGCCCAAATTATTTTTCAGTTACTGTGCCTAAATAATAGATTAAACATATGAAACAGTGAGTGCCTTCTGTGTTCTCACACCTAGACATTGTAACAAAAGAAGTCTAAGCCACTTGAGGCATATAAAAATCAATACCAATTTAAAAAGCCGAATCAGAAAGCCTTGTTCTGTATTCACTTAATCAAGGTCAGGTTTAAGGCTTGATGTATACCCCTACTGAGGTTTTTTGGAACAGCAAAGCACTTTTAATTCATCTTCAAAAATCAGTATATTTCCCCCTTAATTTGTCTAAAACTTCCTATTAAACATCAGTTCCACAATTGTGTCGTTGTACGATTAGGAGGAGGTTATGCAACATGGTATCAGAAATTACGTTGGCTCTTTTCCTTTCTCCCATGGGGACAATAAGCTTTTCCTATTCACCAATGAATTTGAAGCATTTCAAGCATCCAGAGACAACCTTAATTTAGCTGCATGTAGAAAACTGGCACATTGTGTTCAGACTGGAGGTTTACTGTAGCAATATTTTTTTCTCTTATTTACAAATTTCCGCATATTTCATCATCCATTTTAAGGAAGTTCAAAACCCCATTAGTAAACACCTACTCTTGTTTCTCTTGATTAAAAATGGATTCATGAATGCATGGATGCAATCTTGTCCAAGATTGCTGTAATTGTGCATGAGCACACTGAGTGGACAACATACCCAGCAACATATTGTATGTACTTTGCTCATCAGAAAATAGATCTCCCAGGATACCACCTGCTTTGGCATTGCCAGCATTTGGCATGCTCAGTCTACGTGGCTGAACTGGGCACCATATTGAAAAGGGGAACCGGACTGGTTAGTAAACTGTGTGGTTGGTTTACCAACAAAATGCACCATGACAGAAAAAAACAAATGGCTGATTGGATTCTGTAGGTAAATGCACTGGTGCAATTTAGCAATTGTGCTAGTAAATTGCCCCCATTTAAGGATGTTCATAATTATCAGTCTGCAACAACACACAGAAAAGGCTTTATAAAGTGCTTTTTATACAACAAAAAGAGAGCTTTCTAAAACTCATTTCCCAGTCTAGGAGCCATGATGGTGTCAGACAGCATCCCATAGTAACCAACCAGTGACAAATTTGATTTATTTGTTTTAACTGGACTAATTACCTAATCTATGATTGGTTGCTGTGGCTACTGGGCTGGGGCAAATTGTCATCTTTTATCTAATGTATACAATAGTATTTACTGCATGTGTACATCAAAATTACTTTCATACAAAGCTAGTAGCCATGGGACATTGTGTTTGCTGTCCAGTGTCATTAAATTACAGATTTAGGTAAAGTACATGTTGCTCCTTTGTGAAAGAGACAAGAGACTTATGTCTCACTCTCATCATATAGGAACTGTCATGCTGTAAACTAAGTAAGCTTTATCAGAAAGGTCTATATAAATACACCAGTAAACCCTAAAAGTAACACTGATGTGAGTCCTCTGTCAAAATAAACACAGCATTTATTTCCTTCTATTGTGTACACATAGGGGCCGATTCATCAATAGTCGAATATCGAGGGTTAATTAACCCTCGATATTCGACTGGGAACTAAAATCGTTCGACTTCGAATATCGAAGTCGAACGATTTTGCGCAAATCCTGCGATCGATCGATCGAAGGATTTTTCGTTCGATCGAACGATTAAATCCTTCGAATCGAACGATTCGAAGGATTTTAATCCAACGATCGAAGGAAAATCCTTCGATCAAAAAATCACAGGCAAGCCTATGGGGACCTTCCCCATAGGCTAACATTGACTTCGGTAGGTTTTATCTACCGAAGTAGGTGGTCGAAGTATTTTTTAAAGAGACAGTACTTCGATCATCGAATGGTCGAATAGTCGAACGATTTTTACTTCGAATCGTTCGAATTCGATCGAATTCGATAGAATTTAACCAATTCGATGGTCGAAGTACCCAAAAAATACTTCGAAATTCGAATTTTTTTACATTCGAATTCTTCACTCGAATTTTGTAAATCTGCCCCATAGTCTTCTGTATCAGACTTCCTTCTTTTATCTTAAACCTCCAGGGCAGGGCTTGAGCATGCTCAGTTTACTCATCTTCCTCCCTTCTCCCTCTTCCCCTCCCTGCTGTAATCTGAGCCCAGCGCTATGAGCAAACAGGAAGAGACTAAGACAGGAAGTGATGACACACCAAGCTAATATGGCAGCTGCTATCCTAAACAAACAGAGACAGTATCTAGAGCTGTTTACTCAGATATGGAAAAAATTCTGCAGAATAAATATAGTGTTCTAGCTTGCACCATTGTGGCTAATCTATTGGCAATAAACTGTATTTTTCCTTCTTCTATCTTCTTCTATCTATCAGTCCCATTGTTAAATGCTGGGCCTGTTTTATAGATTACATCACAGTGGCTCCAGTGTGATTATGGGAAGACTGCTAGAGAAGCAGAGAAATGTGACATGGGCTCCATTACCATTCATTTAAATATGTATTGGCCTACTTAAAAGGTATGAAATGAAGCTACTCTATTCATATTTTCAACATTTAACATGATGTCCCCAGGACATTCCTCAATATTCCAGCTTCTCTCTAGTCAGATACATAGGATATCTTTCATATATAGGGGGGCAAAACAGGGAGGCATTAACACTGGTATAATGAAGTACAGAATACTGTTGTAGCACACGTTTAAAAGTGCTCTGTAGGTGAAGGCAAAGTTTTTACCCTACATGCTTCCATTTGTGTGGTGTCCCCTTTTTTTCATGTTTGCACGTGATGAGACACAGTCTGCCTGGGACTTGCCGGCTTCAGCAGCATTCTCCCCTATTCAGAGCAGGAGACCTAGTTATCGGCTATAGTTGTTGGCAGGTCACAGTGATGAATACAGGTCAGAGCCACCTAGCTCCAGCTGAGAAGGCAGGATGATGAATTAGCAAGGAAAGGGAGGGGTGGATGGAGGGAAATTATGCCTGAATGCACCTGTCTACCTTTTTATTAAATGCAGTCTGTGCAATTCAGCTCAGGTACATTTGTATAAGCAAATTAGGGAAAGAAGGAAATGTAATGTAATCTCTTTTAATACTTCTTGGGAAAAGTAAATGATGATAAATAGTTGTGTCTTAACACTTGTGCAACTTGTAACAGTATATTATATTGTGGAATCTGTGCTATGTAAGACCTTTTATAACATTGTTGGTTCAATTCATATGACTATTTCTACTACAAAGACATAGTCACATTGTCATCAAGGTTGAAACAAAATACATAACCATCCAGGTGGAATGTAATAGTTGGTAACTGCAAAAATATTCGCAATGCAAAAATGTATGCCTCTGTGCAAACAAATTTCCCTTTGTGCAAATTGTATATTATATTTGTATAGCTTTTGCAAACCAGGAAACTGTTTAGCATTCAAGCATGCCTTAAAAGTGCACAATTAAAATTCCCAAAGCAATAACAGTCTAACGAAGATAACTGCACAAGTGCACAGTTTTATTCTTATTTTTTTCTCTTTGCAACTTTTATTACATTTTCCGCATCAAGTATAGCTATTTTGTACAAATGAAATGTTATGGAGGTACTGCACCTTAGTATCGCCTATACATTTTTTATGCACAATGAAGCTTGTGAGCCTATGTGCTCATAGGACTTTTACTCTTTCCATATATTTTTGGAGCTTCTACATGTTTTTGTAATCGAATATATAACATTTTCAGACAATTACATAAATTCAGATTTTTATAATCCCCTGAATTGTTAACATGCGTTTAATAGTTCTGTTTCATATTGAGTGATATAACCGCTTCAGATTTCATATAGGCTGTATTAATATATGGTAAATGTATATGTTAGTGCAATGTGTGCCTGAGTTATTGAACTTACCTATTCTGTTCTTATAGCTAAGGCATTAATGGTTAAAAAATATCCTATTGGGTAACGGATAATTGGTCCAGTTTGATAATTGCTCTGACCCTCACTTTATATCTAGAAGCCATAAAGCAAGATAGAGTTGATGTTCTTCTGCCAGAAAGGAAGTGAACTTTATTAATATAGGAGGACACAATAGTTGTCTATAATACAAGTTTATTAATTTTATTTTTTCCCAGTAGTACATTACTTTCATTTTCCATGCACGTTGTTTTCAGACATAAATGCAAATGTGCTCTTAATATTCAGGATAAGTAGCTTAAAACTTTAAAGCCAGGCTACCAAACAATGCTTAATTCACTGAAGCCTCCCCTGTGACCTTTAATTAATATCATGAATTCTACGTCAAACCAACAGGTGAAACACAAAACATAATCTTTTAACATGACACTGCCAAGCAGTTGCTATAATATTACTCTCACTCTATGTCCTTACATTTTCTGCCACACCTACTGCTAGGTTAAACTATTTGTCACATAGATGATTTATTTATGAAAATAAATTTTTAAAGGGGAAGGAAACCTAGTAGGCGCAAACCCCCCACCCCCCTCCCGTTTGTTGCCCACCCTCCCTCCTCCCCCCTGGCCTACCTGTCCCGCTGGGCAAATGCCCCTAACTTGTTACTTACCCTTCTGCGCAGGTCCAGTCCAGGGAGTTCACAGACGACATCGTCTTCCACGCGATCTTCTTCCTGCTGTGAACGGCGTTTTGGCGCATGCGCAGTAGGATCATTTCGCCGGTACGGATCTACTGCGCATGCGCCAAAAGTCAGGCGCATGCGCAGTAGATCGTACCGGCAAATGATCCTACTGCGCATGCGCCGTTCAAAGCAGGAAGAAGATCGCGTGGAAGAAGATGTCGTCGGTGAACTCCCTGGACTGGACCTGCACAGAAGGGTAAGTAACAAGTTAGGGGCATTTGCTCAGCGGGACGGGTAGGCCAGGGGGGAGGAGGGAGGGTGGGCAACAAATGGGAGGGGGGGTGGGCGTTTTGCGCCGACTAGGTTTCCTTCCCCTTTAAGGTATAAGAGATTTCCAGATCAAGTGCAAATTTTGGTGCTTGTCGCCTCACAGATACCCCTATTTTGGTAAGAAATCAAGTGATTCTCTAGACCTCATTAGTCAGGCAGGATACACCCTGTCTGTGTATTGTAGTGCTTCCTAGTGATCACAAAGAAGTTATGGGTGTTCTGTAGAATCATGGGGATTCTGTGTGGTTAGTAGTTAGTAGGTAATACAGGTATAGGATTATATATATATTATCCAGAATGTTGGGGCGTGAAGATTTCCAGATCAGGGATCCATCTATCCAAATGACCAGCAGCCAAATTATACTGGTATAGGTTAGATATGGGCAGAATCACATGTAGCTGTGTTTAGGTAAGAAAGAATTAATTAAAGCAGGAGATGGCCTGGCCCAGGGGTGGAGTCAGCGAGGAACGTGATGTCAGGGGAAGATGTAGTTCACTTCCTCATCATCTGAGCAGGTAGAAACCTCCCTCATTTTGCATATTTTGCGAAATGTCAGGAGTTTTTTCTTTATATTTTCATATTATCTATTAATAATAGAATATGGATGTGTTTCCTGAATGTGCTGTTACTTTGTAGTTTCTGTATCTTTATACAGTTTAATTGTGAAAGTCTGAATTGTATTGATTTATATTAAATGAATGATGTCAAATGATTGATCCAGGGAATGTTTCCAATCGCCATTGGGGTCAGGAAGGATTTTTTTCCCTATTGAAGCATAATTGGCACTGGCTTCAGGCTGGGTTTTTTGCCTTCCTCTGGATCAAAACAGTGCACATATGATATTATATTTTACATTTTATTTGTCACAGCAGCGGTAGGACCTTGCCAGAGTACTGCACAAGTAAGTTTAGAAGAGGGAGAAAGGAGGTTCTCTCCTGTGACTGCACGGTGGATTGATCAATACACACGCTACTACTGCTTGTTCCTATTTATTTGATAAAATGTGAATAAATGCTGTGGCCATTTTACACCCACCTCTGTCTCCTGGTTTCATTAAGGTATATAATAATGGGGTTCAGTGGGATATCTCAAGGCGAAGGGTCAAATTGAGGAGTCCCCTTGTCATGGAAAGGTGTCTATATTTCATAATAGGGCATTGATATACTTTATTGTCTTGTAATCTCTCAACAGATTAGGTGGCTTTTATGTTGTCTTTCACAATATATTGATAGGCCAGCTAATATTGTGGGCCTAATCCTCTTTTAAATAAAAGACATAACACTAGTTATATTTATTGCTGGGGATGATTTTGGCTTTGCTTGATAGTCCCAAGAGAAGCAGGAAGGTCAGGTTCAAAAGGATTACTAGAAATAAGTGCTATACAACATCTTGACGTTCTGTATAACCCGGGTTTCAGCTGCACAGAGACCTCTTATTGACTGATGTTTGTGTTTACGAAAATTATTAAATGTGTTGACAAAAACGGAAGTGGGCAGTACTAGTGAATATTTCCAGACAGCTTTTTGTTTACTGGAAATAGTGCTCCCATCAAAGCTCTTGGAAGATGCTGGTAGTTGTCCTTCAAAGTGATCTAGCGAAATGTAGATTGAAGAAGCCTGTTTTAAAGTGTAGATTTATGGATTTCAAAAATGATCTTTTTTTCTGTGTCTCAGTGTTAATAAATCAACTTTTTAATAGAATAAATCTGGGAAGCATTGCTGGTTATCAAGCACAGTATTAATATTAATGAAACATAGTAATGAAATTAATATTAATGGAGAAGTAGTCATGTACAGTTCTGCATAATTAATGTCACACATACATGGTTGCCAGCTGTCTTCAGTGATAATCCATTTTAGCCCATGGATTTTAATGTTCCTGCAAGCAGAAATCAATTAAAAGTGCCTGCTCCCTCTCTAAGCTGCAGTAATCGAAAATGGGTGTAAATCAAAGTAGAACTTTGGTTATATTGTTTATTTGGCAAGCAATATATGGTGGGCCTGTGCGTTCTGCAATGATTTCTAGCATGATAGAGAAAGTCATCTACACACCCTGGCATCCCTCAGTATTAATGTCCTGTGCATAATATAAGGGATGGGCACCCTCAACATAGTCCCCACTAAGTAATATCTGCTGAAGGGGCATATCCACGAATTTACACTGAAGTAAACACACGGGGGGTCGTCCCCGCTTGCATCTGCTCTGATGTTCTGGTATTTATTATTATGCTTGTAAAAATATGTTTACATTATTCATCCAAACTTTGCGGCACAGTGTAGGAGTGTTTGAGGCAGAAAGTATCATTAGAGAGACCATAGCAAATAGGAATTTTGCACTTGTAAATATGTACGAGGTACAAAGTGAATGTACTGTTTTGTACCCTTTAATTTTTTGCATTCTGTAGCCTTTAGGTTTGTGAGCCCCTTTATCCCTAAAGTAAGAATGTATTCTGGTTTTTGACAACTGCGCATTCGCTGAAAGTGAAGGAAATTGCTGAAGCGACGGAAGAAGAACCGAAGATTACTGAAGAGAAGAAGATGGCGCCCGTGAACTCTGATGCGCTGAATCTGCAATGAGGGGTAAGTAAAGAGTTAGGGGCATTTACCGAGGGTAGCACCTAAGCTGGGGGGAGCAGGGAGGAGGGTCTATGTAGGGTAGGGGATTTTAATATAAAGGGTTTGGTTTTCCTTTAAGTAAAGCTGTCCTAGAGTATAAACTGATGAGCTATAGCCATAAGGTATAATTAAAAGTCTCTAAGGGATTTACACAAATATTCTGGGTTGTTATCTGTGCATGTGAACTATCATATTGTGATCCCCTTGTAAATGATATATTCTGTCCTTGCTAACAATAACTTAGTTGTATGGTTTTAATAAAACAATGATTAATAGTGCTTGTTGTTAATTTGCTAACCATTTTGATTTCACTCTTGTTTTAGAAGGTTCCCCAAGTTAACCTATAGTATATTATAGAACTGCATATTCACTTGGCAATACATTTTTATTTTTAATAGTTTTTGAATTTGTTTCCCCTTTGTTCTGCCTTTTACCTGCTTGCAGTTTAAAATGTTATCTGTTTTTTTTTTTTTGGTCAACAACCACATCAGCCAAAATCTGTTGCTCTGTGAGGCTATTATTTTTATATTGTATTGCTTATCTTTCAATTCAAGCACTTCGGTATTCGTTCTCCACTGCCTGGTTACCCTAGCAACCTGATGGCTGCTGAAATTCCCAACTGGAGGTCCAGGGAACAAAAAGTCAAATAGTTAAAAAAAAATGAAGATCAAATGCAAAGTGTGTAGGACACACATAACAGAGTTACACATTCTTTTTCTAGTTGCTACTGTATGTGTTAATACGAGTAACATATATCATTTAGCATGGCTAGTGGTCTAAATGCTGGCAGAAGAACAAGTCATTGACTCAGCCTGACATATCTAAAAGTAATCATCCTCATCTACATGGAGCTAGAAAACACTGCTTATTGTATCATTATACAGGTATAGGATCCATTATCCAGAAAGCTCTGAATCATGGGAATCCCATCTCCCATAATCAAATCAAACATTTTTTTTAAAAATAATTTCCTTTTTCTCTAATAATAAAACAGTAACTTCTACTTGATCCCAACTAAGATATAATCACTATTGGAGGCAAAAGAACCCTATTGGGTTTATTTCATGTTTAAAAGCATGGAGATCCCAATTACGGAATGATCCCTTATCCAGAAAACCCCAGGTCCCAAGCATTCTGGATAACAGGTCCCATACTTGTATTCTTATGAATTAAAATAGTCTTGTGATACTTCTGTATCATCATTAGAAATTCTTTTATTTTTACCATATTCAAAGTTTACTAATTGGCCAAATAAGCATTTTGGCAATAAGGACAATTTACAAAAATGTTTTCCTTGAAAAAATTTTTTAAATATTATTATTTATACTCCTTAGGGGAAGTGATCTCAAAGCCTGTGCTTCCAGGAAGATTTAATCGGCGTTATCTTCCCCTATTGTGCATGCCTCAATTAATTAGCATAGCATTCATCCTATTGGCTGGCAATATTTTCAATATTATGCAAATGAGGACAGGAGGGTTAGGGCATGGGCAGATGCAATAGATTATTGTGCTGCCCTGGTCCTTGCTGGACACAGTACTGCAAGAATAGTGGACGGAAGGTTGGCAACCTCCTGATTCCGTGGTGCATGCTAGCCCCTACAAGTCGGCCTTTTTTTAATGGTTAAAAAAGGTGAACAATTCCTTTAACGTTTACATCAGAAAAAACTATTGTCATTTGCTTAAATGGCACATATTTTCATTATTTCGTAACTATTTTCGTTTCCTTTCTTGCAAACAACAGTCCTGTCTTGCTTTATGCCCGGGATTCCACATATACATTCAGGAATGGAATTACTATTGAAGAAGAAAAACAAACAGGATCAGTTGCCCTTGATCCTAAGGTTAATTAACATCTATTGCACTGCTGTTTGGAATGTCTTTGCCTGATTTTACAGTCATGGATAGAGATGAAAAAGGTTAGCAAAGGCACTAAACTTGTAAAATGTATAAATATATGAAATCCAAGCTTCTGATGTGTCAAAAAATAACTCAACAGTTATGAAAATTTAAAAAGTGTTATAAAAAATGGCAAATCATTTTGAAATGATGGTATCACTTTAAATGCCTGAAATGCACTCATTGTTTTTTATAGGGAAAACATTCCTCATTAGTGTTGTAAAATAATATCTGATGTGATATATATACAGGTCTTTGAAATACCAATAACAAGTTAAACGGTATCTTCATTCTGCAAGAGCATGTAATACATGATTGTACGATCTGCAAATATCAGAGCTAGTTACAAGGCTTTTATGAGCTGACCTTGCAAGCTAATAAATCTATCTTGTATTTTTCCTCGTCTGCCAATTTACTGCATACAGGAAGCCAATCTTGTACAATAACTGCCTTCCGGTACTCTGCTTCTAAATGAAGCCAAATGGATTTCGTGGCGGAAGGGTTTCACAGCAGTTCCTGTGTAAGTGTGCTAAGCACAGCTAAAATGATACAGGCTGTTTGCTGTTATTGACATTGACAATGTAATTATGTCCTCGTTTGGCTCCTTTATACCTTACAGAACAGCGTTTTAAATTAAAAGCGAAAAATAATAATTGATCCTACTAAGAAGCCGTCTCTCTAAGGACTTTTTTCTAAGATTGCAAACTAGAGTCACTGCAGAACTGCCAAGAATAAAAAGGGAATGTTAAATATTAATAATCCGATAATAAAAATATCCTCTCTGGACGTCAATAAATAACTGATTTAAGAACCTTATTGGTAGTTTTTATTGGGGAATAAATGTGCCCATTAAATGATCAGGGTCATTTCAGTACCCTTGCTGCATTAGTGATGTCAATATGGATTGATTCATTTGGCTGATAACATTTGTCCTTAAAGGAGCACTGACATATGCACACAAATTTTCCCCATCAGGTCTTTAAAAGTTGCCTGTGTGTGCATGTTTTCCACATTTAGTCTGATGTTAGCTATAAGGGAGGAACTCCACAGACGATTTTGAAACGATCCGACGCGCTGCGCAAAAACACAGGCGTCAAATTGGATGCGACAGAAATAAAGTAAATAATTGAAATGTCGGATAAAGCGCGCAGCATCTCCATTCGACAGTCATGTTGCGTCGGATCAACACTGCGACACCATTCGACAATGCATTCATTTACCTTATTTCCGTCACATCCGATTTGACGCCTGCGTTTCTGCACATCGCGTTGTATCGCTCCAAAATCATCCTCCCTAAATCATACATTTAAATGTCCACTCTCCGTCTCCAAAGGAACTGCATGTCTGCTTGTTTCTGGAGAGAAAGTGCAATGGCTCAAGGAAATGAGATTTTCAGGAACTATATGTAACTATACTTGTCTGACTAGGTGCTGATGTATTCCTTTCAACATACCTATTTCTTAACAAACCAACAAACAGTTAATTTCTGCATGATTGTACACTTTACAAGCTTACAGGAAAAGATTAAGCTGCTTAGGCAGAAGTTTCAGATGGACTATGTAAGGATCTGTAAAAAGTATCTGTATTGCTTTTTTTCTTGCCCTACTTTATTTTTCTTACTTTAAACATTTCGTTTCCTTCTGATATGATTTTTATCCCTATGTAACTTGTTCTTTCTGAAGTGACTGGAAGTTCTGACTCTTTTTCAGCTCGCACTACTTGTGACTTGCTCACAATGTACCCTTATTATGGCTCATCTTTTCCCTCCTGTTAACACTGCAGACCTTTTATTCTATAACAAAAAGTTCAGTTCTGGAAGGGCTCTGTATGGATAAAGGAGATTTAAATGACATAAGTTTGCAATGATTTGAATATGCATCTTCATCTGGCATTGGCTTTTTGTCATGGTGATAATCAGGGCCGGAACAAGCTGACAGGGTGCCCTAGGCGCTTGGTCGGCTACCCCCGCCCCTCCCCCTTGTAGCCGCGTGTGCGCACGCTCGCGGCAGTGTGCAGGCGCCATAGGGGAGATTAAGGAAAGGGCAAGGTCATGACGTGGAGAGTGACAGGGGAGGAAGTGACGAGAAGGTGGGGTGGAGTGAAGAGGGGAGGGAAGGAGCAGAGCAGGGGAGCGAACAGCCTGGACTAGGGGTAGGTAGAAAACTTTTGAACAGGCACCTGCCCAGCACCCCCACAGCTTTGCGCCCTAGGCAGGTGCCTCTTCTGCCTACCCCTAGTTCCCGCCCTGGTGATAATATATGAAATCTGTACAGTGCTCATCATAACAGCGAAAATGTAACGTCCAACAAAGTAGATTCACACTTGATGATGTACAAGGCTCCCTACACCCACTCAATGGTGCTGTGGGTGCTGGCAACAGTAGGGCCAAATATCAGACACACTGTTATATTTTCACTAGCGAATTGTCCTTTATGCCTGTTAGCAATGTCCCTGAGGATTGGATTTCTGGTGAATCTTCTCTATCGACGGCCACTTCACCCTTTAGTAAACGTGCCCCTTGAGCTTCTCACTAAGCCCTGCTGACTTTCATCTCCTGGGATTCCAGCTCACCAGCCTCTGGCCTTTCTCACCTTCCATCTTTCCTCAATCACTTTTGACTCTCTGTCACCTGGTCACATCTTCCTTTGCTCCTTGTAGTGGCAGGCAGCACCCCAGCCCCTCTGGGAGTTCCTAACACAGACATGTCAACTTTCTGTTCTGTGCCCTGCTCAGAGAGACATATATATAACGTAGTATACAGTATATATATGCTATGCAGTGCTATACAGTGCTAAACACTCCTACCATTGCACTTAAAGAAATGTATGCACCAGAAATCTACTAAAGGTATATTACAGCCATACTATATGATCTTTACTCTTTACAGATAGGGTTTCAAAGCTACACATACTTAATACTTACATCTGATTAAAAGAATTAAACATTACAATATGTGGCGATTTAAAATAAACATCATTAATGACTAATTTTAACAGCTTAACACGATTGTTTCACTAGCTGAGAAGTGTTAGAGGCAAGAGATCATCCATATTAAAAGTGTGCTAGCAGATGAAATAGTGGAAAATATATTGAAAACTATAGTAATATATTAGTTATACTTGAATATGCCTGTTGTATCCTGTTGCAGAATTAAGGCAAATGGTTTCTTAGTAAAAATGTGTATGTGCAACAAAGATGCAAAATAAACAAATAGCTTCCATAGTTTTTTATTTGAAATCAAGCAATGTTATATTGCACTAAATATTCTTTTTTCCTCTTCCACGTTAATGGCTCTTGCAATTATAGTAACACTACAGTATGTTGCTTGTTCATGAAAAGCTGAATGGGCATGGAATTGAACCTCGCCACATGAAAGGTATGGTTCTGTGTTATTAATAATAAAAAAACAAAAGTATAGCAACCCAATGTGATGTTTACCGATATCCCAAGAACCATCTGTTTTGTTTTCTGCTTAAACCCTTCACTTGTGGTTAAGTGTTTGAGCACTTCAAATCACCATGCTGTAGGGCAGATTACTAGGCAGTCACCATCACGCTGGTGAATTTTCGCTAGCGTTAGCCACTTCGCCCTTTAGTAAATTTGCCCCTAGGACACCAGCACTGTAAGGCAGCACTGCTAAACCATCCTCATCCACAATACTGCCCAATAAAATAAAAACCTTTAAAACACATCCCTGGTTATACTTCAAAGAACAACTGATAAATGGTTTTGTATTGTAGGAGACTTTTGTGAAGATGTTTTTTGTTTTCCCTGTGAGAAACACGATCTACATCAGTGACAGGGAGGACTGGTTTACAATAATTGCTATCAAGCTTTAAAGGGGAAGATAAAACATATGTGTAGATTGGGTGTATGTTCCCAATGAATAGAAGTTTATGGAAAATAATGCTCTGATGAAAAAAGGGCATTAGCTCCTATAAAGTGAATATCTCTAATTATCTGTAAATTGTCATGTAAATACAGGAAATTTGAAGAAATAGCAGCAGAGTTCCAAAGAAGCCTACATGTGAAAGAAGCAGATATTAAATTACAGCTTGATAGTAAGGAGGTAATTTCAGGTCACAGCAAACCTGCATTAACAGATCAATAATGCAATGATCACATTACAACCATCTACTCTAGATCCTTTCAGGGGAAGTTCAAAGAATAAGACCATTTAAAGTATAGATTTGCGTTATAGTTTAAAAAAAAAAAAAAAAGTATGTAAGGACAGCAAAGCTTGTTCTGCAGTGATAGTTTTGTTTTGTGTTCAATAATTTTTTTTCTTGTCCAGTTAACATATAGCAAGTTTAAATATAGGTCATAATGTTAAGAATATTGCAACTTGTTAAACTATTATGCTAAAACACTTGCAACATATCTATTGCAGTGGTTTGTACCTACCCACAGGGGATAAAACCTTAAGTGTGTGACTTTAAAGGGCCTCTATACCATGACATGCCAGACCGGTGCTAGTTACAGGGGGGGGGGACATTGGAATTGTTTAATGGTATCTTTATGTAGAGGCTATACAAAAACCAAAATAATTGTTCCTGCTATGGAAAGATCCATTTGCAACAGTGTTCCCAAACTGTGGGCAGAGCTGCATTTTGGTCTAGGGATGCCCTACACAAAAAATACAAAAAATATTATGTTGTAATAATTCCCTTGTATTTACAGTTTATTGACCACTAACCATTGTTCTTCAGTTTATAAAGAAAGCTGTGTTTAATACAGAATGCTAATTTTTCCATCACCTAATCTCATGGGTGTCCACAGCAAATTTTTTTTGGGGGGGTGGTTAAAGTCACCAAAACCATCCTGTTTTTCTAGACTAAATTAAACCTGTACACAATAACTAAGTGATACGTTTGTAGGAAATCAATTTATTGACAAACTTAATTGTATAACTAGTCGGGCAGTTTAGGTAGAGACTATGGGGCAAATTTACTAAAGGGTGAAGTGACTAACTCTGGCGTAATTGGCTAGTGAATGAGATAGACTCTAGTGCTACTTCGCACTATAACGCCAGGCGAATTTTCGCTCTGGCGAATTCACTAATATGCGGATTTTAAAGTACGTTACCCCTTGCGCCAGACTTGGCTTCGCCACCTCAGACCAGGCAAAGTGCAATAGAGTAAATAGGAGTTCCTCAAAAAAAAGTTGAAAGTAAATATGTTTTCCTAACATATGGCACCTAAACTATACACTGGGCACATGTGTAGGGCAATATAACACCTCTATTGGTTCCCAGGCGGGTGTAGTGTAATGTACTTGCTGCAACATATACATCCATTGTACTTTACATTAACTTCACGCCGTATGCTAATTACGCATCGCTAGCATAACTTCGAACTGCTTATCGTATTATCCCTAGCGCAACTTCGGATTTTCGTCAATTAGTGTTGTCCTGGCGAATCTATGCAAGGCGAAGTGTTGCGATGTCAGCGAAGCTGTTGATGGCGCAATTTCGGAGGAAGTAAATTTGACACTATGAATCTAAAAATCTGTCGCACATCCCTGCAAATATCTTTTGCCCATTTGCACTTTGTAAACACACCCCAAATACCTGTATCAGTTGGTTAGGATTTTAACTACTCTCAGTAGACAAAGCTAGCCTCCTACAAAAACATCTTCCAAATGATTTTGTTTCAAAATTAAATTTGACTGAAAGGGAGTGAAGCTGTTTTAAAGTTACATTGCCCTTGCACCAACTTCCTATGCTTTTTCACTTTCTCTTTTTACTCTTTTCCTACACCATAAGTATATTTGAGATAATGGATAGCATGGAAAAATATTAAAGCCGCAGTCTTTGTTATTGACACAATTGCCACTACATCATACAGTGAAATGCTGTATGTTTCTGTACTTCTTACTTTGTAGCAAAAGTGTGTGGATACCATTTTTCTGTTTATGCACAACTATTGAGCCATGCACAAAATAAGGTCCATACAGAATTGGTTTGCAGAGATGGGAGAGGAAGGATTTGACTGGCCTGTACAAACCCTGACCTCAATTCAACTGAACATATGTTGAATAAATTGGAATGCCAGCTGCGAGTCAGGCTTCATCGCCAACATCAATGGCCAAACTTACTAAGTATCATGTGGCTGAATGGAAGCATTGACACTGTTCCAAAAGCTAGGGCAAATTCGTCCCAGATCAGTAGAGAATCTTATACAAGGGGAGGACCAACCTTATATTAATCTGGGAAAGAGTTGTTGAACAGGGGATGTCCATGTATTTTTGGTCATGTAGTGTAGCATCATAAATTTATTTTCTTCTTGCACAGTACAAGCAACAGGACTATTCCCTTACTAGGAGTTGTTTTCATAGCCATACTGTATCAATTTCCATGACCAAAGTGGAGGACTTTGCCGAAACAGTAAATTTATATTTATCTAGACTGAGGATCCAAGCAAATTTACCCTCTCCAACCAGATGTAAAATTGTAAAGCTGTTTCGATCAGTGACTGCACCAAGTACAGAAAGCAGTGAGATATTAAGGCTAAAATGCTAAAATGCTAAAATGTTATGGTTGTTCTGTTTTATGTATTTTTACTTTTTATTCATATCATCTCCTATATACAAAGGTCCAGTTAGTGACCCCCTTCACCCTGCACCCGGTGGGCCCTGGCTCTTGTGGGCCCCATTGGTACATACCCGCTCCCTGTCCTTGCTGCCGAAGTTGGCTGTGGCTGGAGTCCGGAGTGAGCAATGGAGCTTTTGGCTTTTCTTCACTGATGTAGAGGGTATCCTATAAAGTGTTTTATATTTTATTCGTATAGTGCAATTAAGTATAAGCAGAAATATGCAAAACATTTTTTACTCAGAGTATCCATAGACATAGACAGTCTATGTTGGGTGCAAGGATAGCCAAGGCTATAAGGACGATAGAGTAATTGACATGTGTGTGGAATTGAGTGTGGGTCATCCAGGGTCAGAGGATAGTGGCTTAAACGAAGAGCACCCTGTAGAGATGTGTTAATGGAAATCAAGAAATGAAGTCCTTGCTATCTTAAGCTAATGACTTTAACCAAGCTGGTGTGTTTCATACCGTTAATACAATTAGTTTGCATCAGACTTGTTCCATGTTTATTAACTACAGTATTTAATAGGATAATCCTGTGTCATGTGATGTTTTTGGGCACAAGAACTGGCTGTTCTGTTCTGAAGTACTTGCAGTCATACTTTTCCTATAGATTTGCCCTCAGTTCATAACTCTTTTAGGGAAACATATTTTTATACATGCAGCTGGTGTCATTACAGTCAGTTCTTTACAGTCCCATATTGCTTGTGTCTAACATTTTCATGTCTGTTGATTATGCTTTTATTAGTACCAGCTACTGGGCATGTTCATCGTATTATTCTGTCTTTTGCCATCAGTAACCTTTGATCTTTTCATTTACTTTATCTGTCATCTGTCCTTCCTGACCTTCTGTTCATAGAGTTTGTCTAAATACTGCATGAAGCTTGTAGCGTTTTTTTTATGCTTTTATAGACCTGTCCACCTCCATCCTCTGTTTGGATCAGAGGTCAGGTATCCATTGACATGACTCGATGGACATTATTGTCAAGTTTAGTGACAGCTGTAGATCTTGTTCTTTGTCTGCTGATTCAGTTTTGTAAGTCTGGCCCCTGTCTTTGAATACTAATACAGTACATATGTTTATTAATATACTGGATCATTGTACAAAACAGACCACACTCACAGCTACCTTATACTTTTTGAATACCATATTTACATAGTAAAATAATAAAGGAACCTAAATGTCCATTGAGCTTTTAATATGCCTAAGTACATTAAGCATTATTTAAACTACCTTTCCACGATCCGTGTTCTTACTTTCTATAAATCTTATAATTTTTCGGGTAAGCAATCTTCACAATAAACATTGGTTTTTAGTAGAAATTTTCCATGCACTCATTCTTTGGGTTGGCCACCTCTGAATCTTTCCAACTCTTTAATATGTTATTATAAAATGTTACAAAACTATTCAATACTACATCTTACTAAAGAAGCAACATAGATTTATTTTTGTATATCATATCCAATTTAATATTATACCCAATTTAAAGAGATACTGACATCAGAAGATAACCTTTTTTATTATCTAATAATACCTTTTTTTTATGTAGATTAATATTTTGAAAAGAACATTTCTAGTGTCAGTATCACTTTAATAGTAATTAAAGTACAGTGACTTTATCTTAAAACTTTGAAGTATTTTGTAAAAGCAACTACCAGAATATTCACTAAAACATTACATATGTGTTAATTTACTAAACCTTGCTAAATCAATATCTGGGCTGTATATGAGTAACCGAGACCAATCATTGATTTGCATTGTGCAGACATCTGCAGGAAGACTTCAAAATTCAATTTGATAGTTTGCCATATGGTGCTATTCTAGTGCCATGTTGAGTCCTAATATCACACTTAAGGGGTTATTTATCAAAGGTTGAGTTGACTTTTACCCATTTTCGAGGGTGTTTTTCAGTCAAAAACTTGAATTTTCGGGTAAAAAAAATAGAATTTTTCAAGATTTACTATGCCCGGAAGCTACAAATAGCTTGAATATGAAAATACTCCAGCTAAAACCTGCCCCTCATGTAGAAGTCATAGGCAGAGGTCCCTTAAATCATATGAAGATGTTTGTAGCCTTTATGATGTTCGAGTTTTTTTCGGTGCGGTTTTGCTAGAGAACTCGATTAACTCGAGGTTTTTTTGCAGAAAACTCAGAAACCATTTGAGTTGTGAGTTTATTCTAGGTATAAAAAAAAACTCACAAACCTTCAAAACGTTACCTTTGATAAATAACCCCCTTAGCCATGGTTTCTATGTTCATAAATGTACATTGTTCTTCAATCATGCATTCCATTTGTGTTTGCAGCACCTTGTTTTACCCTGGAAAACCTCCACTGACTGCTTAAAGGGGTTGTTCACCTTTAAATTAAGTCTTAGGAGCAGATTTACATATGGTCGAATATTGAAGGTTAATTTTTCTTCGATCAAAAGAATTGTTAGAAAGCCTATGGGGACCTTCCCCATAGGCTAACATTGCACCTCGGTAGGTTTTAGGTGGTGAAGTAGGGGGTCAAAGTTTTTTTTAAAGAGACAGTACTTCGACTATCGAATGGTCTAATATTCGAACGATTTTTAGTTTGAATCGTTAGATTTGAAGTCGAAGTCGTAGTCAAAGGTCGAAGTAGCCAATTCGATGGTCGAATTAGCCAAAAAAACATTCAAAATTCGAAGTTTTTTTTATTCTATTCCTTCACTCGAGCTAAGTAAATGTGCCCCTAAGTATGATGTAGAGAATGATATTCTGAGACAATTTGCAATTGGTTTTCATTTTTTATTATTTAAGGTGTTTGAGATATTTTGCTTTTTATTCAGCAGCTCTTCAAATTGCATTTTAAGCAATCTGGTAGCTAGGGTCCAAATTAGCAACCATGCATTGTTATATATAAGAGACTGAAATATGAATAGGAGAGGACCTTACTAGAAATATGATAAATAAAAAGTAGCAATAACAATACATTTGTAGCCTTACAGAGCATTTGCTTTTTAGATGGGGTCAGTGACGCCCATTTGAAAGCTGGAAAGAGTCAAGAAAAAGGCAAATAATTATAAAACTATAAAAATAAAAATAATGAAGACCACTTGAAAAGTTGCTTAGAATTGGCCCTTCTATAGCATACTAAAAGTTAACTTGAAGGTGAACTACCCCTTTAACAACAACTTCAGTGTTGTAAAAGGCATGAAACTGAGTCTCTCAAGCAGAATGACCTCAAGCACTTTATTTTATCCCAAATGGTTCCTATTTTGTTTATAATCCAATTTCAAGTCATCAGAAAGGGTCTGGCATGGAATTATTTGGAGTGTGGCTGTAAATAGCACTTTTCATAGCACAATTGCCTGGTTTTTATGCAGTACAGTGGTGCTGAGATATAAAATCTATGCAAACATAACTGTTCAACTATACTAAGAACAACTTTGCTGAAATATTGGAGTGCAAAATGGCCCTTTAAACTATTCAGTCTTATCTGATAGATTTATTTTCTGGTTTTAGGTAAATGGTATGCACCAGAGAAGCATTTTTAGTTGTTTTTGGAGCAGTTTGGTTTCCTGTATTGGTCTGAACCCAGAGCTTGGACTGCAGTATTGACTTTGCTTAATAAAGAACCATTGCACGATGATTTTTATTAACAGTAACTGCTTTAGGCTGTAGCCACAAATTCAACTAGGTCACAGAGAAAGAGTGAAGAAAAAAAGAGAGATGGTATACCAACCCATACATTGCATGTGATTTACTTGAATGAAATCCTGTATAAGATGTAATAGCTGCACATGCGAAGAATGCAGTCAAAGTTGAACTAAGGACATAAAGGCAGCCTGAATTTAATTACCCTTTTTATTGCACTGAAATGTGTTTTGGTTTTCTAAATCTCTAGGGAATTAAATAGTGTTTTAGCCCTTCAGCTTGCTGGTTCTGAGCCAGCTCGAACACTATGGTAAAGGATTTACACTATACAGTATATTTTAGAACTTGCTTGGCTCAGGTACTTAAAGATCCTGGAAGATTCCTATGGGGATATAGTTAAACATGTCACTAATCATATCCAGTAATCGAAATCTGGGATGACAGCCAACCGAGCATTATAACATTTAATGTATCATTACAGTAACAGATATACAAATGCTATGAATACTGATGGCTACCTCCAAAATCTTATTATGCATTAAATTAATGGCTATTCAATTAATGTAACACTTACGGTAATATAATGCTTGATACAGGTACAGCAAGAGATTAGGGGAAATAAACAATAATTATATGTGGGGAAAGTGGGGGGGATAAGTCCAATATATATATAAATAAATATATATAAATAATTATAAGTCCTTGGTTCATTTATGATGATATGCTGGACGCTATCATATAAAATTTAGTTTCAGTGAGATTAGCAAAAATAGTCCAGTGTTAATTTGTTTTAAAATATTTAGATTATACTGAGTTTGCACTTCATACAGTTAGAATGTACATATTCTAGAATGCCATCTCAATGTTGTGTAATATGTAACTGGAATTACATCTCTTCTCATGACTCGTAAGAAGGATTTAGTTAGCACCATAAATCCACCAGAAGAAGGGGATACTGAGCACCTGCCAAGTGATAACTCCCCATACTCCTACACACAGTTGTACATTTAGATGACATCCTGAATACCCCAGAAGTCCTCTCTTATAATTCCTGTAGTATTATATTTACATATGTATATGTCATAATGCTTTACAATGTGAATTGCATGACTTATTCAAAACAGAATAAAACTGTTCAAAATAAAATTGTTTCTAACTAGAAATATATTTGCACCATAAGCACTTTATTTGATTTCTATAAAAATCGCATTACTTATTATTGCTATTAAATCTATTGGACCTATCTGGGAAGCATTTGCAGCAGCGAACAGCTTTTTGATCACATGATACCAATGTTTATTAAAATGTGACCCCTATATCTCCTGGTCCCCCTGCAGCCGCAGGATCTGCTTCCTCTACAGTTACACCTCTGTCAGTGATGCCCACTTGCCCCATGACTATGCACCCCTTGTTCTTGCACCTACCAGGGCCATAATAAACAAGGCACTTCATTGTCGCCAATCTTTCTCCTTCTCTTTATATAACTGCATTTTATTTATTGGAAAAAGGAGTAAACCAAATGTGTCGATAAGGGAGCTCATTTCCAAGACTGTGGAAGAGATGCTTCAAAAATGGAGACCTAAGAACATTGCTTTTACTTTCAGTGCTGTATTAAAGTTTGGTGTTGCCTAATGTAATGGACCTTAACCCACCCCCTCCACATCAGCTCCTTTACTGGATTTACAGGGGAATGTAATAAAAGTCGGTAACGGAAAAACTATTTGCAATGTGGAAAGTTATGCCTTTGTGCGAACAAATTTTGCTTTGCGCAAATGATTCCGACAGGGGAAGACCGTTTGCGAATTTTATAGTTTGCGCCAATGCGCAGTAAATGTAATAAAATGTCTTACTGAAAAAGTAGTTATGTTTGCTCCAAAAGATTACGACAACTTCAAGCACTTCTTGTGCTCAAATAATATTCGCAATACGCAATTAAAATTTGCAATGCAATAACAGTTTAAGAAACATTATTATATTGTGAGATGTGGATTTTTATTCTTATTGGTGCGAATTGTTTTGCTCTTTGCGACTTAAATTACATTCCCCCCTTAACCTCAAGTGTCTGGCAGTGGATTGGGGAGATTTACTTTTTAAGTGTTTTCTTTATAGGCACTTGAGGGATGCTAACCTAAAGCTCCCGCCGTAGGGGGGCTTGTGCCCTCCAGTGTCTATATAGAAATGTGCCTCTGGCATCTGAATGCAGTGCGTCTGCATTTGGCAATGCTGTATTCACAGGGGGTGAGTGGTAGGCAGTAGGCAGGACTACCTTTAGTATGGCAGTGCTTCTCTCTGCACCTTGTGCCAGGTTTTTAATCTGGAGCGTCAAGCAGTGGGCAGCTATTTCCTTAAACACAAGAGTTCTCTACATAGTGGGGCAAATTCCCTAACCGGCGGAAAAACACTTCGCCAGGCGTGAATTCGCTTGGACAATGATGATTCCCTAAAGTGCGAAGTTGCGTCCAGTGCGCTGGTAAATTTTCGCTACCATTCCTTCAGCATTCGAATCGAAGTTGCGCTGTCTTTGCCTAATTTGCATACGCCGTGAAATGATAAAGTTACATGGCCGTATATGTTGAAGCAAATACATTACATTACACAAGTTCAGGGAACCTTAATAAATAAATGTTCCATATATTAGAAAATGGAGGGGGGAACCCGGTTACCCAAAAAAATTTTACGGACCTTTGCAGGCTAAAAAAAGAAAAGACGCCAGTGTTTTTTTTCCACTAAAAATTGAGGAAGTCCTATGCACTCCATTGCACTACGCCTGGTCTGAGCTGGCGAAGGCAGGTCTGGCGAATGAGGTAATGTTCAGTAAAATCCACATCTTAGAGAATTAGCGGAGTTACGCCCGTTCTCCAGAGCGAAATTTCACAATTATGAAGCAACAATAACGTCTATCTCCTTCGCTAGAAAAGTGACTCCTGCGCCCGCTAGGAAATCGGCAAAGTTCCAAAATGACGTCACGTTGGCGAATTTTCACTAGCGTTAGTCACTTCGCTCTTTAGGGAATCTGCCCCTATGTGTCCCTTTGTGTTCTACCAAATAAATGACCCCTAAAGTTCACTCTGTCTGTACGGATATTGAATCTATTACACAGAAGTCTGTAACCCAGAATGCTGCACTGCCTTTAGTCAATGAGAACAATATATTTAGGAGTAAGGGTAGCTTGTATTTATATTGATCAGTGCAGGATACTTTTGCTTTCACAAGTGGAACACCCATGCTTTACCTGCAGGGTGCTTCTGTGTGACATCAACACACAGACATGACAACAATATTTGGGCTTAGCCTCTGGCTCAGAATTTTGCAGCAACTTAAGCTGGGTACAGTAAAATGATCGAAACTCAGTGATATAAGCATGACACATTGCATACAATATTTGCACTTAAGCCCCATTATTAAAATAGGTAATGTATTTTAATTATGTTAATTAGCACAGCAGAAATACATGTTGGTAACAAACCCATTGTATTTACTTTCATATTAAAATGAGATTTTGTACCTATAGCACGGTGTACTGAATTTCCAAAGTAAGAGAGCCATTTTCCAGAAAATGTCAGGTCCCAAGTATTCTGATTAATAGATTCCACACTTATACAATAAAGAAAGAGTTAGCATTCCTCCTAAAATAGAAAAATCCCTTATGCAACCATGGATGAAAGGCTAGAAAGCTCTGTATGTAAAAAGAATTACAGTAGAAGGAAAGGAAATGTAAAAATCAATGTCATGGAAATGTTATTCCAGTCCTGTACAAATAAATTGCAGTATCTGTACTGGAAAACATATAATAATAGGTCATTTCCTCATACCATATAGGATGTCTTTGTTTTGCTCTAAAATAACTTGAATTGTATCTTGATATGTATATATTCCTGAGATTGACAAGTCTCCTAAGGAAGAATGCATGATAAAAACTATCAAGATTAGTCATGAATGGATGACAGAAGCTAATGAATCAGCACTAATTACTGTCTTCCTCATTAACCTAAATGCAAATAAGCTCATCCATTTTGTCACATAAATGACTTCCAAACTCATTACTGCCCGAAGGAATCATACATTTTAAATATTTATATCTTTATTTTGTATGTTTTGTATTCCACTGGGATAGAGCGAATTGAAAACTAGCCAAGAGCTGCCAGTCTACAGTTTTGCTATGCAAGGGATAAAATGAGAACACTTGCAGGCAGACTGTGAGCCAATAAATAATCACATTTCCATTCCATCTTCAGGGAAGAATGCTCCCATAGGGATTTACTATACCCCAGGATTTCTGGGTAGTTTCTAGAAATTTGCAAGGTTCTTGCACAGTGTTATTGGATATTGTTATTGCTTACTATAGCTAAGGGTTTGGTTATATGAAAAAACTTCAGAGTTTGCTGAATTCTCAAGTTGTCTGCTTCGTATATTTCTTCCATGGAACAAGTTACATAGTTGTAAACAAGCAAATTCCATTGAGCAGGAATGGAGCACAGAGCTGCGCAGTAATAAACTGCAGAATTAGTATGGCAAGTTAGTAAAGATGCCAGCAGTTTAAATTATATTTTGGTGTTCTGTTTCATTTGCTTGTACCATTTCATAATGCTGTGGGAATCTATTGCTAAACCTGTGTATTTTGCTTTTCTTTTACAGTATGTGTTTGATGGGGTTCCACACTGGCCTACTCAGAGAAGCTGTCACTGCCTTCTGAATGTTTGCTGGTGTGGTAAGCCTGATAGATCTGTATCCAGTGTGGGTGATGTCTGTCTCTCTGAGGCTCTCTACTCAGGCATAACAATCTGTTCCAAAACCCTTTTAGGGTAAGGGCACACGCTAAGATTCAGGAAGATTTAGTCGCCTGGCCTCTTCATCGGAATCTCACCGAAAGGCCTTCCCGCAGGCTAGAACCTAAATCACTGGTGGGATGGCACTCAGAGCGCTTTGTTTTCCAAAGTCGTCTGAAGTTGCCTGATGAAATAAACTTCTAGCGACTTCAGAAAACAAAGGGCTCCAAGTGCCATCCCGCTGGTGATTTAGATTCTAGCCGGCGGGAAGATTAGTCGCCTAAAGAAGAGGCGATTTGTCGCCGGCAGACTAGATCTCCCCGAATCTTAGCGTGTCCCCTTACTCTTAAGTTACCACTTAAATTTGCAGATTAATTGGTAGTGAAAACAAACTGGTTGTATAAACTGTACCTCACATATGTGACTCTATATGGCCATTCAGACCACATTCCTTGAAAGCCACACTTGAATCAAAAACATGTGGAAAACTGAAGTCCCTCAAAGCTACAGCAAAAGGGTCTGGGTCATTACTACCTACAGGAGTAAGGGATTGCTAGTTTATGATCATATTTTAGTAAATATGTGAATGAAATTAAGCTGTATATTTTATATATATATATATATATATATATATATATATAATTTTTTTATTGTTGTGGGCCTTTATCAAGGGACATGGAAGTTGACTCTTGGGCTGAGGGTAAATACTTTGAATTGTACATATACTTTATAGAGAGAGAGGTATGGGACCTGTTATCCAGAATGCTAGGGAGGTTTTCAATGGATCTTTTTGGTAGTTTGAATCTTCATACCTTAAGTCTACTACAAAATAATTTAAACATTTAATAAACCTAATAGGCTGGTTTTCGTCCAATAAGGATGATTTATATCTTAGTTAGGGTCAAGTACGAGGTACTGTTTTATTATTACAGCGAAAAGGAAATTCAAAAGCAGTCTATGGGAAATGGCCTTTCTGGATAGGCGCCTATTTGCATGTTTTTTCTGGATAATGGATACCATACCTGTGTGTGTGTGTAAATACAGGTATGGGACTTGTTTCCAGAATGCTCGGGACCTGGGGTTTGCCATATAATGGAACTTTCCATAACTTGGACCTTCGTACCTTAAATCTACTAGAAAACCATATAAACATTAAATAAACCCAATAAACTCTGAGTAGGCTACATGAGACAGGGTCGAAGTGGCTGGCATGTCATAAGTTGGAGAAATGTAAAGAAATATTTAATCATATGTGTTTTAAATTGAGAATGCTGCTCTGCTTGGTTTATTTCCTTTATAACAGGAGCAAGGAAGCAAACAGGTACAAGAGGTCTAAAAATAATATTCTAATTCTTTGACCCCCAATGCTCTTGCCCCGTTATTGTTCTTTCCCCCAGTGTATACATTTTTAGAAGAAAAATGTCATTAAATTGCCTGTAATGGTTAATACAAATTGCCACCCATGATTTTGCATGTAAAACACTCTTAGTGCCTCCTGCTATATTTGTGACAGTAAATCCAGGAGGAAGTTCGTAACAAGATAAAACAAAACCCTGCGCTGTCTATTACAAAAGCACTTTCAGTATTGAGGCAGCAAGAGATTAAAATATAATCATAACAAAGAACTCTATGTTGCTCGATGTGCATCAGCACAGTGCTCTGTATGTTCTGGGACTCACTGCTATTTTTCTGGCACCAAAATGAATACACATGCTATAAGTTTTTCATGAATCAAATAATTTTTTCAAACTGTGGCTCTTTTCTCTCTCCAGCTTCTATTCATCATAATTATACAAATGACAACATAGCTCTCTTCAAATGTTTTTTTTTTATTAACTTAGAGGCCTTCGGGCAGGTGCAGTTCCCTTCTGTATTGCCCCAAATTAACATATTTCTCAGAACAGACACATTTCATGGACTACATTTCTTACAGCAAGCATAAAATGTTTTTGCAGTATCACATTGTTGCCCCAATAAGCAGAAAAGTTACAAGATACCATGCCTACTAGTAGTACAGGAACAAGTGGCAGAGCTCTAAGGGGTTCATTGTTTTTGTAGTGAGACCCCTGTTTTTTTTCACTGGTCACATACTAAAACTATTGTATTCTTGTCTGTATCTTGTTATCTACTGTAAATACTGTATGTGCCTTATTGCCCAATTTAACTGGAATGACTGGCCCATAGCTACACAACAATAACTGTAACTATATTCTAGCATCTGAAACAAATAAACCGCTTGTACCAAAGAAGTGTTAAACAATACATCAGAGATAAATGCTTTCATTTTTGTTGTTGCTAGTCCTTTAACAAGGGATAAAGAGGAACATCAGATTATGTTATGAACTTACAAAATGCAATGAGTAGCAAATGCCCCAGGCGTTCAGTACATTAGCAGTAAGGAGCATCATTTTAAAACCCCTTAATGTTTTTGCATTTCTATCTGGGGCGTTAGTAAGTAGGTTGTATGAACAGCTTCATTTTTTTTACATGTAGGCTATCATTCTTAGATTTCTGATGAGTTCAAACTACTACTTATAAATAACCCATTAAATAGCTTTATGTCTGAGAAGATAAGCACAATGATGGTATGAGACACAGATATATAATATCCAATAAAAACATTGCTCTTCACCAGACCATCAAACTAAGATATTAAATCTTTATAGGAACATTGCTAAAAGTTAGCTTGATTTGTTTTATTTTAAACTTATGTAAGACACCAAAACCAGTTATACCATTATATACACAAAAATTATTTACAAATTGGTCCGTTATTACTTTTTTAACCTATTAGGCTTCACTTCCCCATTTGGTGTAAATCCCAATGTGAGCGCAATGAGAGCCACAATATTATATAATAAGATTAAATGCTTTAGTGTTTTGTTGAAGGCAATCAGAGGCTTAACTATATGATGCCAGATGCAGTGTTCAAAGATAATCATTATCTGCAAATGTTTTCATCCTGTATAATAATAATTCTCTGCTGAAGTCTGTTAGTGACCACCTTTGGCATGTCATAAAAAGCATTATAAGAAAGGTCAGGTCCCTAGTGTCCCATAGAAAGGGAATATCACAGCAATCATAATGGAAAGGTTATATCCCAGTAGCTAACATACAGGCATTTCCAAATGTCCTATATATTTTCTAGATTGAGATGATTCAATAAACGGAACGGCAAACATTTGGGATATTGACATTTATGTATGTATAAATCCTTTATACACTGACATGTCGCTGTTGGAATTCCAAAAACTGGACACTGCATGAATGATGTAACCACTATTGTAAAATATAAGGATACAACGAATTCTATGACCATATAAAAGCACAAGGCCAAAGGTTTTATATTTTACATCAGGGGGTACATTATTTTTTATTTTACACAAGTTTCACTTTGTCATGTGACACAAATAATTTTACTGATCACTGATTACAACTGATGACATCACTAAGCCCTGTTTATAAAGAAATTATTTACAGGATATTAATGGCTCTTGTATATTATATATTTATTAACTTCATTATAATGCATTATATTTTATTTTCAAAGGGACCATCCAGAAAATGAGACCAAACCAACACAACTGCCCTAAATGCACCGTCACAAAAATGGCCCTCTATCAAGTATAATGATCAACCTATTGAAAAAACCCAGCACTTTTATAAGCTCACCATTCTAGTTATCTGCGGATCACAAAGTGCTCATGTCTGCATATGCTGCCAAATCTGCCAAATGTGACAAATGTAACCGGGGAAGAAAAAAAAAAAACACAACAGGACAGTCATGTGAACAAGCCATGTATGCAGAGATAGCAGTGTTTGTGCAATTTGTGAAATTGCTTGTTTTTCTAAAGCGCAGAGAACACAAACAAGTTCATTAAGGGAACAAAGTCTAAAAGTGAATCATAAACTAACAAAAATAGCTAAATAGGAGTTTAGAGGCTATGTGACCTTAAAGTATGCACAAATAAAGTTTTTCCTTTGAAATGACCCATAAAACTAATATTATATAGCCATTCCCATATAGAGTTTAGTAAAGAAGATTTTATTTAAGGATTTTTATAAAAAAAACTACATTTGATATCTGGAATATTAATATAAAAGCAGCATTATGGAATGGATTGTTATCCCCTGATTGTGTTTTTATTTTTTTTAATTTTTTTAACATACATGTGTCAGTCTTGTGGATTTATTGGCCCTTCCTTTCATAAAATGGACTTAAGTACAATTGTGGCTCTGTACCCATAGGTGCTTTAAAGGAATTGTTCAGTATAAAAATGAAAAATGGATAAATAGATAGCCTGTCCAAAATATTTCTAATATAGTTAGTTAGGCATGCAAAAAAGTTGGTTTGAGAACACCCTGCCTAATTGAGTACCTGACGCGCGTTCCGCTTGCTCGCTTTGACAAAGCTCGAGCGAAACACGTGTCAGACGCTTGATCTCTTTTAGTTCAATTAGGCGAGGTGTTCTCTTCTTAGCCGATACCGATGCAATGCGGGGGTAACTCGCGGGTGGTTTGGGCCAGTATGGGGTAGAAAACGTGGCATAACCGGCATTTATGGGGATATGGTGGAATTACTATGTCCTAGGCACATTAGGAAGTGCGTCTGCACTTTTGCTTCTCCTAACTTTTATAATCCCACATGTAATTTTAAATTTCACTGGTATTCTGGACTTAATTTTAAATATCATTTCATTAAAAGTAATGTTTTATTTTGATTTTGGTCGAGGGAATCATTGAATATCAAATGGGGTGGTGCAGTCTCAAAGGTCAACCTTTTTTCTAGAAACTCCACTTTAGTTGGTTAGGCAAAAATGTAATGTAAAAGGGCTGGAGTGACTGGATGTGTAACATAACAGAACACTACTTCCTGCTTTTCAGCTCTCTTGGTTTCCACTGACTGGTTAACCTGGTTACCAGGCAGCAACCAATCAGAGACTTGAGGGGGGCTACATGGGTCATAACTGTTGCTTTTGAATCTGAGCTGCATGCTAAGCATCAATTACAAACTCACTGAGCAGATATGTACCATGTGGCCCCCTTCAAGTCACTTACTGACTCAGAGTTATAGAGCTGAAAAGCAGGAAGTAGTGTTCTGGCTATTATGTTACACTTCCAGTCACTCCAGCCTTTATACATTACAGTTTTGGCTAACCAACTATATGAGGACAGGCTATCTAATTATACAGTTTTTATTTTCACACTGAACTGTTCCTTTAATGTAGGGATGCACCGAATCCACTATTTTGGATTAGGCTGAACCCCTTGAATCCTTCGCGAAAGATTCAGCCGAATTCCAAACCGAATCTGAACCCTAATTTGCATATGCAAATTAAGGGTGGAAAGGGGAAAACATTTTTTACTTCCTTGTTTTGTGACAAAAAGTCATGCAATTTCCCTCCCCGCCCCTCATTTTCATATGCAAATTATGATTCGGATTCGGTTCGGCCGGGCAGAAAGATTTGGTCGAATCCTGCTGAAAAAGGCCGAATCCTGGCCGAATCCCGAACCGAATCCTTGATCCTACTTTAATGTTACCAAGTGCCAGACTTGCATCACACTCTGAGATATCATCCTAAGACATCAGCAGTGCCCTGATGAAATAAAGGTCTTCTGCACCAACATACTTTCTACTACTTTCTACTAACAAGCAGTGTAACCCACATTTCTCATGTTAAGTCTGGTCAGAATATAACAGCCATCAGGGAGTACGTGGTTACGTACGTGATGTATTTTTTTTTTATTGGATTCTCTTATGCAGGAAGGAAGCTTGGTACTATATTTGCTATTGTAACGGTCATGCTTAAAAAAAGAAAGAGAAAAGAAACCCATTACATTTGTTAGTTGTGTTGTTTTTCCATGAGCTCTGGAGACATAACTTTGGGCCAAGTATGTAGCTCTCAGAACTTAGCAATAGCACTTCAGGAATGTAGCCTGGCCTACATCAATAATCAAGTTGGATGGTGGAATTTCTATAATATATGTGTTCAATGTAGTGGAATGCTAGCTTATATGCATAATATAGGATTGCTAAATATCCAATTTATAACAGGATACCTATTGTAGAATGTACTGGCACAGTCAAGCGAATAAATGCCATTCATTAAAGGCACTTGCGTCTAAAACCCCTCCTTGCACTTTCACATAGTTGTGCTTAGGCCCCATTGCCTGTTGACACAAAAGAACCAAAAAGCTGTGAAGGTGGTGGTAGTTCCAGGGTTGACACAGTGAACTTTCAGCTGAAGTATCAGGCGCAAATGCCATTTTGACGCTGAGCCCTGTAAATGATGACATCCGAAGGTCAAAGCATGCATGCAACTGCATGTATTTTAATAAATATTCTTAGGCAACAGTTTTTTTTAACAACAATATTATTGCTCTCTCTCAGCCTCCCCCACCCAAAGTGAATCTACATTGAAACCCTGCCCACTCTGGCAGTGATTGGTGAAACCATATTAACAGAAAGAAGCTGGCACTCAAAAAAATCTGAGCATAATTAGCCTAATGAAGTAAAATTTTAATTGAATTTACCAGTCGTTAAGGACTCTGCCTACTAAGTTAAATGAGAAGGAAGGTGTAAATCATTTGGGGTGCCAAATGTTAGGTACCTATAACAAAGGTTGCCTAAAGCCAGTATGAGCACTACCACTGTAGATAGAATATCAATAGTGTATAAAAGACAATGCAATATGGAGAGGAGGATATACTTACAGTTCACCCCAGTCCATGGGTGCATATCCATAAGAAAACCAAAAAAAATAAATCATAAAGTAATAAAAAGTACATACTTTGTGATTTACTTTTTTGGAGACACTCTTAGGTACACTCCAACAATAGTAATCATTTACGGGATACCCCAGACCAGTGCCCCTTTTAGGAGTAGGGAAGAACGAAATATTTCACCATAAAAAAATGCCCATAGACAAAATTTTGAGTGGATAAAAAAATGTTATTGAAAAAACGCCCATTGACTACAATGTGTTTGGAGAATTTCTTGCCGTTATGACAATTTTTGTTGAACCGAAATGGGTCAGGTTCGCCCATTACTAGGATCACTCCATGGTGGTCACTAAGAAATACCCCGGTTCAGTGCAGTTTATTGCTAACAGGAGCCTGGATATCAGGTAAGTGATTACAATCACATGGGGTTAGTAAAGATTGAATCTGTCCCCTGTTTCACTTTGCCAAACATTTGTGAAACAGCGAAATTTGCAAAACAAATTAAAGCCAATGGGTGATAATTCATGTGACTTGTTTTTGTGCAAAATACATTGGAGTCTATATGAAGTTTTTCTCACGAAACCTGGGGTAAATTTCTCTCATCACTAGTGGGGGTGCCTAAACCCCTTGGAATTTACACTTTCCTTCTCCTTTAAATAGGCCTTAGGGCTCTTACACATGAGCGTTCTGACCTGCGCTCCCCTGCGTTCCGTTTTTTGGCGTTCAGCCGCAGGGGAGCGCAGGAATAGGCGCAAGTCATTATTTGAAATGGGGCTGTACTCACTCAGGCACGTGTAGGTGCCGAACGCAGGAAAAATGCAGCATGTTGCGTCTGAACCTGCGTTCGGCGCCTACACGCGCCTGAGTGAGTACAGCCCCATTTCAAATAATGACTTGCGTCTATTCCTGCGCTCCCCTGCGGCTGAACGCCAAAAAACGGAACGCAGGGGAGCGCAGGTCAGAACGCTCATGTGTAAGAGCCCTTAATGAAACAAAAAAAAACGCTTGCCTCCGTACAGTGCAATGTGTAGTCCACGTTGATTGTGAATACAATTAAGACTGTGCATACATTACATAGAATATTTGTCTGGTTTCACTGCACTGTGTCTCTAGGAAAAAATATGAGAAGTTTAGCATGTTGGATGAGAATTAATGTAATTAATGTAAAAATAATTAATGGTTCAGATTTGTATATTATTAATGCCAAGCATGGGGAGTTAACATTGTCATAAAAGGTGTTTTTGCACAGCAGGATAAAAATAGATGTAATGTAATTTGTTACTATTCTCTAAACTACAAGCTTTTCCTTCCATAGTTGGTGCCCCTCAGACCATAAACAGGCTCTGCCTGCGTCAGTATCTGCTCTGGAATTTATGATCACTATCACTGGCATCTTGGAATTACAATTGTCTCTCCTTCGGAAAGAAGTGTTAAGTTTGATTACTTTGTAAGTGCAAAATACCTTTCCAAAAATCATCTACAAGACATTATTTTTAGAACTCTATTTATAGACTTCCCAGCAGACTGTGTTTTATTCTCTTAATGTAAACATTATCTAAGTTATTTATGATGAGGAAAAACTTTCATACGGGGAGGCACATTTATCAAAGGTCGAATTTCGAATTCATGTGAGTTTTTTTAACTTTATTAAATTTGAATATACTGGGGGGTTACTTAATAAACATACCAATATCTGAAATATTACTCACCCGGAAACTCTAATTGAATTTGAATCTAATTTTACTAAACTCGAATCGAGTCTTTTCTCTCTTTTCAGGAACTCTACTAACAGCATAAAAATGGTCACTGGACCTCTCCCATTGACTTATAAATGAACTTGGCAGGTTTTAGCAGACAAATAGTCAAATTCGAATTTTTAAAGGGCTAATGTTTGATAAAACTCAAAATTTGAATAAAAATTTAGATAATTCACAATTCAAATTTGAGTGTTTTGACCATACATTTTTTTTTGAAAATTCAAATTTATAATTTGACCATCAATAAATCTGCCCCTTAATCACCAAGTCTCTCTCCATGTGGAAAAAAAAGCCTATGAAATTTCTATGGTCTCCTGGTTTGGCCACTTAACGATTGTAAAAATGACGATATTGCCAATTATTCTAAATACGTTTTGAACTATTCCAATACCAGTTCCAAGGACTTTCTTCCAGGAAGTACAACAATGAATCAATAACTTTATCTGGGAACAAAAAAACCCAAGATTGCACACCGACTAATGACTATCGCTAGCAATAAAGGAGGGCTAGCACTACCAGACATTGAACGCTATTACAAGGCCAACATCTTAGCCCAAGCTTGTATGTTGCATTTGCCCATGCAAAATAAGAGATGGCTGAAAATTGAAAATCATTGCATAGCTCCACTCTCTCTTAAACAATTCTTGTGGGCACAAAACCAAAGACAAATCATCAAACAGGTATGCATGGATACGGTTAAAGCTGGACTGCAAACAACATTCACAGGGATCAAAAGCAAAATGCCATTTCCCTCATTCAATGCCCCAATAAAGGCCCTAGCGCTTTCAACCTCAATCAGTCTTAAAACATGGGGAAATTACAACACTAAAAACATTATATGAGGACAACCAGTTGAAATCCTTTGAAAAAGTACAATCTGAATTTGGTCTCTACAAATCAGAATTCTACAAATTCTGGGAGGGGGGTCGACGACCCTGTAAACTGTTCTAAATAGATATATTCGGTTGATAAATTTCTTATCGTTGTCCATGCTGAGCAGAATCCATGGGCAGCTGTTAGAATACAATAGTTGCTAATTCTCCAGAGATGCTGCTAATCAACTAATTGAATCAACTAAATGTTGCAAAATTGTAACAGCTCAGAATCTGCTCCTGGATCACTGAGCTGTCAGACTCAAACACCAGAGTGTTCACCAGTACATTCAACTTTGGAATTAGATTTTGGAAAAACAGTAAAAAAAAATTAAATAATGGAAAGTAATTGAAAAAAATCTTTATTTCTGGGGAACAAAAAACAACTGAACTGAAAAAAGTGTTTTGAAGGTGAACAACCCCTTTAAATCTTTACTGTAATCACTAAGGGGGTTATTTATCAATGTCTGAATTTATCTCAATATTTTCTGCTGCAAACTCCAATCAAATCCGCTCGGGCTTTTAACGCTTATTTATTATTACATTTTCCAGAAAATTTGCTTTGCGGGAAAAAATCAGATTTTCACTAATTTTTCTGACTTTTTCATCCGATTTTCACAATTTTAACGTTTTTTTTTTAACGCAATTTTTACCTGAGGTATTGCCCGAAACCCAGCGCACATCAAAAAATCATTGGAGCTTCTCCCATTGACTTACATGCAACCTCAACCGGTCTGAGATGCTGGATTTTCAGATTCAGACTTTTCCATCCTCGGGTTTAATAAATTCCAAAAAAAATTGTAATTTTTTAAAAGTCAGATTTTATTTAAAACAATCACACATTTTTTTTGATTTTTGCATTCGGAGTTTAGTAAATAACCCCCTAAATGTCTGCCTGTGTAATGATGTAATGACCAAGCTATCTCAATAAAGTATTTGAGTGAAAAATAACAAAGCCTATGATTTTTTTTGTTGCCAAATGTTAGGGTCACTGCTCTAATTGGGGAGGAACTACTTATTTAAAGGAAACTTCAGAAATATTTACTTGTTTTTTGTAAAGTCTGATGACATCGACCTATGGACAAGATTTCTTCTGAAAAAACAGAAAAAAATATATATATAAATATAAGGGGATCATTTATAAACACTGGGCAAATTTGTATCTGGGCAGTTACCCATGGCAACCAATCACATGTTTGCTTTCATTAGGGTTAGCACCCTAAATCCAGAACCTATGCTAAGCACCCTGTTCTCGGCTCTTGCTTTCACCTCGGGAGGAGCCCTCGGCTAATCGGATGCCGCCAGGTCTTATTAAGAGAGGTGCAAAGCGAAGGGTTCTGGACAAGAAAAGGGGCACGACGGTAAAGCAAAGTCTTTTGGGCAGTACAAAGCGTAGACAGAAAGCGTAGTCAAATCAGGCCAGGTCGGGGCAGGCAGAAATCAAACGGAGTCAGACAGGCCCAAACAGGTATCAGAACACAGGATTTACTCAGAAATAGCACCAGGAACTTTCACAAGATGAACCTTTAACGGGCAATGAAACAGATCCCAAGTCCCCTTTTAATAGTTTGAATTTGGCGCCATTGCGCGCTGACGTCATTACGCCTCACAGCTTGCAGCTGGCTGAAAAAAATCTAATCACTGATTGGTTGCTATGACTTACTGTCCAGGTACAAATTTGCCCAGTGTTTTTTAAATGAGCCCCGCTGTGTTTCCATTTTATCATAGCATGGAGTGAATTAATTATTTTACCAATGATTTTTACACCTTGTTAACAACCAATAGGTGTACATTTTTGTACAGAGCTGATAAATTTTGTTTCACATGTGTCATGTAAAAAGTGCTGAACTTGCTGTGCTCCCTGGATATGCCATTTAATTGGCTTTAGAAAGTCTATAGACCTTTGCCAAGAGCATTTAAGTGGCAGTTAAATAAAGGTGTCACATTAAAGGAGGCTGTGCATAAACATAGTGGATAACCCCGCTGGAGATAAAGAGCTATTTGTTCTATAAATACAGTTCATTTCTAATATACATAATGTTATTTTGTAGTGACAGTTTATTTAGACTATTAAGCACACCTTAGCATTGCAAAAATAAGGCTGAATATGTTGGCACTTGGTAAATAAAAGAAAATATGTATATTTATATCTGTGAGTGAACATTCTTTCATCTGTTTTGTTTTTAAGTTGTCTGTCATAAGGTCTAGAATCAACGCACATACAGTATCTATCCACTTTGAACATTTATCCTTACTTCACTCCAGATTATTCCCTAAATAGAAATACCTCCACAAATGACAGGTGTTGGAACAAACCCAATCATTTCATTCGCATAAATTTGAGTTTTCTACATGTTTGCCTTATTTGAAGCCTTACAGGGTGCATATGTTGGCTTACTTCTGAAATGTTTTCAGATCTCCAGTGGGACTGTCTGACTGCAGACAACATACACCCACACAGGCATATTATGAAGAAAATAATATCTGTTGTTCTTTTAGAGTGCCCTTGTTTGTAACATCTATCTCCTGTTTCCTGTCTGTATCTGTTTACTTTTATGCTTGAGAGTGAAATAAATACACATACAAGCTCTGAATTATTTAAAAGGGTGCCTCAATTTCCAACACCGCACACCAGTAATGTTATTATAAGCATGGTTTTATTTTGGGATTGGACTCCTGAGAGGCTGCCTTTAAAATGTTATATTTATTGTAATATAGAAAAGATCCCCCATTTGCTAAAGTCTTAGGGAAATGGAAAAGGGATGTACTAGATCTTACTGATGACATGTGGGAGGACACTTTAAAACAGATACCAGACATAACTAGGGATGTAGCGAACGTCGGAAAAAAAGTTCGCGAACATATTCGCGAACTTGCGCAAAAACGCGAGCGGTTCGCGAACGGTTCGCGAACCCCATAGACTTCAATGGGAAGGCGAACTTTAACATCTAGAAAAGACATTTCTGGCCAGAAAAATGATTTTAAAGTTGTTTAAAGGGTGCAACGACCTGGACAGTGGCATGCCAGAGGGGGATCAAGGGCAAAAATGTATCTGAAAAATCTGCCTGTGTGTGCTTGGAAGAGATAGTGTAGGGGGAGAGCTGTTAGTGATTTCAGGGACAGATGATAGTAAGTTTGCTGGCTAGTAATCTGCTTGATACTGCTCTGTATTGGAGGAACAGAAGTCTGCAGGGATTTGAGGGACATTTTAGCTTAGGTAGCTTTGCTGGCTAGTAATCTACTGTTCTCTTTAAACAACTGCCATACGTTGACCTTGTAGGCATTGTTTGCCCAGTTTTTTTGGACGCAGCCACTGAAGCACAGTTGCCATAAAAAATATGCCATATAAATGCTGAAAATAGTAATTTTTCGCCATACGTTGACCTTGTAGACATTGTTTGCCCAGTTTTTTTGGTTGCAGCCACTGAAGCACAGTTGCCAGAAAAAATATGCCATATAAATGCTGAAAATAGTCATTTTTTGCCATACGTTGACCTTGTAGGCATTGTTTGCCCAGTTTTTTTGGTCGCAGCCACTGAAGCACAGTTGCCAGAAAAAATATGCCATATAAATGCTGAAAATAGTCATTTTTTGCCATATACGTTGAGTCAACGTATGGCAAAAAATGACTATTTTCAGCATTTATATGGCATATTTTTTCTGGCCTCTGTGCTTCAGTGGCTGCGGCCAAAAAAACTGGGCAAACAATGCCTACAAGGTCAACGTCGTTGACCTTGTAGGCATTGTTTGCCCAGTTTTTTTGGCCGCAGCCACTGAAGCACAGAGGCCAGAAAAAATATGCCATATAAATGCTGAAAATAGTCATTTTTTTGGTCGCAGCCACTGAAGCACAGTTGCCAGAAAAATTATGCCATATAAATGCTGAAAATATGCATTTTTTTGGTTGCAGCCACTGAAGCACAGAGGCCAGAAAAATTATGCCATATAAATGCTGAAAATATAAATTTTTTTGGTTGCAGCCACTGAAGCACAGAGGCCAGAAAAATTATGCCATATAAATGCTGAAAATATGCATTTTTTTGGTTGCAGCCACTGAAGCACAGAGGCCAGAAAAATTATGCCATATAAATGCAGAAAATATGCATTTTTTTGGACGCAGCCACTGAAGCACAGTTGCCAGAAAAAATATGCCATATAAATGCTGAAAATAGTCATTTTTTGCCATACGTTGACCTTGTAGACATTGTTTGCCCAGTTTTTTTGGTTGCAGCCACTGAAGCACAGAGGCCAGAAAAAATTAAACCAGTAGGGTTTGCACCCTAGTTTGTAACGGTGGCGGAGGGAGGAGGAGGACGCTAAAGGACAGCTGTGTGTGGAGTCATGAGGCTTGAAGAGAAGGACAGCTGCATAGAAGTCAGAACAAGTCTTCCGGCGTGCAGTAACCCTCCGAGATCCACCCCTCATTCATTTTAATAAAGGTCAGGTAATCGACACTTTTGTGACCTAGGCGAGTTCTCTTCTCAGTTACAATCCCTCCTGCTGCACTGAAGGTCCTTTCTGAGAGCACACTTGAGGCTGGGCAAGACAAGAGGTTCATGGCAAATTGTGACAGCTCTGGCCACAGATCAAGCCTGCGCACCCAGTAGTCCAGGGGTTCATCGCTCCTCAGAGTGTCGATATCTGCAGTTAATGCCAGGTAGTCCGCTACCTGCCGGTCGAGGCGTTCTTTGAGGGTGGATCCAGAAGGGTTGTGGCGCTGCCTTGGACAGAAAAACATTTGCATGTCTGACGTTACAGACTGGCCAAAGGGCTTTGTCCTTGCAGGTGTGCTCGTGGCAGGATTACTGGCACCTCTGCCCCTGGAATGTTGATGAGTTCCTGAAGTGACATCACCCTTAAAAGCATTGTACAACATGTTTTGCAGGCTGGTTTGTAAATGCCGCATCTTTTCGGACTTGTGGTATGTTGGTAACATTTCTGACACTTTATGCTTGTACCGAGGGTCTAGTAGCGTTGCGACCCAGTACAGGTCCTTCTCCTTAAGCCTCTTGATACGGGGGTCCTTCAACAGGCATGACAGCATGAAAGACCCCATTCTCACAAGGTTGGATGCAGAGCTATCCATCTCCGCTTCCTCATTATCAAGGACTGCATCATCCACGGTCTCCTCCCCCCAGCCACGTACAAGACCAGGGGTCCCCAAAAGGTCACCACTAGCCCCCTGGGAAGCCTGCTCCTGTTGGTCCTCCTCCTCCTCCTCCACAAAGCCACCTTCCTCCTCTGACTCCACTTCTGGCACCTCTCCCTGCGTTGCAGCAGGTGCCTGGGTTCGTTCTGGTGATTCCGACCAGAAATCGTGCGCTTCCAGCTCCTCGTCACGCTGGTCTACAGCCTCATCTGTCACTCGTCGCACGGCACGCTCCAGGAATAAAGCGAAGGGTATTAGGTCGCTGATGGTGCCTTCGGTGCGACTGACCATATTTGTCACCTCTTCAAAAGGTCGCATGAGCCTGCAGGCATCGCGCATAAGCACCCAGTAATGGGGGAAAAAAATCCCCAGCTGTGCAGATCCAGTCCTACCACCCAGTTCAAAAAGGTACTCGTTGACGGCCCTTTGTTGTTGCAGCAGACGTTCCAACATAAGGAGCGTTGAATTCCAGCGAGTCTGGCTGTCAGAAATCAAACGCCTGACTGGCATGTTGTAGCGCTGCTGAATGTCAGCAAGGCGTGCCATGGCTGTGTAGGAACGTCTGAAATGGGCCGACACCTTTCTGGACTGGGTGAGAACGTCCTAGAATCCTGGGTACTTGGAGACAAAACGTTGGACTATTAAATTTAACACATGTGCCATGCAGGGCACATGTGTTAAATTGCCTAGTCTCAACGCTGCCAACAGATTGCTTCCATTGTCACACACCACTTTTCCGATCTGCAGTTGGTGTGGGGTCAGCCACCGATCGGCCTGTGACTGCAGAGATGACAGGAGTACAGATCCGGTATGGTTTTTGCTTTCCAGGCACGTCATCCCCAAGACAGCATGACAACGGCGTACCTGGCACGTCGAATAGCCTAGGGGGAGCTGGGGGTGCACAGCTGTGGAGGAGGAGAAGGAGGACCCAGCAGCAGAGTAAGAAGAAGAAGAAGACGAGGTAGAGAGCGATGGAGGAGTAGAGGTGGTGGCAGAACCGCGTGCAATCCGTGGCGGTGACACCAACTCCACTGTTGTTGTTGAGCTACCCATTCCCTGCTTCCCAGCCATTACCAAGTTCACCCAGTGGGCAGTGTAGGTGACATACCTGCCCTGACCATGCTTGGAGGACCATGCGTCAGTAGTCATATGGACCTTTGGCCCAACACTAAGTGACAGAGATGCGGTAACTTGGCTCTGCACATGTTGGTACAGGTGTGGTATTCCCTTTTTAGCAAAAAAATTGCGGCTGGGTACCTTCCACTGCGGTGTCCCAATTGCTACAAATTTGCGGAAGGCCTCAGAGTCCACCAGCTGGTATGGTAAAAGCTGGCGGGCTAAGAGTGCAGACAAGCCAGCTGTCAGACGCCGGGCAAGGGGGTGACAGTCAGACATTGGCTTCTTACGCTCAAACATGGCCTTCACAGAAACTTGGCTGGTGGCAGATGACTGGGAATGGGAACAGGTGGTCAAGGTGGAAGGCGGAGTGGAGGGTGGTTCAGACGGGTCAAGGAGAGCAGAGGTAGAGCAGTAAGATGCTGGACCAGAAGGAGTGTGGCTTTTAGTTTGCCTGTTGCCTTTGAGGTGTTGCTCCCAAAGTGCTTTGTGCTTGCCGCTCATGTGCCTTCGCATAGAAGTTGTACCTATGTGGCTGTTGGGCTTACCAAGGCTCAGTTTCTGACTGCACTCATTGCAAATTACAATGCTTTTGTCAGAGGCACACACATTAAAAAAATCCCACACTGCTGACTTTTTGGAAGTGTGCGATCTGGCGGTAACAGTAGAAGTTGGCGGCATTGGCGGCAATGGCGGGTGCGTTGGCCGGCTGAACACAGGTGCCGATACATGTTGTTGCCCTACTGATCCCTGCGGGCTGTCCTCCCTGCTTCTTCTAAGTCTTATTCTCCTACTGCCTCTCTGACTCTCCGTCTCTCCATCTGAACTACCCTCCTCTTGCTCTCTTCTACTAGGCACCCACAAAACATCAATCTCCTCATCATCATTCTCCTCAGATGCATCAATTTCTTCTGACACATCACAGAAGGAAGCAGCAGCGGGGACCTCCTCCTCATCACTCATTATGTCCATCTCTATCGTGTTCTCTGCCAGAATTAAATCTGGTGTAAGGTCCTCATCTCCTTCATCTTCTTCTGGCAATAATGGTTGCGCATTACTCAGTTCAAGAAACTCATGGGAAAATAACTCCTCTGACCCCAGTGAAGAAGGGGCACCGGTGGTGGAGGAAGTGTTACGTGGGGTGGCCATAGCAGTGGAGGATGAGGAGGATGTTGTGGTAAAGTTAGAAACGGTAGAGGATGGGGTGTGCTGTGTAAGCCAGTCAACTACCTCTTCAGCATTTTGGGAGTTCAGGGTCATTGGCTTTTTAAAACTGGGCAATTTGCTAGGGCCACAGGATTGCATAGCAGCACGGCCCCTAGCACGGCCTCTGCGTGGCGGCCTGCCTTTGCCTGGCATTATTTTTAAAAAAACAACAACAACAACAAAAACTCAGTTGGTTTTTCTGGAAACGATAATACACACAGCTAGATGGCGGGTTGAAGAAAACAGTGTGCAAATAATGCCTACAAGGTCAACGTATACACTACTACAGCGGTGGATACGGATTACGTAAAATATATGAATGCTGCTTGAAAAAAAGTAACTCAAGTGGTTTTTCTAGAGACGATAATATTATCAATATTTAGACAAAATGTGAACAAGCTCACACAGCTAGATGGCGGGTTGAAGAAAACAGTGTGCAAATAATGCCTACAAGGTCAACGTATACACTACTACAGCGGTGGATACGGATTACGTAAAATATATTATGGCTGCTTGAAAAAAGTCACTCCGGTGTTTTTTCTGGAGACGGTAATATTATGGATATTTAGACAGAATGTGAACAAGGTCACACAGCTAGATGGCGGGTTGAAGAAAACACTGTGCAAATAATGCCTACAAGGTCAACGTATACACTACTACAGCGGTGGATACGGATTACGTAAAATATATGAATGCTGCTTGAAAAAAAGTAACTCAAGTGGTTTTTCTAGAGACGATAATATTATCAATATTTAGACAAAATGTGAACAAGCTCACACAGCTAGATGGCGGGTTGAAGAAAACAGTGTGCAAATAATGCCTACAAGGTCAACGTATACACTACTACAGCGGTGGATACGGATTACATAAAATATATTATGGCTGCTTGAAAAAAGTCACTCCGGTGTTTTTTCTGGAGACGGTAATATTATGGATATTTAGACAGAATGTGAACAAGGTCACACAGCTAGATGGCGGGTTGAAGAAAACAGTGTGCAAATAATGCCTACAAGGTCAACGTATACACTACTACAGCGGTGGATACGGATTACGTAAAATATATTATGGCTGCTTGAAAAAATCACTCCGGTGTTTTTTCTGGAGACGGTAATATTATGGATATTTAGACAGAATGTGAACAAGGTCACACAGCTAGATGGCGGGTTGAAGAAAACAGTGTGCAAATAATGCCTACAAGGTCAACGTATACACTACTACAGCGGTGGATACGGATTACGTAAAATATATGAATGCTGCTTGAAAAAAAGTAACTCAAGTGGTTTTTCTAGAGACGATAATATTATCAATATTTAGACAAAATGTGAACAAGCTCACACAGCTAGATGGCGGGTTGAAGAAAACAGTGTGCAAATAATGCCTACAAGGTCAACGTATACACTACTACAGCGGTGGATACGGATTACGTAAAATATATTATGGCTGCTTGAAAAAAGTCACTCCGGTGTTTTTTCTGGAGACGGTAATATTATGGATATTTAGACAGAATGTGAACAAGGTCACACAGCTAGATGGCGGGTTGAAGAAAACAGTGTGCAAATAATGCCTACAGGGCAAATAATGCCTAAAAGGTCAACTTATACACTACTACAGCGGTAGTAAAATAAAAAAAAGTAAAATAAAAAAAAAATGAATATTAAAAAAAAAAAATTAAAGTTGGTGCTGCTGAACTACTAGGAGCAGCAGATTAGCACACCAGTCCCACTCCCCAACACTGCTAGACTAATAGCACTGGGCTCTTATAGTAGTAGTAGTAGTAGTAGTAAAACAACAAAAAATAAATAAAAGCAGTCCTTACAAGGACTACTGTTATTGCAGCAGTCAGCAGATGAGATCAGAAGCAGGACAGCTGCCCACTGCAGCTACATACAGAGCACTGCAGTAGAAGGTAGATTACTAGCCAGCAAAGCTACCTAAGCTAAAATGTCCCTCAAACCCCTGCAGACTTCTGTCCCTCCAATAACAGAGCAGTATCAAAACGATTACTAGCCAGCAAACTTTCAACTGTCCCTGAAATCACTAACAGGCAGCAGCTCTCTCCCTACACTATCTCTTCAGCACACACAGGCAGAGTGAAAAAACGCTGCAGGGCTTCGGTTTTTATAGGGAAGGGGAGTGGTCCAGGGGAGAGCTTCCTGATTGGCTGCCATGTACCTGCTGGTCTGGGGTGAGAGGGCAAAAAAAAGCGCCAACAATGGCGAACCCAAAATGGCGAACGTCGCGCGACGTTCGCGAACTTCCGGCGAGCGCGAACACCCGATGTTCGCGCGAACAAGTTCGCCGGCGAACAGTTCGCGACATCTCTAGACATAACTACTGTATATCCATCAGACATAGGTATATACAAATGAAGTTCCTGAATCGGGTGTACCTCACACCTTACAGAATCTCTAAAATATTCCCCCAGGCTTCTGATATATGTATAAAGTGTGAATGTGACATTGTTCATACATGCATGTATTCTGCATGTTCTACTTTTGTGTACTACTTTTCTGATGCCTTAGGCTTCCCATGAATATTATCACCCCTGACCTGTCTACTGGGAGTAGCAGAAGACTTGGAACTTAATAACCACACCAGACTGTTCTACCTTCAGCTCCTTTTTATTATGCAAAAAAGCCATCATTTTGCATTGGAAATCAACAGCCCCTCTATCTCTCCCCTTCTGGGGAAACCTGGTCAATGTCCAACTAGAAACTGACATATCTTGCTAGAGGATGTCAACAGAAGTTTGAAGCTGTTTGGGGCACATGGGTGTGCGTCAGAATTGCTGCTGAATATTAATATTTAAGTTGAAGCAGAAATAGTATTTTTGGGTAACTATGTATAAGCGCCAGTGTATCCCCCCTCTGCCGATTGCAACGTATGATGCACCAACCCAAATCCCCTGTTCGATCCCTGTTTTAAATCACTTATGCCCATTTATGTCCACTCCAGGGGCAGATTTACTAACCCGTGAAAAGTCGCCAGCATCCACTTTGCAACACTTCGCCAGCCAAAAATTCGCTCAGACAATGCTAATTCACTAAAATGTGGAGTTTCGTCCCGGGTGTCAAACGTGGGCAACCTTTCGCTAGAGGTACTTCAGTAATGCGAGCATTTCCAAGCAAAGATACGTCAGCAATCATTTCTGCCTAGCAAAAAGTCGCTAGAGATCTTGCGCTCGGGTTAATTTGCATATGGTGGGAAATTTAAAGTTGTATGGACTTCTTTATGTTATATGTTGCAGCAAATACTTTACATTTACACTGTTTATTACACATGTCCAGGGAACCTTAATAAAGACATTAGTTATAATGCCCTACACATGAGCCCACTGTAAAGTTAGTGTTCCATATTTTAAAAAAAGATATGGAGAAACCCGGTTACAAAAAAAAAATTTTAAGGACTTTTGCAGGCTATCACCAGCATTTTTTGAACTTTGATGCATTTTCCCCTCAGAATATGATGTAAGTAACAGAAGATCTATGTACTCCATTGCACTTCGCTGGTTTGAGCTGGCGAAGGCAAGTCTGGTGATAGAGGTAACATTAGTAAAGTCTGCATTTTAGTGAATTTGTGGAGTAACGTCCATTCGCCAGAGCGAATTATCGCCTGGCAATAGAGTCAGAATGACCGCTAGCCCCTGTCTCTTTCACTAGCTAATTGGCACCTGCACCCGTTAGTAAATTGGCAATGTCCCTGCGGGCAGTAACGCTGGTGAATTGTCGCTAGAGTTAGACACTTTCCCCTTTATTAAATCGACCCCCACGTATCCAGTTTTTTCCCTCTAAACTTCAAAAACCACAGATACCCAGGTGTTAACCTGATGTAACTTCTGTGTCATACATTATGCACATTCACCTAAACTGACAATATCTGACAAAAAAGAGGGCCATGAATGGCACCTTGGCAGTAGATTGGCCAGTAGATTTAGTGCTTTATTGCATCTAGGAGATAAGGCAGGATTCTATTAGCCTACTGATCCCTGTCAGTACTTGGCACACTGGCCCATTCCTTACAGAAAGTCACAGCTCTCAAAATAATGGTGATATACTGTATGAGCAGGATGGGTTTTACAAGGGACAGCTAAAGCATATCTGACTGTCTTTATTTCTTATGCTGGGGAAAGCTTTATGGCTGTTGCTGCTCGGGATGGAAAGGAACAGCATATTTACCACTTACAATCCTCTGTGTTGCAAATATAAATACTGGGCACTGACAGTCTTATAAAATGTATTTTCCTTATCTCACAGATGCTCAGAAGTGAAATGTTGAGCAAGGGAGTTTACTGCCACTTTAAACAGAGTTAGAAATACTGTGAATGTTTACCCTACTTCTTAAATGGAAAATCTCACCAGCGTACAAAGATGTGCCACATTTAGTACTTTGCAGCCCCTGAAAATGAAACCAGCTTACAATTTATGTGACAGGTGTAATGTACACTGGTATATATTATAATATATACATATTTCACAATATGTTCCTGTTATATGGTTTCTTAACAATATAAAGTCAAATATTGGTATGTAAATTAAAAATAAAAGAATAAGGTCATCCATTTAAAGTTGGCAGAACAAAACATTCCGTTGCTTGGCAATTAATATTTACAAAACATATTAATCATAACATTAAAAAATGGCAAATCCATAGGCATTCCCTGCAGTGCTGTCTCTCACACCTGCAGTTTGTATTGTAGATGAGTTATCCTAACCCAAACACACTTACGCACTTTCCCTGGCACATATAAACATAAACATGCCGTCTCACAAGCAGGCAAAAACTGCCCTCATTCTGTTGGCAATGTCATTTCTACAGTAATTCAAATGTACTGATGTGGGGAACTACAGTGTTATGGCTTTTCAAAACTGAAATAATGAACTTATGATTTGGTAACATTGTGCAAAGTGTATAATATAGATATTATTGCTTCCATTCAAAAGACGAATGTTCCATTTGTCATGCTCCTTCACTCATGGCTTCCTTGGTGCTTTCTCAAAAGAGTAATTTCTCATGTTAGTGATTCAAAAAGAATGAAAAATTTAAACACAAAGAGCTACTGCCCCTAATGGAGTAATGCAAGTTAGCTTAAAAAGACAACATACTGTAGCAGCACAGGAGGTGGGGTAAGTGATGCAGATAATAAACTGCAGTCTTATGTCCTATTCCTCTAGTAAAAATAACTTTAAGGGCAGGGGCACACAAAGATATTGGGGGAGATTAGTCGCCCAGTGATAAATCACATCTTCTTCGGGCCACTAATCTCCCCAAACTAGAATCGAAATCGCCGGTGAGATGGCACTCGGAGCACTTCGTTTTCTGAAGTCACCCAAAATTTCCTCATGAGGCAACTTCGGGCGACTTTGGAAAACAAAGCGCTCCAAGTGCCATCCCGCCGGCGATTTAGATTCTAGTCGGCGGGGAGGCAGTTCGGGGAGATTAGTCGTCCGAAGAAGAATCGATTTGTCAATGGGTGACTAATCTCCCCCAGTAGCTTTGTGTGCCCCTGCCCTAAGATGCTCACTCCCTACACATATGGATTTTAGTGTTCTATGATCTAAGGAAACTATGTAAACTTTTAGATGTAGATACGTTTAAACTATGGCCATGCAAAATCTTGTTCTTCCACTACATAGACATGGATAATAAATACAGCAACTGTGACTTGGATACAGTATAACAGTAGGGGACGGGGAAATAGTTTCTCCTTTCATTGTGCAGTCCCCTAGAGTTTGCCACTATTTGTTTATAAAGAATATAATCTCCAATTCCTGGTCAACTCATCACCTTAGAGTTCCCTAGTTTAGTCACAAGGTGGCAGTGTTGTATGATATATTTATGTTGGAGCCCATAAGGGTTCAGGGCTTTTTTGCCAGAGACTCCCTGATACGGGGATGGGAGTCAGGAGTAGAGCCTCAAAACAAGTCAAGATCTAGTGAGTGGTAAGCTATCTCCTGTTATAGGCCTCTCTATAAGAGATAGTTAAACTTATGGCTATTTATCTGAGCAGTTTGGGCTCCACCAAGGAATGTTAGAGGGACTGGTTTCCCAATAGCATTGTTGCTCAGAGAGGGAACCAGTGTATAGAGAAGAGTTCCAAAGGAAAGGGTGAGGATCTTAAGTGGATTGATTTGTTTCCCTTTGATTGTTCTATAGAGGTGAATGCTATTCTCACAGGGCAGGCTTGTGAGTATATGCTAATTTACAATTTATGCCCGCCTATGTATTCCTGTGATCTCATTTGTAGATTTTTCTCACTACATGAGTTCTAGTTAAGTTGCAAGAACCACTGACCCATTTCTGTGTAATACTAGATAATCACAATTTAGCAGCACCCTACCTCCAATAAAAGCGAGGGCTCACAATTGGGAGAGAGAATGTCAATTGGGAATTATAGCGTTACTTAACTATGATATAGATGTATAGACTTCGTGCACTATACATAGAAGGCAGTATAGAAAAATTATCAGCAAGTTTTATCTATGGAGCACCTGTAAATTATATAGCATTTTGCAATAATATAATCAACTGTAAACATTAATAACAAGAGTCGTGCTCCAATAGTCTTACATAAGGCCCACATTTGAGCTCCAAAATTTGGTCTGGAGCATAGTATATAAAAGTGAAAATATGGTTTCAGTTCGGCCAGGCACTTGGTTATCGAACCAAATCTTGCTGAAAAATGCTAAATATTGTCCGAATTTCAAACCATATCCTGGATTCGATGCATCCCTAAAAGAATAAATACCTCTTGTGTAGACGTACAAAGCTGTTTGCAGGGAGATTCTTCTTTTGAATGCAGTGGCTGGCACGGTGCACATACAGAAGTGACACTTGGAGACGCCTGTCACATAAAATGCTAAAACAAATCTATTACCATCTAACTTGATCTAATGGCAAATAGAGATGTTATGGCTCACTAATATCATTCAGGAAAATGGAGAATGCTAAACATCTGCTTCCTAGATCTAAAGTCTATTGTCAGATACTCTAATATCATAAAAATCTCAGTTTTACAGACAAGTAGGCACATACAGTATGGTCAGAAATATGGACCAAGTAGGTTGTCATGTATGGCATTAAAGGAAAACTATACCCCCCAAACAATGTAGGTCTCTATTAAAAGATACTGAGTAAAACAGGTCATGTGCAAAACCCTGCTTCATGTAAATGAACCATTATCATAATAATATACTTTTTTAGTAGTATGTGCCATTGGGCAATCATAAATAGAAAATTGCCATTTTAAAAAATAAGGGCCGCCCCCTGAGATCGTAAGATTCACTGTAAACACATACAAACCACATGTAAGGTCACATGAGCCAATTAACAGACAGAGTTCTGCCTTTTGCTTCCTCACTTCTTCCTGTTACAGTTAGTGTTGTAGTATTTCTGGTCAGGTGATCTCTGAGGCAGTCCAAGTTAACTTTGGAGAAGCCGCACACCACACACTCCCAAAGATTCTTATCCTGGAGCCCAGTGATAGAGGAATCGGCCGCCTCAAAACAAGGGTAAGAAGAATTTCACCGGCACACAGGAGTTGCAGTAGCAGGGCAAGCCCTTGCAATTTTATTATGCAGTAGTGCAACGTTTCGGGGTCACGCCCCTTTGTCAAGCAAATGCTTGCCCTGCTACTGCAACTCCTGTGTGCCGGTGAAATTCTTCTTGATCTCTGAGGCAGCACGGATAGAGTCACGAAATGGTGGTTCAAGGCATGAGATGTAAAAGGGCAATATTTATGTAAATAAATATTCCAGTTTGGTAAGATTCTTTAATATGCCACTTAATATAATATGAACTATCTGTTGCTTAAGTATTCATTTTGGGGGTATAGTTTTCCTTTAAGGGGCTGATTTGTTAAAGTTAAGTAAGTTTTTTTTTTTTTAGCTAAAACTCGCATTATAACATCAAATCAAGCATTTATTAAGCTAAAAATACTCAAAATACTTCAATGTAAAACGTTGGCATCTAAAAGCTTGGGAGGCCATATAGAAGTCAATGGGTGCTGTCCTAGGCAAAATGTAAACAATTTATTACATTTTTCAGAGTGACAAGTGCTCTCATGATGCCATTTACACCATTTAAAGGAGAAGGAAAGCTACAAGCTTTACCATACCTGAGTAAACAGCTTCAGATATATATGTCTTTAGTCCTACCTGCTCATTATGATCGTAATGATCATTATGGCAACTCAAAGTTTTCTCCTCAGGGGAGTATGCTTCTTTTGTAAACTCTACAACAGTTAAAGGAAAACTATACCCCCAATATGAACACTTAATCAACAGATAGTTTACATCATATTAAGTGGCATATTAAAGAATCTTACCAAACTGGTCTATATATTTAAGTAAATATTGCCCTTCTACATCTCTTGCCTTGAGCCACCATTTTGTGATGGTCTGGGTGCTGCCTCAGAGATCACCTGACCAGAAATACTACAACTCTAACTGTAACAGGAAGAAGTGTGGAAGCAAAAGACAGAACTCTGTCGTTTAATTGGCTCATGTGAGCCAACATGTATGGTTTGTTAGTATGTTTGTGTGCACAGTGAATGGTATGACCCCAGGGGGGATTCTACTAGAAAAGTATATTATTATGAAAATGGTTTATTTACATGAAGCAGGGTTTTACATATGAGCTGTTTTATGCAACTTAATAATTATAATACAAATATTGTTTATGAAAGCCTAAATCATTTTAAACAAATACATGTGCTCATGTGTGTTTTGCTTATAGGCATTTTATTTTACGATTTCTAATTTAAAAGAAGCGTTGCGCTGGAACTACATAGGGGTGCTCTGCCCAGATCGTAGAATATAAGACAGACTTTTCAACAGCCCACAAAGAAGGGAATTTAGAGGTGAGTTGTAAAAATCACAGTGAAGGTTACTTTACGAATATAAATAGATACACCCAGCAGCACAGTAAAATGCTGCACACTGTTTTCCTTTAATTGAATCTTGTACTTCCAGTTCACTATAAATGCTGGAAGCATGGTATAGAATGTTTCACTGTAATTGTGAAGAAATTATTTACTGCATATATCCATCAAAGGGGCTTGTTGACTTTAAGTGGAATCTTTTACCAAAAACCCTGCAGCATTCCCATGTCTGTGTTTTAATGCTCATTAAGTTCATTTGCTAAAGGGACCTGCTCAGTTTAATGCAAAACCCCTGTTTATTATTAACATAATCATTAAGGGGGTTATTTATCAAAGGTCAAGTTTTAGAGGTTTGTGAGTTTTTTTTACCTCGCACAAACTCACAACTCGAATGGTCTCTGATTTACGAAAAAACTAGGCGAAAATAAAATTTGAATCACTCAAATTAATCGGGTTTTCGAGCAAAACCCACCGAAAAAAAGCCTCATGAAGGCTACAAACATCTTCAAATGGCTCAAGGGACCTCTGCCATTGACTTCTACATTACCTCAACAGGTTTTAGCTGGAGTATATTGGGATTTGAGCTATTTCCAGCTTTGGGTATAATAAATCTCTAAAAAGTATTTTTTTTTTTTAACCTGAAAATTCAAGAAAAATACCCTCAAAAACTCAACTCGACCTTTGATAAATAACCGCCTATGTGTTGCCTAATCTACTGGAGCTAATAAAAATACATAGGGGGTTATTTACTAAACTCTGGTTGCCAGAAATCCAAAAAATTTGTGTTTTTGTTTAAGCATAAAACCGAATTTTTACAAAAAAAAATAGAAATTTATTAAACCCTGAGGATGGAAAAAGTCTGAATTAGAAAATCCAGCATCTCAGACCTGCCGAGGTTGTATATAAGTCAATGGGAGAAGTCCCAAAGATTTATGAATCTGCGCTGGGTTTCGTGCAATAATCCGAAGATTTCAATGTTTTCAGGCAAAAATCTGAAAAAATTTGAGTTTTCGGGTGGCACATCTGAAAAATGTGGACGATTCATATTTTTCAAGTTTTTTTTTCATTTTTTCTCCGCAAACAAAATGTTCGGGTTAGTGGATTAATAAATAGACGGAGTATTTTTCAGAAAATATTGAGATAAATTCAGACTTGATAACTAACCCCCCCATTAATGATGGAGGCTGCAATAAGAAAAGGGGGTTAATTTGTGGTCCCCAGGGGTAATTTGTCTCTTTTTCTTCATTGGTAATTTAAGAATGGTGGCACCATTTACTCTATGTGATTTGGTTCCCAAATTTAAAATGGTACTTTGTCCATAGGAAACCAAGTTTTTACTTGTATTACTGCCACATTCATGGCATTGTATCCAAGAAAAGATGTTTGCACAACTTTTAACATGACATCTTAACATCTAACCATGAGAAAAAGGACAGATCTCATTGAAGCCCTTTTGGCAATTATGAAGAATGGATAGAATAAATGAGTACTTTTCTGTAACTATACTCCATGTATTTAATACACTTATTGAAATACAAACAAGCAAATGCTATAATAACAGATTTCCATGGCACAGAGTTTCCTAATTTTTCTACTGATTTGATAGAGTGTCCATGACAGTGTGTGTGCAGGTTTGGGATCCGTTATGTGGAAACCCATTATCCAGAAAGCTCCAAATTTAGAGATGGTTGTCGCCCATAGATTCCATTTTATCAAAATATAGGTATAGGACTTGTTATCCAGAATGGTTGTTTTGCGAGTAACGGATCTTTCCGTAATTTGGATCTTTATACCTTAAGTCTACTGGAAAATCATGTAAACATTAAATAAACCCAATAGGCTGGTTGTGCTTCCAATAAGGATTGATTATATTTTAGTTGGGCTCAAGTACAGGGTACTATTTTATTATTACAGAGAAAAATAAATACTTTTTAAAAATTTGGATTCTTTTGGATAAAATGGAGTTTATAGAAGACAGCCTTTCAGTAATTTGGAGCTTTATGGATAATGAGTTTCTGGGTTAATGGATCCCATAGCTAATACACATTTTTAAAAATTATTTCCTTTTTCTCTGTAATAATAAAACAGTACCTTGTGCTTGATTCCAACTAAGATATAATTAATTGTTATTGGAGACAAAACAAGCCAATATAGTTTTTTTTTATGTTTAAATGATTTTTTAGTAGATTTAAGGCCTGAAAATCTAAATTATTTAAAGATCTGTTATCCAGAAAACCACATCTCGAGCATTCTGGATAACAGGTCCCATAACTGTAATACATTTTTTAGGGCTGTGTGCATATGGAAAATTTCGAAGAGGATGCCTGGATGTCTACTGAAGTATTAAAGAGAATATTGACTGTAAAATATCAACTACTTAAATATAAATGTTATTTTTTTGTTGCTTAATCAATGCGAGACTGGATATACATTTTTTTTCTCTTTTATTAGCAAATAGATATCAACTATTAAATGCCCACAGTCAAGTATAAATGCAAAAGACAATTTCAGGCTTCCTGTAAACTGCCTGTAAGTCTTTATACTTCTCTTATAAGATTATAGAAATCTAATTATTCTTTCTTGTAAGAACATGTTTAAAGATGTGCTCATTAAAGTATGAGTCTCTTGAGCCTAATGCTGTATGCCAATGCTCAGTCAATTAAAACTTCTTCAAAGATTACTGATTTTACTTTTAGAAGCCCTGTTTTTATTAAGTTAAGTTTCCCTCCCACTTACATGGATTAATTGATATGTGCTGTCATCAAACGCTTAAATCTGTCTTTTGGCATTAAAATAAGATCTTCCTTTTAATGTGATTCATCCAGTGAAAGATACTAGTATTTTCCTGCATGGTGATTCATCAAGCGATAAATGATGTTAACTACAGTAGCAATACATTTTTTAGAATTTAAGGAGCATGAAAGTAATAATCACTAGGGTGCCAATATGTGGTCTAATCACTAACCTTAAATAAACAGAGCATTGACCTAGGGTAACAGGTTAGCAAGTTGCTGGGGCATGCATAATAAATGGGCACTCCTCTTGGAATATTACGTTTGTTTTCCCTTAAAGGACATGTAAACCCTCCCCACAAAAATGTAATCAGTGAACAGCTTTTTGAAATCTTTAGATACCTGCCACTCTAGTTGTTAAAAGGTTAACAGTAAGGCTGCAGCATCCCCTTAATCACTTAGAATTCCTTCTCCTCCTCTAACTGACTCTGCCCCCTCTCTTAGGAATTTACTTTGGCTTGTGAGCATGCTCAGTTCTTCTCAGCTCAGATTACTAAACACACCCTCCAGTCTAACAGCCAATGAAGAGATAGCATTGCTGGTCCCCATAGAAACTCGAGCTGTGAGATCCTATTTTTTTCCCCTAGCCAACTCTCCTGAGCTCAGCTTAACCATTACAGTGCTCAACCCCAGCAGAACTTTTTATTTAAGTATGTTGTGCGTCTGTAAACCTGCATTCTTTATTGCTTGAACTTTACAGCATTCATGTCCTGTTTGCAGATGTCAATGTTACTGATGATGTGTCAGAGGAAAAATGGCTGCCAGATAAAAGCTGCTATTTGTATCAGGAAAATGTTGTAGTGCTGGCAAATGGAGGGGCTGTATGCAGTACAATTGACGTGGCTTGAGTGAGGAAGATATGACCTTGTATATGAACTTATATACATGGTAGGAAAATGTAGGCTTTACGTGTCCTTTAAGACTTTCTGTGCAGGCCCCATTGCATTATACTAATTGTCCTGATAGTTTCAGAGCTATTTTAATAGTCTTAACACTATTTTTAATTGCATGTATTTAATACCCTAAAAGGTTCCTTTAGAAATGCTAATACCAGTGTGCAAGTAATTGATGGTCATGGTTTCAGCCACAATGCAGCATTTTCCCCAGAATTCCATCATAAACCTGTGCTGCAACTTAAACACAGTTCGGCATGCAGTGTCAAATTAGCATCTACTTGGTAAATCACATTTAAGTTACACTGTAATTGTGAATGGCGTCATAGGGACAGGGGCAAAAGTCTACTCTCTTCTTTATTCACTTTCCAAGAATGGATCTAATATAGCTAGTAGTAGTTAGCCAGGATTCTGCCTTTTTCAGCAGGATTCGGATTCAGCCGAATCCTTGTGCCTGGCCGAATCCTAATTTGCATATGTAAATTTGGGGTGGAGAGAAAAATCACGTGACTTTTCATCACAAAAGAAGATTTGTTTCCACTTTTTCCTTTCCTGCCCCTAATTTACATATGCAATTAAGGATTCAGATTCGGTTCGGTATTCGGCCGAATCTTTCACCAAGGGTTCGGGGATTCGGCTGAATCCCAAATAGTAATGTCAGAAATGTTGTCAGTCTGGATTCAACAAAACTATTCTCTAACAGAAATAAAATGCTGAAATATGATTAATCTGCAGCCATGGATTTCAGCATAAGCTGTGTAATTTTTCATTTAGGACACTTCTAATAAAATGCTCCTGAGACAGTGGTTTGTAGAAGTAAGCTTATGCTGAAATCCATGGCTGCAGATTAATCATATTTCAGCATTTTATTTCTGTTAGAGAATAGTTTTGTTGAATCCAGACTGACAACATTTCTGACATTACTATTTGGGATTCAGCCGAATCCCCGAACCCTTGGTGAAAGATTCGGCCGAATACCGAACCGAATCTGAATCCTTAATTGCATATGTAAATTAGGGGCAGGAAAGGAAAAAGTGGAAACAAATCTTCTTTTGTGATGAAAAGTCACGTGATTTTTCTCTCCACCCCAAATTTACATATGCAAATTAGGATTCGGCCAGGCACATGGATTCGGCTGAATCCGAATCCTGCTGAAAAAGGCAGAATCCTGGCTAACTACTACTAGCTATATTAGATCCATTTTTTATTCTGTACAGCCATCTGTTTACCCAGTTTTTATTTTTATACTGAACTGTTCCTTTAAGGATTTCTTAGCCCCATTAATCTGAATATGTAACCAGGAAGAAAAGTTGTCCTTGGACACTCAAGTTGGGCACTCAGATTGTTAAAACAATCAATTTTATTCTGTATATAAATAACTCAGTAGTGACAGGTATGGAATAAGTTTACTAAAAAGAAAGGTCAAATAGTAGTCAAACCCAATAGTTTTGTTTTGCCTCAAATAAAGATTCATTATATCTTGTTTGGGATCAAGTACGAGGTACTGTTTTATTATTACAGAGAAAAAGGAAACCAATTTTAAAAATCTGAATTATTTAATTCAAATTGAATCTATGGGAGATGGCCCTCCTGTAATTCAGAGGTTTCTGGATAATGGATCCTATACCAGTACCATATCTAACCCATTTTAAGATTTTAGATAACTTAAGCCTGCCTTAGTTACCAGGGCCGAAGAGGGTTAATGGGTTCCATGTAATTTCAGTGCACATGATATAGCAGAAATAGACCACTGCGTCACCTTGACCTACTTTTGTATTTTATTTTTTCCTAGAAATCAACAAAAGTAATTTGACACGACCTTTAACTCACAAACATTGATGCCGCTGAACTTATCATTTAGCTGTCCTAAATGCACTTCTAAATAAAGGTCTTTAAGTACTCTGTTATTAGTCACTCTATGGAATCGTTTTGCTTGACTTATTTTATTTCAAGCAATGTTGAGCTATTGGGACTCTCTTAATCTTAAGGAATTCTTTTCAGAATAATAAAACCACATACATAAAGATTGTGCAGGTGGTGAATATAATAGAGGAGTTAAGAAGTGCTTATAGGAGACATTTGGGATGCTAGAGGGATGGATGCTCTATACTAGTGGCCATGTCTATACATAAAAGGAGGGTTCTCTATAGGCACCCTTGTTGTATTGATTTTAAAGTTGCTTTATTGTATTAATCATGAGATGATACAGATACTGTGAATTCTTCTGTCTTTACAAGCCCCAAGTTACACATCAAAGGATAACTGAAAATCGCATGTGCTAAACTCTTAGGGGATTATTTAGTCCGAATTTATCTCAATATTTCCTGAAAAAAACTCAGACCAAATCCGCACAGGTTTTTTGGGCTTATTTATTAATACACTTTCCTGAAAATTTTGTTTGCGGGAAAAATCCAAAAAATCCGATCTTCACTATTTGTTTTGGATCTTTTATCCGATTTTCACGATTTTTTTGGATTTTTCACCCCCGAAAACTCGGGTGCCAGAAAACTCAGAAAACTTTGGGGTATTGCCAAAAACTCAGCGCACATCAAAAAATCATTGGGACTTGAGATGCCGGATTTTCAGATTCGGGCTTTTCCATTCTCTGGGTTTAATAAATACTGAAAAATTTGTGATTTTTTTAATAGTCCAATTTTAGAAAAAAAAATCACAAATTTGTGATTTTTGCATTTGGAGTTTAGTAAATAACCCCCTAAATGTACAAAACAAGGCATGACTATAACTCTGTGAGCTAGATGCTTTGCCAACACTTAGGGGCCCATTTACTTTGAGTTCGAGTGAAGGAATAGAGGAAAAATAGTTCGAATTTCTAATGGTCGAACATGGCTACTTCGACCATCGAATGGGCTACTTCGACCTTCGACTACGACCTTCGACTTCGAATCGAACGATTCGAACTAAAAATCATTCGACTATTCGACCATTTGATAGTCGAAGTACTGTCTCTTTAAAAAATTCTTCGACCCCCTAGTTCGCCACCTAAAACCTACCGAGGCCAATGTTAGCCTATGGGGAAGGTCCCCATAGGATTCCTAACAATTTTCTGATCGAAGGAATAGCCTTCAATCGATGGATTAAAATCCTTCGAATATTCGACCCTAGGTTAATGTGCCCCATAATGTGTGCTTAAGCTTTTATTGCACAAAGATAGGGTGCATAATAAGAACACAGCAGGAAAGCTATAAGTTACTAAAGTCAGAGAAAGCAGAAACACATTAAAACATTGTTAATAAATGTATTTATGGAAATTCATGGAAACCTCATGCTAAAACTCCTGTATTCAACACCTGTTACTCTAAGAAGCATTAATAAACTTTTTTCCAAATGGTTAATCAGAGGCTAGTAGAGTGGTTAGTGTATTGCTGTATAGTGAGGAATTTGTTGACCTGAAACCTACAGGTTTGATGGATTCTATGGGGCAAATTCACTAAGCTGCGAAGCGCCGAACGCTAGCGTTAATTCGCTAGCGTTTGGCATTTTCGCTACTGCGCAAATTCACTAACGAACGCTGGCGTAGTTTCGCTAGTGTTACTTCGCAACCTTACGCCAGGCGAATCTTGGCTAGCGACGAAACTACGCAAATTCACTAACTTGCGCAGTGTACTGAACACTACCTTTTACACTAGACTTCCTTCGCCACCTCAGACCTGGCGAAGCGCAATAGAGTAGATAGGGATTGTTTAAAAAAAAGTCAATTTTTTTTCTAAGTCCCAAAAAAACGCTGGCGTGTTTTCTACATGATGGCTGATAGGCTGAAAAAGATCGAAAATTTTTTGGGGCTCCCCTTCCTCCCCCCTACATTTCCTGACTCATGGCAACTTACCTAGACAGTGGGCACATGTGTAGGGCAAAATAAAAATTTTATTTGCTGATTTGAAGGTTTTCTAGGCATTTGTAGTGCAGATATGTGTTCCTCCATTGAAATTTTAATTTCGCAGCGTATGCAAATTAGCCTTCGCTAGCGTAACTTTGCTTTATATAGCGAATCAACGCTAGCGCAACTTCGCAACCTTACGCTACCCCTGTGCGCAACTTCGGATTTTAGTGAATTTGCGGAGCCCTGGCGAAACTACGCCTGGCGAAGTGCGGCGAAGTGCGGCGAAGTTGCGCCTGGCGCAACTTCGCATCTTAGTGAATTTGCCCCTATGTCTTATCTCTGGTAATTGGGGTAGGTGGCAAGTCGAAACTGAACTAAGAAAGCCTATCAATAACTCAAACTTGAACTTGAGCCTATCAATAACTCAAACTTGATGTCCATAGTCATTAACTTTTTAGCATCACCCTGATCCTACCTGTAAGAGATACAACATAAGATATCAGGAGAATATAATTTAAAAATAGAGATTTTGAGATCTTTTGGGAAACAGGAGACTTCATTGTAATCAGAAATTAGACCTGGGGTTGAAGTGGACGCCATCCTCCTTTTATTCTGTACAATCTAGGGGACAATATATTGATTTATTTCACAAATATGCAGAGAATGATCTTGAGACGCCTGAACAAAAAGTTAAAAAACAACCTGTGAAATCAGGTAGTAATAATATGACTAATAAAATAAAGAGCTTTACAGGAGTACATAAACGTGAAACCATCATAACAAAATTCAGATAAAAGAAGGCCCATAGTTGTCATGAATTGAATAGATTATTTCATTGAATTTGTAAAGCAATTGAGTGATGTGTAGGTATATGAACCTTTAAGGGGTGACCCCACAGTGGAACATCAGTCCCTACTGAGGGAGATACTCTATTTCGGTGTCACCTATAGGGTTATGACAAATGAACAATTTGAAAACTTGAACACCATTTCCCCTGTTTTACCTATTTTTCACATATTACCCAAGTTTCATAAGGGTTTAGATAATGTAAAAGGCAGACCTATTATTTCGGGCATTAATAGCTTAATTGAGAATGTGTCTTCCATTATTTTTTGCAGCCATTAGTGTTAGCATTGCCCTCTGATATACTTGATACTGCCCATTATTTATAAATAGTTCAACATGAGAGGTGGAAAACTGGATATATATGTGACTGTGGATGTTATGAATATCATTTGGGTATAGAGCCCATAGAATTCTGGCTTAAATATATGAAACTTTATGATGAGGCTACAAACCAAGTCATTCTTTTCAGTTTAGAATATCTCTTGGTATTAATAGTAGCATTTCTATGCATATTCTATCCCTGGAAGATCTCAACAGGAAAAAATATTTAACAAGCTTAAGGAATGCTTTATTGTGGGCTGTACAAAGGTATAATATTCTTTTTATTATATAACACAATAACCTATGTTACAAGTCACACATGGTTAGTATTCAAGATTGTAGTTTTGTTATCTTTACTATGTATATTCTATCCCTGGTAGTTCTCAATGTAAAAAATGATAATGCATACATGTTGCATTATATGCATACATCTTATCAACTTACTAACAAGTGCTATTGTTCTGTCTACTCACTCACAAGTAGGAAATGATCTACATGTAACATTGAACTTCCAGTCTCCCCTCTTTTGCACAGCAATTACTGTACCTGACTTTTGAGTGTGCTCTAATCATTGTCTTGGGGTAATCTTTGATTCCTCTCTCTCCTTCTCTGATCATATTAACACCACTGACAAATTCTGTCACTTTTTCTTATGCAATATTGCCAAAATCCGTCCCTTCCTTTCACCTGATACATCCAAGACGCTCATGCATGCTCTCATCCTATCCAGACTAGATTACTGTAACCTTCTACTAACTGGCCTCCCTAACTCCCATCTCTCCCCTCTACAGTCTGTATTAAACACTGCTGCCAGAATTATCCTCCTGTCATCCAAAAGGGTACAGGCCCCTCCACTACTGAAGTCCTTATCATGGCTTCCTATAAAACAAAGGATAACTTATAAACTCCTCCTCATAACCTTCATCTAACTACATCTCATCTCTTATCTCTCTATATGTTCCTGCCCGAAACCTCCGCTCCTCTCAGAGCAACCGCTTGGTTGTACCCCCCCCTAAACTACTGCTGTTTCCCGTATCAAACCCTTCTCTCTTGCGACTCCTTATATTTGGAATGCCATTCCTGAATCTCTCAGGAGAGAATCCTCCTTCAATGTTTCCTTGACACTGAGCACTTAATCTGTATTGCAATTGTATTTTTTATATTTATGTGAATTGTATTTCTAATAATGCACTTATTGTTACTTTTTATTCCAATGACCCCTTGTTTGTTACTACCAATTTATTGTTTTGCTGTACAGTGCTTTGCCCGCATGGAGTGCTTTACAAATAAAAATATACATACATACATACATATAAATATCAGATTTCTACCTGATTCAACTTCCACAACACATTTATCCAGTTTAAAGAGTTTCATTCTTTAAAGGTCAGAACCAGGTATTTTTTAAAATCTATTTATCATAAATTTAATTTGTTAAATCGAAACAATTGGATTTTTCAAAACCAGATTAGGATCAGGTGTCATTTATGTCTGGTGCTGCAGTCACTTTCTGAAGTTTCCAGGAGATTGGTTGCCCCAAGGAAGACGAGATTTATCAAGAGTGGCTAATCTCCTGGTCTGTCATCAGCCTTAAGAGGGGATATTATAACTATAAATATATAAGGGGATCATATAATAATCTCTCTAATGCTTTATTTACCAGTAGGTCCTTCCAGCAGACTTGTGGGCACCCATTCCGATTAGAAGAAAGTGAAGTTGTTCTCTTCCAAAATTTATCATGGCAGATACATTAGATAGCTTCAAGAAGGGATTGGATGGCTTTTTAGCAAGTGAGAAAGTACAGTATTATTGCAAATAGCTCTTAGTACAATTGATTCAGGGACTGGCCTGATTGCCATCTTGGAGTCAGGAAGGCATTTTCCCCCCCAATGGGGTTTTTGCCTTCCTCTGGATCAACTATCAGTTAGGCAGGTTATATATAGACATAAAATGTTGAACTTGATGGACATGGGTCTTTTTTTCAACCTAATTTACTATGTTACTCTGTTGATGGTTAAAAGACCAAGTACCTGCAATGCACTTTATTCTTCTTCTTTGCAACCACACCTCCTGTATTTCAACATTGCCCTATTTATCTGCCTTACTTATTCTGAGTTCCCTGCTTACTACTTACTATTTTCCTCTTGTTCTTGGAGATCATTTACAGCAGTCTTATTTTAGCAAACGCCTTCTTTAATTTGCAGAACTCGTTGACCTCTGCAAATAACACCATGCTTTAGCAACAATAAAGAGTAAGGTGCTTTCCAGCAAGACAGTTGGCTCTTACATTTCATGAATATTTTGGCTCACTTATCTTATGTTTTTTTTCTTCTTTTAAACACACAGTGAAAAATAAGGGAGTTAAAGCATAGTTTGTCATCTGCAATGAATGTTGCAGAATAGTGAATGGGAGCCTTCCTTGCTTCAGCTGAGATATCACCCAATATTATAATTTAAAGACCAAATAAAGATGTACCGTTCTACAACAATCTCCAAACACAGATCTTAATAATAAGAATTTCTTGACAATAGCTGTAACATGTTTGCTAGAATGTATTAATTCATATAATGCAATGGAAGGCACTGGAGATAGATGGATAGATGATAGATTTAAGTAGATGCAAGATATATTTTTACCTCCATTTAACTAATAAGGAGACTTTGGGAACCTATTTTATTTTTTCATTGTAATTAATTTTAATTACTAAAAAAAATATTTTTAAACCCAAAAATGTAAATCCATTGAAATTCAATATCAATGGCAATGAAACATGAAAACTTGCAAGGGTAGGGTTACTTTTTATATGCAATATAGAGATGTAGAAAGCTTTCACAATGGATTAAACCTAATATTGCACAAACATTTCCAACACCCGACGTTTGATCATTCCCTAGACAAACAGCTAAGGAGCTTATACAGGTACACTGTGTTCTTTAGCAGCACTGTGCTGTTACTTTTTATGTAAGAAAAATACAAAATTATTCATTATAAATGGAGACGATGGCCTAATTATTTTAAAATAACGAGTGTCCTTGGGTGATGGGTTGAATAAACGCGCCAGGCGCAAAATAAATGCGCCAGGCGCAAATTCATGGGGAATTTCAGTGTTTTGCCACCAGTGAATAAATTTGGCGAAAAATCATTACAAAAAATATGGGGCGTGCGTCAGAATAGTTGCGCGCTTGAAAATTGTCGCACGTCAATATTATTCGGATGCTCACTAACTTTAATGCATTTGGACAAAATAGGTGCTCGTATAAAAATTGTTGCAGGCGTCAAAATTGACGCACATCTTTGTTTCTTCTTCCGGTGCTTCTGCAATTTCCGTCACTTTCGGCGCATGCACAGTTGTCAAGAACCGGAAGACTGCACTAACTGCACATGTGCCTATACAGAGCTTACTTAACGAAGATTACCTATGAGAAGAAGATGGCACCCGATCGGCTGAATCTGCAAGGAGAGGTAAGTAAAGAGTTAGGGGCATTTACACCTAGGCTGGGGGGGGAGCAGGGAAGGGGGGTCTATGTAGGGTAGGGGTGTAGGGGATTTTAAAATAATGGGTTTGGTTCACCTTTAAGAAACTTGTGTGGCTCAGTTTTACTGTCTCCTCTGGATTTCACACAAATCTTCTACATACAGGTATGTTTGCCAATTGATATAAAAATAATAGTTTAAATTCTGACATAACTCTAACATATGCACTTTTATAGATAGTACTGGAACTAGAACCCTTACAACGTATGCCAAAGGAAAACCAGCATTATTTACAAACTGGAGCTTTATAAATATGTTTTAATTATAAATGTGCTCCAAGCAAATATTATAGTTCATTATTTCCATAGAGCAGTGAATGCCATTTGGCACTTGTTTGTACAAGACTGAGGCCAAGTGTTAAGATGAAAATTCTATGCTAAACCCTTGGCTATTACGGGTGCACCCTATAGGAATACCTTTTCTCAGAGACAACCAAGCTGAGTCTTCACTAGAGACCTAGCATTTTCAGTCTATTCAAATAGATTCAATTTCATCACTTACCAACCATTGTAACTTTATCAAGCAATTAAGCAAAAACAAATACTCCTTAGCTGTAAGGTACTTAGGGGGAAATTAACTAAAGTGCAAAGTGGCTATCGCTGGCGAAAATTCACCAGCGTGGCGTCATTTTGCCACTTTGGCCGATTTACTAAGTGTCCCTGGCGTAAATTCGCTAGCGAAGTAGATAGACTCTAGCGGTACTTCACTCCCTAACAACAGGCAAAGTTGCACTCTGGCAAAGGGACGTAACCACGCTTATTCACTAAGATGCGGATTTTTCTGAACATCGCTAGCTCAGACCAGCCGAAGTGCAATGGTTCCCAAAAAACACTGGCATCTTTTACTTTTTACAGGGTGATAGGCTGAAAAATATTGTAAATTTTTTTGGGGTAACCGGCTTCCCCACTACATTTCCTAACATATGGCACATAAACTATACAGTGGGCACATGTGTAGGGCAATATAACAACTCTATTTTATTTATTAAGGTTCCCTGCCCTTGTGTAGTGTAATGTATTTGCTTTAGCATATACGTCCATTGCACTTCAACGTCACGCCGTATGCTAATTAGGCATCGTTAGCATAACTTCAAACTGCTTATCGCATTATTGCTAGCGCAACTTTGCTAGCTTTCGGTACCCTGGATGCAACTTCGGATTTTCGTGAATTAGTGTTGTCCTGGCGAATCTACGCCTAGTTGCGATGGGAGCGGAGCCATCGCTGGCGGATTTTCGGAGGTTAGTGAATTTGCCCCTTAGACTGTAAGCTCTATGGAGCAGATACCCCCTTCCTACTTTCCCTCTTACGACATTTATTTTATATATTATTTTACTTGTCCTACCTGTGTGTACTTTTATATACAGTATTGTAAGATTGTACAGTGCTGTGTATCATTATAGCACTTTATTAATGAGCTAATACTTACATACAGACATACATTTTCTTCTTTTTTAACAACGATGTAAATGAGGAAGACCAGGGTGTTTTCTCCTTTAATGTTTTAAGACATGCACTGTTGTCCCAGAAGCTTAGCTTTCAGTTAACATTTAGTATGAGATATACTTAGCAACAGTTTAATTTGTCTTCATTTTTTTTTTATAGTTTTTGAGTTATTTATGGTGTCACTGATGCCGTCAGCAAAGATCTATTGTTGTGTGAGGCTATATTTATATTATTATTGTTACTTTTCTATTCAGGCCCTCTCCTATTCAACTTCCAATCTCTCATTAGAACCAATACCTGGTTCATAGGGTAAATTGGACATGAAAATCTAGACTGAAAATCTGCTGAACAAAATGCTAAATACTAAAGGTTAATTTTAGAGTAAACTATCCCTTTAAATAGGACCAGTAACAGTATTTCATCAGTTGTATTTCATGAGTGACTGTCATCATTTTTTGCTAGTGCACTGCTCCACCTGGTTATTATAAAGGTATGGGACTTGTTATCCAGAATGCTCCGGATCTGGGTTTTTTCGATAAGTGAGCTTTCCATAATTTGGATCTTTATAGTGCTGTATAGTCTACTAAAAATTTTTTAAATATTTGTTAAAACCAAGATTAGGATAGTTTTGCTTCAGAAAAGGATGCATTATATATTGGTTGGGATCAAGTACAAGATACTGTTTTATTATCACAGAGAAAAAGGAAACCAATTGTAAAAAATTTAATTATTTGATTAAAATTTCTGGATAATGGATCCTATACCTGTATACAATAATTAATAAAACGTTATTTTTATTTCTCCTTTTTGCTTTTGGAATGGCCATATTTTTGATTGAAAGGAATAGATAGTTTCCCTTTTGCTGTACACAATCTTATTTTTCCGCGGCATGTCTTTTTTGATTTATTAAACTTTTTATTTTTGGAATTATTTGCCGCCTTCGTCTGACACTTTCAAGCTTTCAATTGGGGGTCCCTAACCCCATCTAAAAAAATGCTATGTAAGGCTACAAATGTATTGTTATTGCTACTTTTTATTACTCAGAGGCCTCTCCTATTCATATTCCAGTCTCTTATACAAATTAAAGTTTAGTTGCTATGGTAATGTGGACCCTAGCAACCAGATAGCTAAAAACTGCAAACTGGAGAGCTGCTGAATAAAAAAGCTAAATAACTCAAACACCACAAATAATAAAAAATGAAAACCAATTGCAAATCTTCTCAGAATACCATTCTCTACATCATACCAAAAGATAATCTATAGGTGAAAAATCCCTTTAAATGCATTTGCATGAAAAAAAGAAAAGCCGCAAAAAAAAAAAGCCCATTGACTCCTATGCATTTTGAGCAAAAAAATGCCCAATAACTTCAATGTATTTTCACAGTTTTACATTTTTTCGGTGGTTTTCATACAGGTCCAAGTATGTTAGCAATGGATTTATGATCTGTGTCTCTGCTTAGAAATTGTAAAGTAGAACTCTTCTTCCCATTGGTAGAGGAATTCAATAAATATCTCACATTTAGGGGCAAATTTACTTATGGTCGAATACCGAGGGTTAATTAACCCTCGATATTTGACTGCCGAATTGAAATCCTTTGACTTCGAATATCGAAGTTGAAGGATTTAGCGCATTTCCTACGATCGAAGGAAAAATCGTTCGATCGAACGATTAAATCCTTCGAATCAAACGATTCGAAGGATTTTAATCTATCGATCGAAGGATTTTCCTTCGATCAGAAAATTGTTAGGAAGCCTATGGGGATCTTCCCCATAGGCTAACATTGGCCTCGGTAGGTTTTACTTGCCGAATTAGGGGGTCAAAGTTTTTTTTTTAAAGAGACAGTACTTCGACTATCGAATGGTCGAATAGTCGAACGATTTCTAGTTCGAATCGTTCGATTCGAAGTCAAAGTAGCCCATTCGATGGTTGAAGTAGCCAAAAAAAAAAACATTTGAAATTCGAAGTTTTTTTCCTCTATTCCGTCACTCGAGCTAAGTAAGTGGGCCCCCTATTGTTTTAGTAAGAAGTTTTAATAAAGGAGAAGGAAAGCTATGGAGGCATTTTATTGCCAATAGATTAGCTGCAATAGTGCAAGCTAGAATGCTATATTTATTCTGTAGAATGTTTTACCATACCTGAATAAAAAGCTCTAGAAGCTCTCTGTTTGTTTAGGATAGCAGCTGCAGTTTTAGCTTGATGTGATATCACTTCCTGCCTGAGTCTCTCCCTGCTCACTTATAGCTCTGGGCTCAGATTACAGCGGAGAAGGGAGGGGGGGGGGAAAGAGGAACAAACTGAGCATGCTCTTGCCCAGGGCAAGGAGGTTTTAGCTGAAGGCAGGAAGTCTGATACAGATGCCTGTGTACACAATAAAAGGAAAGAAATGCTGTGTTTCTTTTTACAGAGGGCTCAAAGCAGCATTACTTTGAGGGTTTACTGGTATATTTAGATGGACCTTAGTCCATCTAATTTTAACTTACTTAGTTTTAACCTTTCCTTCTCCTTTAAATAACACTCCATAATGGAACAACTAAAAACCATAACACTAGCACCTGGTCTAGCCACATAATTGCATTCTGTGCACATTACTCTTAGATATCACAGAGCCTAGTACACTGGGTGAAAGGGAACTCTGCACTTAATACCTGCCACATGCTGCACCATAGATAGGCTTCTATGCACCTGCCCATACTCCACTCACAGTCAGAACTAGTTTTTGCATCCTAAAACCATACTATTGCTTTTGATGGTGCAATGATTTGTGCCTGTCAGCAGTGGGCACAGTAAAGTTGGGGCCAGGTGCAATGTGGGCTAATTAGGCACTTTGCACCAGTTCTTGTTCTTGTTCACCCTGACACAAATGATTAAATAAATCCTATAATATTCTAAAATTCCTATGCCGTTTCAGTAAGACTTCAATAACAGGAAGTCACATGCTATTACCAGCTGTTGGGAAAATGATCGTTGCTGGCAGATTAATATCTGTATAAACAACATATAAGATTTAGTTATTTACGTCATTCTGTATTTATACTGTATTTACATATTTCTATTTTACGAAAATAAGGAAAATGATGAAATAATATCTCTTACACAGGCTTAAGGCTATTTTTTTTCTTTTGTGCAGTGTTATTAAAAAAAAAACCAAACTAAAATATGCTCATGTGATACTTATCTTTATTTCTGAATAACACATTTACAATGTGACCTTCAGATGTGTTTTATTTGATACTATTGAAATACTAATAGCAATGAATTTGTGTGAAAGGATAAGGCATCCTTATATGAGTCTGCCAGATTTGATTCAGTCATTGTTACACAATTTCCATTCTTGCCTGTTAATTGCTGACTTATTTGGCAAAATTACTAAAGTAATAATTCTCATTCACAAGACCGTTTGTATTTAATTCATTTGTTTGTAGTCAATTTTGAATTCAATCATCTAATATCTTAAAATACTTCATCTTGACCTGTTATATATTTAGTGAATCGTAAACATTTTGCATGGCTTTCCATGCTGAGAGACTGTGGTATGGGATCCGTTATCCGGAACCCCGTTATCCAGAAAACTCCAAATTAGGGAAAAGCCGTCTGCCATAGACTCCATTTATCCAAATAACCCAAATTTTTAAAAAAGGTTTCTTTTTTTTAATCTGTAATAATAAACAAAGATATAAGTAATACTTACTGGAAGCAAAACCAGCCTATTGGGTTTATGTAATGTTTATATGATTTTCTAGTAGACTTTAGGTATGAAGATCGAAATTACGAAAAGATCCATTATCCGGAAAACCCCAGATCCAGAACATTCTGGATAACAGATCCCACACCTGTATAGCTTAAAGTTATCATATTATTCTTCATTATAATTTGCCACTGGATGACATGATTACAGCCCTTGCATGCTCTTCATCAGCATCCATCTAAACCAAACACAATACGGCTTATTTACGACCTCAAGCTCGGTTGACAACTAGCATTTTTCCCTGCAGGGAGTTGTACATAAATGCTGCTGCTATTGACACAGGGAAACCCTTATACCTGTAGCTACCATCACCTCCTGATCAGGTGGTATCTCCAGGGTTCCTACAGTTTTCTGCATCAGTCGCTGCAGTGCAGCTGCACCAAAAGCATATGTTACACATGTCACTTGCACACCAAACATCAGAAATATTCGGAAAAACTGCACCGAATTTGCGATGAAGCGCAGGTGCAATTGCATTTATTTTTGCAAATCTGGTACAGGTGCCCCTTTGCACACGCATTGATGCTGTGATTTAGAGAAAAAACGCTGCATTATGGGAAAAACATGGGCTCAAATTTGTACTTTGCTCTCTGCAGACATAAATGAGCCCAATTGTGTCCCGTCTGAAATACATATTATTTACTTATTGCCTTAAAGAACACTTACAGACACATTAGATAGCTACTTGATGCATACTAGGTAAAGATGAGGACAATTATTTGACAAATATAAATTCTAGGACTTGTTTGACTCACATACAGTATGAAGCCAAAAAAAAGTTCACCAGTTTTCTAGGGAAACTTGCCAAAACCCATTCTGAATGCTGAGGTTCATGTGGTGTCAGACTTCAGTGGACATTCCTTTGCTCTCCTTTGCTGCCTCTGTATCCCAGGTTGTGAATATGGAAACTGTTGCCTGGTGCTAAATAGTACATTGAAATGGGATACAATTTAGATAATGTTTTTTTTTTTTAAATAATAGGCCAAAATGAACTGAAATTCAGGAAATGCAACACATTTTTCAAAAAATAGATGGTATTCACATGCCTGATGCTACCTGTGTAGTACTGCCACAAAAAAATAGAAATGAGAGGCCTAAACCTTCACTCAGGAGTAATGGGAGGAGACATGCACATTACTTATTGATGTCCCTGTGGCCAACTGTGCATCCAGAACTCCTGGTATAATAGCCAAGATGCAGCCTAATAAATCAGAGCCACAAATTTCATTTTTTATTCTTCAATGCCCTTTAAACACAGATGTTGTTGATAATTCATATTAAGCTTTCCTAAGCACAGAGTGAGCATTTCCCAGACTGAATGGACTGTACTCTACTAACACTAAATGGAAAGTACCTAACAGTTTGATTAAAATGATGCTTAAGATCTTTATGGTGTCAAAAGCTTTTTCTAATCTTAGCACCAAATCTTGATAGAAGTGTAGCTCATAAATCTTGCATATCCCATGAGATGTGACATTTTATTTCCTATCTCTGCTTCACCTAATATAAATATATATATATATATATATATATATATATATATATATATATATATATATATATATATATATATATATATATATATATGTTTTTTTTTATTAACAATAAAGGTTTCTATCTACAAATAGATAGTTTAAATGCTTGTGGAATTTTATTGAGAAATCAAGAGGAGTAAGGCAAAAGCAAACTCTTACTGTATATATACCCTCCCATTGTGGATTGTTATGGGGGAATGTAATAAAAGTTGGTAACGGAAAAATGATTCACAATGCGAAAAGTTGTACCTCTGTGCGAACAAATTTGCCTTTGTGTCAATTTAATATAGCTTTTGCGAACCCGGAAACTGTTTACCGACCACTTCCGACAGTGGAAGAAGGTTTGCGAATTTTATAGTTTGCACCAGTGCGCAATGAATGTAATAAAACTTCTTAAAAGTGGGCAATGCACAATTAATGCTCAATATAAGACAGATGTGGCAGATCACGCAGTTTTGTGTTGGTTGATGTCTCCAAGTGCAGACACCAGCAGGACTCATATCCTTGCTTACCGTAGTTTTCCTTTTTTTACTGCTCTATTCTGGTAAAATCACATCAGAATTTGATAAGCCAGTTATTGGGGACTCACACATTGATTATTGATCATATACTTTTCCCCCCCCAAAACAATCAATAATGGGAATACATATATTCAGTTTTTCATAGGGATGCACCAAATCCAGGAAAGACTGGCCAAAGTGGGGATGTTCATGCTGGAGAAGCAGCGATTAAGGGGTGATCTGATAACTATGTATAAATATATAAGGGGATCATATAATAATTACTCTAATGCTTTATTTACCAGTAGATCTTTCCAGCTGACACAAGGTCACCAATTCCGTTTAGAAGAAAAGAGGTTCCGCCTAAATATTTGGAAGGGGTTTTTTACAGTGAGAGCTGTGAAGATGTGGAATTCTCTCCCTGAATTAGTTGTACAGGCTGATACATTAGATAGCTTTAAGAAGGGGTTGGATAACTTTTTAGCAAGTGAGGGAATACAGGGTTATGGGAGATAGCTCAAAGTACAAGTTGATCATGGGGACTAGTCCAATTCCATTTTGGAGTCAAGAAACCCACACAAGGGGGCAAATTCACTAAGATGCGAAGTTGCGCCAGGCGCAACTTCGCCGCACTTCGCCAGGCGTAGTTTCGCCAGGGCTCCGCAAATTCACTAAAATCCGAAGTTGCGCACAGGGGTAGCGTAAGGTTGCGAAGTTGCGCTAGCGTTGATTCGCTATATAAAGCGAAGTTACGCTAGCGAAGGCTTATTTGCATACGGCGCGAAATTCAAATTTCAATGGAGGAACACGTATCTGCACTACAAATGCCTAGAAAACCTTCAAATCAGCAAATAAAAATTTTATTTTGCCCTACACATGTGCCCACTGTCTAGGTAAGTTGCCATGAGTCAGGAAATGTAGGGGGGAGGAAGGGGAGCCCCAAAAAAAATTCGATCTTTTTCAGCCTATCAGCCATCATGTAGAAAACACGCCAGTGTTTTTTGGGACTTTTTTTTTTTACTTTTTTTTAAACAATCCCTATCTACTCTATTTCGCTTCGCCAGGTCTGAGGTGGCGAAGGAAGTCTAGCGTAAAAGGTAGCGTTCAGTACACTGCGCAAATTAGTGAATTTGCGTAGTTTCGTCGCTAGCGAAAATTCGCCTGGCGTAAGGTAGCGAAGTAACACTAGCGAAACTACGCCAGCGTTCGTTAGTGAATTTGCGCAGTAGCGAAAATGCCAAACGCTAGCGAATTAACGCTAGCGTTCTGCGCTTCGCGGCTTAGTGAATTTGCCCCAAGGAGAGAATGTACAAACTCCTTGCAGATAATGCCCTGACTTCAATCAAGCTCAAAACCGCAATGCTGCAAGGCAACAATGCTAACCACTATGCCACCATGCTGCCTTTATGATAAGAAAAACCATATCTCAGATATTAGTTTGTATAGACTCAACTGCAATCTATGGGGAAACCAGGTGATGAATAATAATATATGAGACTAAATTGACTCTATATAACATCAGTATTATACAAAATGAATATGCCTATTTTTGCATGTATGCTTCGAAGAAAGAGAGGTAGTGGTGGGAATTAGATTGGAAAATTCTCAGATTCTGTAATATTCACTTGGCAGACAGAGGCAAAGACATATCATCATGTTAGCATTAATAATATATAGCTGCCTCATCGCAACTGTCATTGTTGGCAGGATTATGTAGAGAAGGGTTAGTCTGTCTGGATCATGTGGCAGAAATATTTATGTAAGAAAATGGCCTGCACTGGACTCTCTTTATTTGCTGGTGTATGGCTTTTATTGCATGTCTACGAAGCTAAAGGTTTTTTCCCTCTGTGTGTTTGTCATTTTATTTTACATTCACTCATTCTTTTTACTTTGCATTTCTGACTCTGCCCAATAACAAAAGCCTCCCTGTAAACAGAGAATTGCTGTGGAATCAAGAAAGCTGTTAGACATAGATCAATCCAAACAGTGAGGCAGTTATGGGAATTTATTTTTCCATATTCCTTCAAATTAATATTAACATGTTCCATCCCTATACTTTATTGAAGAATACCCTCAGTTATTACAGAATCAGATATTTTCATCAGCCACATTAAACACTTGTTAGGTGACTGGATAGCCAGTAAGAGACATGACATCAGACTGGGTCAGGAACAGACTGACTATAATGTGCCAACCTGGACCTTGTATATTGGACAATGACACTAGCAGAGACATTTTTATTTTTATAGTAGTGGCACCCACTTCATAAACAGAACCCTATAAATGTTGCAGGAATGTTGACCTTAAGAGCTTTATTGAAAATGATGCTGTAATAGGTTATAAAACGTTTTTTAAATATACAAATTTGTAATTGAGGAAAATCAAGAATAAGAATGTCTTAAATGTAGAGGAGGCATGGGTATTTAGGATTTTCAGTAAGTTTTAGATGATGACAGAAAGTCCACATCCATTATGTGGTGTTAGGGTCAGGGCACACACTCAGATTCGGGGAGATTAGTCCTTGAGTGGCAACTTCGGGAAAAAGATTTACTGGTGATTTACATTCTAGCTGCCGGGAGGAGATTTTTTACCGGGCGATTAATCTCCCCAAATTTGAGTGTGTGCCCTGACCCTAAATGTTGTGTAACATTTTAAACTGTTATTAGACCTTGCCAGTTAACAATTTGTAGGCATTGCATTTCTCTTCTTAATGGTTTCTAACGTCAGTATTTATGACAATACATTACTGCAATTCGATTAGTCTGAAATTCAAATGTGTCGATGCAATAAAACGTCTAGCATCTTTCTCATCGTATAACTGTGTTCTTCTCTGGCAGTCTGAGAAACGCAATACAGTGTTCAAGACTTAATTAATGAAACCTTGCTGAGCTAATTAATGAACATGATTTTTCTTTCTGTCTGAATAATAAATGAGCCACAGTTAATACATTTGCAGAATCTCTATTTATAAATCTACATAATATGTTAAGATTCCTAGCAAGTGTTTAATAATGTAAACATAAATCACCTGTAAAGTTTCTTCAGTCAATAGGATATGATTTCAACCAAGGGAATACATTCTAATCCCTTATTCTGAATCCCCTATAATCTATTTCCAGTTTCATGAAGTTCAGTAGACAATAGTATTTTTTCCCCACACAATACCATTGGAATCAAGTTATAAATTGTAACTGTATGAAATATTATCTGCAATGCTTGAAACTGAACCTCCATAATGTGGAGCTCCATCTGTTAAAGCCATTAAATAACATTTTAAAAAATAGCTTTTTAAGGTATTTCAGGTATGCTCATTTCTTTTTATCATTTTTATTTAAAATACAGATATTCCAACCTTGTATTGAACATTGGATAGAGTACATAGTAAAACAAAAATTAATTGTCCATTTTAAAAGGACACTACAGGGGTCATTATCTTACCACACCGCAGTTGCAGGCACAAACATTTCCCACAGTCATTTGTAACGATTCCCATTAATTAAAGATACTTCTGTCAACAAGCACTCATTGGACTTCTATTTAGTTGATGCCTTGTTCTTGTTCCAAATCATTAGTTAAAATGAAATAAACCCAAAAGAAATGTTTAACTTCCAAAAATGTTTTATGATAGCTTTGAATTATTTGCTGAAAATGGACATTATGGGAGATGGCTGCCCCCTTAGTTTGGATGTTTTCTGGATATTAGGTTTCTGGATAAGAGATATACCTATCCTGTGTTTTGTAATGTGTGTTTGCTCAGTTTAAGTTTTCAAGGGTATGTGGTATAGCTCAACATTATTTCTTTTTTTTTACCTAAGACACAATGTACAGTGCCTTCCCACAAACAAAAGGGCTTAGTATGTTAGACACTTGATATGTTAAACAGCATTGCCTAAAAGTTTCCACTTAAATAACTTAATTTCAAGAAAAAGAACATTCATTATGTGTTAGCAGTATTAACATTTAAATGGGTGTGCATTGGCTTGTGGATGAAATGACATCATTGGATAATATACTTTATGCCTTCTAAAATAATTCCTTGTGCTAAAGCTTTTTTAAATAGGTCTTATAGAAATGTCATTTCTCATGACTGTGCCTTTTCTTTCCACTTTAATAGTCAGAAAGCACTGAAAAGCCAAATCTTAATATCTGAAGACAGTATGGAAAATAGACACAAAAACAACTAGTCTGGCCATATAACAACATGGGACAAAAAACAAATTATTTTAGAAAAAAAACTTGCACTTATTTTCTTTAGTTTTGTTTGGCTTTATTTCTGTTTAATATAGATGCTACTGTAGATCTCTGACTGTCTAATATAGCTTGGCATTTCATAATATATAAAATGTCTGCTATGTATCAGTAGACAGAGGAGGTAGGAGAATGGAAAACTAAGTCCAAGTGCAGATGGAGCATTGGCTCTGCTTCTCTCAGGCTGTGTATTTTTTCAGGCTGAGAGAACTGCTCAGTGCCCCATCTCTATTAATTTGAATAATATCATAATAATATCATAATAAAGCATGCAGTCACACACAGCGGAGGTTAGGCCAAATACGCAAAAGCAGGCATTTTCACACAAGGGAATCTTATTCAAAGGAGATGAGGCATGGAGCTGATCTGCTTCTCTCAGCCAGATAAAAATACTCAGGCTGAGAGCAGCGGAGCCAACGCTCCATATCCCCTTGACCTAATATGAGAATATGGCTAAAGGGAATAGGAATAGTGTTAGATGAATGGAAATGCTGGCAGGGAGTAAACTGTGAGTACGACAGTATTTGAAGATCATGGAACATGCTAAGATTTGACAAGGATTGTAGAAAAGATAGTGGGATTCCTCCATAATACTGTTATACCACTTTTATGAGTTATTTTATTAAAAGTAGAATAGTTATGGAGGACTGCTTTTCTACTATGCTTTATTTTTGTTTTTTACCTCCAAAACAACCCAAACATAGTCTGCACTGCTGTAGCTATCACAATCATATGGTCTGCAGAGGAGGCCGTAGCATGAAATTTCTTGCTTTATTTACACATGAAATGCATTGCGTATACTTACACATCAACATTGGGCAACCTGAGTGCTATGTATAGGGGCAGATTCACTAAAGGGCGCACACTTCGCCGTGCTATATAAATGATTCTCTTCCTTAATGCAACCTGGAAGCTTATGACCACACTGTCTAATCATTACCAATATTAGTTGCCATACACTCAGAAAAAGGCAGATATTATAAATAAACTATTCACACCCTATTGATAGACCTCAGAACATATCTCATTTAAGGATATTCAATGTTGGGCTCTTACACTAACCATATTGGCAATGTGAGTTTAATCCAGGATCAAACCAGATATGTCAGGTAAAATGAGGTCCCTGAATGTACAAAAGAACAGTTAGGCAGCCAGGAAATCCTGCTTGTAGAAGCCTCTGCTGTGGGTCACTCCTGTATTCTAGGTCAGTGAATAAAATTTAAATATATTACCAACGATTATCTACTTGTACAGTAATATTTTGATAGTAAACTGCACATGCTGCCTAATGCATTTCCATATCTCCAAACATCTTGGTAATTGAATTTTCTAGGTCACACGATTAATTGAATGTGGCTAAAATGTACAATAAAATGCTTACATTTGGTTTTGATTAAAATTTAGTGATAAAAATAGTAGCAGTGTGTTAAATCTGAGCTTTTTTTTAAATCCATCCTCTGTAAAGCATCTGCTAAAATGAAAACAAATACCATCGTTTATTGTTTTATCTCAGCAGTTGAATGCAATAAACATGTTCTTAAAAGGGATGGAAAGTTCTGAACTCTTTTGCTACACTAGAATTAAAAACAAAATACAACCCTTTTTGTGATTGTTAGGAACAAAATATTTTCTTGTACTCATATGCTCATGGAAAATTTCCAACATCATAATAGAAAAAAGTGACAAAACACTATGTTATGTTACTATTTTCTTCTGGCATAAAGAACATATTGTAAAACTTCAGGCCGCCTTGATTATGTGATGCATTCTCCAAATATGTCCAGTCTAATAGCTTCAGCCTGGGAATAACTGCATTAGTATATACTGGGAATAACTGCATTAGTATATACTGGGTCAGAGTTGCTTAGACATCAAACCCCTGAACTAAAGGAGGCCTGGTTTCTGGATTGTGACCTTGGCCAGTTTTCTTAATCTGCGTGTAATACAGTTTAATGTAATATAATATAACAAAATATGAATTAGTATGGAATATAAACCAAACACAAATTGAATCATGTTCCCTACAGACCTAATAATAAAGGTACACAAGACAACTAATGCTCTGTTCATCTAAAACATACAAAGAAAATACATAAATATAGTAAAATATAACACTGGCAAATTCGTTTCTAAACCCTCCAAGATACGGAATAAGTAGTAAAAACAGAAGGGATAGCCACAAATTGTGCTTTAGTAATGCAGTGATGGTTAGCACTCAGTAAAAATATTGGTCAGTTATACATCGCCCCCTGTGTTTGCCAGTTGGTTCAGTAGGACTATTCTCCATCACACTATAGAAAAAACTAATTATAGAGCATTTAGGAAAAACCATATTATATATGCTTTTTAGCCATGAATATCTTGTAAATGATATCCTTATAAACGGTGACTAGTGATGTAATCAGTTATAAACGAGGACTTCAGAGGACTTCGTTTTCAGTGAGGCAACTTCAGGCGACTTGGGAAAATGAATCGCTCTGAGTGCCATCCCGCCGGCGATTTTGATTCTAGCTGGTGGAAAGGCTTTTCAGGGAGATTAGTCGCCCGAAGAAGAGGAGATTTGTCACTGGGCGATTATATCTCCCCTGAATCTTAGCATGTATCACTACCCTTAGGCTACAAATTTTTTGTTATCGCTACTTTCTATTATGCATCTATCTATTCTGGCCCTCTCCTATTCAAATCAGTACATGGTTGCTAGGGCAACCAAATTGCGGAAATTCCTAACTGGAGAGATGCTGAATAAAAAGCTAAATAACTCAAAAACAATAAATAGTGAAAAATTAAAAACAATTGGAAATTGTCTCAGAATATCACGCTATTCATCATAATAACAGTTAATTTAAAGGTGAACAACCCCTTTACCATTTTCCTATATGTTTTAATACCTAGTCATAAAAATATATTTTATCTCCAAGTGCAGCTGCCTAAGGGAGAGAACAGCACATGATTTATCATCTCACTGCTCCCTTCTGCACCTTATAATGCAGCTATCTCTTCTGTAATTTTAGAGGAGGCTCATGTATCCTCTATCGTTGTTACCTCTTCTCCATTATAAACAATTCTAATTCAGATACATCTCAGATTCTCCATTCCCTCTATTAACTTAGCTACCATTCTCTGGACTCTTTCTAGTTCCATGTCTCGTTTGTGGTAATGAATAATCTGAAAACACTATCTTAAATATGTCAGTTTTATTATTATTATTAATAAAATAAAAATACTCATCCATCATCTTGTGCTTCTAATACAGAGACGAGTCAACAGTGCCACTGGAAAAGGAGCAGGAATCAAGGATGTTTGGGTTGGAGTCAGTACATCAGTTTGGTATAATATGGTACATAGGCATTAGCAAAGTATATATGCACAAAGATTTTACCCAGAAGCAGCACAGGGTTTGCTGAGGGAGAGCATCAGCTGTAAAAATTCATTTTTTTGTATTTTAATGGAATGTTATTTAACTATTGTTAAAATTGTTAGCAAAGAGCAATCTCATGAAGCCAGAACCAAGAAAAAGTAATTAGGCAGAACTGAGACTTACTTGAAGATGCTTTAATATTCACTTTGAACTGCAAAGTATGACTAAGATCTTTGATATATTTGAAGATGTTTTCAAACTGTGCGCAAATGACTTTTTTTATATGCAGTTTTAGTAGTTTCAGTAACTTTTTTTTCAGTTCTATAGTAATATGAGTTTGTAGCTGAATCTAGATATTAATTGAACTTTCAACGGTAAAAGAGCTACAGGGAGAAATCGAATATGCGTCTGAAGTGGCACGGAGTGTGGCCAAGCAGTCAATGGCGAAAGTTTGCCCTTAAGTGAATCTGCCCTTTAGTTGGAGCGCAGTTCACTGCCTCATATTCATAGACACTGCTGTTACAGAGAACTACCCTGTTCCAAATACACATCATTCACTGGATGCCTGTCCCCAGACTTCACCAAGGTAGAAAGCAAAAGAGGAAGTTCCAACCCCTACCAAAATGTGACAGGAAGTGGTCATCAGCCTCTGGGCCAATGATACACTTTACACATTATGCTAATAACCAAACTAGATACATTCCTTAGTGTAGAGATTTAACACTCAATGGCTATTAACCCTACAGGTCCCTACAGTCCAATTCTGTTATTTTAAACTTTGTCACATGATAGTGGAAAGAACATGTCTACAATGGAATCTGGTTCATAGTGGTGGGATAAAACCCGGTGGACCCTTGCCTTACCACGATCTGAGGCCCCCAATACTCAAGTCCGACACTGTACTGTTGCCCTGTGAGCACTACCATTACTGCATAATATTATAACATTTGAAACCCCCGTTCTTTTCTAAACTGTGTATGTTATACAATAACAAACTTACATAACTCATAACATATACAAATGCCCTTGGTTTGCAGAACTGGTCATCAAAGGAAGATCGATCTTCTTCAATTTTATTTTTTGTTAATAAAATCTCCTTATTGTTTACAAATAAACTGGGATTCTATTTGGAGGATTATTTTGCAGCAGCCACTGGTTCTGCAGAGTTGGAGAAAGTTTGTATTAAAAAATACAAAATCTATAAAATTCACATTATATTACATGACAACACAGGAACCAGTGCAGTCTGCCTATTCTGATTATTAATCAGTCTTGCTGTATCGACTTCTGGTAGATATTATTTGACACATGCTGTTTTGATAATTCATGATGATCCCTAAGCAGCCCAGACCACACTGAGCATGTGCACAGTCTTGGTCTTGCAAAGATGTTTAACAAGATGGTGACCCCCTGTGGCCAACTTTGAAAGCATAAATCATTTATTTGATTGGGCTTCTGGTGTAGTAAGTTCATGTTTATGTTTAGTATACAAAATACAGCATTTCTAGCCTTATTCTATTTTAGACTTTACTTCCCCTTTAAATAAGCAGTTAATTTTTGACCGATGACAAGTTCTGCCTTTATGTTTTGTGAAATAAGAAGAAATAAGCTTTTGCACATTGAAAAGAAAACGTTGTTTTATTTAAGGAGTAGATGGCTTTAGTCTTTAATAGTCATAGTGTGTGCATGCATAGCACAACAATAATATAGCCCTGCATTTTCCAGGTATCTGTATAAACAAAAGAATGCAATACCTTATACGAATCCATAGTAAATTGTCTGGTACAGTAAACTGTTGTTTGAGCACATTCAAACTTTTCCTTGGCTTACAATAAAATGTTACAAAGGATCTTTAACAATATGAAAAGAGAACAGTTGTATGAATGTTTATTTAATCCTCCCCCAGATGCTTCTCCAACTGAAACTTCAAAATGTTCTTTCTTATTTGTGCTTATTACAGTGAAATAAATCTCTACACAGGTTATAGGTAAACATAGCAAAGGTATATTTGCTTAACAGAACTGTGACAAATTAAGGTGCAGGCACCTCAGCAGGCACCAACATAATGTTGGGTAAGTTACAAAACATGTTTCAACCAGAGACCATCATGAAGTCTGGTAAGCATACATGAAAGCTGCATGTTAAACTATAGAGTGACCTTTCCCCTAATGCATTATGTTCATAGCATTTAGCAGGCCATAATAATGTCCATAAAGTATATGATATTCCAGCAAAGATGCCTGTAAAGTCCCACCACCTCAAAAAAAATCCAAAGAAATGAAACACTGCAAAAACCCAAGTACAAGTAAATAGTAATCTGTACTGTACACAGGCAGATATTAGATGCTGACTAATCTTAGTTGGCCAAATTGGCGACCTATTCATTCATTTATGGAACCAAAAAGAGACCAAGAGACCAAGACACAGATGCATTTTATGGGGGACTACATCTGGCAATAATTGTGTGTGTGGTCCATCAACAACCTAACTGCATGGATTGTCGGAATGACCTTATTACTAGACCAATGTTTAGCTTCTCTTGATCCATCACCTGCCAGTAATTTATAACATTTATGTTAAGATCTACTCGGAGGTGATGGACCTTCACATGGATGTCCTTGCCAGTTGGGCTTTTGGAGACAAACAAGAGGAACAATAAACAATGATGAAAAAGGTAGAATCTACAGAGCTTGTAGCCAAGTATTTGACTGCCAAAAGCCATAGTGTATACATTTCTAGTCTCCTTTTTATTCTATAGGAATGCTGTATGTGTTGGTCAAAAGGTTAAAGAGAATTGGTAACACATAAATGCTAGAGAAGCACTTAAACAGACATATGTTGAAGTCCTTATTATATATTATATTTTAAAAAGAGTTGCTTCTGCTTTAAGAAATATCTAAAAATATATGCAAAACAATACCATATAAAGCAGATATTTTGGGACAATTTTGTCATCGGACTCTTGAATCTATATAAAACCATAATGAGATTATTTGGAACAGTTTTCTCCAGTTTAAAATGATCATACTATTGATACTTGATATTCTTTTTTTTTTTTTAAAGGTTGATTTTTATTGCATTTTACAACAGAACAAAAAAAAATTAGAAGGAAAGAAAGCTAGGTAGAAAAGAAGGGAAAAAGAAAGGAGAGGGGAAAAGAGATGTGGCTGAAATCAGTGGTCGGTCGAGGTGGCTGGTGACTCAAGCCATGGGTTCCAAATATTCTCGAATTTCTTAGGACATCCACGTGCTAAGTATGTGAGCTTGTACAGTTCCAATTGCAAATTAATCAGTCCAATCCATCTATTCAGAGTCGGTGGCGAAGGGCCCATCTAGTGGAGGGCAACAACTTTTTTTGCGTAAAAGAAAAGCAACCGCATCAGACATCTAGTGCTTACCCTAGGAACCACGGAGTCAAGAAGACCCAAAAGACAGGTAGCCGGGTTAAGTATCTGGGGAAGTTCCAGTTCGGTAGCCATGAAGTTCACGATTGCCCTCCAGTATCTAAGTATCACGGGGCGATACTTGATATTCTTAATACTTTCATGCAACATAAATGTTTTAGTTTAATACATAAACTTTTCATTGTAATTAGTGATGGGCGAATTTGCGCCGTTTCGCTTCGCCGAAAAATTCGCGCATTTCGCGCGAAATTCGCGAAACGGCGAAAAATTCGCGAAACGGCGCCAGCGTCTCGTTTTTGACGCCGGCGCCCGTTTTTGACGCCGGCCCTGTTTTTCCGACGCCGGCGCCCGTTTTTGAATTTTTTCCGCGAATTTTCGCGGGAGTTTCGCGAATTTATTCGCTGGCGGCGAATCGCGCAAATTCGCCGCGAATTCGCGCCTGGCGAATAAATTCGCCCATCCCTAATTGTAATGCTTATTTCACTCATATATGTTAGAGTTGCTCTATCTGGGTGATATCACATGGTCTCACTTGTACTTTCTGGATTTCTTTTGATTTCTATCAAGGAAGATTGAACTGTTCTAGTGAATACTGTAAGTAATTTGTTGCAGTTTGCATGAGAACACCACTTTTACCCAATATTCACATCTTTGAGGGTTTAAAAGTACCAACTAAATAATTTATAGAAATGTGTATTTTAACATAAAATTATTTTTTTATATTTTGTAATAACACTTTCTGACATTTTCCATCAAATATTCATACATTGTATCAGTTAAAAAATCATGCTTGTATAATTCTGTATGCACATAAATATATAAGGGTTGTGTAAACATTTACAGAGAACATTGAGGACAATGTGAACATAGTTTCATATTGACAAAAAAGTGATCTGCATCGACATATTTTTATTAAAATATTGTTTTGGGGACATCCCAGGTCTAAATAGTAGAAGCTCAGTCCAATGGCCTCAAAATCTTCACAGCAAAGAGGATCCATAGTGGCTTGCTACTATACCCAGCCTGATGCACTGATCCATCCATGCACAATTGGATTATTGACAATCTTCAACTTAAAATTAACTTTATTAAGTCTGGGGTTTTATCAGTGTGCCAGAACAAGGAAATCAGGATTATTGAAGAAAACAGAAGATACATAAACCTTGTAGTTCAAGATATTCAGATTTTATTCTCTTCTTAAAATGTTTGAATTAATGTTGCCATAGTCTGGGATTTTGTATTTAGCATCTGTATGACATATTACTCGTATTCCCATTACATAGTGAAAAGTAAATCTCTTGTTGATTCCACAAGACATGTGTTTGTAAAATGTTGCCTGAATGTTACCTTGTTACCCCAATTGTGCCACTCAATCAACCATGCATTTTAGCACCAAATAATTGTGAGATATTCATATATTAGGTTGGCCCTCTAATGTATGTAACTGTCTTACACAATTCCACAACAGAAATATACCTTATTTATACATAGAGTTTAAAAGTAGTAATGCTAAAAACAGCATGTCCTTGTCCTTTAAGTAATACATGTCTGTTTCCCTTAAAATCACATAATTATATAGTGAAATCTATGTAAGAATATTCCATTATCAATTCCATCAGATTCTTGAAGAAGTAGTTAGCAAACAGATGTAATCTACTTCTTCTCCTCCCAGAAAGCTCGGCTCTGTAGTTTCTCCTCTAAGTTACCTCCTGTGGTTGATAATATTTTGTGCTTTTACCTTTAATACATAGGAGTCCTTTCTGAAGTCAAGGAATAAATCTAGTTTATTTTACTTACAAGGGGCTGAAGGTCTTTTTTGACCAATCAATTTTCTTTATAAAACAATTTCATACCATTTTCTTTTACAATTGAAACTAAACGTTATCTATTGCTACTCTAGCTGGCATTATTTATTCATTTACAATGATGGTCACTAAAATAATCACAATTCATAGATTCATTTGGTAATATCAAAATAATGTATATTCTTGGCACTATTTGGAATGTACATAAGGAAGGGTTTTTTTTGCTCACTGTGCACTGTAACCATAAAGAGATGATTATAAAAAGAGCTAAATACGTACTTGCAATACATTTTTGACAACAGAACCATTAACCCCTGTTCATATTATAATTTCAGGGGAAGCAGGGGTCATACCCGAATAATGGAACATACAATAAATGTCTGCACAGTCTATTAAAAACATAAATTGCACATACATATTATCACATACAGTAGACAATAATCTAGTTACTCATGCTTTCTGTTTTCTGACATCGTATGAAAACAAACAGACATTACAAGATGTAGAGAAACCCATAACCGAGTTTCTCTTGCATTGATGGCTATTAATGGAACAGCTGGACACATTTACAGTGTTTAAATGCTTGGTTAAAGATGATATTATTCTAAGATGAGTGGCTAGGAGTAGAATTTCTCTGTTCAGTTTGCCACTCCCCATTCCCTTCACAAAGTTTTCTTCTCCAGTCCATTAGTTCTTGTAATGCAGCACTTTCATTCTTCGATAAGCGTAACTGATGAATTACCTGAAAAAAAATGTTTTTTTTTTCTTTTATTTTATTTTACAGATGCCATTTTTGGAAAGTCATTTTCCTATGCATATAAAGTGATCTTAACAGCTATCCATGGGCTGTTCAACTTTTTCATTGTATCATCTCACTGGATGAAAGGACACATGATGTACTCATCAACTTGTATAGCACTAATGTAGATGATGATTGCCTGAACAAATAAATCTAAAATTGAGGTGTTGTAGCCTTTGTCACTTCCTTCTGTGGAAGTGGAGCCCTCGTGAGATGTTGGTGGCATTGGCAGACTTCATTGTCTGTTTGGGCAGAATAATTGAAATACATTGGGATCACAGGACTTTTGAACTCATCCAATACATGCAACATGAATTCTTCTCAAACAAATTATTAAATACGGTAAATGGTCACCATCAATCTCCAAACAAATACATAATTTACAGTATATGAAATTTAATAAAAGCAGCAACTGTAGAGCTTGGAGAAATGCATTAAGCAATGTTAGCAGAAAAAAAATGCCAAGTATCTAGCTGAGATTTAAGTTCTGTGCCTATTTCCCCATATTTAAACACATTGTACCCTATTAGGAAAAACAAATAAAAGAAAAGAGAGAGAAAATGAAGATGTCAGAGACATGCAGCTGCTTAAATGCAGGAGGTTCTTTTTTTACATTTTATATCCTATATTTATATCTTTTTTTTTGTATTTCAGACTTATATTTATATCTTATTTTGTATTGAATTGTATTGAATACAGTGACATGCACAATATGATGTATGTTTATAAGACAAAATCTCATTAATAGGGGGTTCTTCTTCACTAAAATCACAAAGAAGAAATTTGCTGGATTTGGGGAACCCTTGACTATAAACACGAATACTGTGGACTTTGGTGACAAACATCACTGGGGATGTTGCCCAGAGCAACCAATCAGCAATTAGATTTTAACAGTCCCTACAAGTTAGAAAACAAAAGCAAAGATCTGATGTTACTATGGGCATCATCACTGGTGATATTTGCCTCTAATGTTAATCAATGTGCTCCTATGTGGTGTGTTTTCCCTCCTGGTTACATGTTGGCAACCTAGAAATGCAGATCATATATCATGTTTAGGAGTTTCCATTTGTGTCAGCTGCTTGGTACAAATTCAGTTATTTGTATAAAAGAGCAACAATGTGGGAGAACCTGAGAGAATTCCTATAAAATGGCAATTTCACAAAAGAAATCACTATTCATTCTATGGGTGACAGTTTTAAACCTTATACACTGGTAGATTATTTTATTTGATTGTATTGATTGATCATTAAGATAAACAAATTAACTGCAGTTATTAAAAACATTGAGATGTATAAAAATTGGATGTATTATTGTTACTATTACAAATTAAATTATACAACTATAAACTTATCCAACTATCTACAAATTGACTGTAATCAATGTAACGAAATTAGAAAAACTGTGGTAACAATCTGGAAAAAAACAAACACTTTGAAAGTGCTATTTGTTTTCTTTTTGTCCTTGGTATATCAGGAACTAGCTGGAAAATCTGCAGTTTCTATAATCATTATCAATGATTTCCAGTTTTCATAAGGGTGAGCATTTAGGAATAGTGAGCATAACATGCCTAACAGGACTGTGTGCAATTATAGAGGAATTAATCTTAGAATGAACTCTTAATATGATAGATATTGAGAATGAGTCAATATATGGATGTTTTTGTGCTTTTCGTGTCTCTTATGTAAAAGGTAAAATCTGGTTTTCAGGATCAGCGACACCTGTTAAGTAGATTCTGAATAGGTTTTTTTATGGTTCTGTCTGACTGAGGAGGGTCCGGGCCCACCGAGGGTGCTGCATCAGGGGCCGGCATCCATGCCTTTGGGTTAGGGAGTAGTGCACAGTCAGCTGTGGGGAGTTGGTCTGGCCTGGGTCCCACTGGGTTATTTCCCGGTGTCCTGCCAGCCCAGTCTGACCCTGCTTCTAGTCTGTTCTTCAATTCACTGCTTGGTTGTTGAAGTGGGTCAATAAAGATACAATAGTTTACATTCTAAACTAAAGAACTGAATACCAGAAATAAAAACCCCACAAAGAATGAAAGCCTGATATACTATATAATAGAATAATATGTAAATTATAAACATATTTTGAATATAATTGATTTTCTTATGATTTATTCCATTAAATTGGAGGTCCCCAACCTTTTTTTTAACTGTAACAACATTCATATGTAAAAAGAGTTGGGGAGCAACGCATGCATGAAAAATTTTTCTGGGTGGTGCCAAATGGTGCCACATATGGACTGTCAACCCATTGATTTGAAGATAAACACCTGCTTTGAAACCACTGGGATCAACAGCCAATGGGTTTGTGAGCAAACTGTTACTCGTGAGCCACTGTTTGGGGATCACTACATTAAATACTCTGTTGTTGTCCACAGCGAAATTTTAAAATAAATTTGAAGATACGGTTTACTGAGTGTTCTGAATCTGGCACTGTGTTATAACAGATTGCATGCATTGATTTCTGTTAAAGATGAATGTCCTGGGTAAATAGCATGTTCAGTCAGGATTGTGCAACTCTAGTGTGACTGGCCAAATTATATCTTTCTGGATCACATACTTTTTTTACCCTCATCTGTCTTTAATAGAAGTTAGAAGTGATTGTGCCATTGCATTTTGGCCGATTCAGTTGGTCTGGAGTGAATACACTCCATGCTAATTGCATTCCTAAAAATTGAACACTTTCGTAGAATTTAGTTTTCCATTTACCTTTGGTTGCAAAAATACTTTGAGAAACAAATTACAAACAATGATCGCACAAAAGCCCAATTCATCATGCTTGAGACATTGAAATATAAAGGAACCATATGTTCATAGTCATGGTACGATAATATAATTAGAGCACATTCTGTTTTGTTAATTAAGCAGGTATAAAATAAATATGAGACAGATGCTCCACTGAGAGCCATTAATGCACTAAAACAGGTGCCTTAAGATATACAAGTAATCTTCCAAGCCCCATTAGCATTGTAAATAGTATTTGCTTTAATAGCTCTACCATAACACAGGACATATATTTATGGATAGTAGCTTTTTCGACCACATAAGAACTCACCATCCTACTTGCAGTCTTGTCATTAATTTAATCTATACTGATTATAATTGCAGTGAATATTTATAAACATTTATGAAGCCACATTCAGTATTAGCAGGGTCCGGGGTGGCCAAAAGAGTCACTTGCATAAGGCGCAAAGCTTGGGGGTGTCAGGCACGTACTTTCCCTGTTGCCTACCCCTAGTTTAGCTAAGTGAGTTCCACTCTCCAACTTCAATGCGTGCATGGATGTGTTCCTGTTTGTGGTCGTTTGTGCATGTACGCTCATGTATGTGCCCCATGGATGGGGGGCGACGCAGCTGGCTGGGTTGCCTCGGGTGTCCTGCTGCCCTGGCCCCGCCCTGAGTATTAGTAACACTAGTGCTGAATTTATCCATTTGTAACAAACAAGAAATTATAATAATATGTTAATCCAGGGGTTGGCCTGTTTGGACACATAATTTGTGTATAATGCAAAAAAAAACGAGAGAACAAACAAGGGAAAGTTGTGCTCATCACTAATTTTTAAAACCATTAGGCGGGGGTGCAATGAGGCTGTGACCACAAAATACATAAAGACAAATACAAGAGTCCTCTGCACTCAACCCATTATCAATATATTTAAGACAGACTCATTTTGTGCATACTGCTACTAAAAAATGGGATTGTTTGTCCATATATTGCAATATATTTAAGCTGGCCAACTACGTCAAAGTCATCCCATATCTGGCCAGTCCTACGCTTAATTTTCATCTGATTCATTAAGAATTCTATTGCTTCATTATACATTTTACAAAGGGACTAAGTTTTACCTGCAACTTACTAGCTGCTTTCAAAGTAAAACCCCCAACAAGTTAGCCCCAGCACTCTCAATATATAACCCCCTGAAAAAAAAAAATATATATATACACTACTGGTCTTTGGTGCCATAAATATTCCCATCCTCCTCCTCTCCGCCCCTTTTTCCCCTCACTATGCTCAAAGCCTGATTTTACTGTATCTATATTCCACAGGATTTCTCCCTTACCCCAGCATGTCTAAAGTCTGTTTAAAATCTTCTTCAACATTTTAGTCATCATCTCCTCATGACAGCTGCATCATCATAAGGTACAGCCAATTCATGCCAAAGAGCCAATGGAAAAATGAGCAATGTTCGCTACAAAACCCAAAGCCTTGTGTGCTACACCAATTACTTAGCCATGTTTGCCCTTCCTAAACTCCCACTGCCTTCTTAACATAGCATGTGGCACAGGTAAAATTTTAAATTTGTCTTTGATACAAATGTACCATGTCCAATCAATCTTCACTAGCCCTTCCAAATATGTTTCAACCTGCTCCACCAGATGGCAAACCTTAGCATATGCAAACAGTTGGCATGTGGGGTTCAGATAACAGATTACCCTATCTTATTCTAATAATTGAATCCGGTATCATTACAACTGACCTTCCTTCCTAGCCTGGGAGCAGGAACTAATAGCAACCAATAAGATGGTTGCTTTAAAAAAGGTGACAAATAAATGTTACCTGCTGATTGGTTGCTATGGTTTACTGCCCGTGGGCAGACTTAGTGCCTTTTATTACATAACTCCTTTATCTATTGACAGATTTTCACTGACACCACTGGGGATAACCTACTGAGTTTGCAGCAGAAAAGGAAAAGAATGGCAAATACCCATTCACATTTACTAAAAACAATGGAGTCACTGTATGACAGTGATAAAAATAGGAAGGAACATTTCAATCCTAAAACTATTTACAACCAAATATAGCTATGAGGCTCAAAGGAGAAGCATCTTTAGCAATGCACAGTAAAGAATCTCTTACTGTGTAAATGATACTGGACAGTTATGAAATTATACAGTTTATGTTCTATATGGCGTCTCTGTTCTTCAAAAGGTGTTACAATGAACAAACCCTTTTAAGACATGAATTGACTATTCAGGATGCTAGGATTGCCCAGTCACGCTGTTGATTTTGGACTTGATTTTGTTGAAGCTCCCTATATATCATGGATATTATTTACTTTTGCTGGTTTCCACAGCATTCTACACTTGGCAGGCATAGAGGGGCATGTTCTTTCCTTCAGTGAACTTCTCTGAATGTTCAACAGATCTAAGCAGCACGCTCTGAGCACTGCCATATTAGATTTGAAGAGAGAGGCACAAGATAGCACCTTCTATTTTATAGATCCTTTAGGGTATATATTCAGTAGTAGAACTAATGGGGCCAGGGGTACAAATAAACACTAGTTTCTTGCAGTCCGTACTACTTTTTTTTAATGAGTTAATGTCTTTAACTAATCCCCCATAACTAAACTCCCAAGAACCAATGTGTCTAAGGTTTTCACTCTGAACTGCTTCACCATTCAAAGATAAAAGATATTCCAGCAAGTTTTAGGGGTGCATATAAGAAATATGTCAGTGCATCTGAACCATTTAGCTTCTAGATTTACAGCAGTATAATATTGCAAATCTGATTTATAAAAGGGTCTTTGAATAGTAATTGAATAAATTATTAGAGGCACTTTAAGGTACTAATGGTCCCAGGGCAAATAACTCATTGATGCCCCCCACAACCCTAAGATATTCTCTACTGACAATATGAGTTTCATAGTACAAAAAAATGGCTGCATGCCTTTGCTGACTATGGAAGGCCCCATGTTCCTCTCAGTACTTACTGGAAACATAAAATCAAGTTTCCATGTCAATGCCAGTTTCCTTGTCATCGCCATTCTGTTCACAATCCAGACCATAGCAAACAACAGGTGAGCAAATCTTCCAAGGTAAATAGGTGGGTTGGTTTAATGTGGCTAATAAATAACGTGTGCATGGGGGGAAGTTATATCACAGCTAGTAAACATGGGAACTGCAATGTTTGCAGATTAGAAGTTGGGTAGTGATATCTAGCAAAGGATAGAATCATGTAAAAGTGGGGCATGACAACTATAAATAGACTGTCAGTAGTTTAACATATAAATTTAATTCTTCTTAAAAATGAGGAGACTTCAGTTTCTGGGGGAAGCTTCAGTTCTAAGTTATAGATTCCGTTAAAGGTTTCATGGTGGACTCTGTGCTTAAAATACACACACATAGGGGCAAATTTATCAAAAGTCGAAGTGAAAATTCGAAATTAAAAAATTAAAATTTCAAGTTAATTTTTGTGTTCTTTGACTAGGGAATAGTCCAAATTTGATTCAAATTTCAAATTTTATCATGTACTGTCTTCTAAAAAATTTGACTTCAGCCATTCACCATCTAAAAGCTTCCGAATTGCTGTTTTAGCTTATGGGGGACTTCCTAGAACCTATTTGGAGCCAATTGGAAAAATCAAAGGGTTTTTTTGGAAAAATGTTGATTCAAATTTGATCGAATGCGATATTACTTTGATTCATATTGGAAAGAATATGGGCCAATTCCATTGAAAACAGACCTATTCAGCCAAAAAAAACCTTCAATATATTTTCGGTTTGTCTTTTTGAATTCGAATTTCGAAAGTTTTTCTAATTCGAATTTAAATCCTTGATAAATATGCCCCATAGAGTTTAGTACAACTCATTTAAAATATTGGTCACTGGTGGCCCATTTAAGATTGCTTGTGCCAAAAAGCATGTGTAATCTTTAATTGGCTCCTTAATATTAGTATCATATACGTACCTGATTGCTGTGCTCCTTATTTTTTGTTGAAGAACTTGTAGTTAAGGTGTTTTGGAATTTGCAGTTCAGGTCTTCGTCAGATATACCTAGTGCATGCAAAAAAACAAGCAAAATCAATAAAACTACAATAACTTTTGTTTTATTTTTATCAGTGTCCATAATCTTACAAGGTAGGTCTATAACTTGCCTAAAAAAACTGCTGTTACATTCCATGAAGATGTTAGAATGAGTCTTTGATTACCCGCCTGTCCAGCTCCTTCCCAAACTTTGTGCATGTGGGGGGGGGGGCCCTAAAACATATTGCTGTTGATTCTACCTTCTGAATATGACATTATTAAAAATAAAGTCTGAAGTTGATTCTTGCTTTTTAACTGTAAGATAAGTATAATCCAGTTTTTTCTATTCTGACCTTAGAATTGCTATCATGTTGCTGATGGGAACATTTTGGTTTGAGGAACAAGTAGTACAACATTTTTATAGAAGACTTGTTATATTACAAAGTGTGCCTATTAAGCATGAATGCTTTAGAGCACTGCTTCTATGAAAGCATTTCCTGCTGCAGCGTTTCCTATTTAAGAATGTATGTAATTACCATTTTACACTTCCTGGTATAGCAGTAATTGGTAGCAAGTGACCTCCCCCCAGCCCCTTTTGTGCAGTTTCTTTACAATTATCAAATATATTTAAATATATAAATATTTAATTATCTTGTACAGATGACTACTGTAGTATTATACCGAATTACTAGTAAGGACAATTTTGGTAAGAAATTCCTGGGTTTATCAGACAGCTGAGTTATTATTTGGAACTAATATTCAATAATTTAAACATTAAATGAACCCAACAGGATTGATATGCCACCAATATGGACTCATGCAGCTACGTTACCAACAAGTGCAAGGTACTGTTTTATTATTACAAAGAAAAAGGAAATTATTTTTAAAAATGACAATTATTTGCTTAAAATGTACTCTACGGGAGGTGGCCTTCCTGTAATATGGAACTTTTTGGATAACAGGTTTCCAGATAAAGGATCCCATACCTATCATTCTCAAAATATTTTTGTTAATAGTCAAATTTTATAAAAATCCAGATACTGGTGGTGACTTAAAGGAACTATTCAGTGGGAAAAGAACTGGGTAAATAGACTGGGTAATTGTAATATATAAAGGCTGGAGCCAGGGTCGAACTGCTGTCCTCCTGGCAGTCCCCGGGCCCCCTCCTGAACTGCAGCATCATGGTTGCCTCCAAGAACGCACTGTGCGCGTGCACAAAAAAATGTGACGCGCTGAACCACGGCATTAACTTTCTTTTCTGGGGCAGCCTACACGAACCGACTGCACGCACGCGCAAAAGAAGCAACGTGCATAAGATGAGCCGCTAACTTTCTTTTTGGGGCAGCTGGGGGACCAGGTCTGGGCTGACGGGGGCCAATGAGGTCCGGGCCCACAGGTTTTTTTCCCGGTGTTCTGCCAGCCCAGTCCAACCCTGGCTGGAGCAAACGGATAAATGCCAGAACACAACTTCCTCCTTTGCAGCTCTCTAGCATCTTAGTTAGTCAGCGACTTGAAGAAGGGCCACAAGGGACATAACTGTTCCGTTTTTTTTTTGGATTCTCAGCATGCAGGTCAGATTCAAAAGCAAACTAACTGAACAGTTATGTCCCAAAAGAGTTGCAAATGAGGAAGTTGGTTATTATGTTAGACATATGTTCACTCCACATCCAAGTCGTTGCAGCACACTCCAAAGTCAAAAAGATCGCTCAGATAGATTAACAGTTAAAAGTTCATCCTTTATTGATTTACATCAGGTTAAAAAAGAAATGCTAGCTCATGGTCTGACGCGTTTCGTAACTATGTACTTAATCAGAGACCTGGGCATGCTCAGTTCCATACCACCACTTATACCCAAATACAAATACTTGTATGTGGTGCCAATTAGTGCATTATTTTAATTAGTTCACCTTTTTGTAAGGGGAAGGGGAGGTCCTCATGTGGGTATAAGTGGTGGTATGGAACTGAGCATGCCCAGGTCTCTGATGAAGTACATAGTTACGAAACGCGTCAGACCATGAGCTAGCATTTCTTTTTTAACCTGATGTAAATCAATAAAGGATGATCTTTTAACTGATAATCTATCTGAGCGATCTTTTTGACTTTGGAGTGCACTGCAACGACTTGGCTGTGTATTGTGAAAACGTCTCCCTTAGCGACAGATTCGGGGGGGGGCAGCACCCGGGTCACCCCGTGGAGAGGGTAAGCTGATCCTTATATTTATCTATGAGTACAAATAACCGTTGGAAATAACGTGGGAAGGATTGTGTAATAAACGCAGGGCTCGGGGCAGGTGCACCCGGGCCAATTACTACCAACGGTGAGCGGACTTCAACCGCTATAAATCTTTGTGTTATAGAGGATCAAGCGGATAGAAATTACTTATACTAATTCAGAACCTCAGAATTGGTGTTGGGATATATTTTTTGATATGTTCACTCCAGCCTTTATAGATTTAATTTTTAACTATATTAAAACACTTTTTTTATTTTGCACAGCCTATTTACCCAGTTTAACTTTTACACTGAACTGTTCCTTTAAATGTAAAAATATATTTTTCTTTCAGCCTGGCCTCTCTAGTATGTAAAGTATTTATCATGTAATTATTTACATCAGAATATAGATTGTAGATTGTAAATTAAATGTAGTAATTCCTATTCCTTTTGCTGAAGTAAATCTGTATTGTTCAAGTTATAAAAATGAAAATACAGGCTTTATTTTTTATGGAGATGAACATATACTGTATTTTGACTGATAAAGTATTTATTTTATATACAAATTTCATCAACCTTTTGTACCAAATGTTCCCTTATCCCTTCATATTGTAAGCTCTTGCAGTCAGGCTCCTCTAACCCTGTGCTTATTCAATAAACCTAATTTATTTATGTATTTTAACATCCCTGTTTTATATTATGTAATTTTAAAGCACTGTATCGCTCACTGGGGCTACATAAAGAAACAGTGATGATAAGATAGTAAAATTAATTTAAGCAAGGAATGTCTTTCAACTTAATTCAAGCCAGACTTTATATTTGGAGCCCCTAGCACAGAAAGGCTTATTTCATGGTATATTATTTTGAAAATGTAGTTAAAGTAAAGTGTGATTACTAACATTCTGTAAATATGTTCAGAGAATTCAGAGAAAGACCCTATTCATTTCCATAAGTAAGATACATATTCTAACAAGCATCTGTCTTAATATATGTATAAATAAATAGTTTGATGTTATTTGATGACAAAGGTTATGAGTTTCCAAGACACGGGAAAAGAGTTCCAAGAAACCACTTCATAAACTTTCCCCCTGATTTAAGTGATCTAGAGGCATGACCTTTTGTAATGTATGGGAAGTGTAAAATAGGCTGTAAATGTTTAATCTACATGCAAGTCTATGCTAACTTTAGAATCACAAATGTTTTTCTAGAACACTTATGTTATTATGCCATCAACGAGCTCAAAAACCTTTAATAAAAAACATATATTTCCTTCAGATAGTTTATGCAAGCTTGGAAAATCCTATTTAAAGGAACAGTAACATCAACAAATGAAAGTGTATTGAATTAATGAAAATACAATGCACTGTTGGCCTGCACTGGAAAACTGGTGTGTTTGCTTCAGAAAGACTACTATAGTTTACATATAAACAAGCTGCTGTGTAGCCATGGGGGCAGCCATTTAAAGCCAAAAAAAGGAGAAAAGGCACAGGATATACACTGCAGATAACAGATAAGCCCTGTAGTATATAATGCAATTCTATATAGTATATGTAGTATATAATGTGAAGCTATGTAGCTTATCTGTTAGCTACTACTTGTCTTATACGTGGCTGCCCACATGGCTACAAAGCAACTTGTTTATATAAACTATAATAATCTTTCTGAAGCAAACACACCAGTTTTACCAGTGCAGGACAACACTACATTATTTATTCATTACACTTTCATTTTTTGATGTTACTGTCCCTTCAAGTTTATTGTGTTTAGGAATTATTCATACATGGGGGGGGGAGGGGTCTATGCTTTCCATACCGAAGAATGATATGCACTCTAGTTTACATGGATAAACAAGGTGAAAACACAGAGCAGGGTATTCTCTACATATCCTTGTAAATTAGAAGGGCATTCCATAATTTTGTTATGTATTTAGTGGAGCTAAGATACCATGCACTGTGGGTGACCTTTAGAATTCCCAACTTGCTACTTCTCAAGGTGTGAGAAGGTAAGTGACACCTACATGGAAATGTTCAAATCAGTAGAGATGATCCCTTAAAACTATTACAAATTAAGGTGGCCATACACGGGCCGATAAAAGCTGCCGACAGACTGTGTCGGCAGCTTATTGGCCCGTGTATGGGGGCCCCCGACGGGCTTCCCCGATCGAGATCTGGCCGAAAGTCGGCCAGATCTCGATCGGATGGGTTTAAAAATCCCGTCGGATCGCGGCCGCATCTGTTTGTTGATGCGGTCCCGCGATCCGACCGCCCGTTTGAGAATGCTAGGATCCGATCGTTGGGCCCTAGGGCCCACGATCGGATCTGCCCGATATTGCCCACCTCAAGGTGGGCATATCGGAGGGAGATCCGCTCATTTGGCGACATCGCCAAACGAGCGGATCTATCCATGTATGGGGACCTTTACCAAGGAGGTAGGTCCTTATAAACAAAACAGGTTACAAGAGACCAACCATATTTTGTTTAAATTGGATTTACAGATGCAACCCTACAGAGCTCACAAGTAGGCCTGATCTCTTGATTTTTTTTTACAACTTTTACACATGGTGTAGACTGGTCTTTTAGGTTTTCTATTTTGGCTGATCATGTATGGAGGATCATCCTGAGAGATCTTTGTACATAAGGGTGTGTAGGAGGCCACTGGATTGTATGTCTTAACTATAATCATTATATAATGAGGTACAGTCATTCAGAGGCTTTGGAAGTTGCACACTGGCGTAACTACCGGGGGAGCAGGGGGTGCCGGCAGTCACACTGGCTGGAGTCGGCTGCAGCGCCGCACGAATGAGGGTGGGGGGCGGGGCCCGGCTGCACGGCCCGCACAAGTTGCATGTCCTTAAATATTTGCCCACTGGAGTAAGAGACATAGGTTGGGAAAATCAGCCGAATCCCTGAATCCTTGGTGAAAGATTCGGCCGAATACCGAACCAAATCTGAATCCTAATTTGCATATGCAAATTAGGGGCAGGAAAGGAAAAAGTGGAAAAAAATCTTCTTTTGTGATTTCCCTACCCACCCCTAATTTACCTATGCAAATTCGGATTCGGCCAGGCACAAGGATTCGGCTGGATCTGAATCCTGCTGAAAAAGACCGCATCCTGGCCAAATCCCGAACCGAATCCTGGATTCGGTGCATCCCTACAAAAAATGTTATAGTGTTTATCACTGCAGGAGCACATTTAGACTATAGTCACGTGTAGCTGTTTCTGAGAAATAGTCGATCTACTCACATCAGCATACTTACCTACAGGCCGCATTGCATTAACCTGCGTGCAGAGACACATAATGGATTTAGGTGTGGAAATGCTAGAGCTTGATTTTTTGTGCCGAAATCTGCTAAGTGTATACAAGTATACGCAGTATACAAGTCTTCCCCCTTTGTTGTGACTGTTTTGTAAGCTGACACCCATTATACAAGGGGATTTTCTGTGCCCTGGTAATCTAAATATCCACTTTGCAAGGACCATGGAGTAGCTTAAATTTCCCTGTTTGCCCTATTTACTTATATAACTTGTACCTCTGAATCTTCAATAACTGTCCCATTGCCCTTGAATATTTTGCAACTCATCTAGAAATTTCAAAATTCCCCACCATGCACTGTAGGCACCATGAACTGGGAAAAATCCAATTAACTTTAGTACCTTGAACATGTCAGTTTACTCTATAGAAAGTGACACTTTTCAAACATTCTTCACAGTGTGTAATCACGGTATTTTAACTGGACAAAAAAACATTTGCCCTGATTACAATACAAGGGCTACTATCAATGAAAAGCCTTGATCTTGGCTCATGGCATCAGTGATTCATCTTTCTTTTTCTATTAACAGCATACAGATAAGATTCCTTATCATATAAGTAAAGTTTCCATGTGCTCAGAAGTTCATTGAAGTACGTCAGCACAGATAAATGACTTTTAATGAGAGCCAGAGCAGTTTGGAAAGATAAATGAAGTTGATGATTACTTCTGAAAGTTTCCTTTGCATGCAGTTGTATAAACAATGGGATATCACAACTGTGCACTGCACATAGTGTAACGTTTACTTAAACTACAGTGAATGCAAGATCCTATATGGTTTTATTACTTTTAATCACATAACAATGATCATTCAGGCACCACAGTATGTTCTGTTTATCCTACATTTATTCTTTCACTTCTGAATTTTCTTTTCTTCAGCATCTCAGGAAAGTTTGTATGTTAAGCTTTCACACAGCACTTAAAATGCTGCTTTAGGGAATCTCAAAGTGAAAGCATTATATACTGTATAGTGTTAAAGCTGGCCAAATAAAGGGCCTGGTTGATTTTAAGCTTAAAGGGGGCTCGACAGAGCTGCACTCCCTGGATTAGCCAGGCCCCCCCTTGAGCACAAAGCCGAAGGGAGCCAAATTTACCGAAGGAAGTCTGAACCACAGAAGAAAGCCTAAGCCAAAAAAGCTGAGGAGAACGAAGAAGACCGCCCGGCTAACTTTAAAGGAAAGTTCCACTGAACATCAATGTATTTTTTTCAACTTTTATTTGGGACCCTGCCCACCAATGTTTTTTTAAATGGGTTCCTGGCCACTAATGTTTTTTTTTTAACTGGGGGGGGTGGTCACCAATGCTTTTAAAAAACTATTATAAGCAGGTGCCACCAATGTTTTTTTTTATGATGGGCCCTGACCACCAATGTGCTTTTTGGTTTTTACTTTTATTGGGTGCCCTGACCAGTCGTTATATTTTTAACTTGTATAGGGGACACTGGGCACCAATAGTTTTTCTTAACTTGTGTAATGGAACCTGGCCAGCAATGGTTTTTTTTTTTTACTTGTGTAGGGGGCCCTGCAATTTTTATTTTTACTTGTATAACTTGTATAGGGGATACTGGCCACCAATAGTTGTGTAATGGACCCTGGCCAGCAATGTTTTTTTTTTTTACTTGTGTAGGGGTCCCTGCAATTTTTTACTTGTATAACTTGTATAGGGGACATTGGACTCCACTAGTTTTTACTTGTGTAGTGGGCCCTGCAATGTTTTTTTACTTGTACTGACCATCAATGGTTATTTTTTGACCAAGGGATTAAACCAAATGGCTCTAATTTGTACATTAGAAAGTGCAATAAAGGTTAGAGTAGGTACCTGCTTAGAGAGTCTACCTTGACCTGGTGGCAGGCTTAATAACCCTTTGGCCAAATGTGTTTTTACTGTTTTAGTGCTCATGTCTTTGTGGCCTATTTGCTGTGGAATGAGGGTGGGTATGGCCTGAATGGGGCAGGCGGGGCCTCGGGCCCAGAAAATTTTGTGGCATGGGGTTCTATGATTTCTGATGGTGACCCTGGCCATACGTGTACCTATTATATTGTATGAAGTTGTTGTACACTTATTGGTATGTTTATGTTGGCATGGTGATCCCAAATTAGTGTCTCTGTTCCTGCTCTCCCTTATTGTTGTTAATAACAGATCTTTCTTATTAGGGGGCCTATTTATTAAACCTTGATCAAGTTTTTAATAGGAATTCTCGAATTTTTAGAGGAAAAAATACATTTAGAGATTTATTTTACACCAAAGCTGCTAAAAACCCTAATACAAAAATGCTCCAGCTAAAACCTTCATGTAGAAGTCAATGGCACAATTTGAAGATGGTGTAATCTACGCTGGTTTTTGTATGATAATCTGAAAAAGTCTGGGTTTCCAACAACTGGAAAAAATCGTACAATTCGAATTGTCACCCAATTTGAGACCTTTCCTGCACCAAATTTTTAAGTCTGATCTTTTGATAAATTAGTGGATAGGAGTTAGGTTGACTTTGTTTTAATAAAAAAAATGTGATAAATTCCCCCGTATGTGTTGAAAACCGAAACAATCAATGAAGTTAAGTATTGTTAAGTGTTAAGAAAAAATCAAGTTGAAACAATATGAAATTTAAATGCTAAAGCAAAATACTTACCATTAGTAACAGAGTTTCCATTCTCAAAAGCTGCACAAGTAGACCTTGAATTTGGGCCACGATTATCTTGATTATTTGCATTATTATCTTGAGTGTCGACCATTGCAGCATCCTCACCACTACATTCATTCATATTCATTTTAACACCTTCAAACATAAAACAGCGAACACAATAACTATAGAGGAAGTAATTCCATTTAATGTAAACGTTATACACATATTTGCTAAACGCATATTCATTTGCATTCATAAAAAGGATAAAGTACACAAGGACACCCTTTGTTTGGCCTTGTGTATCTTTTTATAAATTAATTAATTTGCAGATTCAAATGAATATACCCATGAATAATGAATATAGCTAGTGCATGTGATTGAGATAATTCATAACTGGCCATTTCCATCTTACATGTTCAGATAAAGAAAAGCAGCTGACAAAAAGATTTCTTTTGAGCAATAATACTCTTGATAAAACATTGTGTGGACCCTAAAATGCAGTGATTGACCAGTGACAAAAAAAATTAATTTAACTGAAAATGTTGTACTGCATAGCTTTCATATGATTATCATGTGTTTGATCCTGTAAAACACTAAAGCTGGCCATACTTATAGAGAGCCACCTTGAGGTGGGCGATATACAGGAGGTTGGATCGAGAACCACATCAACTAACTGATTCTATACTCAATCCAACAGTATTAGTAAACCTGCCTGATCGACATCTAGCCAACTTTAAGCCTGATATCGATCGGGGAAGCTCATCAGACGGCCCCATACACTGCCAAATAATCTGCCCATGTATGAGGGACTTTTACTTGGGTGCTGTGCCCCTCCTTGATGGCAGAGGGTATTGTATTCTACAGCACTTAAGGTGTCCATAGACACACTGTTAATATTGTATGAAACTTCATTTTGTATGATATTAAGTGCATGTATGGCAGGAGACAAGCTGGGAAATTTTGATGGGGAGCATTTGAAGGCTCCCCAAAATTGGCCTATGTTACTGCCTTACATTACCCAACAGGGTAGTGTTTACTGTCATTTATAGTGTCTATTTATGGGTATGAAACATTAAAACCCAATAAATTTCCAGGTTATCGGGAAGGTGCTACACTGTAATACCTTACTCATATTGGTGGTTATATGCTAACAGTGGGCAAATTTTACTCAAAGTAAACCATATCAATCATTTTGACAAAAATATGGCCGTGGTATATAAATGAGCCTTACTATCAACTTAGCCAAATGGGTAGATCATTTAAATAGGATTGTACAATTCAGCAAATAAATGGCATGCTATATTGATGTGACAAATAAATTAAGCTTAATAGGAACATTAATTTGGCCAATAAAAACCCCTTAAGTGGTTGTAATTAAAAGCTGGTAACTTGGGTCCTGGTCACTTAAAAATTGGTTATTGTACAGTATATTTGTATAGTTGACGGGAAGTATACAGTGTGCATTACTGGGGAAAAGTGCATTCTATGAAGCTACCAAATACCTTCTTGTATATTGCTGCAATTCTGGAAATTAAATACAGTATTTGTTATACATATATGAATATTTTTATGATTCTGCAAGCAAGCATTTTTTTATCATGCCACATAGTTACTCTGCTCAGATCAACAAATTTGATTAGATGAAAAGGAAAATGTTGGCATAAAAAGCCTTAGTTTTATGTTAAGGAAGACCTGTTAACATACCCTGAAACCAAGATTAGCTGTTTTCATGATACAGAATATCCCATTTTTGGAAAGTGGCCAAGGATTATCACTTAGATAAAGTAGGAGATTTGTGCTCATTAGTTCCCTGATCAGAAGCATGAAGATAATTAATAATCTCGATTTCCTTTGCTACTCCTAGTAATTATTTTCTATTAATACTGTATAGAGACCATATTTTCAGCATTTGAATAGTTTGTAATTATCTGAACAGGAAATATGGCTGTAGGCCTAGGTAACAAAAAACTGTGATCAACACTATTCTGTATAAATATGTGGTTCTTACTGCACTACAGTACACTTACTACAGCAAGTTGGATTGTGAGATATAGACAAGCAGGGGCATATTTACACAGTATATAAGCACCCTTGGGCCTGTACCTACAGCAGCAGCTTTTGTGAATGTCCCCAACTGCCACCAGAGTAAATAAGGGGGGGGGGGGTAAGGGTTAGGAGCTCATTTTGTGCATCGCTGGTGGAAATTACATCATACGTCACTGGAAGTGATGTCAAATGCAGCAGCACAACGCAAACTGGGGTCAAACTGGGGGCATGCTAAGGTCTGGTGTCTAGGGTTGTACAAGGACCTAAATACAGTACTGTATGCTCTTGGCATGATAACATCAGTTAGTGATGACCTAAGGTTCAGCGAGACCTTAAAATACCCCCTAAAGGGGGGGGGCACAGGACCTAGCACTCCAAATGCAGGCTCTGCTGCACAAACTTTAATTCTATCACAACATGTTTCAGATCACATGGATCCTTTTTCAAGTGTAAATCATGGATGCAAAATTAAAACAAAAATGTAGCCACACCAAAATGAGTTGCTTCCCTGCTCTTATCCACCTGCTTTTCTGGAGGAACCTTTGAAAGGCAACTCTATGAACAAAACAAGCACTGCAGCCTAGATTGTGTCTTTACTGTGGTGGTAATTTATACTTTGCCAACAGCTGTCCACAGAAGTAAGGGAAACCATAGGTCTGGTAAAGGAAGAACATATGGGTACTATTGAATCTCTATTTACATATTTAAAAAAATATTTTGAATTTTTTTACTGCTTGCTGCAATACCCTTTTCCATATAAATTTTAGCTTGCCTGTTAGCTTTTATGCATGATTTATTGGCCTCCTCGTACCTTATAAATGTTTTGGCTGTACCAGCTAACTTGAAAGCCTTAAAAGCATGTCTTTTCCTACCCACCTCAACACCAACGCTTCTATTGAACCAAAAAGGTTTTGCTTTGCAACGATGTTCCTTGCTTACAAGAGGAATATACTAACGTATATTTATTAAGCAGCATTTTAAGGACTTCCCATTTTTGTTCTGTTTTTAACCCTAAAGCTTTAGCAATGAATGATAATATCCAGAAATATCCAGTGTCTGTTTTCTCAGCCTACTTCCTTTCCAGCCAGACAGACTTTTTTTCTTTATGGAGAAAAAAGATGGTGTTCTTTTTCTCAGTATTGATTATAAAGGCATCAATAAAATGAAGATAAAACTGCTACCCCTTACCTCGTATTTCTGAACGCTGTGACCAACTATAAGAGGCTAGAATGTTTACCAATTTTGACCTCCATAGGGCTTACAATGACTGGGTGATGAATGTAAGACAGCCTCCAACTTCATGGATGGATATTGTGAATACCAGCTAATGTCTTAGTTGTTGTTTAATGCTTTGCCAGTGATATATTCAGGGGGGAACAGTCAGGCATCATGTTTTAAATGATTTCTTGATATTCTCTAAAGACTAATCCAACCACCAACTCCAGGTACATAAAGTATATTCTATTCTGTTTGCCAAGCATAACAAATGTGTCTTTGAGGTTGAAAAAGTAACCTTCCTTGGCAATTTCTTTTTTCCTACCAATTTACCAAGGTAAAGTGGCATTGAACCTACGTCCTTGGTGTCGTTTTATTTAAAATTTTACAGTGTCACACCACTGACAGTGACTGCCAGTGGCTGCATAGCATGTCAGCTGAAGATTTCAGCTGCTTTATTAAATATATTTTGTGAAGAATGTACAAAAATTAGGTGTGGCATTTCAAGATCATTTACCTATTTAATGCTTACACATGTAGAACTTTAAATATATACATTTACACATACATATACATGCTGTGTTGAAAAAATATATTAATTGTGGTTCTATTTTCACTTTATATTTTGTAGCTCTAACATGAACTAATTTAAAAATAATAAAATATTAATTAAAAATTTTTAACAATTCTCATCATTATAACAGATGGGCTACTTCGTCATATACATGAAAAATTTTATTTTATGCCACAAAAATCAATACTATGGTAAATTAATTCAAATAATTTAATGAGAAATAGCTTAAAACCTTTATCTATACCTTCTTGCTCTCGTATTCGTCTACCAGCAGCAGATTTTCTCAGGAGACTTCTTCCTGAGCTGAATAAAGTAGTTAATTCATCAAGTGGACTTGTTATATGGCTACTATTAAGACTTGTTGCTAATGCAGGAGAACCTAAATTGGATTTGTTCAGCATTGTCCTTGCATTTTTTACTGGAGAACAGAAAGGCAGTTTAGTCAATGAACCACAAGATTCTTCTGTTAAATCTGGGTTTGGTTTTGAAGGAATCTTTGCAGGATCTGTATTGGTTGTTTTTAAGTTCTTCCCTACAAGCATCGCATAAGAACTCTCCATAGGAAAACTAAAATGTGTTGGGAACTGGAAAGAAGAAGGGGTCTGAGGAAGAGGTGGAGTGCAAGGCGGAGAAACTTTGCTTGAAACACTAAATATAGATAATGCAGGTGATGATGGTCTTTCATTGTCTTTTTGGTGCTTCAGACACTGAGATGAGATGGGACTTGACACATCTGATTGTATAGAGTAGTTTATATTGGTTTCAAGCACAGGGAGTTTTATCATTTCAAGTGGTGTTAATGGAGATTCATCAGAGGCAGGAGAGGAAGTGACTGTAGCTGGTGGAAAAACCAGAAGAGGAGGACGATGAGGAAGGAGATTGGGAAATGGAGCAGGAATATCGCAACTTTCTTTAGAACATTGTTCATTTTTTATATCAGAATCTAGGTTTTCAAATGTTGCTAGGTTCATGTTCTGCAACAATGAACTACCTGTTGCTAAATTATTTATATTAATCAGATCAGGAAGATTGTATTTCATTTCTTCATACACAACTTCCACTTGTTCTGGGCTGCTTCTTTCTTTGAAGTAACATCTTCCAGCATTGCCAGCCATTTCAATGTACACTGGCTCAGTATCATCCTCTTCTTCTGACATACACAAAGTCAAAATCCCACGGTGAGTACAATCTGCAGAGGCTGCCCTTTGTATAGTACCAATATCACGATGCACCTTCCTGACAATGGTACTGAAAGTATTCATTTCTCCTGAGTTATGAGCTGATATCTCCTCATAGGAGCCACTAAGCTTCGTGTTAGGACTTCTTTGTGGCTTAGGTGGTGGAATCTTTTTCATTGTGCTGTAATCATCACTGTGAGGTCTAGGTCGAGAAAGAGCTTAAAAGAAAAGAAGAAAACACTAGCTATACATCATAATCTTCAACACAAATGCAGTATATATTTAATTTAGAAGTCAGTCACTTTGGAAAACACATATTAATTAAAAAGAAAATAATCATATATGTACTGAAACCATAGGGGACAACCAAACTTTAAAATATAGGAAATAATATTAATGTAGTCTATACATACATACTTTGTAAGACCTATAACATAATTTAGTAAAATACAGTGAAACACCCAACCACACTTCCAGACACCCAGATTAATACCCACTAACACGTCATCATATTAAATAACTTTAAGGGGCAGATTTATCAAGGATCGAATTTCAAAGTAATGGGAGTTTTTTTGAACTCCCATAACTTCGAATTTCGAAGAAAAAAAAAAGACCAACCGAAAAGTTTTTTTCTGCGGGTGAATAGGCTGTATTCGAATTGTTCCAATCAAAGTAAGATCGTATTCAAAGTTCACCAAATGAATGCAATTTGGTTCTATAGGCTAAAACAGCAATTTGGCAGGTTTTAGATGGCGAATGGTCAAAGTCGAAGTTTTAAAGAGACAGTACATGATATTTGAATAGTCTAATTTTTTTTCAAATTCAAATCAAATTTTGGCCTATTCGATAGCCGAAGTTCACAAAAATAGCTCAATATTTGAATTTTTTTATTTCGAATTTTAAGGGTCTCTTAAAGGCTCCAACACAAGTATATTTGTTATTTCAAGTGACCCTAATAAAGAACAAATTTCAGCAAGTAGAAAGGTGGGGGGGACACACCAAACATTGTTCTTGAGGGTGTTTCCTGCACTGTAAGAGACAGTAATGTTCTTGCTTTTACCGATTCAGTAAGTAACTGACAATTGTAATTCACAATTTGTAGTAGAGTGTAACCATGTAAACCAAAGTTCAGAAAAAGTAATACAGTATATATACGAATGCAAGCTTTGTAGAAGAAATAAAAAAAATACATCTCTTCAGAAATATTCTCAAAGTAATTTTAAAAATGCTTTAGATGTGGAAACTGTCCTAACACAGGAGAAATACAGGCACTGTTTGGAATATACTTTATATCTAACCTTCATCATCTATGTCCATTGAAGCTGCAAAAAGGCACGCACTCACTGCTTCATAAGAAGCACTTAGTCTGGTAGTGGGATTTCTTTTTGGCTTTGGAGGAGGCTGTTTACGAGGAGACTGGAGGCTGTTGCCGTCATCCATGCTCAAGACAGAGTGCAGTGAAAGAGATCTAATAGCTGAGGAAGACACAGGATTTATGGGGACCATAACAGAACCAGGCTGGCAGAGAGTTGAAAAACGACAACCAACAAAAATGTTTTCAGTTGGCTTTAAATCACTGTCTTCCATGCTGAAAGAAAAAAAGACACAATTTTACAAAAATAATCTTGCTTTTCAGCAGTAGAGTTATGAGCCATTCATATGTTTTCAAAACAAACTAATAGATGCCATTGTGGGCTACCCTATACATGAATTGGCTATTTTCAGTAGCTTGAAAAAAGGACTCAGGATGGCCTGAAACATTGTAATTGTTGGGAATCATGACCCTTTTTGCAATAAAAGCATTTTAAATAATATAAATGCAAGTTATACACTAAATGGCAGTGTATTGGGAGTTTCCTTAAATGAGAAGGATCTAGGGGTCTTTGTAGATAACAAGTTGTCTAATTCTGGTCAGAGTCATTCTGTGGCTACTAAAGCAAATAAAGTTCTGTCTTGCATAAAAAAGGCATTAACTCAAGGAATGAAAACATAATTATGCCTCTTTATAGGTCCCTGGTAAGGCCTCATCTGGAGTATGCAGTGCAGTTTTGGACTCCAGTCCTTAAGAGGGATATAAATGAGCTGGAGAGAGTGCAGAGACGTGCAACTAAATTGGTTAGAGGGATGGAAGACTTAAATTATGAGGGTAGACTGTCAAGGTTGGGGTTATTTTCTCTGGAAAAAAGGCGCTTGTGAGGGGACATGATTACACTTTACAAGTACATTAGAGGACATTATAGACAAATGGCAGGGGACCTTTTTACCCATAAAGAGGATCACCGTACCAGAGGCCACCCCTTTAGACTAGAAGAAAAGAACTTTCATTTGAAGCAACGTAGGGGGTTCTTCACAGTCAGGACAGTGAGGTTGTGGAATGCACTGCCGGGTGATGTTGTGATGGCTGATTCAGTTAATGCCTTTAAGAATGGCTTGGATGATTTTTTGGACAGACATAATATCAAAGGCTATTGTGATACTAAACTCTATAGTTAGTATAGGTATGGGTATATAGAATTTATGTGAAAGTAGGGAGGGGTGTGTGTATGGATGCTGGGTTTTCATTTGGAGGGGTTGAACTTGATGGACTTTGTCTTTTTTCAACCCGATTTAACTATGTAACTATGTAATGTGACTATATTAGATATGTATGTCTTTCTATGCCTAGGATAATTAGATTGATGTGCACCTTTGTTATTGCTTGTAAACAAGAATAAACATTTCATATCTACAAATCTTTCAAGTTACTACCAATTTTTAGTACAGGTATGGGATCCATAATCCATAAACCAAAAAACAGTTATTCAGAAAGCTCTGAATGAGGAAAGGCCATTTTCCATAGACTACACTTTAATCAAATAATTAGTATTTTAAAAACTGATTTCCTTTTTCTCTATAATAATAAAACAGTAGCTTGTACTTCAGCCCAACTAAAATATAATGAATCCTTATTGGAGGCAAAATAATTCTATTGGGTTTATTTGATGTTAATTTTGTTTTAGAAGACTTAAGGTATTGTGATCCAAATTACAGAAAATTCCAGGTCCTGAGCATTCTGGATAACAGGACCCATACACAGTTATCCCTTATATAACAGCACTTAGTTAGTTTTGGAATGTGAAATTAAAGAAACTGTCCCATCAAACTACCCTGCACATATATTTCTCTTTTTTTTTCTTGATAGAAAGCAAAAAAATGGAACACGTTTAATGGATAAAGTATGCCAATTTCACCAATTTAGTAGAAGATGCCTATTTATATTTTATGGACTGTAGTAACCTTTAATATCCTTATATTTTACAACAGAGGGTAGATTATTTATTATAATACACATTTCCAAGATTAATGTAAAAGAAATGACATCACTATGACCCAATTGTATCTTATGACATAACTAATCACTGTTTATAAGGAAATCATTTACAGAATATTCATGGCTCTTGTACCTTATGTATATGTGTGGATATAGAAGACAGAAAGGTCCACACTAGCAGTTCTGATGAAAACCGCAAGGTGATTTATTAATAGAGACCAACATTGTGGCTAGCATCTAGCCTTTATTAAAGTGAAAACAAACTCAACAGAAGTGTCTAATAAACACACCCCAGCGGAAAAGGTGCTGTGAGTGACGTCAGTGCACGTCATTATCCAGAACCCATATTAGTGCAAAGTGTGGAAAAACTGAATGAAAAGGGACCTGACTTGTACTGAGCACCTACTAATAACGGTTATATTGTAACATTATTTTCCAATGTAAAAGCACCCAGTCTCAATGTGCCAATGGCTATGCTTTATAAGGCTCCCTTCTGGTTCCTACTGTAGTTGTGCGCCTTACAGCCTGCCATGACTTGTATGGAGCATCCTCTATTACGCAGGTATTTTGTAAGATGACTTTGTGACCACTAGTGATGCCCCTATTTATATTGATTTACTAGTGCGCTTAACTTTAGATTTTTACTGATGACGCCTGCCTGATATGTAGATGTAGGCACAATGTTGGCAACAAACTCCTAAATTCCTCACCTTCTGGGGAAGTACCCATGAACCCTAATTTTTTAACTAAGATGATTATTTGCAGGCTAGTTGAATGATTTATGTTTTAAGCATAATTCATAGAATACATTGATATATTGTGTATTTAGCAACAAATTGAGAACACATCAGGAATAACATCAACATCAAAAGAGATGTATTCTGTTAATGGCAATGTTGGCAAGAATGAAGAAAAAAGAATACACTGTACCTCTTTAATATCTCTTCTTTATTACAAATTGATTCTGCAGCACCATAGGCAGTGTTCACTTCAGTCCGAAGTCTGTCTTTCTCTCGAGCAATGTCAGATGCATTCTGGATTACCAAAGCATGGTAAGACTGTTGGCCCATGTTTTCTATGGTTTGCATGAAGTCTTTAATGAAGGTATCCTCATTCTGTTTAGTGTCCATTTTCTTCTGCAACTGCTGCTGAGCTAGAAATCTTCTTATAACTATTAATTAAGAAGAGGTTTTAATAAAAAGACAAAAAATAAACAGTAAAAAATAAAATAGTGAAATAAATATATAAATCAGGGAACAAAATTGAACTCTGTTATTGGGTTTAATTAAAATTAATTACATGGTAGATCTATAGTGAAAAAATAATCTACATCTAGTTTACGGAACAAAAACATACATTGTACTATAATGCAATATTTAAACATTATTCAATGGCGTGAAATTCTTTGCATGTACAGTATCTAAATGTAGGGAAATTACATTGACTTTAATGTTATGGTATAACAGATATATTCTGGGTCCATAAAACTGGAGCCATAAATGCAAACTCTAGACATGTATACTCCCAGAGAGCTTTAAAAGTCCCATACGTTTTCATTAAAATATGAGAAGAAAACCAGTCACCCAGGTTGTGGTTAGAAGGATAAACCATGAATTGTTATCATCTTAACAGGTTCACCTACTACCAAGACTGATACCTAAGTAACCCAACAAATACTAGATCTTGAAAATTCCTTCACTATAAGGACATTAAAAGGGTGTATAAAAAGGAAACATTTGGCACAGAAGGGATATGCTATTCTGTGTTTGTACCTTACAAAGGGGTATTCTCTATTTCTACATTTGTTTGTATCCGAGACACTGGTGGTTTCTTTACTTACAACAGCAAAGCAATATGAGCCCATAAGTCAAAAGCTTTGAAATACTATCAACACAGCACATGGTTTTCTCCTTTGGTTTCTTTGTTGCATGTAAAGCAGAGGTAGGTTGGTTCTCTCTAGATGTGGCTGCAGTCTGTGAAATCATATCTGCTATGTAACTGTGAATAGCTCAGTGCTGGATTTTTCTTTTTGGTAACTTTATATTTATGTGTGTGTATGTGTCAAGTGGCAGTGCTGTAGTGGTGTCAGTAGCAGCTAGTGGAGACTTCTGACAAACAGAGTCTTGAAAGGGATTCCGTTTTGGGAAAACATGTTTTTTACAAAATGCATTAATTAATAGCAGTCCTCCAGCAGAATCCTGCATTGAAATCTGTTTTTCAAAAGAGGAAAATATTTTTTATATTTATTTTTGAAATCTGACATGGGACTACACATGTTGTCAGTTAACCAAGTGCCCTCAGTCATGTGACTTGTACTCTAATAAACTTCAGTCACTCTTTACTGCTCCACTGCAAGTTGGAGTGAAATTATCCCCTCCCTTTACTACCAGCAGCCCATCAACAGAACAATGGGAAGGTAACCAGATAATAGCTCCCTAGCACCTGCGTTGCTAAAAATGCTCCCCTCCCCCAGATATGAGGACAACATGCAATAGTAAAAATCCCAAACTAACCCAAGTAACAACTCCTTCAGTTAGATTGCGCTGGAGAAACAATAGCTTATCTGAAAGTAGTTCCATTGTGAAGTGCTCATTCTTTCTGAAAGCACATGACCATGGCAGAATGGCAGTTTGGTAGCATTGTCAAGTAGACATGTCTTTAGCAAGTTATTATTGTCTAACTAAGGCAAGAAAGACATACAGGAATGGTACTGCATATTAAAAATGTAAGCAGAAGTTTATTGACATTTAGGGGGCTATTTATCAAAGGTCGAATTTTGTGAGTTTTTTTTTATATCTCGAATAAACTCCCAACTCAAATGTTTTCTGATGAAAAAACTTGAATCAGTAAATTCAGGGTGAAAAACTCATAGGGGTAAATTTATCAAAGAGTGAAGTTCTGCCACTAGAGTGAAATTCCTCAGCTCTCAATTCATTTCTATGGGATTTTGAAAGGCATATTTATCAATGGGTAAAAGTGAAAGTTCACCCTTTGATAAATACGGCTATAAAAATCCCATAGAAATGAATGGAGAGTGGCGGAATTTCACTCTAGTGGCGGAACTTCACTATTAACTTCACTCTTTGATAAATATACCCCATATACTCAAATTGATCACATTTTTGGTTACAGAAACCTATAATTGCTCGAATTAATTGAGTTTTTGAGCGAAACCCACCGAAAAAAACTCGAACATCACGAAAGCCACAGAAATCTTCAAATAATTCAAGGGACCTCTGCCACTGACTTCTACATGACCACAACAGGTTTTAGCTGGAGTTTTTTTTGGATTCAAGCTATTTTCAGCTTCGGGGTATAATAAATAAAAACATTCAGTTTTTTTTACTGAAAAATACCCTTGAAAACTCTACTTTTTTGGGTTTTCAACTTGACCTTTAATAAATAAACCCCTTAGAGTAATAGATGCAGGCTGTAGGATATAACCTTTTAAAAAGGCAAAACGACTGAGTAAATATTAGCTGTATTTATGCATGACTCTAGCTTTAGTTCAGATAACGCTAACTACAGTATATAGTGGTGTAAGAGATGATATGAGGTTTCCTTTTTTTCCGTCAGAGCGGAGCATTTGTACATATCATAAGTATATTGACACAAAGAGCAAATTATGGAGAGGGGAAAACTGATCAGATTTTCCAAATCAGCAAACTCATGATTAATGTACGAGTGACGCAATTGCCATCACTTGGCATTTCAATAATTCAGCTATGAACCTTCTGTTATTCCATTAATGATTATATTTCAGAAAGTAACTGTACAGAAGTACAATTTTCTAACATGTTTGAAAACTTTGCAAAAGCATTCAATACTGTGTTTTATTTACTTATTCCTTTATTTATATTTTTATTATAGTCTTGTACTTATATATATTATAATTCTTCCAGTAGGATACAATTATTATAGTGGTGTTATAATATAGATGCATTACCCAACTCAGGGATGGCTACTGGCACAAGGCATTTTTCCAACCACAAAGTAACTATTTGACAGCTATCAGGAGTTGCAAATAGCCAGTACAACTGAAACACAAGCAAGGGTGAAACGTTGTCCCTTTGAAGACAAAGGAATCCTCCATTATGGGACAATTTCTTAACCATGCTACACCCTAGTATACACTGACACAGAATATGTTCCATTTATTAAAACAAATAGTCTATCACATTTTAGAAATATGGTCTTAACAGTCACTTGACTATCTGGCACCAAATGTCTGCCTTTTTGTCTTCCGGCTGTGCACACCTACCTTCTGCACTGGCCAATGTGCCTCCCCACTTGGCATATGTGTTTTTTTTTTTACATTTATATAGAAACTTACAGCCTTCCATTCACAAATGTTTGATTTTACATGATTTAGTGCAGAGCCATCTTGTGTTGCATTTCTTTATTGCAACATGTTTATCTCCTAAACTGACACACGACTGATGTCGCTAAAGACTTGTCAGCCATATGACCCTGTATAGGAGGGACTTTTGCATTCCAGCTCAAGGTGAACTCCTTTTAGTTTAGCCTATGGTGTAAATGTATTTTATTTTTACCCGATACACATACTGTATCGTCTGAATTGCAATTTCCTGGCTTAGTTCTGCAGTAAAGCTATAGGTATTCTCATACCCCACCTAATTTGTGGGCTCTTTTCAAGTTACTCTATCTGTTCTTGGCTTTGCATAAGTTAATACTTTCTTAATAAGATAAACATCCAGTCACTCCAGCCTTTATAGATTACATTTTTGGCTAACTAACTATATTAGAAATATTATTTTATTTTGCACAGCCTATCATGTTACACTGAACAATTCCTTTAATAACAGGCTGCTTTCTCAAGAACTTTTAACTGTGTACAATGGCAGTCTTTTTCTTTTTGGGGACACTATAAGTCCTTTTAAGCCTTCCTTAAAGGGTAATAAGAACGAAAACAGTAGCTGAACTTTTTTTTTAGCTTCATTGACACTAGTCTTCCCAATAAAAAATATACCTTTCTGGCAAAGTTTAATCTTTTTTTCTAACTGAAGACACATGTCAGTGAGTTGGTCAGCTTGCCAGTATTTCAGAAATACTTTCCGAGTACCCATCTGAAAAAGAAGCACAAAAGATATGTAATTCATAAATTTGTAGCTTTAATGTCATGATATAATTCTGTTTGAGGTAGGCAGAATAAAATTGTCACTAGAGACTTCTGACCACCTGCCTTTGGGCTATGGTATGGATGAGATATATAAAGGGGTGTGCATGATGCTCTACTGGTTAACATTCAGTTATAGTATATAAGAAGAGAATACAGTATTGAAGAGACTTTAAGGGGCAACCATTATAGGGAACACAGATGAAAGCATGTGTACTGTAGATACAGTACAACTATCCAGTTTCAAATCCAGTTTCAAATCCAGCAAATCCAGTTTCCCGATTAATGGGAACTGTAGTACCCAAATCTCTTTATGACTATACTTTAAAATTAAAGAAATACTGGGAAAACAAAAGACAAGATATTATTTGAACTGTGTTAAGGAGTCTATAATGACCACCCCCTATGTGACAAATTTATCGACATAAGCAACAATCTCTGATGGTATGTTGGAATTAAGTATGAGAGTAGACTAATCACTTCAAAATTGTTAAAGGCAACACTGGTATGCCCTGGCAGACAAAAGAGGTGCTTTCCAGAACCAAATAATTAAGTAATATTAATAATAAAAAGTCCAATGCAATCACACCTAGTTGTGAGTACTGAATTAGTTCTTCACTTAATTTAGCTTGTACAGTAGACAAGGGGTTAGATTTTAAATATACAATCGATGCAGGGATCAGCACACTCTAGTAAAGGTTATTACAGTGTTTTTATTTGTAACACAGCATTGTCCAACGTTTCGGTGCCACCTGGGGACCTTTATCAAGGATCCGAAACGTTGGATCTGACAGCTTTGAAAAATGTGCTTTTAAACCAAGGGGCCCATTTACTTAGCTCGAGTGAAGGAATAGAAGAAAAAAATACTACTGGCTACTTCGACCATCGAATAGGCTACTTCGACCTTCGACAACGACTTCGACTTCAATCGAACAATTCAAACTAAAAATCGTTCGACTATTCGACCATTCGATAGTCGAAGTACTGTCTCTTTAAAAAATACTTCAACCCCCTAGTTCGCCACCTAAAACCTACCGAGGCCAATGTTAGCCTATGGGGAAGGTCCCCATAGGCTTCCTAACAATTTTCTGATTGAAGGAAAATCCTTTGATCGATGGATTAAAATCCTTTGAATCATTCGATTTGAAGGATTTAATCGCTTGATCGAACGATTATTCCTTTGATCTTTCGAACGTAGGAATAGCGCTAAATCCTTCGACTTCAATATTCGAAGTCAAAGGATTTACATTCGGCAGTCGAATATCGAGGGTTAATTAACCCTCGATATTCGACCCTATGTAAATCTGCCCCCAAGTGTTGGTAAAATGAATATAAATCAACATCCAAAGTAAAAGTATCAAAATTTGGAGTAGGCCAGAAAGACATATTTTTTTTTACTAACATGTTACCCTATGAAGTATGGACAGCAGGACATTTTCCCATAAACATACCATAACATATATGATTATATTAGCAATAGATGTCAAGATTCAGTATATGAGCACAATTGTACACAAGTTCATGCTATTTTTCCTACAATTGCATATACTGACCTGCCACCCTTGTTGCTTGCATTGTAGAAGAACATGGCGGCATTTTTCTTCAGCTGATGTCTTCTGTTTCTCCCATGCTACAATTTCAACCAAGTTCTTATACCTGAAATTAATTTAGTAAGTGTATAGAAAACCACTAACCAGAAATACAATTTTGGTTTATCACTAAGCTTTTATACAATTGCACTGTATATCCTATTGTTAAGGGATATTTATCAAAGGATGAACTTTCACTTTCACCCATTGATAAATAGTCTTTTAAAAATCCCATAGAAATTAATGGAGACTGGCGGAATTTCACTCTAGAGGACTGTAGTGATCCCTAACTTCACTCTTTGATAAATATACCCCACAGGTTCCCTTAAATTCTTGACCTCTTTATTTTTATTCAGTAGTAAACATCTTCTGGATAAAATTATAGAATATGATTAATATTCCATTCCCTGAAATCTTTGCAACCAAGTATGAAGCCTTCAGTTTATAAGCTGAATTTCAGGAAGTTTGTGAGAATCACTTTGTTCCATTGATCTTCAATGAGGCTGAAAATCTTGAATGTTTTAATAAACTGGGTAAATAAAGTTGCAGAGGCAATTCCCATTGACATCTATTACTTGCTGAGTTTTTTTCTTGTGACTTCTTGTGTTTTGTTCCCTTGAATAAATCTGGACTATTTGAGGTTTCAAAAAATATTCACATGTATGGTAGGCCAAATTATGATCAATTGTTGATCTGATCACTAGAGCACTGTCCCGCAGGCTAATGACTGGATTATAAGTGTGGCCTATGATGGTTCATTTACTGACTGGACTTTAAAAACTTTATGATCTGTTTGCCTGATTTTCTTGAGCTTGCCAATTGGAAGGCACCATAAAGGGACTGTTAAGCTACTGACTCAGTCTGGAAGGGCCCTGTTGATAGCTTTTATGGTCATGTTAAGGCCTATGTTAGACAAGGAGATTTGTAGCTTCTACCTAGAAGCAAGTTTTATTGTTTTGTCTGAGGTAATTATAAAATAATTGCTAAATAGAAAACTATTGACCATTTTTCTAGCCACTAATATCCATGTGTGATATGGAGGCATACCTAAGAAAAGGATTATAATTCTTGCAGTAACACGAAAAGCATTATTATTCAGGTGCAAGTGATATAAAAGAAAATCCAACTGAGAAGTCAAAGCCTAGCCTGGTGCCTTATCTAACATAACGCTGACTAGCTGCCAGTCTGATACATGTAGCAATTGTTACATTATATCAGGATACAGTGAAATTATTACTATGTAGGGAGCACAATGGTGTACTAATGATGCGTAGTGTTAAATGAATTTTAAGGGCCAGTTCATTCTTAGGTATATGTCCATATATAGGTCTAAGCATCTGCTGAATTCCTGAAAGGCTTACCAGCTGTTTATTTAGGGTAATCTTATTCTAGCCTTTATGGTCACTGAGAAAAAATGCTAGGTTTCCCTTTTTTTCTTCCCTCTTTTTATCGCAAGATTTAAGAACCCAGTATTCTGCCTCTTCAGCACTACAGAGGTAAACCCCTTGCCTGCAGGAGAAACCAGTGCAATGTTCTGGAGGACAGTATCTTGGTTGAGCTTAAGCAATTTAATTGTCACCTTATTCACATATGAATTCAAAGCTCTAAATTCTCCTGTGGGAGGTAAAACTATTGTACCATGGGTTATTCTGTAATTAAATTCTGTATTTTGATCCCAAAAAATAAAAAGAATAAGAAAAGAAAGACAAGACCTCTCATCACATCTCATCTTAATATCTTTTTATTTGTTGTGGTTCTCATTCTTCTTTTCTATTCACCATGGGATTATAATGGTTGTTTTTACCTTCCAGCCAACTCACTGCTGCTTACAAGGATTTCTGTGATGTCTTTTGTACAGTCTGTGAAAACCCTTTCCCTTCAAATCCTTGAAATTATTCTATTGACCTGCCCCAGTGGAGCTTACAGTCTAAGGTGTCCATCACGTTGACAAACATACACAATGGTCAGTTTAATCATTAACCAATTAACTAGCCTGTCTGTTTTTGAAGATTGGGATGAAACTGCTGTAACCAGATAAAAATCCATGCAGACATAAGGCATGCAAACTGTTTACAGATAGTGCCCTCCCTGGAATTGAACCTAGAACCACAGCACAGTAAGGAAACACAGTAAGTACCCACTGTACTGCTGTGTTTGTATTATTAAATTTCTTTAGGGTGTTGGTCATTGTTTTCGTAGCGGTCTTTCATATTTTCACCCTAAATAATGAACCATTACCTGTAAGATTTGTAGCCTTAAAATCTTGCAGTTATTTTAATGATTGGTGGAGGCCAAATTTAAAAAAGCTGTGTCCTTATTAAGGATATTGCTGAGGCAATTTCACAGGAATGGACTTTAAAATGTTTATCTTTAATAAAAATGCAGTTCCAATGAGAAGAACTAAATTTACCATGTAATTGTTTGATAAAAAGAATCAGTCATTTATACTCTGCTGTAAATGTTTCCTTACCTCAGGTGGACCTAAGCGTCTGGCACCAAATCCTAGCAATCTTTTATGTAATATTTAAAAAGCCAAGAAATATGTAAAATGTCTTGACAGTTTCAATGTGAGATTAAACATTTGGCTCTGTGAAAGGTCTTGTAAAATATTTTTGCTGACCTTTTTGTGGAGAAATATTTAAATCATGAGCAGGGTCATACACTGATGACATAATAAAGAACTGTTAGATTCATATTTTTGTAGCACAGCCAGACTATAATTTAACCACTTGGGTTCATACTATAATATATTTTAGATAGAGAAACATATTCATATTTTCTTATAAAGGGACTTTTTTTAGCCCCAAAACAAACGAGTTATAGAAATGGACATAGAGATTTATTGGAGGCCCTAAAATCGTTGCTGTTTGGTCAAAAATTACCCTGACTTAAAGGGATACTGTCATTGGAAAATTTATTTTTTTTCAAAATGAATCAGTTAATAGTGCTGTTCCAACAGAATTCTGCACTGAAATCCATTTCTCAAATGAGCAAACAGATTCTTTTATATTCAATTTTGAAATCTGACATCGGGCTAGACATATTGTCAATTTCCCAGCTGCCCCAAGTCATGTGACTTGTGCTCTGATAAACTTCAATCAATCTTTACTGCTGTACTGCAAGTTGGAGTGATATCACCCCCCCTCCCATTTCCCCCCAGCAGCCAAACAAAAGAACAATGGGAAGGTAACCAGATAACAGCTCCCTAACACAAGATAGATATAAGAACAGCACTCAATAGTAAAAACCCATGTCCCACTGAGACATATTCAGTTACATTGAGATGGAAAAACAGCAGCCTGCCAGAAAGCATTTCTCTCCTAAAGTTCAGGCACAAGTCACATGACCAGGGGCAGCTGGGAAATTGACAAAATGTCTAGCCCCATGTCAGATTTCAAAATTTAATATAAAAAAATCTATTCGTTCTTTTGAGAAATGGATTTCAGTGCAGAATTCTGCTGGAGCAGCACTATTAACTGGTTCATTTTGAAAAAAATGTTTTTCCCATGACAGTAGCCTTTAAGTTGTGCTTTACCTGAAGCTCTGATATATCCCTATATCTATAGCAAAAGCAAAATAAGATCTTTGTGCTTAATAAAAAATACCTATGACTGGCTTATGATATAGTATCTCTCTGGAGAGCCAAAAAGGTTGTTCCTTTCATTTGTACGCCTGGAGTTTTCCATTAAAGCCTACTGTCATATGGCCAAACCGACCTTCCTCTGCTACATTCTTTAAGGGTGATGGCACAGATCTCCCAAAAATAACTTACCTAGTATAACATTAAGATTGCCACAAGTAATAGGTTAATTATTAATTGAAATAGGCTTAATTGTGGGAAATTGCCTCCCTTCAAAAAGGTTCTACTCATTTATTATAGCAACATAACATCAAGGATAAGGTTTTGGGTGGATAAACCTCCCTTCATAAGGGGTAGGGAGGTTTATTGTGAAAAAATCTGGATCAGGCACTCAAATAAAGGCAATCTTCCATCAGATAGATGAAATCAAGTAGAAAAGTTTTATTGTGACTTCTGCCTTACGCATTTCATGTTACAAACACGAAATCCGTAAGGCAGAGGACACAAAAAAACTTTGCTCCAGATTTTTTCATGGTGGTCCGCTCCCAGTGCTGAGGGCTCTGGGCGGTGCACCTGGGCCACTTCCCAAATGAGTAAAATCTCCACTCTATTTGAGATCCGCCCCCCCATCATTTTATCACTGTAGGGAGGTTTAGCCACTCAAAACATTATCCTGCTTTTACAGTCTGTGGCTATAAAAAAATGAGTAGAACACCTTTTTGATGTAACATGTGTGCAGCTCGGATCTCTTTCTATTGCTGACTTGATACCCTGCTAGGTATCTAGGGGGCATCTGCACCACCATCTATCCATCGCATTCAGTGTGTAGGAACCAGTCAATTAACACTGTTCAAGTTGCCTCCCTTCGCAATCCAAATCACTGCAAGTAATAGGTTATGTTTATGTTTTTGGACTTTGCACATTTGACTTGATTTAGTAAAGTAGCTTCATGCAGTGGGAGATATTTTAAATTCAACATTAGGGGCTAATAATCACTTTTATTGCAGGGTGCATTCCATCAGTCTAGTCAATGTCAGTGATTATGAAAAGTGCCATTATTTTGATATTAAGAGTGAATCTGTACCATCTACTGGCACATCTGCTTATTAATTGTCAAATACCCCCACACACTACATAACATGCAATAAAAGCTGAAAACATGACAACTGAATGAAAAAATACCTGGACAAGAAGTCTGAAAAGGCAAGGCGTATTGGATAACCATGACGAGTTATTTTGACCATTTCCAGTACTCCAATATATTGTAGTTGTGCAGACACATAGAAGTTATCAAATGTTTCAGCAAGCTTAGAACTGTTAGGTTTGATACAATGCATAAGATGTGGTGTGCTGCTCTGAACCTTGGCAATGATCTCTGTAAAAGATTTCTGCAAAGAAAATGTACAGATTAGGCATACAATTTTGTATATTAATTACATCTGCAGTATAGTGGTTAGCATCTCATATGTTCAAATCATGAATTATTTAGCGGTTTCTTTATATTTAATAAACATAGACTTGAGAAATAACATTTCTGGCACATTATGAATTTTTTTTTTTTTACAAAGATAAAGGTACTTACCCTGAGTTGTGTGCTCACAGTGGTTGGTCCGCCTCTTTCTAGCTTCTGCAGAAATGAATAGGATCCTTTCTTTTTTATTAACTGTATACAAAAAGAATTGAATAAAGTCCCACTGCTTCTCTGTGAAACTGTCCAAAATACTTCTACATGAAATATAAGCCTATATTGTTTCATCTTAGTCACAATTATCAATTCTGTTTATATTGTGATATGGGTGGTTTTGAAAAAAATATTTCAAATAAAAAAAATAACCATTAAGAGAATCTCAGACTTGTGATAAAGGAAATATTTTAGGAATACTTCAAGTAATGTGTTATTATAAAGGAATTCTGTCATGGTTTTTTTTTTCAGTTAATAGTGCTGCTCCAGTAGAATTCTGCTCTGAATCCATTTTTAAAAAGAGCAAATAGATTTTTTTTATATTTAATTTTGAATTCTGACGTAGGGATAGACATGTTGGTAGTTTCCTGGGTGACCTCAGTCATGTGACTTGTGCTCTGATAAACTTCAGTCACTCAGTTTACTGCTGCATTGCAAATTATATCAACCCCCCTCCCTCCCCCCGGCAGCCTATGAACAGAACAATGGGAAGGTAACAGGATAACCTCCCCCTGAGGGGGAGAGCCTGCTGCTCATTTCTCTTCCCATGGTGCATCTCTAATCTCACTTCCTGAAACCTTCCCTTACATAATTTAATATTCTCCGCCCACTGGGGCCTTTCCCTTACATCTGATATAATCTAGCCCCCCTAGTTGCCAACCTGAAAATATGTATTAACCATTACTTAAACATTAATATTAAACTATTAACATTTTACATATTACATACTGACTGGCTGCAGAGTGGAAGGTCCACACATTTCACTAATGACCTGTTTATCACTGATAATTTTCATTTACATCAAGTGCTTGAATATGGGTAGTAGTGTAGGGCTCCTTAGGGTCAATTACCCGACGGTCTGAACCGCATGGTGTAACTCATCTTTCCGTGCAGCTACAGGGTCTACCTAGAGCTTCGGGAGGGGCTGGAGCCTTGTCAAAGTGCAGCATGTCTGGCAGATACCAGAGAGTGTCACAAGGTGTCGTTGCTGCACCACCTTTGAATATATAGGAGAGCCATGTGCTAACAGCCATTCCTGCTTCACTTTCACTGACAGAGGGTGGACAGAGACTTCTGCAAAGATGTAGGGGCAGGAGCCCCATGACTGCTGGAGTGTGGCAGTCCCAAGTTTGGGAGCTGGACCAGGAGGGTCTGAAGATCCTGAATGCAAAACCTGGACAGTGCTGTGAGCTATAGTTCAGCTGCGGAGGATAAAGCAAGTTGTGCGCTCGGCTAGGCAAGCTTAGAGCCTTTGAGGATGTCATAACGTGGATGCCAGCTCTGTGTGAACCTGTTCCAGCTCTGTGTGAGCCCCCGGGTGTGTCTGCCTGTGAGAGAGTAGAGAGAAGGAAAGGATCCAGCATGTCTCCTGTTGTGATACAGGCTTTGTGTGTGCCTGCCACGTGGGAGAAAATACCTTGTCCATCGGGAAAGGTATTTGGGCAGGTAGTGATACCTGGGAACAATGGAGCTCTTGGTGGAAAAAGGGACCAGGAGTGGGGACTTTACCTTGCAAGGAGGTGCCAGGAAGGAACTGCAGCTATCCCCAGGTTAGTGGGTCATTTATTTGGATGTAAATGCATATTTACTTTTGCCTTTAATCTTGCATAAAGTTGATATTTGTTACACAATAATGTGTGTCTTGAATGGTTTCCTAATGGGGCCACCCGCAGGTGTATTCCCGGATCCCATTAAGTGGAGGCGCTGCCAGGAGAAGACTTTCCCAATACCCTTCCACCTTGCAAAGGGGACTCAGGACCAGAATTGGTAAGAAGGTACAACCTTGGCACCAGGGGGGTGGCCAAGAGGGTGTTACAGTAGCACTAATTGTAAACTTCAGAAGTTGTTTTTTTAGTATACTATATATTGTGGCACAGTGATTGGATATTCAGTGACTGGGATATTCAGGCTGCTAGTGAGATGAATTTTACATTGTTTATTTTCCTTTGTTGTATACATTGAGAAGAGCCTATTTGTGGAAAACCCAGGCATGAATAAAACACTGGTGAATGACTGCTTAAAGTTACACTCGGTATTGCTGCTTCTCTTCTGAAGTGGATTCACACATAGTATATAAATATATATAAATATAATATATATATATATATATATATATATATATATATATATATATAAGATTTTTTTCTTTTTAGTCCTTACCTTACCAAGTTCCAGGATCTTTTTTGTTTCACCACTAGAAGTGGATTTTTTTGTTAAAAGTAAGGCTGCTTTTGGTCCTCTAAGTTTGAGTGGAGGATAAGGAGGAATCAATGACCCTGTCTGGGTCAGTTTGGACTGGAACATTTGATTGATGACTAGGTTTTCACTGGCTGTAAAAAATATTAATAAATAGTGAGGAACACCCCCCAGGCAGATTTATATACAGTATATCAAAGGTATAATTTACTATAACAGGATGTTGATTAGCACAAGACTGTATATTTTTTGTGGTCAGTACAGCTCCTGCGCTCTGCACTTGCACTGGGGGCTCCTCTAACACCCAGAACAAAGTGCAGAGCTCGTCAGCAAGGATCCCCATACTTAATGCTTGCCTAGAGGCTTATATTTAGTGTGGTTTTAAAATGCAGCAAAAGTACAGAGTGTCCAAGGGAAAGCCCTCACTAAATCTCTATTCTGCCCTTTTATTGGTGGGTGCCACTTCTGCCCATGAGCGCACAAGATACATTGTGGCAAAACATGGTGCTGTATCCAATTTGAGGATGCTAAAAAAAACATCTGTGCCATATGAGAATACTAAATGTATTATATAATTGTGATACAGCTTACTTTTCATAACGAAAAGAAGATTTTGAGACAGCACATCTCTGTTTCTCTCAGTTGCTCCAGATATATTGTAATTTACCTGGACAAAAGAAAAACATTTGCTAGCATTAATTATTAGTAATGGGAACATTTGAAGAGTCACCAAAGAACATAGAACAAGATTGCCATTTTCCATGCAATAGTATCCTGTTTTGTAGAATGAACAACAATTATTACATCATATATCGGAATTGTTAAGGAAAACCCATTAAAAAAATACATATCTTGTTTTTTTTTCACAGTATCTTCTTGTGAGCTTCTCTCTAAGAAAAATATGTAAAAACTCGGTATATTTAAACTAAGTAGTGTCTACTTTAGGTTTATAAGGCTGATTTCAATCGCCAGGCACAGCACTAGATCCAATATGGTTGCAGAATGACTTCCAATAAATCCCATATCTTAAAAGTGTGCTGGTGCATATACATGCACACCTCTATACTAGCTCCTATACTCATTCCTTTACTAGCCTGCTGTGATGCATTCGTTCCAAAGTGCAGCTTATTTAAGTACAAGTAATCTCTGAGCTTGACAACATGTGTGTTGCAGGCAAGTTGATGCACCAATACAGTTAGCAAGGCTGCACTAAACACTCACATCAACAACAATGCAATTAGTGCCTTGTTTATAAAATGTCTGGATATTTTGCATCACTCATCATGTTGTAGCAGCAATGGTACACATTTTGAGGCATGTTCAAGTACATTGTAATGCTGAACATTGCTAAACATTCAATAAGGCATATATAACCAATGATCATTCTGCACCAGTGACTAGTGATGAGAGAATTTTTCACCAGGCATGGATTCACAGCGAATTTGGGCATTTCGCCATCATGCAACAGAAAAGTCGCAGAGACAAAAAAACTACAGCAAGAAAAAACGCCCACTGACTTTAATGCATTTGGAATGAGAAAAATAATTGCACGCGTAGAAAATGGTTGCACGTAAAAAAAATTGGTTGCCTATTGATTTCAATGTGTTTCAATTTATTTAAAGCCATTATAGTTCTAATAATATTTACAGTATCTAACAGCATAAAATAACCAAGCTGAGAATGTATGTCAAAATGTTCTTTATTCTTGTCTTATTGGACAAATGTGAGACACACATTCTATCACATGTTTTTGTAAAGCTTTAATAAATACAAAGTTTAAATACAAAGTTTAAAAACAAAACAAAAGGAAGCCACTTGAAAATGATAATGATAAGAAATAGTTGCACAACAACCTGTTGGGCCCAGGGGACTGGACTGGGGGGTCAGCTTCATCTATAGTCACCCTACCTAAAGGTACAAATGCACTCGAGTGGCTGAGGGGCAGGGAGGTGCCTGGGTTCCTTGTAAAACTCTGGGTCCCCCCACAAAAAATCTTTGGGTCTGGCCCCCCTCACGACCATGGGGTTTGCTTCCTTTATATTTACACCACTGATAATAAAAAGTACTGCTTAGCACTGCTATTTCTACACAACTCAGTACACAGAGTAATTTAGATGGGTGGGGCTGAAAGTTGGCTGTTCAAGGACTTGACATCTATGGTTGAAAGGAGAGCGTTAACCCTCACCCTTTATTTTCCCAGTTCACTGCATTCAGTAATGTAGGTAATTCTGCACTGTAACTTGCTAAGCAGCTTTGATCATATTGATGTTATGCAAACTTTTTTTTATTCTCATCATAAAGCTTTTATTGCAGAGTTTGAAATGCTGCAATTAATTGGTGAAAGGGGGCTGGCATTGTAATAAGCAGTGATTGGAATCCACTTCTTTGCTTAAAAATTGCATCCTAAATGCATAAATTCCAGTATCCATCTACCTTAATTTTTTTAAAAAAAGTAGGAAACAGCATACGTAAGTAATGTTATAATATGAATATATATGCTGGATTGAAAATCTACTATACCTCTCACTTTTACCTTCAAATACATAGCTTGAATATACAGATCCAAAAAATAAGAACTAATTGTAGATTGTCTGAGACTATTGCTACCTTCATAATACTAAATAGCATTCCCCTTTAATAGATTTCAAAGTGCAGTTCAATGATGATTTAGAATATATCCTGTCTCAAAAATGTGAAACCGACTAGTGATTGTCACAAGTGGCAGCTATTACCGTATATACTCGCGTATAAGCCGAGTTTTTCAGCACCCAAAATGTGCTGAAAAACTCAACCTCGGCTTATACACGGGTCATACCGTAGATATGCCCAGCAGTGCGACCCCCTGTGACCCGGCCCCAGCAGGACTGTCTGTGACGCCGCCCGGAGCAGGTCCAGGAGCTCCGGGCGGCGCGTCCTTCCCTGCCGGCGTTCGCTCCCAAAATGGCGGCGCCCATGGCCGCCACGTGGGTAGCGGCGCCGGCCGCTACCCACGTGGCGGCCATGGGCGCCGCCATTTTGGGAGCGAACGCCGGCAGGGAAGGACGCGCCGCCCGGAGCTCCTGGACCTGCTCCGGGCGGCGTCACAGACAGTCCTGCTGGGGCCGGGTCACAGGGGGTCGCACTGCTGGGCATATCTACGGTATCTACGCCGGCAGGGAAGGACGCGCCGCCCGGAGAGTGGACACAGTGAACCGTCCTGCAGCTCTTTCACAGGGCCCCTGGCGGCCATTGTTAAAAGGTCCTAAAGCTTGATTCCAAGTTTGCCAGCAGCAGAGTGCTATCTGTGGAGCTGTACATGTACATATAAATTGCCTTGTCACTCCCCTTTCATTCTGTCATCATTACGCCAGGTACATAGGGCGGAGAACAATGCTGCCTGGCAAGTTCTTGCTGTTGTCAGATAGAAACATGCCAAGCTTGTGACTTATGGTGGGAGTCACAGGGAACTCCAACATTCAAATGTACTGGGTGCCAGTATGTGAGGTTCAATGGCTATTTATAACCTGGCCCACACTGATCCTTCTCAGGGTAAGCATATTTTTGTAGTGTCATGTTCCTGCTGATGGAATTATGGGGAGGCTCTTTTAAATAGTTTTAGATAGATTTCTATGCCATAAAACATGATTACACATTTACACATTCACATTTTGAAATCTGACATGGGGCCCCTAGGCTTATACACGAGTCAATACATTTTTCCAGTTTTCTTAGGTAAATTAGGTACCTCGGCTTATACACGGGTCGGCTTATACACGAGTATATACGGTAGGTAATTTACATTGTCAATAGAAGTTCTAGAAAGCTGCTTTATGACGGTTAAGTATTAGCTTGGCCTAATTAGCCTGTCAGTAATTTACAATTAATGTGATGGTAGTTAAAGCAATTCTCACAGTCCCAAGAAACATAGATGAAAATATTCCTGTTTAAAGGGCACTAAGTGGAGAGCAGCAAGTTATTTGCTTGTTTGAAGAGGAATGCATGTGATTAAAGAGTCATGTGTATAGGAATCGGATCTAGTGATGGGCGAATTTCTCCCGTTTCGCTTTGCTGCAAAATTTGAGAATTTCCCATGAAATTCGCGAAATGGTGAAAAATTTGCGAATCTCGAAAATTGCCTCCTGCATCAATTTTGACATTGGCATTAAAGTCAATGGGCGTCCGAATAGTGTTGATGCGCGGCGATTTTGACGCCAGCAACTTTTCGTACTCGCCTCCAAAATTTTTTTAAATCACTGAACTTTCGCGGGAGTTTTGCAAATTTATACACCAGCTGTGAAACATTGAGATTCGCTGCTAGTATTCTGGATATCAGGTCCCATACTGTAAACACAAAGGGGCAGATTTATCAAAGGTCGAAGTGAAGGTTCGAAGTTAAAAACTTCGAATTTCGAAGTCATTTTAGGTACTTCGACCATCGAATAGTCGAATTTCGATTTGAAGTTGAAAAAAACGTTGAAATTCGAATATTGAAATTTATCATGTACTGTCTCTTTAAAACTTCGACTTCAACCATTCACTACATAAAAGCTGCTGAAGTTCTGCATAAGCCTATGGGGGACCTCCTAGTACCTGTATGGAGGCAATTGGGGGAGTTTGGGAGTTCAAAGGTCGAAGTTAAAAAAACTTTGAATCGAAATAGATCAAAGTAGTGCTACTTGGAATCCTACAATTCAAAGTAGGCCCACTATGACCCCAAAAAACTTCAACCACCATTCATTTGGTCTTTTTGAATTCGAAGTTCGAACTTTTTTTAACTTCGAACTTCGACCTTTGATAAATCTGCCCCAAAGTATTGTTTATAGTGTAAAAAAGAAAATGCAATAAGCTCTGCTGTTTTTAAATAGTTCAATGCTTCTTGATCAGTAATTGTCTATCAAACAGATCTGATGGTGCTGATGTTTTTCTTATTAAACTAATGCCAAAATGATGCCTTTAATTTACACTGCAGTGAAGTCAAAATAAATTGAGGCAGCAACTGTGGATTAAAAATCGTCATACAAAGTTGTTCCAATCAACAGTATTTCTTATGTGGCTTTTTGAAGCTAACATCTCTTTCTTACAGCAGAATTTATTCTTATATAGAGGCATTAGAGTTGTGTGCTCTATAGACACATTTTACACAGCTTTTAAAATATGCTCATGAGTTTTACATTGGGTCTAATTTATGATGATTGCCTTTCAAAACTAATATATGCAACCTTTTTAACCTGAAATACTGGCATTTGGTGCAGCTATACACACGTCTAGTCCATGTAATCACTGAAAATCATGCATATAAAGAAGCTCACTGACGTCATAGTCCATCAATATTCAAAAACCTCACCTTTATTTTCTCCATTAAACCAGGAACAAGCTGAGGGTGAAGCTGTTATGTGAAGCAACCTACATGTTTCAAGCCAAACACCACTTTATCATTTGAACTAAATGAATTCAATGCTTATTCTTTTGCTTTTTTGTTTAGGAAAGAATTTCATTTGACTGTTCAATGCAGTAGATTTACTGCATTGATTAACTGGCCCATTGATCTCCTTTAATAAATGTTGAATTCTAAACACATTCCAGATTGTCCGGAAAAAAAATTCCGAAAAATGTTAATAACTTTAGAATAATTTGTTTGAATTATTTCCACACATTTTTACCCTTTAATTTTATTTATTTATGTAATTTTTTTTTTGATCTCTTCTACACGTGTTACTAACTTTTTTCTAGAGCTCTGATCTCCTTAACAACTTCAGCATAGTCTTCTTTATTGGGCTTATTTATCAAAAATCTTCTTTTTTCTACTTTGAATAAACTCACAATTTAAAAAAATCGAATCTTTGCTTATTTATTAAAAAAATCTGAATAGAAATACAGTAACTCAACTGAATACAATCATGGAAAAAACTTGAATAACTTGAAGTAAGTTGCTCAGCTCAGAAAAAACTCAAATTTGTAAGTTTACAAGCTCAAAAAAAAATCTAATTTGTTAGATAACATGCTTAGAAAAACTGGAAACTAAAAAACTGGAAAATCTTGAATTAAAAAAATGCCTTGAAAAGCTTTTAGATACAGTGTACCAAAGTTTTATATTTGAATTTTGTTGTGCTTAATAAATACCAAATATTATACTTTTTGAAAATATAACTAACTATAAATATAAACCATCCTCTGACACTTAGGGGCACATTCGCTAAGGGTCAAATTTCGAAGTGGTAAAACTTTGAAATTCGACCATCGGATTGTAGAAATTCGATAGTCGAAGATTTTTTTTGTGAATTTAGCCATTTTCGATCAAATTCAAATCGTTAGATCAAAGTAGAAATCATTCGAATCGAACGATTTGAACAATTTAATCGAACGATTTTCAAAAAAACAAAAACCTTTGACTTATAGGTTCTAGGAGGTCCCCATATTTTTTAACTATATTTTTGGTCTTTACTTTTTTTTGCTGCTTTAACTATAAATATAACCCTATATGTTGCATTCCTTGTTGTCATCTTGTTGTCAGTACGCTTATTCTTCATTCACCTCTTGGAGGTATATCATAAACTTTTATTTCACTTTCATTGTCAATACATTGAAGCATTCATCTAGACAGGGGTCTCCATACTTTATTACCACGGAGCCACTGAGATGCCAAATAAGAGCTTTGATTGGCTATTTGGTAGTCCCTATGTGGACTGGCAGCTTACAGGACGCTCTGTTTGGCAGAACACCTGGTTTTATACAACCAAAACTTGCCTACAAGCCTAGAATTGAAAAATAAGCACCTGTTTTACAGCCACTGGGAGCAACATCCAAGGGATTGGTGAGCAAAATATTGCTCATGAGTCACTGGTTGGGGACTACTGTTCTATACTATACAAACTTTCTGTAAAGGTGTTGTCATTTCTCACCACTAAACACGTCATCAGCTTTCTAAAGCCTCTGTTTTCTAGGGTAAGATGAGAAAGCAGAGAATTAAAGCAATTCTGTGGTGTAAAGCAGATGCATCAGAATTCTGAAGAGCTAAACGGACAGTATATCCCCTTTTCAAGCTGGGTTCAATGGAAAGGATTTGTGCTGAACAAGCTTTGTTAGATTAATTAATTAGATTACCAATGCAGAATAAATGCAGAAAAAACACTCAAAACATCTGGTTGTATACTGGTAATTTAATTATCAACCTCGCAAGGACCAAACACGGAGTAACTTCAGCTTCCCTGTGTGACCGGTATAGCTTTTATAATTTTTATCATGATTTTTATGATTAAAACAATAGTTGAAAGTGTGTTCAGCACAAGTCCTTTTCATTGAACAAGAGATTATACAGCCCCTTCGCAGATTTATAAATTATGAGGGATTAACCATTTTAACATGATTATAACATGACAATAAAATCTAAGTGGAGGGGTAAAGTATAATAATATAAAAAGGGTTCATTTGGGAATTAGCTTTTGTTATCATTATGTGTCTTTAAGTAGGATTCCCTATGGCCACTGGCACTCTGGAATATGAGCAACAGTGTTAGTACATCTGTCCTAACATATGTGTGATATTTCGTTATCAGAAGCCCAGATCCCTAAAAATCAGATCATCTTCTTAGAACCTTACTGGCACAATAAATGAAAAAAATAAATGGAAACAGTCCAAGATACAATTCCAATTTAGAAACACAAAACAGCACAATGTTTTAGACTGACATTATTCCCTCAGATCTTTTGCTATTACAGATGTAGAAACTGTTGAGAAGGACCTGGATTTTTCCGGATAAGGGATCTTTCTATAATTGGAATCCAAACATTGTCTACTAAAAAATCATTTAGACATTGAATAAACCCAATATTTTTGTTTTGCTTCCAATAAGAATTAATTATATCTTAGTGAGGATCTTGTACTTAATTGAATTGATTTAAACAATTTGGAGCTTTCTGGATAAGGGGTTTCCAGATAACAGATCCTAGACCTGTACTACTTGTTTTGTTCAATAATTGATTTGTGCACAAAAATAGTCATTCTTTATTCACTACATTTTACAATACACAGTTTTCCAGGGTTCATCTTACTTTACTCACTTTGTTTTTGTTGTGTGGCCGTTTATCAGTCTGGATGTTACCTTTTTCAGTCATTCTAATACCTTATTATTATTATTATTATTATTAATAAACATTTTATTAAAAAAATAAACTTTTGATTATTTGTATTATTGCAGCAACATTGTATGTTGCACTATTCTACCTATGCAAGAACCTCTTGTTTTAAAAAAATTAAAAAAAAACTTACCCTTCCTGCATAATGCATAACTGCAAAAGTAGGACCATGGTCCTTGGGTGTGACATTGCCATTTCCATCTTTTGAAGAGAAATACACCGCATTTGTATTTGATGTTTCTAAAAGTGACTGGAGACGCTTGGAGAGACTGTGCTCCATTGTGTGAATAGACTGGCTTTCTTCATCTAGCACCGACATGAATCCCATTGGTTTCTGAAACACACCAGTAAAGGCGTCATTATTATTATCATTATTATTATTAAAAAAGCTTTTACCTTCAAGGACCAGTAACAACAGGAAATGCAAATGCTTGGGTATATTTACAGTGTAAGATAGGACCATATTTATCATGCTGTGTAAAACAAAATTAGTCAAAAAAAAAAATGATGTAAAAAGCTGTCTAAAATAAATGTCGAATTTTTAAGGTGTGCTTCATTTTACATCATGCGAACTCCAGATTTGCAGCCATTGTTTCTGGCGGAAGTCAAAAAAGTGTAAAAAAAAAATTTCGCCCTATAGTGTAAAACATTGGTGTATGCATATATATATATATATATATATATATATATACATAGATACATTGAAGTTTTTAGATCCATTATTTATGTACAAAAGGAAACTCTGCCGTCGTATACCCAGTGGGATTGTAACAAGCAGCAAAATGGTTGAAAAGAAATCTTCTGCATATAACAAGGGCTGGAAATACTATGCTGATGCAGCAGTCTGTGTTAAAATCAGCCTTCCAATGCCAAACAGATGGTTTTCTAAATTGGAACTAAAATGTTTGCTGCTTTACTTCAAATCTACAAAAATAGGGAATATACTGTATGAAACTGGTCATTCTAATCCCCCATTGGTCCTGCTGTAGCTAAGGTTATTAAATCCTTTCATTATTTAATCATGGTCTTCCTCTTTTCCCTTTCTTGTATTAGAGCAGCATATGATTGGAGTAAGAAAGAAGCAATATTTTTAATATGCAGGCTACAGGGAGCTACAAGACCAAGATAAGTTCATTTGATCAGAGAGTTATCACTATGAATATGTATAGAGAATTACTGGCAATATTATGCTGGCAGACACATTGCTTCCCTTTATCCAGTTGTGCCTTTATTGCACAAGACATGTCCTATTCAGAAGATCAATGAAACCTGCATGTCAGTTCAAAATAGGAGTTTGAATAGGCTGACCATGCAATTTTTTATCCTGACAATAAGGAAAGGGACAAAAGAGACAGGTTACTTTAAAATAGGAGCCATTTTTTCTCAAACAGATATGCAAGTGTAATTGATTTATTAACTGCCAAAAATAATGTATTTATTATAGTAGCCTTTTATTTTTAATGAATCCACACAGTGGCGGAACTACCGGGGGAGCAGGGGGTGCGAGCGGGCCAGGGCCCGCACCCCCTCAGTGCCCCCCGGCAGTCCGTTCGCTGCTGAGAATGCCGGCATATGCGGCCGTACAGAGGGGGACGTGGCCCAGCTGTGCGTCACGCACCAGGGCCCACCCCCTCTAGGATCGCCACTGAATCCACATAGCAGTAATCATATGTAAATAAAGAAAACATTCATCATAGTTTATTACAAATGAGACTGCTGGCACACCTACGCCTTGATAAAAAAAAAAAAAAAAAAAATACAGGTATTTTATTTGAATCACGAATTAGGAAGTCTTAATGAAAAAACAAACATTAGCTTGCATATATTTACATTTGTATACCCAGCAGAAAAAGTACCTGGAAAAAAAAATCCAGCACTGTTGTATTGTTGCCAAGGCAATATATGGTTTCCATGGAAATCCCCTCTTGTGCACATTCTGTTTGCTCATGGAAAAATAACACTTCAGATATATGCTGGTGGATCTTTTCGTTGGTCAGATTAATGCACAACTGTTGAGATAAAATGCATGCATATGTGAAAACCAAGTTTAAAATGCATGGATCTAGAAAAATACATTTATTATGGATAAAAAATAAAACGGAAAACCTAGGAACTCACTGAACATTTTAATTCTTTAGGCTACTTAGCTTTCTCTGTATGGAAGACGATACTTGTAAGTTGCCAATAAAGTAGTAGTGTCCCTAGCAATCTATTTCCTTGCTAACTGCAAAGAATTCTCTTTAGCTCTGCCATCTGTCCAGACAAACAAAATCACACAGCCGTCTGCATAGATGCCCACTTACAGATATCAGCCAAGTCAGCCAATGTATGGCTGCTTTTAGCAACTCAGGATCCAATTTAAGAAATTACTAAATTAGACTGCTGAGAATAGAGTAGCCGTCACAAGGTACCCTAAGAAAGTGCACAGAGGAATGTTGCAAATTGAGAAATTGTGATTTTATATCAACAAGAGCAAAAAAGTTACCAGTTGTTTTTTTGTAGATTCCCCCTTTTAAGAAATGCCTGTGAGTATGTTACTCGAGCTGATTATCAAAAGAAAATGTTTTTGGGCAATATACATACTGCTGAATCCCACAGGTTACAATATAGGTAGCAATTAATAACAATTCCTAAAGATATAGACAAAAACACTACGAGGATGCAAATGAACATCCATGTATAGCTTTACGTTCAGAAAAGGGAAAAGATCTAGCTTGTCTAGTTTGGTGGACCTTTATCAGGCTCAGTGAAATCAGGGAGTATCACTACTCTAATTGGCTTTGAATGTTACTTTGTATGAATGTGACCAGGGGGAAAGTGAAAAATATGAAATTTGAGAAATTCTCAAAGACTACAAAACCTAAGGCAGAGGGGCGAAACAGTTAACAATTCTGAGTGGCCACATTCTTGTTGTTTTTCTCCTCCAGGCCCTATGATTCTCCCAGGCTACTACTGACAGCTGTAGAATGTTAAGGGAGACACAATATTGAGTAAAATGACAGAAAAGCGATGGTAAGGAAAATGTGAAAACAACGTCTTACAAAGCAAATAACAAAAATACAACATTTAAAAAGAATATGGCAGAATAACAAAATTCCATCTGGAATTATGAGTAATTTAAAGTAAATAGTAAATAGGAAAAAGTTTATCAGGAAATCAATGTTTCGGTCAAGACCTTGTTGTGATAAAAGTCATGGCTTAGACCGAAATGTCGATTTCATAATGAACTTTTTTTCGCATTCACTATATGCTTTATTGATCTGTAGGTGGTGGTCAGAGATACAGAGATACAACTACATTTTATGCTAGGGATAAAAAGTGCATATAGCCAACATTTAAAATAGCTGCATCCAAAATTCAGGAAAGATACTTTAGATAATGGAAAAAAAATATGATTTCCAAAAGTATGGGATTATCCATTTTTTAGATAGTGCATAATTTTTATAAATAATTTCCAAATGTTAAGGAGTAGGGAACTTTGAACGCTTTGCTGAGATATTGGCATATTTGATTAGAAAGCCAATGACACAATAATGGAATTAGACCCTAAACCAGAACACTTTAATTAGTATGTATCTGATATATTGGCCTTATTGGAGTAAAATAATTAGGAAAGGACAGCACAAATAGAAACACTGCATTTAAACCCAGAAGCACCTTGATATTATGTAAATTGGCAGTAGAGATTTAAGGAAATGGGACAGTAAAAGCCCAAAATTGCTCAACATTTCACAAAGTCTGAGACAAGCTCAGGCAGAATTAAACAATACTGTTTAACAGATAGCAATGTATTAAAACAAATGTCCAATACAAGCAGGCATGAACTGACAACCTGTAAATTCTGACAAATGCCAGGGGGGCTGCTAAAAGGTGCTATAGAAAATCACTGTTTATTAAGCCTTTAGCTAGGTTGTTTGGATATCTGTGTACTTGAAATGGCAGAGCCTTTTCTGTATTACAGTTTGGACCTATGCAAGTTACCTTTTAACTAAAAACAGATACATGTTTTTATATAGCACCACCATACACCGAACAGAGATTGTTCATAATTCATATCAATTGGCCTTCATTATTTATTTTTCATAATTTTTGAATTATTTGCCTTTTTCTTTTGACTCTTTCCAGCTTTCAAATGGGGGTCACCGACGCCCTCTAAAAATGCTATGTAAGGTTACAAATGTATTGTTATTGCTACTTCTTATTACTATTTTTTCTATTCAGGTCCGTTCCTATTTATATTCCAGTCACTTATTCAAATCAATGCATGGATCCTAGGGTAATTTGGACCCTAGCAGCCAGATTGCTGAGTTTGCAAACTGTAGGACTACAAAATGAAAATCAAATTGTAAATTGTAAAAATATCACTCTCAACATCATACTAGAGTTCATTTAACCTACTGTGACCTGATTGGATTTGATAACAGGACCCCAGCTCAGCAAGCCAGAAGCATTCATTAAATAATAAACACAATACCTGTTCAAAGGAATTTTTCTGAAAATCTTCAAAGCCAAATATATCCAATATTCCAACAGTCAGTGGTGTGTCACTGAAATAGTAGCACAGAGTAGGTTATACATTTTGGAAATGATTAGCTATAGAAAACCAAAGGAAATAAAAAGCCACTTGATTTATTGTATCATAGTAAACATTAAGCTACACTATGAAAATAAATGTTTGTGTCCTAATTTAATGCTAATATAAAAACACAAATTATAATATAGTGAATAAAGTACCCCCTCTTGTAAAATATAAGGATATTATAAGTTACCGAGGAGTTTCATGACAATATAAAAACACGAGGCCGAAGGTGGAGTGTTTTTATACAGGTCATGGAACTCCTAGGTTACTTCTAATATCCTCATATTTTGCAACAGGGGTACTTTATTTATTATAATACACAAGTTTTAATGAGTCATGTGACAGAAATGACATCACTACTCACCGTTTATAACTGATGACATCAGTACTCACCGTTTATAAGGATATAATTTACAAGAAATTCATGGCTTTTGTGTAATATAATACAAATAACAACAACATGAAAGATTAACATGTAAACAACAACATGTCCAACCTTGCATTATTTGTTTAATGATGAAAATAACATTATTAAGGTAAGTGCGGACTATTGTTTTTTTCTGGTATCAATTATCTGGAAATTAATTTTCCATACAATGACAAAATTTCCTATAGGGTCTTATATAGACAAGCAATTCTTAATTTTTAAGGTTTTATATTTTCTATGAAAAATGGAACAGTAGGTTATACTTGAGGCTAAATAAGCTAGGGCCATACCCATAGCTAACCAAGGTGCTCTAAATGATGGAAAAAACCTATTTCTGGAACACTCCAAGTCCGAAACACTGATAACAGATACCATATCTATACAGTTTCTTAATGCCATGGATGTTCTTAAACAAAACAAAAAATAGTTGAAGGAATACTCAAGACAAAATTCAATATAGAGAAAGTGTGAATTTATACCACAATCTATGTTTATTTAGATAAAGTACATTTCAGTTTAGCAGTGGTTGCGGGTAGTGTGAATTGATAATCTGCATGGAACTATACATTATGCCTGGGAGACATGAAATAATGGGATTAATGTGCAGTATATAATGTACGTAGATAAGGCTTGGGAGCTAAGGGTGACCTTGGTGAACAATAACATAATGTATATTATATAGCGATATTATGGTGCACATTAAGTTTTTTTTCCCTTATGAAAGTAATTTCTTCTCTTTGTTATATGAAACGTGCTTTGCCTGTATATTACACCACTAAATATTTAGTTAAGTCACCATAAGAAATAATATAAAACTATCACAAAATCACGAGAGGTAATTCAATTTATATTAATATGTGTGTGTTGCCATGATGCTAGCTTTAATTAGGTTTTACTCTCCAGTACCTTCAGGGCAAACATACAAATGAATGAATACATAAAGGTACTGTATAAATCTAGTTTCAGCAGTTAGAAAATGTTAAGTGTGTGACATGCAATCCTGTTTAATATGGTGTTAAGTGATCGTGTTTACTACAGTGTTATAAGAAGACTTTTGAACAACTGAAATTATAAAAGGTACCTATAAAAAACAAATACTTAAAATAAATGGTTTAAAATACATTTATTAAATGAATTTAAAGCAATGGTATTTAGTAATTTTCTTAGCAGTTAAATGGCTGTAGAAGAAAAAGCTAATGGGCCTGCAAAACCCACTTCCGTAAACAGATTTGGTTTTGCACAACAATTGAGGTGAAACTGGGTAATTTTTCCTTTACTGATATTTAGAAAATACATTTAAAAATATGGAAACTGATAAATATCATCTGAACATTGTTGTAGCAGTTCAGTATGAGATGTCAAAGACTGAAAGTCAATATTTATATCAAGAAAAAAAAACACAACAAGAATAAAAGGTCATTAAGAAATCTTAACTTGTATGGATCTATTGCTGAAATCTACACTAATCCTGGTTTTATTGGCCCTCGTCCTCAGGGACTGCTTGTTCATACATGACAAAGTAAGTACCATTCTGCATATTTGTATGTTCTAGTTAAAAACTGATGTATGCAAGTAGTAACTTGGGGCAGGAGTTATTACAGAGGTAGAAGACTCAAATTGCCCACCTGTTAAATCAGAATAAGTTCTAAACAAATAACACATTTTTTTCATCATCATTATCCTCATCACTTTAGACTTTCTTGTTGACTTGATAAGCAACATGATAGGCTGCAGTCCTTTCATCAAATGAAAAAATACATGATAATAGTTTCTCAGATATAAAAGCAGAATTATGCACAGAAGAAACTATAATCTGCTGTCTTAAACCGGTATTTGATTTCAACATAATATCGTTCTACAAGGATCACCTTTTATCTTGATCTTTTTTAGATATGCTCAGTTTGACATATTTGGGGAGTTTATTCTGTATAGGGATCCTTATATTGTTATAGTTTAGTGTTTATTAATATAAGTAGGCATTGCACCATTGCTTTCTAACATCAAAATAAAACACAGCATAAATATAGGTGCTTTTACAATGAACTATATTTTCAGAATCCCTAACAAGTCAATAAGAATTCCCTTTAAGGTGTTACATTTGAACATTGTATGACCAAGGTGTTAAGGAGAGTGAGAGATAATACTGGCCACATTGTGGGATCTGCTACAGTTCTCAAGTGAGAGAAGACTACAATAGTTGCACTGGAAGCATTTTCCTTATCTTGTGTGTCCCACTTGTTTCTTTTCCATTTGTACCAAACATGTCTGGTCTTTTATATTATTATTTTGTCTCCATTTTAATAGGCATTATATTTGTTAAACACTTTAATGACACACAAATCCTTTTTGTAGACACTGCAAATTCACATAAACCCCAGGTTGGTTCTCATAGATTTTATTAGCAATAGACCATAAAGGGTGAAGATTTCCTTCAAGGTCATACTATTTTGTTACATGGTAAAAAAAGATGGAGATTAGAAATGCATTAAATCCCTGCTGGGCTGTTTTTGTTTTCATATTTATTTATTATATTTAAGAACTCACAGATAGAGTTGCTGGTAATGATCACTCAGTGTACCCATCATTTACAATGCAATGAGAATGTACAGTACATGCTGCAAGCTTTCCTAATAAGCACTTTGTACATTTGGAACTTGAGGAGGGGGCAGCAGAGCTAAGCACAGTTCAGTGAAGCCTTTAGTCTATTGTTAGAAAATGATCTAGAAACTTTTATTGTTAAGGAAATGAGGTACAAAAAAGCAACAGTGATGACTATTTTCAGGCAATAATTGTGTATGTTAAAAAGCAGAATAATATATTTGCAATACTAATAGTACTGTATTCAGTATCCTATAATTGTGATTTGTATTAAAATCATATTTGTTTATTACTGATTAGCTTTTCTGTCAGGAACACCAGGTTGGGCACAATCTGAATGTTGCCCAAAACAAATGTTTTATAACTAATTTATGGTTGATATCATATGTGAGAAGCTGTGAAACGGTATCGTTTATGTCTAGAAACCTCTATTTGCTGTGGGGATACAGACCAATTATATGTAAGGGACAGGCATAAAAGAGAAGGAGCATTTGGAATGCCATAATATTCGCAGATTCACATTAGCATGAGAAATAATGGCTAAGAATGCAGTCATATCAGAGCCCTGGATGTTAATGACCAAACTTAAGATTCAATTTTATATAGCATATAAAGGATATAAATGGTGCCCTTTAAGTTTGTGCACTTAAAAACCTTTCAAGATTTCTATCAGGTTTCAACCCGTGTTGTTAATTGATCACAGATTAGGGGAGACACTTGGGGGCACATTTACTTAGGGTCGAATATCGAGGGTTAATTAACCCTCGATATTCGACCGCCGAATATCGAAGTCGAAGGATTTAGCGCTATTCATTCGATCTAAAGAATATTTTAATCCATCGATCAAACGATTTTCCTTCGATCAGAAATTGGCTAGAAAGCCTATGGGGACCTTCCCCATAGGCTAACATTGATGCTCTGTAGGTTTTAGGTGGCGAAGTAGGTGGTCGAAGTTTTTTTTAAAGAGACAGTGCTTCGACTATTGAATGGTCGAATAGACGAACGATTTTTAGTTTGAATCGTTCGATTCAAAGTCGAAGTCGTAGTCGAAGGTCGAAGTAGCTAATTCAATGGTCGAAGTAGCCAAAAAAATACTTCAAAATTCAAAGTATTTTTTATTCTATTCCTTCACTCAAGATAAGTAAATGTGCCCCTAAGTTAGCGGGTAATTTCAAACATAGGTAAGATGTACCTTACTGGCATGCAAGGCAAACATGCTAGATTAATATGGCTTCTCTAAAGTAAATCAAAGGTTCCAATCAACAATACATTTTCAAAGACAGCAGTTTTGGGTGTCTGGACATGCCAGTTATTGAACTTTGACTATGTGGTAACGTGAAAACAATATCAATTAAGTTTTATATAAACTAATGTAAAATGTAAGGTCTTTACCTTACATTTTACAATGGAAATCGAATGGGCTTGAAAGGGTACAGGTGGTAGACAAAAGTTTGGCAGTAGCTGTAAAATCTCTCAGGTTAAACTATGCTATCCTGATCTAAAACAGTAATGCAGCCCTGTGAGATTCACCACATTAAAACTGTCAACTGGACAGAGATTCTCAGGTAGAGATGTCGCGAACTGTTCGCCGGCGAACTTGTTCGCGCGAACATCGGGTGTTCGCGCTCGCCGGAAATTCACGAACGTCGCGCGACGTTCGCCATTTTGGGTTCGCCATTGTTGGCGCTTTTTTTTGCCCTCTCACCCCAGACCAGCAGGTACATGGCAGCCAACCAGGAAGCTCTCCCCTGGACCACTCCCCTTCCCTATAAAAACCGAAGCCCTGCAGCGTTTTTTCACTCTGCCTGTGTGTGCTGAAGAGATAGTGTAGGGAGAGAGCTGCTGCCTGTTAGTGATTTCAGGGACAGTTGAAAGTTTGCTGGCTAGTAATCGTTTTGATACTGCTCTGTTATTGGAGGGACAGAAGTCTGCAGGGGTTTGAGGGACATTTAAGCTTAGGTAGCTTTGCTGGCTAGTAATCTACCTTCTACTGCAGTGCTCTGTATGTAGCTGCAGTGGGCAGCTGTCCTGCTTCTGATCTCATCTGCTGACTGCTGCAATAACAGTAGTCCTTGTAAGGACTGCTTTTATTTATTTTTTTGTTGTTTTACTACTACTACTACTACTACTATAAGAGCCCAGTGCTATTAGTCTAGCAGTGTTGGGGAGTGGGACTGGTGTGCTAATCTGCTGCTCCTAGTAGTTCAGCAGCACCAACTTTAATTTTTTTTTTTAATATTCATTTTTTTTTATTTTACTTTTTTTTATTTTACTACCGCTGTAGTAGTGTATAAGTTGACCTTTTAGGCATTATTTGCCCTGTAGGCATTATTTGCACACTGTTTTCTTCAACCCGCCATCTAGCTGTGTGACCTTGTTCACATTCTGTCTAAATATCCATAATATTACCGTCTCCAGAAAAAACACCGGAGTGACTTTTTTCAAGCAGCCATAATATATTTTACGTAATCCGTATCCACCGCTGTAGTAGTGTATACGTTGACCTTGTAGGCATTATTTGCACACTGTTTTCTTCAACCCGCCATCTAGCTGTGTGACCTTGTTCACATTCTGTCTAAATATCCATAATATTACCGTCTCCAGAAAAAACACCGGAGTGACATTTTTCAAGCAGCCATAATATATTTTACGTAATCCGTATCCACCGCTGTAGTAGTGTATACGTTGACCTTGTAGGCATTATTTGCACACTGTTTTCTTCAACCCGCCATCTAGCTGTGTGACCTTGTTCACATTCTGTCTAAATATCCATAATATTATCGTCTCTAGAAAAACCACTTGAGTTACTTTTTTTCAAGCAGCATTCATATATTTTACGTAATCCGTATCCACCGCTGTAGTAGTGTATACGTTGACCTTGTAGGCATTATTTGCACACTGTTTTCTTCAACCCGCCATCTAGCTGTGTGACATTGTTCACATTCTGTCTAAATATCCATAATATTACCGTCTCTAGAAAAACCACTTGAGTTACTTTTTTTCAAGCAGCATTCATATATTTTACGTAATCCGTATCCACCGCTGTAGTAGTGTATACGTTGACCTTGTAGGCATTATTTGCACACTGTTTTCTTCAACCCGCCATCTAGCTATGTGACCTTGTTCACATTCTGTCTAAATATCCATAATATTATCGTCTCTAGAAAAACCACTTGAGTTACTTTTTTTCAAGCAGCATTCATATATTTTACGTAATCCGTATCCACCGCTGTAGTAGTGTATACGTTGACCTTGTAGGCATTATTTGCACACTGTTTTCTTCAACCCGCCATCTAGCTGTGTGACCTTGTTCACATTCTGTCTAAATATCCATAATATTATTGTCTCTAGAAAAACCACTTGAGTTACTTTTTTTCAAGCAGCATTCATATATTTTACGTAATCCGTATCCACCGCTGTAGTAGTGTATACGTTGACCTTGTAGGCATTATTTGCACACTGTTTTCTTCAACCCGCCATCTAGCTGTGTGACCTTGTTCACATTCTGTCTAAATATCCATAATATTATCGTCTCTAGAAAAACCACTTGAGTTACTTTTTTTCAAGCAGCATTCATATATTTTACGTAATCCGTATCCACCGCTGTAGTAGTGTATACGTTGACCTTGTAGGCATTATTTGCACACTGTTTTCTTCAACCCGCCATCTAGCTGTGTGACCTTGTTCACATTCTGTCTAAATATCCATAATATTACCGTCTCCAGAAAAAACACCGGAGTGACTTTTTTCAAGCAGCCATAATATATTTTACGTAATCCGTATCCACCGCTGTAGTAGTGTATACGTTGACCTTGTAGGCATTATTTGCACACTGTTTTCTTCAACCCGCCATCTAGCTGTGTGTATTATCGTTTCCAGAAAAACCAACTGAGTTTTTGTTGTTGTTGTTGTTTTTTTAAAAATAATGCCAGGCAAAGGCAGGCCGCCACGCAGAGGCCGTGCTAGGGGCCGTGCTGCTATGCAATCCTGTGGCCCTAGCAAATTGCCCAGTTTTAAAAAGCCAATGACCCTGAACTCCCAAAATGCTGAAGAGGTAGTTGACTGGCTTACACAGCACACCCCATCCTCTACCGTTTCTAACTTTACCACAACATCCTCCTCATCCTCCACTGCTATGGCCACCCCACGTAACACTTCCTCCACCACCGGTGCCCCTTCTTCACTGGGGTCAGAGGAGTTATTTTCCCATGAGTTTCTTGAACTGAGTAATGCGCAACCATTATTGCCAGAAGAAGATGAAGGAGATGAGGACCTTACACCAGATTTAATTCTGGCAGAGAACACGATAGAGATGGACATAATGAGTGATGAGGAGGAGGTCCCCGCTGCTGCTTCCTTCTGTGATGTGTCAGAAGAAATTGATGCATCTGAGGAGAATGATGATGAGGAGATTGATGTTTTGTGGGTGCCTAGTAGAAGAGAGCAAGAGGAGGGTAGTTCAGATGGAGAGACGGAGAGTCAGAGAGGCAGTAGGAGAATAAGACTTAGAAGAAGCAGGGAGGACAGCCCGCAGGGATCAGTAGGGCAACAACATGTATCGGCACCTGTGTTCAGCCGGCCAACGCACCCGCCATTGCCGCCAATACCGCCAACTCCGCCAACTTCTACTGTTACCGCCAGATCGCACACTTCCAAAAAGTCAGCAGTGTGGGATTTTTTTAATGTGTGTGCCTCTGACAAAAGCATTGTAATTTGCAATGAGTGCAGTCAGAAACTGAGCCTTGGTAAGCCCAACAGCCACATAGGTACAACTTCTATGCGAAGGCACATGAGCGGCAAGCACAAAGCACTTTGGGAGCAACACCTCAAAGGCAACAGGCAAACTAAAAGCCACACTCCTTCTGGTCCAGCATCTTACTGCTCTACCTCTGCTCTCCTTGACCCGTCTGAACCACCCTCCACTCCGCCTTCCACCTTGACCACCTGTTCCCATTCCCAGTCATCTGCACCAGCCAAGTTTCTGTGAAGGCCATGTTTGAGCGTAAGAAGCCAATGTCTGACTGTCACCCCCTTGCCCGGCGTCTGACAGCTGGCTTGTCTGCACTCTTAGCCCGCCAGCTTTTACCATACCAGCTGGTGGACTCTGAGGCCTTCCGCAAATTTGTAGCAATTGGGACACCGCAGTGGAAGGTACCCAGCCGCAATTTTTTTTCTAAAAAGGGAATACCACACCTGTACCAACATGTGCAGAGCCAAGTTACCGCATCTCTGTCACTTAGTGTTGGGCCAAAGGTCCATATGACTACTGACGCATGGTCCTCCAAGCATGGTCAGGGCAGGTATGTCACCTACACTGCCCACTGGGTGAACTTGGTAATGGCTGGGAAGCAGGGAATGGGTAGCTCAACAACAACAGTGGAGTTGGTGTCACCGCCACGGATTGCACGCGGTTCTGCCACCACCTCTACTCCTCCATCGCTCTCTACCTCGTCTTCTTCTTCTTCTTACTCTGCTGCTGGGTCCTCCTTCTCCTCCTCCACACCTGTGCACCCCCAGCTCCCCCTAGGCTATTCGACGTGCCAGGTACGCCGTTGTCACGCTGTCTTGGGGATGACGTGCCTGGAAAGCAAAAACCATACCGGATCTGTACTCCTGTCATCTCTGCAGTCACAGGCCGATCGGTGGCTGACCCCACACCAACTGCAGATCGGAAAAGTGGTGTGTGACAATGGAAGCAATCTGTTGGCAGCGTTGAGACTAGGCAATTTAACACATGTGCCCTGCATGGCACATGTGTTAAATTTAATAGTCCAACGTTTTGTCTCCAAGTACCCAGGATTCCAGGACGTTCTCACCCAGTCCAGAAAGGTGTCGGCCCATTTCAGACGTTCCTACACAGCCATGGCACGCCTTGCTGACATTCAGCAGCGCTTCAACATGCCAGTCAGGCGTTTGATTTCTGACAGCCAGACTCGCTGGAATTCAACGCTCCTTATGTTGGAACGTCTGCTGCAACAACAAAGGGCCGTCAACGAGTACCTTTTTGAACTGGGTGGTAGGACTGGATCTGCACAGCTGGGGATTTTTTTCCCCCGTTACTGGGTGCTTATGCGCGATGCCTGCAGGCTCATGCGACCTTTTGAAGAGGTGACAAATATGGTCAGTCGCACCGAAGGCACCATCAGCGACCTAATACCCTTCGCTTTATTCCTGGAGCGTGCCGTGCGACGAGTGACAGATGAGGCTGTAGACCAGCGTGACGAGGAGCTGGAAGCGCACGATTTCTGGTCGGAATCACCAGAACGAACCCAGGCACCTGCTGCAACGCAGGGAGAGGTGCCAGAAGTGGAGTCAGAGGAGGAAGGTGGCTTTGTGGAGGAGGAGGAGGAGGACCAACAGGAGCAGGCTTCCCAGGGGGCTAGTGGTGACCTTTTGGGGACCCCTGGTCTTGTACGTGGCTGGGGGGAGGAGACCGTGGATGATGCAGTCCTTGATAATGAGGAAGCGGAGATGGATAGCTCTGCATCCAACCTTGTGAGAATGGGGTCTTTCATGCTGTCATGCCTGTTGAAGGACCCCCGTATCAAGAGGCTTAAGGAGAAGGACCTGTACTGGGTCGCAACGCTACTAGACCCTCGGTACAAGCATAAAGTGTCAGAAATGTTACCAACATACCACAAGTCCGAAAAGATGCGGCATTTACAAACCAGCCTGCAAAACATGTTGTACAATGCTTTTAAGGGTGATGTCACTTCAGGAACTCATCAACATTCCAGGGGCAGAGGTGCCAGTAATCCTGCCACGAGCACACCTGCAAGGACAAAGCCCTTTGGCCAGTCTGTAACGTCAGACATGCAAATGTTTTTCTGTCCAAGGCAGCGCCACAACCCTTCTGGATCCACCCTCAAAGAACGCCTCGACCGGCAGGTAGCGGACTACCTGGCATTAACTGCAGATATCGACACTCTGAGGAGCGATGAACCCCTGGACTACTGGGTGCGCAGGCTTGATCTGTGGCCAGAGCTGTCACAATTTGCCATGAACCTCTTGTCTTGCCCAGCCTCAAGTGTGCTCTCAGAAAGGACCTTCAGTGCAGCAGGAGGGATTGTAACTGAGAAGAGAACTCGCCTAGGTCACAAAAGTGTCGATTACCTGACCTTTATTAAAATGAATGAGGGGTGGATCTCGGAGGGTTACTGCACGCCGGAAGACTTGTTCTGACTTCTATGCAGCTGTCCTTCTCTTCAAGCCTCATGACTCCACACACAGCTGTCCTTTAGCGTCCTCCTCCTCCCTCCGCCACCGTTACAAACTAGGGTGCAAACCCTACTGGTTTAATTTTTTCTGGCCTCTGTGCTTCAGTGGCTGCAACCAAAAAAACTGGGCAAACAATGTCTACAAGGTCAACGTATGGCAAAAAATGACTATTTTCAGCATTTATATGGCATATTTTTTCTGGCAACTGTGCTTCAGTGGCTGCGTCCAAAAAAATGCATATTTTCTGCATTTATATGGCATAATTTTTCTGGCCTCTGTGCTTCAGTGGCTGCAACCAAAAAAATGCATATTTTCAGCATTTATATGGCATAATTTTTCTGGCCTCTGTGCTTCAGTGGCTGCAACCAAAAAATTTATATTTTCAGCATTTATATGGCATAATTTTTCTGGCCTCTGTGCTTCAGTGGCTGCAACCAAAAAATGCATATTTTCAGCATTTATATGGCATAATTTTTCTGGCAACTGTGCTTCAGTGGCTGCGACCAAAAAAATGACTATTTTCAGCATTTATATGGCATATTTTTTCTGGCCTCTGTGCTTCAGTGGCTGCGGCCAAAAAAACTGGGCAAACAATGCCTACAAGGTCAACGACGTTGACCTTGTAGGCATTGTTTGCCCAGTTTTTTTGGCCGCAGCCACTGAAGCACAGAGGCCAGAAAAAATATGCCATATAAATGCTGAAAATAGTCATTTTTTGCCATACGTTGACTCAACGTATATGGCAAAAAATGACTATTTTCAGCATTTATATGGCATATTTTTTCTGGCAACTGTGCTTCAGTGGCTGCGACCAAAAAAATGCATATTTTCTGCATTTATATGGCATAATTTTTCTGGCCTCTGTGCTTCAGTGGCTGCAACCAAAAAAATTTATATTTTCAGCATTTATATGGCATAATTTTTCTGGCAACTGTGCTTCAGTGGCTGCGACCAAAAAAATGCATATTTTCTGCATTTATATGGCATAATTTTTCTGGCCTCTGTGCTTCAGTGGCTGCAACCAAAAAAATTTATATTTTCAGCATTTATATGGCATAATTTTTCTGGCAACTGTGCTTCAGTGGCTGCGTCCAAAAAAACTGGGCAAACAATGTCTACAAGGTCAACGTATGGCAGTTGTTTAAAGAGAACAGTAGATTACTAGCCAGCAAAGCTACCTAAGCTAAAATGTCCCTCAAATCCCTGCAGACTTCTGTCCCTCCAATACAGAGCAGTATCAAGCAGATTACTAGCCAGCAAGCTTACTATCATCTGTCCCTGAAATCACTAACAGCTCTCCCCCTACACTATCTCTTCCAAGCACACACAGGCAGATTTTTCAGATACATTTTTGCCCTTGATCCCCCTCTGGCATGCCACTGTCCAGGTCGTTGCACCCTTTAAACAACTTTAAAATCATTTTTCTGGCCAGAAATGTCTTTTCTAGATGTTAAAGTTCGCCTTCCCATTGAAGTCTATGGGGTTCGCGAACCGTTCGCGAACCGCTCGCATTTTTGCGCAAGTTCGCGAACTTTTTTTCCGACGTTCGCTACATCCCTATTCTCAGGTCACAGTAAGCCAGATAGCAGTAGAGTAAAGTCATAGTAAAGTTATGGGTCATTGGCGGTAGTCAGGCAAACCATGCTGCGACTTGTGAGGGCCCTACCTATATCCGGTAATGAGCTACCACACTTTAGCCTAAAAGGGAAGGGAGGGTTGCCAGCACAGTATACAGTAGCCACGATGTTTATGTTTGTTGACCAGCCTATTAAGCTCTTTGCTGACCATGTGAAAAGCCCCTGGATGTCTCCTCAACATAACATAAATTTAATAAAAAAAAGTGATTATGCGTGTTTTGGCGGCAGCATCTTGGACTATAGCAAGGCTATGTGGTAACGTGGCAGTGCATTACCTCATTGAACCCATGGAGACATGTAGGGCTCCAGCCTCACAATGTTAATAGGTATTGCTATTTGCTATCCAATGTCCACACTCATCTCCTCCTCCCACGTTAATTCCATGTGGTTCAAATCTACAATTAAGAGGCTTAATTAGCCTGCTTCCTGGCCTCTGCCTTTTTAATGTATTTTCCTCTATCTTCAGCCTGCCCCTAAACTCGGCCTGTTTATTAGACTTCTCCTTGTCAACTGCCTTCCCAGACCGTCTGCCAAATTTATGTACTTTTTATTATTTGCCGCTTCCTCTGACCACTGGCCAGGTATAAGTACTTGAGTATTTCATTTCACTTGCATTGTATCTGTTTTGCTTTCACCTTGTTTATCATTATTAAATCACCTTTCTTCATTTCAACATGTTACCTGCCTTGCATCAAGTTAAATATATTGTGAGCTGGTAACTGGAGAACAGTTTGAAAGGAGATATATTTTCCCTAGATCTCTTACTCCCATATGTACAGCAGTCCTGAGTGGGACGTCTAAACTGGGGAATACTTATTTTTTTTGGGTAACTGGGTTCCCCCATTCATTTTCTAACATATGGAACATTAACTATACAGTGTGCTCATATGTAGGGCATTATAAAAACTCTATTTTCTTTATTAAGGTTCCCTGGATTTGTGTAATGTAATGTATTTGCTGCAACATATATGCGTCCATTCCACTTTAAATTTCCCACCATATGCAAATTAGCATGAGCAAAGACTACTAACCAAGTTGCGATAGGCAGAATTAAACGCTAGCGCATCTTTGCTTTGATTTGCTTGCAATGGCAAAGTAACGCTAGCGATAATTCACCAGTGTTTGGCTCCCAAACTTTTGTTTTGTACCTGTTTGCTTACAGAGTCTGAACATGTGAACAATTAATGGACTTTAGCCTTTTAAAGAATATGTATTACCCTGGTTACACAACACATAGCCTCCAACTTTCTAGTCACTCACCTGTGACAAGACCTGACACTGGAGGATTAACTGATGGCAATCTTTTATTTATAGATGACTTAGATATTTCAGGATTTCATATTTGTTTGGCTTGGATGTTTCAATGTCAATCTTACCTGGTTTGATCACTTTGATGTTGGAGGTAGTAGTTGATGTTGTTCACTAGAAAACTAAATAAACGACAATACATTGACTTCGCTAGAAGGTCTCGGTAAAATTCAGCTGTATGCACAGAATGTCTGCGGGTTATCATGTCTCCTAGGTTTCAAATACAAAAACAAATCATATCACTGAAGATACAACATTATCTGGAAAAAGTGTCCAATATGTGTAACATTTGCTTTGAAATCCTTCACAACTTAAAATGCAATAGCTAGCAACTGTTTGAGGTAATTAATATAATCACTTATCTGGATATCATTATCTGGATATCTGTTATCCAGAAGGCTTTGAATTATGGGAAGACCATATCCCATAAACTGCATTTTATTCAATAATTAAAAATGTTAAAACGTATTTTCTTTCCGTGTTAATAAAACTGTAGCTTTTACTTAATCCCATCTAAATCAGAATTAACCCTTACTGGAGGCAAGACAATCCTATTGGGTTTAATTCATGATTTTTTAGTAGACTTGGATTGTGATTGACATTCTGGAAAGATCCCATATCTGGAAACCTCCATATCCTGATAATTGTGGATAAGAGTTCCCATACCTGTAGCAGTATTTGGTCTACCTGTGGCTGATAATGGTGCCAGATCTATAGCTGAAGGTTAATTTATAAGATCAAAATTACACTTTTGCCAAACATGTAGATGTTGAAAGCAATGACACATTTTGTTATAGTAAACTGAGTTTTAACAGAACACCAGACTAATCATGCCTATTATTTTCAGTCAACTGAAAATCATATGAGTGTTGGATGTTTGGACCATAGTGTCACGGTCGGAACCCTAAACCAGAACTAGTGCCAAGCTCCCTGGTCTCGGCTCGGCTTCACCAGTAGTGTGACCGCCTTTGGCTTTTGGAGGAGCCCTCAGTGTACTCAGATGCCACCTGGACTTTTCGAGAGGAGCAAGGCGAGGAGTTCTGGCAAGCAAAGGGGCACGAAAGTTGTTAAAGGACAAGGAAAGTCTAAAATAGAATAAGGCTAGAAATGCTGTATTTTGTATGCTAAACATAAGCATGAACTTACTGCACCACAAAGCCTAATCAAACAAATGATTTATGCTTTCAAAGTTGGCAACAGGGGGCTGTCATCTTGTAACTTTGTTAAACATATTTGCCTGACCCTAACCCTGCACATGCTCAGTGTGGTCTGGGCTGCTTAGGGATCATCATAAACAAAGCTGCTTGAATTCTGCATGGCTGGAATGTAAGGCGGGGGCTCCCCCTGCTGTTCATAAGTATGATTCTTTCCCTGCAGAGCAATTAGGGAATGTCTGACAATTCCTATCCACAGCAGTAAATGAAGGGAGAATTTTCACATACAGTCAGGTTTCTTATAAAAATGGTACACATTTTTTAAATAAAGTATATTGGCAGTAGGTTTCTTCTTCATTAAAGAAAGTAAAAATGGGATTTTATTTTTTTGCCTTTCCTTGTCCTTTAAAGTCAGTTAGGCTGAAGGTCGCGGTACAACAACGTAAGACAGAGTCGTGGTCAGACTGGCCAGGTCGAGGCAGGCAGATAGCTAGAATCGTCAGGCAGGCAAGGGTCAAAACCGGGTAATCAATCAGATGGGATGAGGCAGAATCAGTCAAATATCAGGCAGAGGTCAAACCAGAATGTCAAACACGAGGGTTAAGCAGAATCAAGGTCGGTTTCAGGCAAGGGTCAGGTTCCAGAGATCAGAGTAGTCAAACAGCCAGGCGGGGTCAAAACAGATAATCAGGTTCAAACAGAATAGCAACAGCTAACAGCACCAGGAAACAAATCCTATCACGGGCAATGACATAGGAAAAAATGTCCCTTTAAATACTATTTGAATTTCGCGCCATTGCACGCTGATGTAATCACGCCAGCGTGCATGCGCCTATAAATTGCGGAAGTGCGCGCACTAAAAAGACGGTAGAAAGGAGCAGGATGACGCGGCGGGCGTCCCCGCCGCACCACCACTAGACCACCAGGGTGAGATTTTGTTACACATAGTTTGTTGAGGAAGAGCCTATAATGAGATTAATAGAAAAATGATGAAGTACATGAATAACAATACCATCATTTGGCAAAATAATTTTGGGCCACACTATGATTAAAGGACCAAACAAACTGTCACACTTTTTGAGGCAATCAGTCAACAAATCTGTGTTGAATCACAATGACAGATATTTTGAGTTATGCAATAATGGGATCTATTTAGTGGAATGCTGGGGTGTTAGGGATGTGAGCTCTTTTCATAATTTGAAGGCACATACAATAAGTCTGCTCAGTGCTTATTTAATGAAAAACGCTGGAGTATTACTTTGGCATAGACATAGATTTTTTATTTTGTAGCATTATAGGCAAAAAGCAAATTAATCAAAACTCAAGAATGATTTGATAAAAACAGGAGGCAATAGGTAAATCCTGATCATTTTTGACACTAATTAGTTAATTCTATCTATCCAGTATCCAGTGCCTCTGCAGCCAGAAAAATATGAGATCAGCTATTACCTACCTCTGAAATACTGAACTTCCGTTGTTAAGGCAGCAGACAGCTCATCGGACGACACCTGCAGCATTCCTGCAACTGAATTATTGCACAAAGTCAGATGCAACTAGAGATTTCTCAGACAAAATCCTAATATCAAGCATGAGGTCTTTCCAAAATATTATTTAATTTCTCTAATGCCTTGCTAACCATTCTACAAACACAAGAATTTTCCAGATTTCCTAACCTACTTTTTTTCTTAACACTTTATTAGTATAATTTTTAGAGGTATTCAGTGAAATTACCCTTTAGTGTATAAAAGTGACACTACAAGGAGCTGATATGCATTCCTATCGCTTACTGTTTTATATGATTTGATAGAGTGAACAAAGAGGAATTGATTGAATACTTTGTGTTTATACATCTTTATTGGCAAATTGACCACATTTCAAAACACAACGAAAATGTTGGTCCTAGTGATCTATATGCCACAAAGTAATGATATTTTTAGGAGGCATATTAGATACATACAGAATACTATGTACGGTAGGAACAGTTTCTTTCTAGTAGTAAGAGGGCTCCCTCTATTGGATTCAACTTGGAAAACCTGAAAAACATCTTCCAAAATCCATTAACAATCTTGAGAACCTAGGGAATAATTGAAGTGCCACTAACCTTGCTCAAGGAGTTGCAGGTCAGATACAAAAGCTGTTTCAGCATCTGTCAGGACTGTAAACCGTATATCTCCAATGTGCAAAATGGCTGAGAGGATCACAAACAGGTTCTCAATCTCCTGTTATACAGAAGATCGTATCATTCAGCATTAAGTAAATGGTTCAATTGTAATTATATCAAATTAGAATCTAAGTGCTTTAGATGGATGTTTTTTCTTGGTTATATAATACACAAGTAAACAAGTTATGCTATCTTAAGCACTGTTTTATATATAGTGTTTGTGTACATGTGTGGAGGCGTGCAAATTCTAGTCACTCAGCGTACAGGGAATGTTCAGTCCTGTACTTGTATCTAGATTTAGAAATGACTGCAATAGAAGGCGCTTGGTAAATTGCACCCCAACCACCAGGGTTAGCACAGTAACACACAACGCAGTAACTACTACTAGCCATTTTCAGCTGATAGTTGCAAGTTGTGATGTGCAGGTAAAGAGGGCATTAATCGAGATGGTGCAGAACAGACCTGTGAGGCATTCATCACAGAGAACACCTGGTTAACAAATGCACATACTCCCATTTTTCATTGGCTCCCCAAGATCCATAAAAGTCTGACCGAAGTAAGAGGTAGGCCAATAGTATCAGGCATTGGCTCTTTAAATGAACCGCTATCTGAATATGTTGATCGTTTACAGTTACCAATGGTTTTTAGTATGCCGAGCTATCTGAGAGACAGCACCGACTGTATCAATAAAATTCAGAAAGTCGTTTGGAAGCCGTCTTATAGATGGGTTACCCTCGATGTTTATGCTTTATTTTCCTCCATAGACCATGATAAGGGAATACTCTTCATCTGTTTTTGGTTGGCGCACAATGGATTATATTCGGATGTACAAAATGAATTTCTGATTGAGGCTCTACATTACCTCCTTAGTACTAATTACTTTATGTTTAATGGGACCTTTTACCTTCAGATTAAGGGGGCTGCAATGGGGGCGCGTTTCGCGCCCTCATATGCTAACCTCTTCATGGGGCTTTGGGAGCGTAATTTTATTTTTAGTGACCTTAATCCCTTTCGCAGTCACATAATTAGTTATTTTAGGTATATCGATGACTTGATCTTTATTTGGGATGGGGAGTCCACTTCAGTTGATGAATTTGTATGCTACTGTAATGCCACGGGGTGGGGTATCTCCTTCACCAGTGAAACAAATTCTTGAGAAGTCGCATACCTAGACATCCGTTTTTCTTCAAATGGAAGTGTGATTGACACAGATTTATTCCGCAAACCTATCACTCGTAACACATTATTGCATGCTAACAGAACATACTTTACTGGGTGTACCTTTTGGTCAATTTTTAAGGCTGCGCAGAATTTGTACCACATGGGATTCATTTAATTCTCAAGCCATGGCTTTGTGGGACCGCTTTAAAGATAGGGGTTACGCCACCTGTGACATTAAAAGGGCCTACGATAGAGGGGTGGGCGCAAATCGCTGTGACCTTCTAAGAGGTATATCCACAACAAAAAATAATAACACCAGACACAGTAATAAAAGATATGCTGCCAGGAATGACTGTCCAGTTAGTCGGAATTGTGACACATTACAACGTTCAGGGACTATCTCTGACTTTCCCTGTGTTATCAATACTTTCTCCAGAGATACTCCGGTTCTACAGAGGGTTATACGTAAACATTGGGATATACTTACACAGGATCCCATTTTGAAAACAATGTTACCTTCTAAACCCAATTTTGTTTTTAGAAGGGGTCAGAGCATTTGTTCTTTCTTATTTCCCAGTTTGTTTTTGGAACAAAAACCGTTGGGTGTTTCAAATTGGCTTAATGTCAAGGGCTGCTATAAATGTGGTGGGTCTCGATGCCATGCGTGTGCTCTCATGAACCCTTCCAAGGTTTTTACATCAAGGCATCATTCTTGCAGACACAAAATCACATTTTATGCCAATGTGGGCTCAAAATGTGTAATATATTTGATTACTTGTGTCTGTGGTAAACAATATGTTGGAAAAACAAAAAAAACAGACCAGTTAGGAAACGGATATCGGAACACATCAATGAGGTCTCTCGAGGTGATAAAAGTACTGCTGTTGCCAAACATCTGATTGAAGAACATGCGAGTAGGAAATGTGTCTCCTTTAAAATTATAGATAGAGTGGTCCCAGGGGTTAGGAAAGGTGATATAGAAAAATCCCTTCTAAGAGGCTTTTTGGATTTTTACTATGGGTATGGTGACACCTAGGGGTTTAAATAGGGAATGGGAACTTAATTGTTTCATTGACTGATTAGTTATTCCAAATGTAAACCCACTTTAAACCATTTCAATTCAATCAATTTTTGAATGTTTTCTCATTCATACATTCACTCATTCATTCTTAATTTTTATACTTTTTATACTGCATGTCGCTTTTTCTTTTGCTTGATCTCTTTTTTTGTTTAAGTTTTCATTTGTATTTGCATTTATATTTCATTTTTCATATATTTTTCAGGAACAACTTGTTTAATTCTTTGCTGGCAACATATTTAGATATAGCTATCTGCAATATTGTATTAATTGGTGAATGATCTAAATTGTCTAACTTAATTATTTATTGGACTTATAGTATACTATTTATTAATTGATTCATTATACTATATATTACATATTTGATTATCAATTTATTTACGCCATAGTGACTGTTTAGTTTTTAAATTTAAATTTAGATTGATTAAATCCCGTGTGCGTTTTAACTTTTGTATAAGTATCTTGCCAGTAGGGGGCACTTTTGGCTTCTGATGAAGTGACCATGCAGTCACGAAATGCGTAGAGCCATGCATCTCCCTGCTCTAAACATCCACTCCAAATAACAATGATGTTTTTAACGTATATTTAATAAAATTGAATTTTTTACCAGTACTAGTTGTACCAGAGTACCTCATCCTATTCTGAATCCAGCTACGCTTTGAGTGCTTCTATCCATTATTTTTTCACCTGGTCAACATCCCCAGTGTAAGCTGGACATTTACTCTAGCTAGATTCTAGATCTAGATTGAGCAGGATTCACTTATGACATATGCAAAATCCATGGCTCCTGCTCCACTTCATCCAAGCATGCCAAGTAAACTTTTCAGCAGGCTGGGGGACAGGGACAGACTTTAAGGTATAGCACTGAAGCAATAGCTTAAAGTAAACAAGTCCTAGTATCTAACTGTGTTTCAAAGAATACACTGGCACCATTGTGGAGAAATATTTGGTAGGTTTAAGATATGCCATTATGGAATACCAGTTAGTTGTCTGGATCATTTCCTGGAGGTAACCCCACAGCATAAGTTCAACCTAAGTCAGTTTCCAAACTGTGGTTCTCTCACTATAAGAACAGTAATACCCAGGGAGAACTACTTCCACTCTATCAATCCTAGGTTGGAGCTCAGTACTGCTCTTTCTTGTTGTCTCAGGCTCCTCAGAACACATCCACCCTGGTCAGCAGATGGAGGCAAAAGAGGAAGTTACTATATTAAACTATGGTAAAGATAAACGAGAGAGAAAATGTTACCTATGGTTAACCCTACATTTCATAAGTAATCTATGTCCCAAGTATGGTGTTTGCTGGGAATGTGCAGAGTTGAAGTACTTGTGCACTTGTCCATGGGTGCTCTTATTTACTGGGAAGGTAAATCATGGCACACTGGCAATTGCAGATTACAAAGCATTTTGGTGAGAGGACAATATAGCAGGGCAGTTAAAGCTTTTGGGAACAGTTACATACTTAAAAGTAGGGATCCTGTGATCTGAGTTTTGGAGTATAATAATGAATACTGTATCCCATTTACCCTTAGAATTATAATCTATATTTGTGTTTTTAATTGTTTCAGCTCAGTTATTTTAACTGTGGCTTTGGGTGTTGGGTTTCTGTCAATTATTTTATTGTGAGGTTTAACCAGGAAAAACACACTGCATAACACATCATTTACAAACCTGTTTCTACGGCTTCACATAGTTGGAAAATTTACATTTTAATGAACATGTATGGCATTACAGGCCACCTGTACATGTATGTTCCAACATACAACATGCCTTTGACATTTAGGGGCATATTTATCAAGGGTTGAATTCCTAAGACCCACTGAAATTGAGTCTAAATTTTTTTTTGGTTGAATAAGTCAGTTTTCAAATCGAATCATATGAATTGAAGGAATAGCGCTTTCAAGCGAATTCCCCAAAACAACTTTGATTTTTTTTAAAAAAATTGACTCCAAATAGGTTCTAGGAGGTCCCCCATAGGCTAAAACAGCAATTCGGCAGGCTTTAGATGGCAGATGGTCGAAGTGGAATTTTTAAAGAGACAGTACATGATAAATTTTCTAATTTTTTTCAAATTCGAATCGGATTTGGACTATTCCTAGTTTAAGTACACAAAAAATAGCTCAAAATTCAAATTTTTTCATTCGAAAATTCACCTCGACCTTTGATAAATCTGCCCCTAGAATCGCCATTTGTGGACAGAGTAATTATTATAATATAAATCTAGCTTACTAAGGTCTTCATACTTGCTTATGGAATTAGGGTTACAAAAAACTATATGAAAACTAATACAACACACCATAACTGACATAAAAAGAGAATTAGTCTATCAGGAAGAGAAAGCTCTATGAAGGGCTTTAAAGGACCAGTAGTATTATAAATTTAAACATTCTTTTTTTGTTTGCGTTTAAAGTTTGTATCTCTCAATTCAGCACATAAAATAAACTATTTCTGGTAAGAAATGTCCTATCTTATATGAAAAAGGAATCTGATTCTTTCTGTTTAAAAACTAACCCATTGTATTCTACAGAGCATATCTGCTGCATAAACATGAACATTTTTGTCCTATTCAGCTTGAATTTGTGCCCCATAGAAACACAGTCCCTAATTTATGCAACCTAAAGTGATGTTGCTGAAGCAAGCACAATATTTACCAGTGTAGGGTAAAAGTACATTCTATTTAGATTATACAAAACCCTTTCATTCTTTGTTGTTACTGGTCCTTTAAATACCATACTAGATAAAGTGCATTGTGCATATGGTTTCAATGTGTTGTCTCCAGACTACTTCAGGCTTCACCTGTGTGAACAATTCCTACCAAAATTACATTCAGGATTACTAATGTCTGCAAAAAAATTTCAATTACAAATTTTAAATGGCAGAAGTCCCTTGCATTTTGAAAAAAAATTGAATATGAGTGCAATAAAAGGCAGCAGTGATAAAGGCCTTAACCATACAGACAAGATAACTATTTATAAAAAGTATTCAAAGTATTTATACAAATAGAAAAGCTTTATTCACTGTATCATAAATATAAAAAACATTTCTAACCACACACTCCAACAGCCTTGTGCGTTTCATTCCTTCCTTGCAAAAACGCTTTAAAGCTTTTTATGATGTGAATAAAACTTTTCTGTTTTTTAATATTTTGAAGTGTAGGATTATTTTGTCTGCAAAAAACTTTTATTTATATATTTTTATGTAGCCTCCATAACAGGTAATGGCATATCAATAGAGGAAGCTGCTCTTCTACCTGAGAGCAAGCGGGGGACATTTAGGGGCCTATTTATCATGCCGTATAAAAAATGGATAAAAACATTACTGGTAATTGTCCATAACAACCAATCAGCAATTAGATTTCAACAGTTAGAAAATAGAAGCAAATATATGATTGTTTGGGGTGTTAGTGGTTCCATATGCTCCAAGCCCATCAGAAGGGTTTTTGCATAGTGTCCAGCATGATGTAGTTACACCACTAGTAATAACAGGTGTTATAACCAGAATAATGGCGTTAAATAAATGTATGCCTAATAATTTAATTTATATGAGAAACATTACTCTATACAATTACAGTAGCTCAGTTGGGAAACTGTTCTGTTTTACATGCAAAATGTTATAAGAAAATAAAGTAATCTTTGATAACTGTGTTCAGTATTTGTACATGACTTACAAGGTTGTTATATCCCAGAGCAATTAGGGCTTGTTTCAGGTTATCAAATTTCTCTCTATTCTGAGTACTTGCTAATAATGATGTTGTATCCTCCGGTACATTCTGGTTCAGATACCTGTGCAGTGAAAAAAAGAAAGCTGCTGTCAAATACCGTTATGCTATAATTATTTATTAGTATCATAGTAAAAATAGATTTAAAAATATACACCTTCAGTATATTCATTTTCATTATGATAGGAACACCTCTCTAGAATCGTCTTAGTTTACCACAATTTAACTTACATTTTAATATAAAGAATAAGGTTACATGACAAACTTTTGCATCAAATACTTTTGTAGCATCTCTGTTTCTTGTACTCGGTGTTGAAAATTGTACACATTTTCCATATGATCACTGTTATTCATTTTTACTTACTCTGATTGGTTAAGGCCCCATGAGTCAAATATAATTTGTGAGCAATGCTTAAGTAAACAGTTGGGTCAATATAGATTCACACTTTCAGCACACAATTTTATAGACACAGAAAACCCTTAGCAAACACAAAAGTCATTTATTGTCCACTCACTAAACAACCCCGTTATCTATATAATGTGAATACTAGTTAATATTTTTTCACCCACAACTCAACTTAATAAGAAAAATAATGCATGTATTATGTCTTATAGCCCAGCAAACATTTTTGGCTGAGTTTTAATTTCTATAATGCACATCCTAATACAGAAACGAAAATTAAAGTAAAATTCTAAAAACCATGGCTGGAGAAGCATGAAGCAAAGTTGCTTACCGTATGATTAATTGATTGCATTTACATTATATTAAAGGGGAACTAGAGTGACAGTTTAATATAAGCTTTATCTCATAGAAATTAATTAATATAATTAATATAAGCTTTATCTCATAGAAATTAATTAATCAGTTGAAAAATCTGTACTTCTGTAATAATCAAGATGTTATTCACTGACCCTTTCTAGCAATCTGTCTCTCTACACGTAGGAGCCAGAGTTAGATTTTGAGTCAGAGTTAGGTCCAAACATCTTTTGGGGGTGTTCCCTTTGCTTAGCAAATGTATTACGGCTCACTCAAATAAGTGACTCCATCTCGAACAAAATGTAACATAATAACACTGGCACAAATTCTGCATGTAGAGAGACGGGATTCCTGTCAATTATTTTGAAAGCAAGAGTTCTCGTACATATTCTAGGCAAAGGGAGTCCCGCTAAAGCATGTATTAGGCTTAACTGTTGATCAAAATTTGACTGACCTTCTGCATGAAGAGATACAGATAGTGACGAACAAATTCTTTCATTGGCCATGGAAAAACTTGCACTAAAAAAAAGTTGCAGAGACAAAAATTTCCCCATAAGTAAAATGGCTATTGTATAATTCATTTGGACAAAAAAGTCGCCATATGAAAAATGCCCATTGACTTTAATGCATTTGGACAAAAAAGTCACAGAGACAAAAAATTTTGCCATCAGAAAAAACTCCCATTGACTTTAATGCATTTGGAGCAAGAAAAATTGTCGCACATGTAAAAGATTGTCATGTGTAAAAAATTTTTGAAGCCCCTTGACTTTAGTGCATTTTGCAAATTTTTCGACAAAGCGAAACGGGACAGATTTGCTCATCACTAGATACAGATTGCTGAAAGGGGGGATACTAAAAAAACAGCTTGATTATTACAGAATGGTACAACCTTTTAATTGATTATATTTAGATTTTCCATAGATTAAGCTGATATTTAATTTTCATTTTTAATTTTCATTTTTGTTATAGTTCCTCTTTTTTGCTTTGTATCATAAAATGTAACTTCTGTTTGAGTTGGGATGACCTGTTGCTACTATACAGTAATAGAAAAATTAATGCAAATTTGCCACAGTCAGCAACTGATGTTTTCTATTAGTTCTCTTGTTCCAGTTTGTGCGGTTCTAATTATTAACAATTTTCCACTAAATTTGTGGCCATCTGCCTAAATGGCCCACAGTCAACATTACTAAGGCTACGATACAGTACAGTAAGCACTCTAATGTCCTTTAAGGGCTTAACTGGACATAGTAAATGTTTACCTGAAAATACATTAGTTACAGTGTGTCTTAGAAATATATTTAAACAAACAAAGCATGTGCAAGTTTGCTGTGGACAAAATTGGACAATAAAACACACAATGACAAAAGATTTATTTTTTATTTAGAAAAAATAATACCAAACCACAGGAACAGTAGTATTATAGTGCTACCAAAATAGTGTGATTCCCTGATAAATAGGCAGATAATGTAATTATGAATTATATACATAGGGGCATATTAACTAAAGAACAAATTGTGTTTTTCTGGGGAATTTTCGCTAAATAGACAATTTTCATATTTACAAGAAGATGAGAAACACACTTCGCTAGGGCAAATGATTGTAAATCCGCTAATGTGAAAAATGCTCTGTACATTGAAACACAGATGAAGCTAATTTATTGTAGACTTTTGGCCAGACTATTACATAATTTTTTCGGTAGGTGAATGGTGTGAATGGTTGATATTAAAAAAACTGTGCTCCATCTGTACTTTCTCTGCAGTTCCATGTCACATTGAGTCTTTTTTTACATCCTTTTTATACTAAACATGTACATGCCCAGTAAGCACTTACAGCAGCCCAGGGCAAACTTAAAATCTACAGGGTAACCCTGGCGCTACCGCCACCTCCAATCCAGCAAAATAATTGCGTGCACATTTCACTCTCACTATGATGGCAACTAGTATGTGGGAAAAAGTTGTAGCCCCAACTTGATATAGGTATTACCGAGGGCAGTGAGCATGTTCCTGTTAGTGTCAAGTGGTGTCTCCTTATCATTATAGTGATATAAAAGGCAGAGGAACAGCTGTGTTGCCCCATTTTACATTTTGCAACGGACCAGAAAAAAATGGTGTAACGCACGGAAAAATATAAAATCAGGTTTATATATTATGAATTACATATTGGTGGGACCACAAAAAAATCTGTGTAAAATGACAGGAAACAAAGTCGGGGATGTAAAATTCAGGTTTCTCTGTACTTAGAAGAATACTTTTTACGTTTACTAAATATTTGCATACGTTCCCAAATTACAGGGCTGCTTAAACTTACTTGATATATTGTGTATTACTGCAAGGGAAGTGTGAATGCCAGTTAGGTTGAGATTGGGAACATGTTCAGAGGAGAATCAGGCAACAATGCATATAAGAACCTACAGTATACTTGTTGTATATGCTGCTGTTATATAAACTATTAAGATCTGAGACAAAATATTATTAGCTACAGTTTAAATATGTCAATAAATATTACTTTTTTTTGGGAGCCAATGTAACAATGGAGTGTGCTCACACACTCTAAATGGAACATATCTAAGTGGAAAATATGACTATGTTAAGCACATAAGCGTATTATTTACACTGATCATCTACAAAGGTAGGTCCTATAACAATAAATTAAGGATAATTCTGATTAGATACTTTCTGTTTTCGAGAAAAATGCATTGGTGATTAGTATGAGTTTGACATTAAGGTAGTCAGTATGGCCTTTGCAGGAAACTGCCATATTCGATGCCCATGGAAAAATAGAATAACCCCTTTTTTAAAGTATGCATGGACATAAATGTATTTTACATATATCTACATTAAATAATAGTAAGGGGCTTTGAGTTACCTATGTGCAGACAAACTCTTGAGGTATAAGTTGAACTTTTCTTCATCAGATAATCCATCCATCATAAAATAGAAAATAAGGAAATTGCTTTGTCCTGGTGGGTAACTGAGGAGACGGGACTTCTCCAGCATATATGTGTACACTCTGGCTGGAATAAAAATGAATACAATAAAAACTATACATCACATGATACCCAACATCATCTACTGTTATTCCCCATGCTGATATAGCTATTCTGCTAAAAAATATTTTTGATGGGTTGCATGAAACATTTATAAAAAAACAGAATGTTATACATGGTCCAATGGTTTCAATAATTAATCCATAATTCACTAGACTAAATACAGGCAAAAGAGCGGCTGTCTGAGCAAAAATGTATTTTAGGGAGAAATATAGCATCAGTGTGAAGGTGGACATAACTGCAGAAGTCTGTTCTGGCTGTTTTGCTTTCATTTACTGTACCTACAGAAATTATAGTTGGCACATACACTCAGGAAAGCACAAAACTATAATATGTTATGTACTAGGAGCAGTGCACACTGAAAAATGCAATCAGTTCAGAAAACCGAACAAAATAAAGACAATACTTTTCAGGAGAAACAACAAAATATCTGAATGGAGCAGTAGAGAAGCATTCTGTAACTGCTTCAGCTATTGGATTATTACACATGAAATGTGATCATTTATCTTCCTGCCATAAGCCATGCCTCCCTGAATAACTATTACAGCTCCACACCAGTGACTAATTCGCCCTGTGTAAATTCTGCTTTTAGAAACATCTTCAACGTGGATTTTCTGGGTGTACACTGGATGTTTTATCTGCTATACAGAACATCTTGCAAAAAAAGGAACTGTTTGAATAGCTTAAGAGTTGTTTTTATAGATGCAGATTGCTTCTATTCCTCTGCAGGTCAGGTATAGTGCCAGCCACCACAGTTTCATGTGGTCACCCTCCAGCTTAGAGGAGAATAATGTACAGTATTATTATTATTATTATTATTATTATTAACATGTATTTATATAGCGCCAACATATTGCGTAGCACTGTAAAGTAAATGTGATTATACAAATAAATCACATGAATTATATACATAGAACATATTTAGTAACAAACATCACAATCAATACAGGTACAAAAAGGTGAGAAAGGCCCTATGCATAGGCATACACTCTAAAGGGAAGGGAGTAATACACAAGGTGTGGGAGTGGACAAGATCGAATTAAGTGGGTGAGAAATGTGGTACTGTATGTGGTGTTGCGTTTGGTAGTTAACCAGAGTGAGGGTAGGCTTCTCGAAAGAAGTGCGTTTTAAGAGATTTCTTGAAAGCAGAAAGGTTGGGAGATGTCGGACAGACCGTGGGAGAGAGTTCCAGAGGAGGGGTGCAGCCCTTGCAAAGTCTTGAATGCGAGCATGTGAGGAGTTAATGAGAGAAGAGTTGAGTAGCAGGTCAGTAGAGGAGCGTAGTAAGCGATTGGGTGAGTATATAGAGATGAGTTCAGAGATGTAGGGTGGGGCAGAGTTATGAAGTGCTTTGAAAGTCAGTGTCATTAATTTGAATTTGATTCTGAAAGGTAACGGAAGCCAGTGCAGGGATTGACAAAATGGCGAGGCAGAGGAGGAGCGGTTGCTGAGGTATATGAGTAGGATGACATCCTCCTTCTCAGATAGTAAAGCCAGACCAGAGATCCCTCTGGGATTTTAGAGTGACTGCAGAGGGTTATATTTTATGTATTATGAGGAGCAAGATCTAGTAGCACCTATAGTAATGCAGATATGGAATCTATGAGGATTTTTTTTGTCTTAGAACTCCAAAGCAGGTTAAGTAGGTGCTTGCCCCGTCAATGCTGGAACAAAGGTGAAAAGGGAAAGTCATTGGTGTTATCTTCTATATCCACTGATGGTTATATTGTTAATAATGTAGACATATGAAACATGACTTTTTATTTCCTCTGTTGCTTACTATAGATTGTGATGGCTCATGGAATTGAGAGTTGATATGTAGACCATGCTGTTATCCTGCTAGCGTCATAAATTAGGATCCTTCATAGCAGTTGAGTAATGTGCATTTTGCCAGATCTTCTTAAACAAAGGGTTATTACATGAAATTTGAGGAGCAGAAAACCAAGCTGCTAAAAAGGTTATCTGAATATGTGACCGCTCTTTGTACTGTGCAAACATTGATAGGGTCATCTTATATATTATCCACTGTTGTGATGATTTTGAATTTGATATCCATAGCAGACACAAGAAAACAGAGGAAGCAGATTATTAAATGGTGATTGATTCCTCTGATTTTTATGTCTTTTTAAACTGCACAGATGTGAATCATGTGATTTAAATGTTCTGGTGAAGTCAGCAATCTGAAAATACAATACTAAGGGGCCTATTTATTCAACCTCAATTTTTGGTCAAGGTTTTTAGGGAGAAAAAACTGCGATTTGTAGAGATTTATCCTACCCCAAAACTGCTAAAAATCCAAATCCGAAAAAAACTGTCACGGTCATGTAGAAGTCAATGTCAGATGTCCCTGAAGTTGTTTCTTGATATCGTGATCTGCACTGTATATTCTGAAAAAGTTGGGAGTTTTATCTGATAATCGAAATCGAAATGTGTTTTTGCAGCAAAAATTCAATAAGATCAAGTTTTCGGAGCGTCAGTTGTACGATATGAAATGAACCTCTTTTGTTTACTGATAAATGAGTTCAATTCATGGAAGGAATGGTATGCTTTGTTTTCATAAAAAAAAAAATTAGATAAATTTGTGTTTTAGTAAATAAGCCCCTTGTTTTAGTGTTGTATCTGAAAAATACTTGACAGACAAGCAATGCAGAGAGACTTTGCAATCATAGACTGTGTATGACATTATGTGTGTTTGTCTGCCATCCTGTGGTTGGTAATTGTATATCTCTTTCTATTGCTTGAATGCAAAGGGCATACCAGGATACTGAATGTTTCTGATATATCAATAGCATTAAGATG